>NC_092814.1:142888090-143539340 GCF_023375885.2 Dermacentor andersoni
CTTGAAATTTATTTGAATAGGAAGGCCTTGATGTAAACTTTCATATCAACCTCAGCTCGTATACAAAATCACCTTTAGCAACATAAATTTCAAGCTTCGGTGAACATAATTTTCGAGATTTGTAAATATAACAAGTACACTGCCCCCTACTGCATTAAAGAATACTTTGCTTACACAAAAGGCAGCTTTTGTCTTTTTCCTTGAAAAAGACAAGTTGACTTGGCAAAACGTTGGCTCCTGCTTTCACCTTATTCTCGTTTTGCTCAATTACCAGCCTTGCACTTTGCCAAGACTGCCTAAATAGTATATATTACTCATAACAAACCAAAATGAAATTTCATTGCAGGTGCCTTACATATGATTTGTGATCATGATCCAACATCAGTAACAGTTCAACAGCAGCATCATGGCGTGCAGTATTAGACTACTTTCTGTGTTGACAAGTTCTCTTTAAAATGCTAACGTCCTGTTCAATTCTATTAACATAAAGCTTAATTCTTTTCATTCTCCCCATATTTTCGTGGCACATTTTGTGTCTTGTTGGTACCTTTAATTAGAGAAATTGTTCAGCCATTTCAGACAAGATTTCTTTGACAAAGTCATCCCTTCGGGTGAAATGAATGCTGAAATGTCTCTAGAAGAGTTATCTAGCAACCTACATTGTTCAATGCTTGCCTCTAGTGTCTCATAAATATTTCCAAGAATTCCCTCTGTGCATACCTGCCAACCTTCTAAACTGAGAATTCATGAAAATATCACAAAGGGATAGCAGCACACATTTTTTTAAAAGTTTGTTTCAAGCACACACCTTTGATAAGTACACTTTACAACTTGTGTACCTCTGATACACCTTTTGTAGGACCCTATATTATCAATGATTCAATTTTAGATGTAGCACACAAGCAAGAGCAAACTTTACTGACAAAATTACTGTATTCCCTTCAAACCAGTGACTTTTTCAGGAACTTTGCTGCTACAATTTTCACCTGCTTCAGGAATGTGAATCGATTTCGTCGAACCAGGTGCCCCTTTTGTAAGCCTTCTTGTGCTGTTATAGGAGGGTGGCACAGGTACCAGCACAATTTCTTTTCTTCACGAATTTTTTTTTTTGCAATCTAACGCCACCCCATCTTTCATACTTGACGCAACATTCAAGAAAAGGTGGAATGAGCCCAAATTCGTAAACATTACGAAAAATTTGGGAGAGTTGGCAGGTATGCACTTTGGCTGTTAGGGGAGGGGAGGGGGGTGCTGGAGGCCAGATGGTCGATATATACAAGACTGACAATTTCTAGCATTTGTACAAGGGCTTTTAAAACAGCGTTCTACAGTAGTGGACTGTTGCTCATTATCAAGAAAGCACAGCTCTAGCATATCATAGCCAACCTGTAAAGAAAATTTAGTGCTGCATGAGAGCTTTGAAAGCACTAGCTTTTGTTATGCTATACGAAAGCTGAAATGATATGCTACGGCTTACTTAGTCTACTGTTAATTTATGCAATATGTCTATAGTGCTCACACAATATATACTTGTTACCAGCAATACAATTTCTATTAATCAGTTGCAACAAGATGATAATTCCATTTTCTGAATGATTTTCCTGAAAGAATTAAAGAGTTCAAAACAATTGCACTTAAAGGCAATATGGCACATGAGCAAACAAAGTACAGGCAATCATGCTAAAAAATTATATAAATTTGAATCTGCACTGCAGGGAAGCACTTAGGTTTAGCATTGGATTGGCAAGCATTAAAGGAAGTCTGTGATGCAAATTGAGCATGTAATTTTCATTTGCGGTTAGCAAAGTATGGATCTTGCCCTATATTATGCCACGAGAGCACACACATCAGCACATTTGGTATTTTATTCAGTGCAAGAAATGCATATTCCTTGCTGACCATAGTAGCATGCAGTAGTGATCATGGTCAGCGCACACAGCAAATGCTATTCACTGCAGTTGATTACATATGACTGCATTTCCTCATGCTTGACAAACAAATGCAAAAAAAGCAATGTGCTTAAGTTGTACTGCCTTTTCATCTAGGAATTTAGCATCTAAACAAACATTAAATATCTAAAGGGCAAAACTGCGATGCATGAGCAGCCACGGGAGGACACTGCCGACTGATTTATTTATTCATTATGCATACTTTCGGAGCCCATTGATGCTACAGAAAGGAGTGGTGTATACAGAGAAAAAAAATGCAGAACAATGAAATACAAGATTGACAGATGGAATGGTAAACAGCAGCTTTGAAACTTCATGTATTCAGAACAGTGGCGACTGACACAGGAAGGTGGTTCCAGTCATTACATGTGCGAAGTAAAAATGAGTCATAGTACACATTGGTACGACAAGATAGCACAAAGCCAATACAACTGCATCTATGATGTACTGAAAAAAAAAAAGAAAAAAACGATAAGTGTTCGCTTCACAGGTGTAATGCTGGCATGACGAGAATGATTAGAATGAAGCGAGTTGTGTTGTTCTGAATGGCTTTGAGGAAAAGGTTAGTGATGATTGAGGGGAATCCCAGATGGCCAAGGCATATTCTAATTTTGAGTGAACAAGTGTTTTACAGTGTGCCAGTTTTAAAGATGTAGGAATGGGGTACAAGTTTCTGCACAGATACCCTAGCGTTCTATTAGTGTTATAAGTTGCATATTTCACATGTTTGTGCCATGATAAATCGTGAGTGATATTGTTACCAAGCACGGCCAGAGATGAAGCTAAGGACAGTACACAAGACTACAACACTCACTGATGTCGCGCAGACTGTCTTCCATCTTGTATGCCAGTGAATGCATTGTAAATTCCTGTAAATATATTTAAACCTCTCTTCTCCATAACATTTTGGGGGAGGTTATGAGCTCTCAAAGACGGACGATTGATGTACACAGCGCGCACTCGTTGACTACATGGGCAATGTCAGCTCAAGCCGAGACTGCTTTGGCCACTTCGCCGCCCATGCCCACCATCATGGTGGCACAACCGTGCGATACAGAAACCTTTTCTGGCATGGATAATACTGACGTTGAAGATTGGCTTCAACTACACGAATGGGTGAGCGCGACCAATCACTGGGACCAGACCGTCATGCTTGCTAACCTTGTCTTTTACCTCGTAGGCATGGCGCACGTCTTGTTCGAGACCCAAGAAGAGGAACTCACCAGCTGGGACTTGTGGAAACAAAAGCTCACTGATTTCTTTGGCAAGCCTGTTGGCTGCCGCCCGGCTGTGCAGAAAGAACTTGCGTGCAGAGTTCAAACTTGCATCGAGTCCCATGTAACATATATCTAGGATATGCTTGCACTTTGTCGCAAGGTTGAGAAGATGCCGGAAGCGAAAAAGGTCGCCCATATCCTCAAAGGAATTGCAGACGACACATTTACTCTTCTCGTCTTCAAGAACTCTTCGACAGTGCAGGACAGTTTTGCTGAATGCCGCCGCTTTGAAGAAGCCAAAAGCCGTCACATTGCCCACCACTTTTCTTGCCTTCCTAATCCGGCTGCAACATCTACCTGTGAGGACCTCCGTTTCCAACCCATGTCCGCTGCATTCAACAGTATTGTGCGCATCGTCTGCCGGGAGATTGAAGCTGCCTCTCCAGTTTCTCCCCAGGTTCACGCCCCAGACGATTCCCATGCAACCATATCCCTCATCCAGACCATTGTACAACCCGAGATATCATTGAGCCTTCTAGAAGCCCTTGGGCATCCCTAGTCATGCTTGTCAAAAATAAGGATGACAGCTGGCACTTCTGTATCGACTATCGCCATCTTTCTCTCAAAAAAGACTTGCATCCATTGCCGCAGATAGACGACGCCCTCAATTGTTTATATGACGCAAAATATTTTTCTTCAATAAATCTTCGATCTGGGTACTGGAAGACTGTAGTTGATGACATGGACCGTAAAAAGGCCACCTTTATCATACCTGATGGCTTCTATCAATTTAAGGTGCTGCCGTTTGTGTTACGTAATGCCCCAGCTATATTTGAACACATGATGGATGCTTGCTTTATGGTTTTAAGTGGTCAATCTGCCTGTGCTACCTCGATAACATTATTGTATATTTACCAACTTATGCCACGCATCTCTATCGCCTTTCGACAATTCTTTCTGTTTTTCGCCAGGCCCGGCTTCAGCTCAATTAATCAAAATGCCACTTTGGCAGCCGGCCACTTACTGTGCTTGGATACCTCATTAATTCTTCCGGCGTCAATCCCGATCCAGAGAAAGTTTGCGCCGTCAAGAATTTTCACGTGCTGACCTGTGCCAACAACGTTCGAAGCCTTTGTGGGCCTCTGCTCATACTTCCGCCGGCTTGTACACAATTTCATTAATGTTGCACATCCTGTCCCAGAACTTCTCAAGAAAGACGCAGCTTTTGTCTGGGGTCTGGAACAAGCTACTGCATTCACTGAGCTTACCATGTGGCTCACTTCACCACCAGTTCTCGGAATGTAAGTTCACACCAATGCCAGTGGTCATGGAATCGGTGCTGTTTTGGCTCAGTGCCAGCAAGATTGCGACCGTGTTATTGTGTACGCTAGTCATTTTCTGTCCCAAGCGGAGTGCAATTACTCCATTACTGAATGTGAGTGCCTTGCCCTCGTTTGGGCAGTGGGTAAATTTCGCACCTACTTGTATGGCTGGCCATTAACAGTTATCACCGACCATCATGCCTTATGCTGGCTTTCATCCCTAACGGATCCTACGGGACTTCTCTTGGTCGGTGGGCTCTACGACTCCACGAGTACTCGTACACCATTGTGCATTAGAACAGCCGAATGCATGAAGACACCGATTGCTTGTCGCACCATCCAGTAGACCCACCAGAGCTTCCCGACAGCTGGGAGTATACCTGCATGTTGTTGCTTACTGTGTTTCAGAACATCGAAGATGAGCAATGCCATGACCCCTACTTGCGAGACGTCATTCCCTGGCTGACTTCCGAGACACCTTCCCCTTCTCTGCATATGTTTGTGCTGCAGGATCGCATCTTGTACTGTTAAAACATGCACTCTGATGGTCCTGAACTGCTCTTGGTTATTCCCACACACGAGTCAAACTGTCCTCTCACAGCTACACGATGTTCCTAGTGCAGGTCACCTCGGAGTCTCTTGGACGTATGACCGTGTTCGGCATAGCTTCTTTTGGCCTGGTATTTATCATTCCGTCTGATGTTACGTTGATTCCTGTGAACAATGCCAGCACCACAAGAAACCAGCAGCATTCACAGCTGGCCGCCTTCAACCCCTTTACATACCATCGGAGTCATTCTTTAGGGTTGACCTTGATCTTCTTGGCTCTTTCCTACTATCTGCCTGCGGAAATAAGTGGATAGCAGTCCTTACTGACTACACGACTCTACTCGGTAGGCAATAACTCAGGCCCTCCCAACCAGCTGTGCAACCGACGTCGCTGACTTCTCCTCGAAGACATTATACTTCACCATGGCGCTAATTGACAGCTCCTCACAGGCTGGGGCCGCTATTTCATATCAAAGGTTGTCAAGGACATCCTGCATTCCTGTGCTACAAAGCACAAGTTGACAACAGCCTACCACCTTCTGACCAATGGCTTCACAGAGCATCTTAATAGAACTATCAAAGACATGCTTGCTATGTATGTTTCAGCTGACCATCGTGACTGGGACGTTGCTCTGTCCTTCATACATTTGCTTGTAATTCCTCCCGACATCACTCTTCAGGTTTTTCTTTGTTTTATCTCTTGTACAGAAGAAACCCCATGCGGCCATTTGACACCCTCCTTCCTGCCGTTTTTGACCCGTCAGAATAAGCCCGTGACGCCATCTTCAGAGCAGTAGTGGCATGCCAGATTGCTTGCCTGTGCCTTGCCACTTCGCAGGAAAAGCAACGAAGCTTCTATGATGCCTGCCACTGCGATGCCCATTTCAACCCTGGCGATGTAGTCCTTTCGACACAGTCATGACGAGTGGGCCTTTGCGAAAAGTTGATTTCGTCTTACTCTGGCCCGTACCATGTCTTGCGCCTAGTGACTGTGATGTGTGGTGCGCGACATGGTGCGGCGATCGGGACGGTCAGGAGCAGACGACGCTGAGTGCACGCGCGCCGAGGTGGAAGAAGGAAAACAACGACGCCGAAGAGTATCCAGCACGAGAACGCGCGGCGCATGACAGCCAACAAAAAGAAGAAAAGCCTCACCAATCAAGAAAGACCACGGAGCGTCGGGCAGCCAATCCGAAAATGCCAAATCGGCCAGACCAAAAGAAAAAGCGTGGTGCGCTGGCAGAAGGAGAGGACACGCAAGAGGACACGCAGGGAGACGCCGGCGAGACGCCAGGAGAGTCCCAGGAAGCAATGGCAGGAGGAGGTCAACCACCGGAGCGGGCGTTGAAGACGGGCCGTCGGGTTCCGGACCCGAGCCCACCAGGACTTCACCCGACCGGGGCCTCCTGCCGACCTGTTCCTGTGCGTCGCCCGTCTACCTGAGCGTACCATCAGCTCCTCAAGGCCGGTGAGCTTTTGCGCCAGTGGGCAGGGCGAGAACAGTCGGGCTTCGGGCCCGAGTTATACGCCAGCTGCCCGGACAGAACGTCGACGCCGCCTGCTCCTGCCACCCAGCCGCCAGCGTTACCTCGCCTAGCCAGAGCTGGCGCGCTCCCGGCGCCCGGTCGGTCAGCTTACGCCGCAACCTTTGGTGAGACCGGCGCCACTCCTTCTGCCAGCTTCTCACCGCGTTGCCGCGTCGAGACTGCGACGCGTCCCCGCCCTCGTGGCAAGCCCAGACTCGCGCCCTCGTTAACCACATGCAAGCCCTATGTGTGTTCCTTACCGCAATGTCCGCTTGAGTGTTTATATTATGCATGCTTTCTATTTTTTTCTATTTGCTTTATGCCTTTTTAGTTTGATTAAAAGTCTTTGTGTGTGTGTTCAAACCAACGGCTTTGTCCTCAATTGGGTTCTCGGAGGTTCCGCCTAAGAGAACCGTTAAAACATTGAGAACACGAACCTTTGCCCCCATAAGAGGGTCATCACAGTGACCAATGTCACATACGAAATCACGCCTCTCGATTCCACCATGTCTCGACCTTCCACCAATGTCGTCCATGTCACCCGCCTTAAGCGATACTACTCGGACAATCTAGCGAGCACTGGGACGCCGCCTTCGCCACCGGGGGTCATGTTACTGAGCACAGCCAGAGACGAAGTTGAGGTCAGCACAGAAGACGACGACAACAACGCTCGCTGATGTCGCGTGGACTGCCTTTCATCTCGTATGCTAGTGAATGCATTGTAAATACCTGTAAATATATTTCCAATATATTTTCCAAGGTATTTACGTAAGCGTTCTGTACCCCTTGATTACGTAATGCCTCTATGACTGCTGGTATCACTACTGAATCAAATGCCTTTTCGTAATTATGAAAGCCATATAGAGAGGTTTATTGTACTCTGCGGATTTCTCAATAACCTGATTAATCACATGGATGTGATCGATTGCAGAGTATCCCTTCCTGAAACCAGCCTGTTCCCTTGGTTGACTGAGGTCCAGTGTTGCCCCTATTTTATTAGAGATTATTTTGGTAAATATTTTACGTAGTACTGGGAGTAAGCTAATGGGCCTATAATTTTTCAATTCTTTAATGTCTCCCTTTTCGTGGATTAGTATAATGTTTGCATTCTTGCAGTTTTCTGGGACCCTTGCAGTCGACAGACACTGTATAAAGAGCTGTCAGTTTTCCAATCATTATGTCTCCTCCATCTTTGATTAAATCGACTGTTATTCCGTCTTCCCCTGCCGCTCTTTCTCGTTTCATGTCTTGCAAGGCCCTTCTGACCTCCTCGCTAGTTATAGGAGGAGTTTCTGTGTCCTGTTCATTACTGTTTCTAATGAAGGTATCCTGACTCCTCTGGGTATTGTACAGGCCAGTGTAGAATTCTTCCGCTTTTTTTTTTTTACTGTATCTTCGAGATTGCTGATGACATTATCCTGCTTATCTTTGAGTGCATACGTCTTGCTTTGTCCTATGAGAAGTTTCTTTCTCCCCGATTTCAGGCTGTGCCCATTTTTTGTGGCTTCTTCAGTCTTTCTCAGGTTATAGTTTCGAACATCACTCATTTTCGCCTTGTTGATCAGTTTTCACAGCTCTGCAAATTCTATCTGACCACTTGAGTTGGACACTTTCATTCTTTGTCATTTCTTTATTAGGTCCTTTGTAACTTGGGAGAGCTTACCTACTGGTTGCCTTGGTGCCTTACCTCCCACTTCAATTGTTGCTTCCGAAGCCAGCCTAGTTACTGTATCATTCATTAGTGTTATGCTATCTTCATCTCTCTGTTCTAAGAATGCATATTTGTTTGTAAGTACCAGCCTGAATTTGTCTATTCAAAAGGCGCAGCGCGAGAGGGATGGAGACAAAGGAACACAAACCACAACCGTCCCAGTCACACTGCGCCTTTTGATTAGCTATGAACCAACTTGCCCAAATCAAAGTTTTACTGAATTTGTCTGCTTTTACCCTTACCGCCTCTAGGTCGACCTGTTTCTTCTTGACCAATTTTGCTCTTTGTCTTCAAATTGAGGTGAATCCTAGCCCTCACTAACCTATGATCACTGCACTTTACCCTACCTATCACTTCTACATCATGCACTATGCTGGGATCAGCAGAAAGTATGAAGTCAATTTCATTTTTTGTTTCACCATTAGGGCTTTTCCAGGTCAACTTTCTGTTCCAATGCTTCCTGAAGAAGGTGTTCATTATGCGCAGCTTATTCCTTTTCGTGAATTCTACCAGCATCTCTCCTCTAACGTTCCTAGAATCGACGCCGTAGTTGCCAATAGCTTGCTCACTAGCCTCCTTTTCACCACTTTTGCATTGAATTCACCCATTACTACAGTATATACTGAGTTTACAATTTGCTCATTGCTAATTCGACATCTTCATAAAACTGTTCTATTTCTTCATAATTATGACAGGAGGTTGGAGCGTAGGCTTGTACTACCTTTATCTATACCTCTTATTAAGTTATCACCTATTATCTAGGAGACCTCTATAGCAGAGGACATGTTTGTTATTCAGCCATGTATAAGCCTCACCAGTTCTAATCTCACTAAGGCCGAGGATATTACAAACGATGTCTGATAGAAGTGAAACAGCGCGAAAAAGACGAGGACACAAGGAAACAAATACCACAGACAAGCGCTGACTGCCAAATGGAAGTTTATTTGAAATTCACCGGACATTTATACCTTTTTCAGCATAGGCATGCGCACATCAGTCGTAAAAACATCTGCAAATTAACAACATTTTAATCTTTCTTCCAAAAATGTGATTTCTTTTTCCGACAAGGCAAGAGAGGGAGTGCTTATACATTTATCTCCTTCCTTTCTTATATGAAAGGCCTCTACTATTCCCTTTCCTTCTTACCCTTTCCTTTCCCTATGAATTCTGTCTTTTCAAATATGGGGGTGCATTGACACTTGTTACGGTGTCCAGCTAAATGACTCCCATAGCCATTCTTTAGGTTAGTGCTGTGCTGACGAGCTCTTTCATTGAAGCACTGTCCCGTTTGACCTATATAAGATTTTCCACAGCTGAGCGGTATTTGATAGATGACGTTGCGCCTGCACTCAGTGAAACGAGTTTTATGATTTGTGGTCCACAGGTGCCTTTCGCGCTTGTTCATGCGATTACATATCGAGGACAACTTAGACGGGGCACTGAAAACCAAATTAATATTGTGTCTATTGGAAACCTTCAGATTGTGTGACAACTTGTGTAGGTATGGCACCACGTGCACTTGTCTTTTGTCTTTGTTTTCTTTTTGGGAAGCATCGGAACTTCTTTTCTCTTTCTGCAAAATGGCTTCGCATACTGAAGTGATCACAGAACTTGGAAAGCCTGCGTTCTGTAGTCGCAATATCTGATTTAAAAAACTGATTGCACTCATGCTCACATGACCTACTAAGTGCATCCTTAATGCATGTTGTTGCTATGCCTCACATGACCTACTAAGTGCATCCTTAATGCATGTTGTTGCTATGCCTCTCTTAATTTAGAGTGTGCGCTGTCGTAACGCAACAAGGTTTTCTTAGATCTGGGATGATATCCCCAGCATACGTGCTCGTCCAAAGAAAAACAGAGGTTAATATCTAGAAAATGAATACGGTTGTTAATTGGCAATTCATATGTGAACTTAAGTCCTCCCGATGAGTTGATGAACAAGTTTAAAATTTCTTCGACCGAGTCATGAAAATGCATACAAGTATCTTTCTTCATAACAATACAATTCCTGTTCTGGTGAGGGAGTGTCTTGTTGAAGCTTAGTGGGCCTTTCTAATTTGGTTGTACCTGGATTAGTATAGCCCCACTCGCTCTCGGCATCTTTTGCCGGTGACAGGCGTTACTTCGAGCCTGCAGATGTTGTGCACTGGAGGAGGTGAATTTCAAGCTCACCATTGTAAAGAGAGAGAGAAAAAAAAAAACCCTCATAGAATGATTCAAACTTCCGACTATAGCAACCCAGCATTCCACATAGCTCAGTCAGATAATCCCATAGGCGGCAAGGCTACCTTAGCGCTGACAAGTACAGCCCAGAGGGCCCTACATTCCTAAAAACTGATTTATCCACGATAGAAGTGTTTTCCTGATCGTGATGGGTAACTCAATATAGAACGATTTCTAAACGGTTCTGGCCTCGTAGTTCCGGAATCGCACGTGCGTAGAGGGCCGTGAACTCAGCTAAGCAAACCCTACATGCGTACCGACGTCCACTCACAGTTGCAAATACATTTTCGTGATCTACATAATCTACATATACATAACCATCAAGTGTATGTTAATGTTTCTTGCCACACGTTTAGTACATGAACTTAATGTTCACTCTGTACCATTGTTTCCTGGTATGTAGTGAATTGATATGTAGTGATATCATCACTCATTAAAACTTTCATGCAGAATAACTGATGCACAGCTACTGTTTACTTGCATTGCCAGGGAAAATAAACAATGTAAGTGCAAACTAGTGTTCGTGTCTTCCATCTCAAGCATGTTATGTAAGTAGTAATGACAGAGCACCAACTATGTTTTTTTTTTTGCAGTTTGAAAACAGAGTTACAACAAATGATATGTTACCAGTGTGTAGAGCAGACATTAATGGGAAAACACATAAAACTTACATAAACTATCATTGATAAAGACCAGTAAGCTTCATGTCAATAAAGTACTCATGAAAAAAAAGAAAACCTTGATTAATTTTAAAATGAGGCACAGGCATTCAAAACAATGCTTATAATGTCAGATAAAGTTATACATGGGCTCTTTTTCCAGAATTGAGCCACCCTGTTTTAGTAATTTGTCATTGCAAGACACTAAGCATTGTATGCCAATGTCATGCTACCCTGATGCCAGTGATTCACACTAGCATGTCCCCTCTGTCTGAACCACAGCATCGCTGACAAAACGTTGCCCTACTAGAAACTGCTTCAGTTTCTTAGAGATCCAGAAGAGGCCTTAGTTGTTCAAGCAGGACATGCTTGCACTTGTGCAAAAACAGTGAGTGCAGCACCACTGGTGCAGTTCTTGCTGTGTAAGGCATAGCAGGCAGCGGCTGCTTTGATACCGTCTAAAACTGGACGTGACGTTTGTGACAATCAGTTTTCTGCATGCCAAGAAACTAATGCCAGCAGTCCAAAAAGTGTATCGCCCAGGTATCATGAGCGACAGTATGGTTACATGATGGTGCAGGCAGTTCATAGCAAGCTGATGCGATGCACACAATGAAGACCATAGGTGAAAAGTTTTCATTTTTCCAGGGGAGGGCTGGGGCCCGACCAGCTTTCCAAACCCCACATATATCTTGCACTTGAAGAAACATTGTGTCACCTCGAAGAATTGTTCACTGAAGTGACGGCCTTATATGAGAATCTATAAGACATTATAGTAGGAGACAGTTAAATTTCACAGCCAGAGTTCTCTTCCACCACCAAGAATCTGGTGTCTCTCGGTGGTGTAATCTTCCTTTGTGTAATTGTCGTACACTTCGCTATCACTAATACTGCTTCACTTTTCTGGTGAAACTGCAGCCCCTCTCTGTCTCTTTCTTTTTCTGTGAGTCAGAGTATAAGCCCTCCTGCGCATGACCACTGTTGATTCTGATTTCGAGTGAATCTGGCTTGGCCTCATTCCGGTTACTTAGTGAATTATACAGGGCGCCCCAACTATTATGCACCAAGACTTAAAGAAAGAGCAGTTGCGTTACTCGAAAAAAACCTAGTGCATATCGTTTCCAGTACCGTGGAGTAGCCACCAGTAAGTCTTGAGTTCCTGAAATTTAATTTGACAATTGCAATTAATTATCTAATTCGAGAAGACCTGTCCTAATTAGCAAAGGGTAAATGAGGCATTTGTAGGCACACCCAGGCACCCCCAAATGACATCCAACTGCTGTGTTTTCAGCGACGTATTAACTGCATACAATTTTTTCCGACTGGTAAGCAAACCTCACGAAATATGAAAAATACTATGACTGTGCTCCCACTCGCATCCATAAAGAAGCGCCCTCAAACAAGCTGATTGAAAGAAACTGCACTGCTTGTCGCAAACCCAAAGAGACAGCGCATTACCTTGATAATGGTACAGAAGGAGTACCAAAAGCAGGTTTTGTGGCTTTGCAGCTAGCTACTCCTTTCTACGTCATTCTTATTATCAGTCTCTCAAGGCTGCCGATCACATTGATAACAAAAGCCCGTTGGTAATGCAGCCGAAGCGCCGCTCTGACCCTGCAAGAAACCCAAAAAGCAATGTAATAGGCATAGCATGTTTATAAATCCCAGCTTTGCTCACACTGCATCGACAGAGTGCGAGCACAGCAATATTTCGCGCCAGAAACTTGCTTCGGACCAAAGCCAAATTTCAGTGACGGTTTTAGTTTTCATGAGAGTGTATACAGTAAACTCTCAGTTGTACGAACGTCGGTTTATCGAATATTCCAGAATAACGAATTTTATAAAAATCCCCAGCAGTTTTTTTATAGATTCTATGCAAAAATGTTTCACTTGAACGAATTTCGGAAGTCAATATTTCAGTTTAACGAACTCGCTCAGAGGACCAAGGCTTATTTTTAATGATGATGATGATGTGTGGTGTTTTATGGCGCAAGGGCCAGGTTTGGCCAAAGAGCGCCATGACAAGTGGTAGTGTTAACGATGTATTATGGAAGATGTGACTTGGCTGTAAAGTGGCCTAAAAATAGTCGCTGTAGAGTGCGTAAAATCTACGTGCTATAAAATTATGGCGATGACTAATGACGACTACTATGAACATTAAAATCGATCGTAGAAGAATGATGCATTGTTTAAAATATGCGAGATGTTAAATTGCTTACAGCACTACTGCCTCGCCAGAGCCCTTGAACCACAAGGGTCTGGAGGCATGTGCTATTCAAAATAATTATCATAGCGGCCTCCTCTGAAGAGAGGAAGCGCTACGAACGTGTGGGGCAAATAACATGCAATACAGCATCTTTCAGAAAACCTAGGACGGTGTTGGTGTCAAAGAGTGGTTCTGGACCAAGTAACATAACAGGATGAAGGGGGATGTGCTGCCGGTATGCTAAGAGAAAATGTTTCTTTCTTTCAGATTCGGCTTCCCGACACTCCAGTAGGACGTGGAGGACGGTCAGCCTCTCCCCGCATCTACCACAGGTTGGAGGCTCGTTTCCCGTGAGTAAAAAGTTATGTGTGCCAAAAGTGTGTCCTATTCTTAGACGGCAGAATAGGACATCTGTCCGGCGGGATTTTGTTATAGGAGGCCAGAAACCTAATTGTGGCTTTATTACATGCAGTTTATTATTTATTTCTTCGTCCCACATGCGTTGCCAGTGGTTTCGTAGTTTCCTTCTTAAGAAAGGCTTCAGGTCTGTGACAGGGACCGAAGCAGTAGGATTAACTGCATGCGATGAAGTTGATGTGGCCATCTGGTCGGCTAGAACGTTTCCCTCGATGCCCCTATGTCCAGGCACCCAGCATATAATCACATGTTGGTTAGATATATATGCTTTACACAGTGCGGAGTATAGTTCATTAAATACTGGATTTTTGTGATTACAGAAAGACATCAAGGCCTTGACAACAATGAGGGAGTCCGTATATATAACTGATTTCTGGAATTGTTATTTATTTATATGCTTTAGGGCCGACAGCAGTGCGTAGGCCTCAGCCGTAAAGATACTAGTTTCCGGGTGCAGTACATCGGTTTCCGAGAAGGATGGACCGACGGCTGCATAGGACACCCCCTCACGTGTCTTCGATGCGTCTGTGTAGAACTCCGTACAGGAGTATTTGTGCTGGAGTTCCCGGAAATGCATTTGTATTTCAATCTCTGAAGCGTGTTTTGTAACTTGCATGAAAGATATATCGCATTGTATCAGCTGCCACTCCCAAGGAGGTAACAGCTTGGCTGGATGCATTAGGCGAAGCTCAAGGAGTGGAACATGCATTTCATGACAAAGCTCCCTCACACGTAGCGAGAAAGGCTGTCTTACGGAGGGACGATTATGAAAGAGTGTAGCATATGTCATCTCGTTTACGGTAGTATAACACGGATGTTGAGGATTAGAGTGGACTTTCAGAAAATATGTTTGGCTGATGTATGTTCTTTGGAGATGAAGTGACCACTCATTCGATTCTGCATATAAGCTTTGTATGGGACTCGTTCTGAAAGCGCCAGTGGCCAGTCGGATTCCTAGATGGTGGACTGGGTCTAGCATATTTAGCGCGCTCGGGGCGGCAGAGTGATAAATCACGGCACCATAGTCTAGTCGTGAACGAATCAGGCTTTTATAGAGTTTCAATAAACACTTCCTGTCACTACCCCATGTAGTCTGGGATAGAAGTTTCATTATGTTCATCGTTTTTAGACATTTTTCTTTAAGATGTTTGATGTGGGGGACGAAAGTGAGTCTGTAGTCAAGTATAACACCTAGAAATTTATGCTCTTTGTTTACACGTATTTGTTGTCCACCCAGTTCTAAGCAAGGATCTGGGATCATTCCTCTCTTTCTTGTAAAAAGAACGCAAGAGCTTTTGTAAGGAATGATCTTAAATCCATTCTTGTCAGCCCACATTGAGACTTTGTTCAGGCCATGCTGTACCTGTCTCTCGCACACTGCGAGGTTACAGGATTTGAAAGCTATCTGAATGTCGTCCACGTAGACAAAGTAAAAGATGGCCGGTGGTAATGAAGCGCGAAGCGTGTTCATCTTCACGATGAAGAGCGTGCAGCTGAGCACGCCTCCTTGGGGCACACCCGTTTCTTGCGTAAATGGACGTGAAAGTTCATTGCCGACTTTTACCCGGAAGGTACGATCGGACAGATAGCTTTCTATAAGGTTTAGAATATTCCCGTGGATGCCCATTTCTGACAAGTCTCTTAAGATTCCGTACCGCCACGTTGTATCGTACGCCTTCTCCATATCGAGGAATATGGATAACAAAAACTGTTTGTGTACAAATGCGTTGCGGATATTTGCTTCTACACGTACAAGATGGTCAGTTGTGGAGCGCCCTTCTCGGAAACCGCACTGATAAGGATCAAGCATTTTGCTCTGTTCAAGGAAATGAATGAGTCACCGATTTATCATTTTTTCGAACACCTTACAAATGCAACTTGTGAGGGCTATCGGGCGGTAACTTGCCACCGAGGAAGGGTCTTTGCCTTGTTTCAAAACAGGGACTACAATGACTTCCTTCCACGCGGTTGGAAGGTACCCTGCATCCCAGATGGTGTTGAAAAGTGTGAGTAGTGCAACTTGCGTATCATTGTGTAAGTTTTTAAGCATTTCATACATGACTCGATCAGATCCCGGTGCAGAGCTCCCGCATGCGCTCAAGGCAGCTCTCAGTTCGGCAATACTAAAAGGACGGTTGTAAGGCTCATTCTGTCGACATTTTCTGATGAGTGGCTTGCATTCTTCTATTTGTTTATATTTCAGGAAGGATTGCGAATAATTTGTTGAACTTGACACGTTCTCAAAATACTCCCAAAGTGAGTCTGCCTGGTCTTGCAGTGTATCGCCCTGTGTGTTTACCAGAGGGAGTGAATATGTTTGCCGCCCTCTAATCCTATTAACCCTGTTCCAGGCTTTGGCCTCATCTGTATAGGAGTTGATACCGGATAAAAACTTCTGCCAACTCTCTCTTCTGGCCTGTCGGCGGGTTCGCCTGCCTTGGGATTTTACTTTTTTAAAATTGATAAGATTCTCCGCAGTGGGGGAGGCGCGTAGCAACCCCCACGCTTTGTTTTGTTTCTTACGAGCGATCCTACAATCGTCGTTCCACCACGGGACACGCCGTTTGCATGCCAATCCATTTACTTGTGATATACATTTAGTTGCGTTATCTATTATGAAGGCTGTAAAATATTCCACAGCCGCATCAATTCCTAACGAGGACATGTCATCCAATGAAATTCTACTGAGAGTTCGGAATTTCTCCCAGTCAGCTGTATCAATCTTCCACTTAGGAGCCTGTGGTGTACATTCGTTCTTTTTAGGTGTTCGTAGCAGTATGGGGAAGTGGTCGCTTCCGTAAGGATTGTTTGTAACTTCCCATTCAAGTTGAGGCAGTAGTGACGGCGAGACTAGGCTAAGATCTAATGAAGAAAAGGTTTTGTTGGCAAGACAGTAATATGTGGGTTCTTTCTTATTCAGAATGCACGCACCAGAAGAGAAAAGGAATTGTTCAACAAGTCGTCCTCGCGCATCTATACGAGAATCGCCCCACAGGTAATTGTGTGCATTGAAATCGCCAAGAACAATATAAGGTTCTGGCAATACATCTATGAAGGACTGAAATTCATGTTTAGTTAATTTGTAATGTGGGGGTATGTAGAGCGAGCAAATAGTGATGAGTTTGTTTAGCAGAACAACTCGCACCGCCACTGCTTCAAGGGGCGTTCATAGCTGTAAGGGTTGACAGGCTATACTTTTATGACTGACAATCGCAATACCACCCGATGATGCGACGGCATCATCGAGATCTTTGCGAAACGTAACATACGTTCGGAGAAAGTTTGTGCGTTTGGATTTTAAGTGTGTTTCCTGTAAACACAGCACTTTTGGATTATGTTTGTGGATGAGTTCTTGCAAATCATCAAGGTTTCTAAGGAGACCTCTGATGTTCCATTGAATGATTGGTGTATCCATATTTAATGTAAATTGGTGCTGTGTTTACGGAAACGGAATGGATGCCTTAGATTACAGAGCCCTTTCGATTCCCTGTAATAGGGGTTTTGCTCTTTCTGAAGCGTTCGAGCGAGTGTCGACGCTCCTTAGGCGTTTGGTGCGCCTTGAGGACAGGTGTAGTGTCCATTGCCTCGTGTGAGGCGCCGGACAAGCGCTCTTGCGAGCGAGAGGTTTTCCGAGAGAGTCCTGCCCTGGAAGGCAAGACCCCTGCGCCCACCAGCCCGGAGGTCGATGGGGCTCCCTGAGGGATTTGGCTGCGCTGGCCGTTGCCAGCGCTGGAAGGGGCCTCGGAGATTGGGGCAGCCTCCGCTGCGCCCGCCTTCGGGGTCGATGACCCCGTCTGCTGGGTTGGCGGAGCAGCGCTAGCTGCAACCGCCGCGGGGGCAGATGGCGTAACTGCCGACTCACTGACTGTGGGTCGGACAGCCGCCGGAGGCCGTTGTGACGCTGCCCCCTGACGCGCCACATCGGCAAAGGTTTTCTTGGGCAGGTACGATACCCGCCTGCGTGCCTCTTTGAAACTTATGTTTTCCTTGACTTTAACTGTTACGATTTCCTTTTCTCTTTTCCAAGACAGGCACGACCGCGAGTATGCGGCATGCTCGCCATCACAATTTACACAGTGAAGAGCGTTTGCACAAGATTCAGTGGTGTGTTCGTGGGCACTACATTTCGCACATGTTTGGCGGCCCCGGCAGCTCTGCGAACTGTGGCCGAAGCGCTGGCATTTGAAGCATCGGAGCGGATTTGGCACGTACGGCCTAACACGGAGCTTGATGTACCCGGCCTCGATTGATTCGGGCAGGACACTTGAATTGAAGGTGAGAATTAGGTGCTTGGTCGCAATTTCTTTACCATCGCGCCTCATCTTTATTCTTTTCACATTTATAACATTCTGTTCGCTGAAGCCCTTCAAGAGCTCAGCCTCAGTGAGCTCCAGCAAATCATCGTCCGAGACAACGCCGCGGGAGGTATTCATCGTGCGGTGCGGGGTTACTACCACTTGGGTCTCCCCAAATGATACTAGCTGAGGCAGTTTCTCAAATTGCTTCTGATCGCGGAGCTCCAAGAGGAGGTCTCCGCTAGCCATCCTCGACACCTTATATCCTGGACCAAAAACTTCGGTAAGAGACTTAGATACCAGGAACGGGGAGATTGTTCGCACTTGTTTAGCTGGTTTTTCAGAGTGGATCACGTGAAAACGAGGGAAGGATTCTTTTTGCCGACCAAAAAACTGGAATACATCATCGGTGCGCCCTCTTTTCTGAGGGCGATCTGGGAGAGGAGGGAAGGAACTAGCCATAGAATAATGTAATTTTCGGCAATAACGCCAGCCACCCACCGTGGAGCCCTACAAGGGGACGCTACAGGGACTGTAAAAGACAGGTCCTGTAAGTGCCAGCTGTACGTTATAACTATAACCAAATATGAGATAACCTAGGTTGGCTATTCACACAAGGTTAACCCTTGCTGCCTGGAAAAATTGGAAGTAAGCGGAAGCTAGGAGAAGACAGGAAAGATGAAAAGTCAGAGAAAGACGAAGGCTGGAGGGAGAAAGAGACAGGAAAAGGCAACTACCGATTTCCCCCGGGTGGGTCAGTCCGGGGGTGCCGTCTACGTGAAGCCGAGGCCAAAGAGGTGTGTTGCCGCCGCCGGGGGGCCGTAAAGGTCCAAACACCCGGCATTGGCTCAACCCCCAGGATCCCCTTTTCCCCGGACACGGCTAAGCCGCGCACGGCTACGCGCGGGAGGGTCCAACCCTCGTGTGCTCGGGTACGTGGTGTCGCAACACACCAAACGCCTGCTGACGCAGACGCCCCTGCGGGGAGGCTTATTTTTACGATCAGTTACTCAGTTATCTGATCGTAACTTATCAGTTACGATCAGATACTTCGTTTGAAGAATATGCACAGTGTGACAGTGCACTGATTACCTGTGCTGAACAGACGGATCTGGAAATTGTTTCCAGTGTTCGTCCTGAAGAAGAAGAAGAGTGCGACGAAGAGGCAACTGCCGAGCCAGTTTCAAGCCCTATAACTCTAGCTGAGGTTGGAGGGTACATTGGAAAGTTGAAAGACTTTGTGCCTCAACAGCAGGCTGTGCCAGAAGAAGTGCACAAGAACATTGACTCTTTCGACAGTTTGTTACTTCCTGTGCTTTAAAGGTACAAGTGCAGAAGAAGGTTACAGATTTCTTTTCTGAGTGAGAAAGGCAGCATTATAACTGTAATGAACCTTGTACTTGTTGATATGCACAAATTCCATTTCACACATTTCTAACACTATGGATGCCATTTCTTTTGCTCCATGAATTGCACTTCAAACTTTGACTCTGTATGCCATGTTTTATGTTGGTCTAGTGAATATTCAGTTTAGTGAACTTTCAGTTAAGTGAACTATTTCCTTCGGTCCCTTAAAGTTCACTCAAGTGAGAGTTCACTGTACATGCTGCAAAAACAGGTTCATGGAATAAAATAAAAGCGAAATAAACAGATCCATATGTTGAAAAAGACAAAAGCGATGCATTCAATAAAGTAAATGACCACTTCTAAATGAGCCGAATTGGCAATCGGGTCGCCTGCACAAAAAGTTAAAAAAGAAATACATCAGATTTCAGTGTGCCCTTATTATTTATGAATTCGTAAGCGCCGTTGAACACCAGCTGCTGCCTAGAGGACGTGTTCGAATAGGTCTTCTGCAGCTATGCAGTACTGAGTCCGTAAATGCAGTGAGTATTTGTAAAATGCAGGAGCGCGCAAATGTTGACTGATCTAAAAAAATACAGAAATAAGGTCACTGCTGAAATAAAGCAAGCAAAAATCTAGTACTACGAACGGTTTTTTGCTAAAATATAAAATGATTCTAGTAAAGTTTGGAATGAAGTTGGAGTTCTAATTTCAATGAAAAGACAACACCGAGATAAACATAAAGACAGCCACTGGTGTGTTGACAGGCAGAGAAGCAGCAGCTGCTTTGAATGAATATCTCGTCTCCAGTACCCAGCATCCCGACGGGGGGTGGGGGGTGACCCATGGCAACACCTGTAGTGAGCAAATTCAGTCTGATTAACTCAGCAATACTTTCACCTTACAACGTCTCTGCTGGTGACGATGTTAAAGCAGTACCAACGAAATATATTGCCGATATACTTGCACCTGTCATAGTTCACATCATAAACAGAATGCTTGAAAGCGGTATCTTTCCAGGTCTTCTAAAAATAGCCCGAGTATGCCCAATTTACAAAGGAGGTGATAAACACTTAACGACAAATTACCGCCCAATATCTGTTTTACCTGTTTTATCAAATGTGTTTGAGAGTGCCCTGAATGTTAGATTACAAAGCTTTTTCTGTAAATATAACATAATCAGTGACATCCAATATGGTTTCAAAAAAAAAAAAAATATTAATCTTGTGAAGCAGCTCTTTTTAGCATCAAACATAAAATAATAACAAATATTGAAAATAGAATGTACTCATTAGGTTTATTTGCAGACCTCAGGAAAGACTCAGTATGCCATACTTTATTAATTAGCAAATTGGAACAGTATGGTGTACGAGGTATAGTACTGGAACTTTTATGACATTACTTAACAAATTGTTATCAATATCCTAGCATAAATAATGATGTCTCATCGTATGTGGATATCATAACAGGTGTTCCACAAAGATCAATACTTGGACCTCGTTTATAATGTAAATTAATGACCTGTGTGACATCCCCCAGTCTCCTCAATTAGTTATGTACGCAGACGATACCAACATATTCTTTAAAGGGACCCTGAAATGATTTTGACGATTTTCTACAAATGTACTGAGTCGTTAGAGTAGGTCCTTCTGACCATTAATTGACGTATCTAAGTGCTCTGCGTAAAGCATGTAATTTATTATAAGGTTTTAAAAATGCACATCGCTGCCGATCGCAGCACACTGTGCGGCGGAATTTTAAGCAGCCCCTAACCATATGACGCAAATCACCCATATGACGTCAGTGGGGCGAGCTATCCGATTGGTTGACCAGGGCGCGTGATCGATAATTTTTCCAACTTTATGGTAAACAAATTGTCTTTGTAATAGTTGAAATGTTAGTTAATTTGTTTTTATAAAAAGAAAGTAACATAAAGGGAATACACAACAACAATTTTTCAGTGCACTTAAGCACTTCCGGCACACAGCAAGTGTCGTCTGCTTGTGTTACAACGTGCTCAGTCTTTGACGAGAGCTCCGCTCTCAGTGTCGGTCTGTCTTTTCGCGAGCGCTACGATTCAACTTTGTTGCATTGTGGACTGCAAACGTAGCGACTGGCAATATGTCAAGGTGTGACATCGTGTCCCTCTACAAGCCAGTAGACGAGCAGACTGGCTGCAGCGCATCGGACTGCCGCTATCTGATCGGCGCCAGGATTTGCGCGATTGCGGCCGTCAATTTACACCGGAAGATTGCTAACGCAATAGTGTTTAGTGAGTCCGGTATTAGGGTAAACGCAAGCGCAAAGGGGACAGGGCCTGGCCGTGTCCCCTTGCATGTCGTTTCATGGGATGAACAGAAGCGCAAATGTGAATGGTCTGCACGGTGCCGCCACCTGGTGGCATAGAGCTCAACCAGACACAGTAGCAGTAACAAAATGTATTCTTTGCTGCTGGTGTAAATTTCTTGCAGGAGCGTAATGATTAACACGTTTTTGTAAATGTTTAAAATGTTTTACACTTGGTTAGAGCAATGTTAGCTCTTTCTTTGGCTGGTTAAGCTCTGCGCCAACGGGTGGCTGGACCGTGGAGACCAATCAGGCAGCTAACGTACGTCTACGCTAAAGTTCCTTCATCAGCTTGAGTTTATGCTTCCCCCGTTCCGTCGAAATGTTCCGCTAGTGTGTGGTTAACAGAATACCAGACACGTTCGGCGCTGCGACAGAATGCTTGCACCGCACGCTGCTTCGATAGCTCTCACTTGGGGTCGACGGCCAAGCGGCTAGCGGAGAGGTTTTGTATGGGTGGGGGCGAGCTCCAAAACAAATGGAAGTGGGCGATGTGACGTCGCATCGTGACGCAGAACCAGTGAAGGCGGAGCTTAGCCCCGAAGGCTCGGCGAACGAGTTGAGGAGGAAAAGCATGGCTAGGGAGGAGGGTAACTTGTAATCGGTTGTAGCTCCATTAATACTTAACGCTTCACTTAAATTGTGGTGTGAATGTTCTACTTAAGCTGTACCCTGCGCGTCTACAAAATTTGTCCGAACCATTTCAGGGGCCCTTTAAGGCAGTTGGCACGTGCAGCCTTTAAGGCGAATTTCCTAAGCATCTGAGGGCTTGCCTAGCCCTAAATACCATTATAAATATTGTCTTCACATTCATTGTCCATTAGCACCGCCACAATAGGCACTGCAGCCATTGGTGTCGCGACTGAGGTCAGGCGCATTCGTGCCGACCAATCAAGTTTGAATTATCCAGTGAAGACCAATTTCAGCATCAAAATAATTTCTGGTCCACTGAATTTATGGGCACCAGCAGGCACCTTCAGTTGGGATTGAATTAAACAAAAAATCTAATTAGCCAGAGTTG
The DNA here is from genome assembly GCF_023375885.2 of Dermacentor andersoni. Taxonomy (NCBI): domain Eukaryota; kingdom Metazoa; phylum Arthropoda; class Arachnida; order Ixodida; family Ixodidae; genus Dermacentor; species Dermacentor andersoni. Next base: position 142,910,879 of record NC_092814.1, read on the forward strand.
AATTAACAAATGTCTACTGTAACATTAAAACTTATATTGCTAGTTGTTTTAAAATCCGCTTCAGTATAATTTGGGTATGACTGCATAAGGACTGTACACAGAGCTTCAGAGCAAGCACTTGTCCTGCTTCTCTCCACCAATGTTGAGAATTGATTCTTGTGTTAGTTTCACTATAGAGAAAGCTAAACCCCCTCCCACCCCTGAGGTCCTAACTTAGCTGAACTTGTCAAACATTTCAGGGGCCCTTTAAAGCTGCTACTGTAACAGAGCTCGAACTGAAATTCATTACCTAATGCAACTCTCATGCTGGTTACAACAGAATAAGTTACAAATGAATTCTTATAAAACAAAATATGTGATCTTTGCTCCTACTAATAAACCACTTAACTGCAATATAGCTATTCTTTTTGAACATAGGTCGATAGAACAGGTCAAATGTCAGAAATTTCTCAAAGTATTGTTCCAGGAATATTTGGCCTGGAACATGCACATTGACAAAATTGCTATGTAACTAAGTAGAACTGTTGGTTGCTTATACAAACTGAGCACCCTGGTTCCTCCATGGTTGCAACATTCCTTGTACTATGCACTTTATTCTCGATTAACCTATTCCATAATAATTTGGGGCACTACTTTGCAAAAAAATTATAATTGACAGTACTGCAAAAAAGAGACATGCATTCGAGGGATATAGTGGCCTTGTATAAAATTGTGTGGTACAGCGTGAAGCAGGGACAAGGGACGCGAGAAAGAAACGATCACGCTGTACCACACAATCTAAAATGGAAAACCAATTAGCCCAAACCATCACCCTTCTTGTACAAAACTTTAGAACCAAGCCATCTTGTTCATCATGTTCATCAAGGCAAATCATGTCTATTACTACAAGTTAATGCAATACATTAAACAAAACAAATCTGTGTATCCTGAATGAACCGACCAATCTGCATTACAGTGTATGGCCACATAATATGAGAACACATAAAATAAGAACCAATTACAGGAAACAACTAGTCCGTTACCAGGCACCTTCAAGCTAAATCACCTACATGATTTTGATAATGAAATTATGGAAGATTTGAATGAATGATACAAAACATTTCTCATTGCGAAAAATATCGAGTTTGTCTGATTAGAACCGTAGTATAAATTGTCAGTCTTTTCTTTCATTTGTTTTCAGGTTATAGTTGTAGTTTGAAACAAAATGTACCTTAAGTGTATTTCATGAAGACGTGTTTTTTTATTTTTTATTTTTTTTACGAAAATAATATTTTGTATCCCGACACTCCAGTTGATTTCGGTATGTCTATATGATTTGTATGCTGCATATGGCCTGCGTGCCGAATTGTTATAGGAGCAGAAGCCTTTGTCAGGCCACACGGCCTTTAGCTTCTGCTTCCTTTCTGTTGTAAACTGGAGAAATAAAAACCATATATAGGAAAAAAAAAGTGTGTGCACTTGCAACATCAAGCTCAGCATCCCCTCTCACTCCTTTCTTGTGCTTTCATGCAGAAGAGCGCAGGAATCGCCTCGAAATCCTACCTTCGATAAATACGGTTTGCAGAAGCTAAAGCTGTATGTGTATGGCAAACCTCACAACAACCAGGGCATCAAGCGGAAACTGTTGAGCTAAACCTTAAGGAAAGAGGTTCAGTATTACCAATGGCCACATTGTCATTACAGGTCCCATAGTTACCAGAAGCACCTCAACACTTTCAAATGTGCCTAATAGTATAGAAGGTGGCCTCTGCTGGAAGCAAGAAACCTCCATAGCATACGCACTCAAGTTTACCCCTTTCTTTTACTGCAAACAGTGATTTTTGGAACTACAGTATGGTGCATATCAAAGCGGGAAACATTTAATACATTTCCTTCATGAGAGACAACAACAATGCATTATAGCTTGAAATTAAATTGAAAGTTTACCATTTGATCATTTTGTGTTGCAATCGCATAACATTTATATAACCTTTTAAGGATAAGTGTTCTCTATGGGCAACATACCAGATAATTGTTTTCTTGTTCAGTTTCAGTATTGAGTATAAAGTTACTAGCTAAATGTCTTAAGCCAACACTCAATGACAGGCAGCAAGCATCCTATGTTGGTTCAGAGCACGAGCACAGGACGACGAAGAAGTTGGGCATGAGACTCGCTTTCTTTTGAAAGCATGGTCAGAAGAGACAGGCTGATGCAAGATCTCTGGCTGCAGAGGTATCAGCCATGTGACATAAAGCACATGAAATGTACACCTATGGGCCCCATATGATGAGAGCTGTCTGTACCAATTCCAAATGAAGGCATACGTAGCTTGGGATGAAACCACTTCCAGTTTTCTTCCTGGTGTTTCCCCCTTACTGCTAAAAATGGTTTCTGCAAAATATTTTTTTCTTTTTGCTGATTATGCTTATTCACAATGTGTTTTGGACATTTAAATAGAAAATAAACATTTTTGGGGGGTACTTATATGCCTTGTCTTTAAAGTGTTCAACAGCAGTGATGTTAGTTGTGAGGTAGATACCAACAACATCAAAAGCAGATAGCAGGTCATACATTTAGTGAGTTCTATCTGAAGAATGCAATTTCCCTAGCTGCACTTCTGTGTGTGGGATTCTCTCCTAAAGTTTGAATTATTATAAATTTAGGCATATAAGCAGCAGACCTCAAGATGGTAAAATTGAAACAGGAGAAAGAAAGCAATGTTGGCAGTTTAGCAACAAAAGAATACAAACAGGCAGCCTATAGGCAATAGAATGCTAAAGGCCCAAGAAATAAAATCTGATGACGGAAGATTTGTGTTCGCATGAAGATGTCCGCATGAAAATCAATTCAAATCCCTTCCTAGCATGTGAACACCCCCCATTTTTGAAAGCCGAAAACTTTTAAGACATGGGGCCGTCTTTACAAAATACTCGCTCCAGACTCTTTTTACCTGTAAGGTACATTATGCGACGTCCATTTTATCCTTCAGCTTGGTATTGACTATGCAACTCGGCACAGGTTACTGCCAAAAGAGGGCCAAATATATCCCTGAGGCAGAGATGACTGTACATTTGCAGCACAGAAAGCAACATCAAAAAGAACAGACATGGCCAACACAATGCTCACATTGTGCCCATACTTGTTTGCATTGTTTCCAGTGCCGCAAAAGTGCAGCAAACCCAAGCTGATGTTTTAACAACACAGCAGTATTGTTTAGTGAAAGTTGTCAAGATGGCACGTCTGCATAAAATTTTAGTGCCAAGGCACCTCATCATCATCCTCATCAGCCTGGTTACGCCCACTGCAGGGCAAAGGCCTCTCCCATACTTCAACTACCCCGGTCATGTACTAATTGTGGCCATGTCGTCCCTGCAAACTTCTTAATCTCATCCGCCCACCTAACTTTCTGCCGCCCCCTGCTACGCTTCCCTTCCCTTGGAATCCAGTCCGTAACCCTTAATGACCATCGGTTATCTTCCCTCCTCATTACATGTCCTGCCCATGCCCATTTCTTTTTCTTGATTTCAACCAAGGCAGCTGAGGCATTACATTTTGTTTTGTCTAATGATGCTCAATTCAGAAAAAAAATTTGAAAATAAGTTGGGCTGTATCAGTGATCACGCTTTTTCAATACCAAAGAATCTATTCATGGCATAAGAGGAGGCATGGCAATGCAGAAAAGATGCAAAAATGAAAAACGAGTGAGCACTGCCACCTTAAAGTTCCTGCACCAGCTCACCGTGGCGTCAGATCTTGATGGTGCCTGCTCAGGCCTACTTATTATCATAGAAATGAACAACCTTGTACTCTAAAGAAGCCAAAGACTGAACTTTGGCAAAGAGCCACTGATGTGCCAGCAGTGGGCTTTAAGCATCACAAAAACAAAGAACTTTTGTCTCCATTTTCATTTTAATCATTCTCTTACTGCGAAACTAACGAACATGAAGTTTTGACAGAATACTTTATCAGTCTAAACTAATATAGTGTTTCTCTTTGGTGCCTCTTTAAAATGTCAAGGCTGCACTTCTTGTTGGCATAGCTGTTTTCCTTTTAAGATTGTAAATGTGCTCAATCAGGCATATTGCAATATATGCAACGCCAGAAATATGTGGCTGGTAATGTGCAACTTTGCTTAATTATCTTAATTCCACCAATCTGATGGTGAACATGGTCTGCTCAACTACTGAAACCCACCAATGGCAAGTTTCATGTTCAGTGACAGGATAAAAAGTTTCAACATTAAGTGGTAAAAAGAACATTTTTGCTTTATTTTTATTGCGTTATTACACCAAGTAATTACATTACCTCTTAATGTGTGTGACCAGTTTAAAATATGTGCCAATAGCAGCGCGACTACTGACATGAAAAAAGAGACTTGCCATGTCACCAAAATCATGATACCAGACACAACTGATGCATATTCGCCATGCTGTCAAACGCAGATTTTTTTCTGCACTTAACGGGACAAGAAGGGAGAGCATATCCCCTTGAATTTCCAAGAGAACTGCACAATTGGAAGGGCCAACTTGGAACCTTTCCACAATACGGTTATTGTATGGCCTTCAACCCCCCCCAACGAGCTGACTGGCAGACTTTTAAGTTGTTTGTGATACCATGTGACCACCAATTTCATTTTTGGAGAAGTGACGAGTCCTTTTTCAGATCTGAAGCCAAGCTGCATTTGATGTGCATTTTGAACAGGTCGTATAAAAGGTGCTGTAACTATCTGCAATGCTCCTGAGCAATTGAAGCTTTGTACCGTAATTATGAAGTTCACAGCTACCTAAAAAAAGCGGGGCACAAAATTTTTGTCAGTATCAAAACAGCAAGTTGGGAAAGTTGACAGGTTAGCATTGCCAAAATCTGAGTATTGTACTTAGTTTGTTTCGCTTTGTTTGATTTTGATGATGTTTTGCATCAGTACTCCTTTAAATTTAGACGTTGGCTGGAAGGACATGTCTCTAGCTTGCTACTCCATGGTGCAGGAAGGGGATGGGAAAAAGAAAAGTATGAAGGATAAGAGGTGATAATTGAATGAATGGGCACGTGCGACTAGTGTGTCCATCATCCAATGCCTACAGATCGTATATGGTGAAGAGGTCACGTCTCAGTCCTTGCAACGCAAGGCACTGTTTTACCAGAGTGGTTTCTTCAAACTGATTGCACGCTATGACAAATGTTTCAATGTCAGTGGTAACTATGTGGAAAAATAGTCCAAAGTGTTAAGTTCATGATGCCATGGTGTATTTTTTTTGGCAATAAAGTTTGTGTGAAAATAAATGCCGAAACTTACTATTGGAACACCCTTCATATGACCAGACAGTGCCTATTCTAACCTTAAGGGGAAGACAAATGGTGACAAAGCAATGAAACACAGAGGAAAGCTGACCAGGGATGTTATAGAGCCCCTTAAAACCAAGGCTTCTTGAAACGTCAATTTTATAATTTAAGAAAATGGCAAATGAGCTTTTTTCAGCAGCCTGACAGCTTTATTAGGATTACTACTGATAAACACAAGAGAGGGAGTTTATGTTAGTTGGGAAAGTTAGTTTGGCTTCCTGTTTGACACAGTACTCCTGGTGCAAATATGATGAGGGAAGAAATATTGAAACACATGCATACAGGCATGTAAAATGCCCTAGCACATGAACTCAAGCTAATTTGCAGTCTCAGAGGCCGCTATCACACAAAAATGCTAAAACCCTTAACTGCTAGGATGATGGGTGGTTGATTTAACATACTGGAATGTAGCAATCACCTACAGGTATGGAACAGAACCAAGAAATGATGAACACTGTGCTAACACCCTTACTCTACTCTGAATCAAGAACTGTAATGAAGTAGGTAGGTCTGAGTGGTGCTACACACATCTATGATAGATCATGAAAGTACTAGCCATAACTAATACACTAGCTCACACATTAGCTATTAAGGCAAAAGTGCAATAAGATTACAAATACAGATGTCTTGGATAATGAAGGGGCAGAATAATTAAGGGGATACTACAGAGAAACACTAAACTATAGTTTAGACTGATAAAGTTTTCTTTCAAAACTATTTGCTAATTTTGCAGTCATAAGAGGTTGTTTTATAGATGAGAAAATGAATATGAAACTTCAATTTCTTTAAATTTCACATCAACACCCCAGCACCAGTATGACGGTGTGATGTCGCAAATTTCAATGCATTTGTTTTTTGTACTTAGGCCACTGTGGCACAGTAAATGTTCTCGGAACTTACCAAGTTCAGTATATGGCTCCTTAATTTAGAATACACTGTAGTCCATCTTTACCAATAAGAAAATAACTAGGCCCAAGCAAACAAAATCCATGGCATCATGGCAAGCTGGTGCAGAAACTTGAAAGCAATGCCACCACCCTCCTTTTGTTTTTGTCTTTTCTGACTTATCAAGCTACCTCTCATGATAAGAGTGTCTTTTTTGTGTATTGAAGAATAACTTACTAATACAGCTCACAATTTCTCTTTGGTGTCCCTTTAAAGTTTTATTTCCAATGCTAGACTTACGAAGTACCAAGTGAGACAATAAGAAAAGGAACACCAGCTTTCCATTTAAAGCTAGTAATTTCCTTTGCTCCTGAATTGAAAGAAATAAACATAAAAGAGGCTTCTTCAACGCAATCACTACACAGCAAATAGTGAGAGGCGTTCTGACTGCATGTTTGCAGGATTTAAAGAAGGCGAAGTGTTCCCTTTCATATTGGTGCAAATACATCAGTGTTAATGTAAGCGCATGAGCAACAATTAATGAGCACACCCTCGTTTTCGCTTGTGTTGTGCTTTACATTTGGCTGTCACGGTGGCATTCTTGTTTGAATGTGGTATTGAAAGCAGTGTGTGCCAATGAACCACTACATACCAAAACATTGTACGCCAATGTTTGGAAATTTTTCATTGGCGAAATGGCATTACACATCCTGGGTATATAGCAGCAAGGAATCTTAATAAGAACTCGGTAGGTGTTCAATCTAAATATCGCGTTCTATTACCAGCATGCCTACACGAACTGCTGAAAGCTGACACCAGGGTATGGGGGCGGAGGCGGAGAGCTAAACAGACGGCGGGAACCAGCGACGCTTTTTATTTTACTACAGAATGTACGGACGACAGGCTGCCCAAACTTTTCAAGTACTAGTAGGCACTGAAGTGCACAGAAAACAGATGATCGATATCTTTTGAAATTTTAAGGATCCAATAGACGACATTTCGAGCGTGCCAGGCACACGGCTCTCGTAATAGAAGACGACCTTCGCCCCAGCGATACCGGTCAAATAACGAACCGCAGCGCGGCATAATAGGCTCGTCGACCAATATTCTGCGGTAACGTATCAAAAGAAAGCATGCAACACCCTGCTTTTCCACATCAAAGAAACAAGACTTCAATCTCAATTGCGATAGCCGCGACGGCACCACCAAGGGTACACATCAACAGGTGGTGGGCGGCGACGCGAAAACCTCCCCCGCGGTTTTGACCCATATCCCAATACCCATTCCCACCAGTTTAGCAGAAATGATGAGAAAAAAACACAGTATGGTTTGTTTAAACAGCAAGCACTAATTCAAACACCAGGCACATACTCGAACTATAGGAACTTGACCAAACTAAAGCACAGGAACACCAAGCGTTTGAAATATTCTCAACAGCACGAGTTAGCAGCTCGCATCATTCACATGGAACTCGCTACCTGGCAGCATTGGTCACTCAGCAGCTTGTACACGTCAGATACTACCTGCATGCCAGAAGGAAGACCAACAACAGCCGAAGTAACATTTAAGGTTTCAGAGACAGCAAGCGCAACTTGTTGCTCACCTGTCCATCAATGATGGGGTTCATAACTTCAGCCCGCGCATCACATGTCGAGGCGGAAGCTTGACGTTCATAACAGGGGCTTCTAATACCTTCCCACTGCGCGCAGCATCGCCGACAAGTCCCAGCCGACGCGACTCGCACGACAACGAAAGCGAAGAATACGTCTCACGAACTCTGTTTAGGCTTGAAGACCGACCAGCTAAAGGGACCTCACGCTGCGTTGGTTGGTTTCGGACGACGCTATGCCGTTGCATGCAACGCTGGTCGCCCATCACATACTGGATATATTAAAGTACCTATTCCGTCATCATCTAACGTCAGTGTGCATTTCATCGCAAACTTCAAATCGCTTCAGGGAAAACTCTGAATGACCGACTTTGATTACAATTGTCCAGCTAAAAGGGACCGATCTAAGGACGAAACGGCGAGAGCGCTGCTGTGTAATGACGACCGTGTAGAGTCTCGCCGCCTGGCAAAGAAGAGTTCAACGGAGAAGTCGAAGTTGACTTGCAACAGCACGCACGGACGCACGCATGAACCAACAGCGTTGGTACGGAAATTAGAAGATCAGGGAGGCCTGAGGGAGAAGGCAGGCGAGGGTTTCTTTTCCGCGAACAAGTCGTGCCATCTCGCGGAGGCGAACGACGACGTGCTCGCTTGGTAGTAATGCTTGCCATTTCTGGCTTTGGAAACGCGAAAGACCTCAGAGGTATATCATATTAGATACACCTCCTTTGGAGACATGCTGTCTCGGTCTCTCGTGCTTTTGAACAGGCACACAATAGTTGCAGGTAGCTCTACGGTGGCTTGAACCAACACTTCCTAGAACTGGTAAAGGCAGCTTTTATTTGGTTGTTCTCACAATACATTACTTTCAAATATGTACTCCAAGTTTAATATTAACACCAAATGCATCAATAAAATTATCATGGCACCCCTTGGAATTGATTCAAAATGCTTAAAAAACAATGTAAGGTAACTATGTTCATGAACTTATCTTTACCTTTGCTCTCATTTATTACCAAATTTGCATTTTCAGCACTTTATGTACAAACAAGTCCTCGAGTAGAGTGCAGCTGGCATGGCTGGGAGAGTTATATTTAGCCTTTCCCACGTGGCCACTGCCTTAAGACATTTAGGTTTCACAGGTCATCAACCTAATCCAGTGACCCAACTAAGCTAAAAATAAGGCAATATTAGGTTTGAGTACAGGGCTTAAAAAAAAAAAGTATCGCTGACATTTATTACAGTGCACCTGTTATAGCTGGTGCACCCACTGTGGGCTTCAATCACTTACTTAGCTCACACTATCAACCCTTTAAGGACGGCAGGACATATCAGTCCCACCTTTCAGAGCAACTTAACAATGCTGTAGTAATGAAATATAATTATGATTGAACAATTTCTTGCGGTAACGTTTCTGCATTATAGGTGAAATTTGTTTTTCTGTAAATTTCATGCTTATCATTGCAGAGCACTTGTAAATTCAACCATATGAAACACAACTACGAATGAACATTTTTGTGTGGTTACATTCCTGCACTTTAGGACATTAGGTGAACTTTTTTCTGTAAATTCGTCAAAAAAGGCACAGCACTCAAACATTTGCATGTTAAATTCATCTTCCTTTCCCACTGTGTTATTTGTCTTTTCTTTACTACAAAGACAGTCTTTTTGCGAAAAACTTTTCTTGCACTAGATCAATGACACAAGAAAAGTCAAAGCCCATTTTCCATAGTGTTCACTGAATATACTTTAAAACAGGTATTCACGACAGCTATGTGCTGTTCTTATTTTTGCAACCTCAGGCATTGCAATTTGTCACACACTCCTACCAATCACATCACTATGTGATATGTATGCAACTTTTGATGCTTTACAAGAAGCATCTGGTTTTTCCAAATAACTATTGCAATACTGGTCAGCCCTGAAGGACAGTACAAATGGTGCTCAATAGACTCAGTGGAAGTACACAAAACATACACTGGTTGTTTGTACAGTGCCCTAGTGCACACAGGCTGTTTTGTAAGCCGCCATAAGGTAGAAGAGAGCGATGATGATGCATCCTGCAGACTCCTACTCAATGATAAGGTGGATAGTGGGACATATAGGTTCCACCTTTTTTCTCCATACATTTCTCACTTTCCATGTCCTTGCTCTCTCCCTCTCTCTCTCTCACTTTCCGTGCATTTCTCACCTTTCAGATTGGACTTTTCGTGGAAACCACCTGATAAAGAACACTTTCTTTAGACACAATTCTATTTTTATTCTGTCTGTCAGTGTTAATTGTAACTAGAATGCAGGAATGCAATGCTCCCATCTGTGGACACAGCATTTGAGGCATCAATACTTTAATTAGCTTCTTAGTAGCAGTAGTAATCTATTGTAAATCATAGGAAGGAAAGAAGAAAAGGAAAGGCTGCGAGTATCGTAACTGACTCACTTTGCAGTGGACACTCCTTGCACTGTTTCAGTAATAAGTAGCTTGCTGACATGCACAACTACTTTACAGATACACACTTTGAATTAAATGCACATCACACGCCTTAACTAATAAAGCCTCTTGCAAAAAAAAAAAAAAAAGTTGCCATTGAATTTTATAGCCTGGGTGTCCACATATAAAACAAATTTCAATGACAAAGACCACAAGATAAAATATAGACAATTTATTTACAAAAACTTTGCACAGCACTAGATATAAATATATTTGATTGATAGAATACAATGCTGAGTGCCACCAACTAATAAAAATGAGTCATGTGTGGCAGGTGAACTAAAATTAATACAAGCTTATAATAAGCAGCGTTCCCCACCTCCCACTTGTTTCATTTGACCCAGGTATGTGGCACAAGGCACATTGCATCTAAGGAAGAAAGTTGTTCACTGCCCAGACAAGTTGAAATCTCATTCCAAGGATGTGTATGGGTCTCATGGGTATGCTTTAGAGTCAGTTTACTAACATTAGCCATGAGAAATATAAGATAAAAAGTGAACTGAGTAAAGAAGCTAGTAGGCATTGGTTGCAAATGATTGCTGGCTAATCATCCACACCTGCTGCTGCTCAATGCTTCTTTCCAGACAAGTGCAGCCACTGGGAACAAAGCAATATGCTCGCTACATCCAAGATGCTAAAAGAGGAAGACAGGGAAAGGTTTGCTGCACCCAATGTCAACTTTCTGGTTGTGCCGACCCTGCAGGCTCATTTCATGCCCACAGATACATTACTGTGCAACAAATAGATTTCGTTCAGTAGTACCAGTTATGACAGAGAATTCGCACATAATTATACTCAATAACCTGCTTGATACCTGCAGAAAATCTTATAACAAAAGAAGGAACATAGCTTCAAGTGCAGACTAATGCATCCTCATGTTACTTTTTATGAATGCTTCAAACACTTCTGAATGGAGTGTATTTTACAGCAATTCTTCAACATACAATGAGTGCACATGAAGTGTTATAGTCCAGTTGTGTGTTCTGTGCAAAATTAATGAAAGTGACAGTGGAAAACACAAAAAGCTTGCATGGAACATGGAGTGAGAGAACACATGTGCCAACACAATATCTATTGGCATAAAGTTCAATTTGCATGACCCATTTCCTGACCTCTGTGCTCCTCTTGACAGACTGCATAGGTGCACTTAATCAACTGCTACAAAACAAACAAAAAGCAGTCAACAATCAATCAATATGTATAGCACATATATATATATATATATATATATATATATATATATTCTTGAAGGCAGGTAACAGTGCTAGTGCTAACAACAAGGGACAAAAAGAGGGTAAACACAAGTGCTGACTCACAACTGAAGGTTTATTTGGTTAGCACTTGTTGTTTGCACTGCCTACTGCCTTCAATAATAATCCCAACCAACAACCCAATATGCCACCTTACAATAATATATATTTATATATTTGTATGCTTTTAACATGTATAGTGTTCTCTATAAGCTCCTCTGGACAGTATTGCATGTCAAAATACACATATTTGTGTGTGCACCAACAGCACAGAGCATTGTGTTCCATGAGCAATGATGCTCTTACTGTCAACGACCTGTCCTTGGGCATCCATGAAAATCAACGAACAAAAAGCTTTTTCACACAAGAGAAAGTGGTGCTCTTTGGTAATCGATCTGAGAGTGACAACATGTTTTTCAGTGTCACATGGTGGGCATAATATAACAGGTATACAACCTCAAGCCTAGGATGACGTCCAGACCCAAAAATAAATGGGTACAACATCAACTAAAATTTGCAGTATTCAAACATGCCAAAGGCACACGTATGCTGCAAATTAATCAACATTTCCGTTAAACTGAAAACAAAAACAATACAAGCTTTATACAAATAAGAGAAAAATGACAGCTTATTTTATTCACTAGCAATCCCTGAAGTGCAGTAGCTGGGCAAAAGCTGCAATTTGTACAAAAAAATAAGGTGTTGCCACAGCTTTCATTGCAATAATGTACATCCATTTCTTTTCTTCATAACATCTTTTTTTGTATATACAAGGCATTTGTTTTTCCTTAGAGCAAATAACTGCTGCATAATTTGTTGTGGGAACAGTAAATAACGAAATCTAAATGCAAAACTTTCACAACAGAGATGTGTATATGCAATACAAAACACAAATGAAGAGAAGCATTGAAAAGAAGCATTCAAGGTGAGCCCCTCTCATGGACCAGCTTCACCTGAGTGAACACATCAGCTGACAAAATTCTCATCAGGTCCCCAAGAAAGACCATTATACGCAAGCAAGCAAATACCAGATGTGGTAAGTGGCAGGCACATTTCAGATAAAGCATACTAGTGGCAGCCCTGTTATATTGTGATGATTCATTCATAATTAGAGACTTGCTGTAAGGAAAACTCAACTGTGCAGACAGCTTTCAACAAGGAACCTGACAGCATAGAGCTAGTCTGGTTGCATGCATTAAAACTAGCAGGCCAGATAGCAGGGGGAGGGAGGAAGAAAACTTTTCTTTATGGCCCTTAATAATGCAAACACCTTTATCCAGCTAAGTTAAAAGAAAGCCGATTCTGCCGAGATAACTGTGGCTTCAGAGAAAATAGCAGTACTAATCTCATCTCAGAGTTTTTCAGGGGTCTCTACACAGTGCTACCATGTAAAACAACACACACACACATGAAGAAAAAAAAAGTGACAGAAAAGAAAAAAGACACCACTGCAGTTAATGCACACATGTCCAAGTTCAATAAATACCCAACGTCTTAGATGAAAAATCTACTCAAACAGTACCAGGCATGATATAGGGTGTTTTTCTTTAGCTGCACCACATTTTTTTAATATGGCATGTGGCAGATAGCACAATTCCAACAGTTGAGGTAAATTACTCGATGAGGTAGCCCATTACCTCTATGAGAAATCAAAATGTTTAATTGAGTAATTAAGTTAATCACACTAATTGACTTTAGCACACATATTTGTCTGCAAATTGTAGCCAGTGAGCTTGCAAGGCATATAGACTTGGAACGAATTAAGAGGGTGGCCCCAGTTTAGAGAAATGTGCTGTTAAACTTGCCGTAAAAATGCACTGTTCCACTCACTTTTTTTTAAAACAAACTGTTTTGTGCAATGAAGCACAAACGTAACTGGAATGCCAATGTACTTTGTCAGAAACTTTGAAGATTAATACTTCGAAACTGGTGGAGTCTTGAGAACTTGTTCTAAGTGGTACACCTTGCGAACTCACTGGTTACAATTTGTAAATTGCAACATGTGCCATAATGCAATTAATTAAAACAGTTAATTAATGTAATTATTCAATTAATTCAATTAAGCATTTTGGCTTCTCACGGAAGTAATGGCTGCCGCATTGAGTAATTTAGCTCAAGGGTTAAAACTGTGCTATCGCCAAAGGCAACTTTTTAAAATTTGGCGCAGCTAGAATAATAATAATTAAAAGAAAAAATAAAGCACCTGGTATACCTGACTTAAAGAAACTGATGGCTTGTATTAGACTTAGCATGGCATTGGAGGCCACATAGCTTGCTCTCATGATTCTGCCTACTTAAATTCATCTGAGAACATATATTAGCACAAGCATTCACTGTCAGAATGCATATAGAACCATTTTACTATGCATTAAGACCTAGGTTCATTACTCCTGTAAAGTATTTCTGCAAATGTCTACAGAACACAACCACCCTACATTTTTTTATTGTCGTCTGATTGATTGCTAACTTTTGTTAAACTCAATTAAGCCAGCATATTTTGATTATTGAAAGTGAAAAGCGTAACTCAAGTTTGAAATACATCGATAATGCTGTTCCCTTAAGCAACCACAACTGTGACCACAGACGTGCTCAGTAACAGACAGACTAGGGTGGCCTGTAATACATACTGCAAGCATACTACATACTGCATGAGATTTTGATGTGTCTTAGGCATGCTTTGATTAAGCTTTGGTTACTGCTAACTAATCCTGAGGAAACTTCGTTCTGCACAGGACACACACATAGACAGAAAAACAAAAATTTCGCCACAGAAGTGCCCTTCTTTACATTTATATGATCTATAGCCTACATATCTGCATAGCCAATCATGCCCTGATATTAGAAATACTTCAATAGGTACCTTTACAATACACCGTGCTTTCTAGCAATAAACGAATTTTCTGATAATTAAGCCCTGTCCTGTCAAAGCTTCCCAACTATTGCAAGAAAAAAATTGAGCATGAAAGATGTCTGGGATCAAACAATATTAAAAAAACCAAGGTACCTAAAGCACTGAAACAATATAGCAATAAGTGCAGCGATAAGCGATAGCTTTTAATTTCAAGCAAGTTACAAAAAAAAAAAAGACCTGACATCTGTGAAAAAAAAAAAATAAAAAAAATACTAAAAGCCAATATACCTAAAGCAATGAAACTATAGATGTACAATGAACAATGTTAAGTTAGTTCTATATAAACAGGTCGTTATTAGTTACAGGCTTCAATTCTCGCCATACAGTATGTGGTCATATCTCAGTTAATCCTAAATCAAACCTTACAATCACAATTACAAAACATTAAGAGCCACAAGTAACAAATAGTCTACATCTTCCTACAGACTGAATTGGTCACTGTGGCCCTGTAAGTAAGAGCATTACAGTACGAGCACAGTGTTAAGCAGCTGTGATTAACCCTAGAAATTGTGACAAAATCCCAGAGAGCAACATCAAAATGGATGCTCAGTAACCGCTCTCCATCCTATAAGTGTACCACACAGATAATGGCAGACATGATTTCAGCTTGTGCCTTCTACAGTGCTGGTCAGGTGCAGAAAGAACTATTCGTTGCAGCTTGAAACAAAATTAGGAAGGCAAGACACTTAAGCTGTGGAGAGTGCTTAAACGCTTCCCATTTTGCAAGCCAATTGAAGGGAAAACTCTCAATTACTTCATTACATAATTTATCCTACTCAATGTCCTGCTTGGTAAGTAACTTGTGAAAAATTATTCAACTTTACATGCCCCAAAGTGGGATAAAGTATTATGTTTTTTCAAGATATTGCCTACCTATGCTGGCCAAGAAAGAACAAAGTGCATTTTATGGTCAGATATCAGTAGTCAGAGCATTAGTTTTAAATATTTTCAGCTGTTGATCATAAAGGGAAGAAAGAGAAAAATCACCGGTGTCCATTAAAGTAGCTCTCCAATATTAAATAGTGAGTTTGGTCCATTATAAACTGATGATGTTACCTTACTTTCACATCCCTAAGGGTACAATAGAAACATATTCAAAAATTTTATATGTAGGCAGTGCAGTGTTAGACTAAGTGCATAAACTAGGCCACAAGTGCCCCAAGGCAAATTTGCAAAATCTTCACATCTGTGTGAAACAGGACAGAAATTGACATTGAAGTGGTCATGTGAAATGCTATGCCAGCTCTGTTGGCGCACTGAAAACAATGCTCCAATTTAAACTTCCCTAGGACCATAACATCACACAATATATCAGAGAAAGAAAAAAAAAAAAAAACTTCGCAGGCTCCTACAAGAAGAAAGAAATCCATTACCTCCTCCCACACACATTACAAAGCCATGGGAGATTGAATGAATAAGAGCATGTGTAGTGCTTCTTGGCCATTGTCTTGGTGTGAAAAGTAGAATACTACCACAACCTCTCTTCTATTGTACAACCATTCAGAGGTCCCTTTAGCAAAAGCTAGCACTATGCAGGACACAAGACAAACTTCCGCACTGCTTGCCGATAGGCTTCTCTAGGTTCAAATTGCATAAGTCGTGAGCCACCGAAGATGAGACTGTCACAAAAGTGTTGCACGGAGGAGGGTGGAGGTACTTTGCAGTTTAGGCACTTGTCCACAAAGAGGCCACAATGTGTCTTTTCCCAAGGGAGCACTTGTGTAAATGTGATGGGCACATGTCGTCAGCAGGAGCTGCTCCTGTATGAGGGTGGTGGTGGCGAGGAAGCACCATTGGCAAGGAGTCGGGGCTCCAGCTGAACCTGGTCTTGATAGTGTTGGCGTAACTGAGCAAGAGCTCCCAGCAACCGCTGGTTGGCTGCATCCAATGTCTGGATCTTGCGCTCCTGTGCATCAATCAGCTGCTGCTTGGCCCGAATCATGCCTTGCATCTCCCGCTGCTCCCGTCGCAGCTCATCTTCCACAGTGATTAGCCTGTGCAAAGACCCAAGAGGATGCTTACAGTCCATTCAATGCAACTGCACTGGAAAACAATTTTTTTTCTAGAATAACTGGGACACAAGCCAGAAATGTGCCAAGGATAAATAAATAAATAAATAAATAAATAAATTTGACTGCACCAAACAGAGTACACAGACGTACTAAGGTGGGACTTCAGAACCACAAAGTTGTAGGAGGGGTCCCTGAAGTAAACATGCACTGAGTGCAAACTTAACCCTTTGGGGGGGTCAGGTTTTTCTTGCGAAATGCGAATCCCCAGGCTCAGATTTATTTATTTTGTGCACATTTAAAATCTTCAGACTGACCTATTTCAAAAAGAATTTACTGCAATTTTTTTAGTGACCATAAATTGACAAAAAAATATTTTTCGTAGGTAAACATGCATCAGTTATTCATGAATACAGATGGGCTTCCCATAAATACTAATAATAAGAATAAAAAGTAGATACACTAGTAGTCCGCATCGGAGGAATTGCCAATCGACTTACTTGCAGAAGCAACCAGCGTGCACACCCATAGCATAATCGAACCTCGTATGTGAGCACACGCAAAAAAACTATGGTTGTGCGTCCATCAGAAAAATCAAACGAGTCAGAAACTTGCAGTAATCCGTCGTTCTGTCGCCAACGAGGGGCAATCAGTTTTGGCGAGCTGTGTCTCGAGAAAAGAAACACAGACATGACAGCATTGTTTGTATATGGCGGCATCATTTGTAATAAACCAGCAACCGCCTGTGAACAGATGTAATCGCACCAATGTGAGCAAGAGAAGAGCGAGCATCTAGCAGTGACCCTTTGAGAGATTAGAAACCAGATTGGCATCAGTTCTTGCTAGTGCACCGAACGGAAACAGCCTGCAAGACGAAACCAAAACTAACCACCGCGCGCCCTTGCACGCGTGGATGCGCAAGTGGCCGCTGAAACGCCAGTGTAAAGAAGCAGCGCAATGAAAAGCAGGAGACTAGGTAAGGGGGGGGGGGGGGGGGAATAATAAATAAAATGAAAAATCCTTTATCCATACAGGGTGGCAGCACTTGCTCGGCAACAAAGAGTTGAAAAATTTGCGTGTTTTCAAACATACAGACGCCGCCATAAATATATGGCATTGACCCTCAAAGGGTTAAAGAATTGCATAATAAAAAAAGTCAGAGAGAGAGTGAGAGGAGGGGGGAGAAGTAATATATAAAGCACGCTACTAGGCATAAAGCACATTACTGAAAGTGAAGAACGTGAACATGAAGCACACTGATTTATTCTTGTGTGCCTGACATATGTAGTTATGCAGAACATATTTGAAAGAGCTATATGATGTTAACTCTTTCTGTACCGCACCCATTGGGCATAGCTGGCCCGTTAACGATGGTTTGAAATGCCACTTTCAATACCTTCCGCAGCGCTCACGGACACACTGTGCCATCGGACATGAAGGAGGAGAACTGTTTTTTTGTCTTCTAAGCAGTTCGCTTTTTTCCCACCAGGTGGTGATTTTTGAATGCGCTTTGAAATTTCGCGATTGTCGAAGCAGAAAGCAAAAATGGCCGCCCGCTATCGATAGCTGGAAATGCTGCTTTCGAGACCTTACGTGCCACTCATGGACACACTGCACCATTGGACGTGAGGGAGAACTATATTTTTGTTTCCTAAGCAATTCAATTTTTTCATGCCAGGTGGCAATTTTTTAATGCGCTCCACAAAGTTTCGTGATGGCCAAAGTAGAAAGCAAAAATGTGGCGCACCAATGTGGCGCACAAGCTTCGAAAGATCGCAGATGTCATGATTCTGCTGCATCTGCGGCTGATTTTATCGATGGATCGAGCAGCAGCGAGTCTCAGGATACTGCCTTTTAGTAGGACTTTGACTCTGAGAGTGATGACGACGCAAACCAGCTTGGAACATCGGTGGCCGCAGCCCCGCACGTGAAACTGTAGTGCTTGCAGTTAAATTATTGAGGTGGAATATGTGTTCAATGAAAAATTTTGATTTTTTCAGAGATAGTGCCTATTAGACTGCAATACATATTGTATACATCATAATTTTTGTTACATATTTTTCTTCATAGATACAAGTGTGTCTTTACAAACTTTGTTCAATTTTATCCCACAATCTTGATTCTGGCAATCTATATCTTATTTTATGACATACATCTCGTTATTAAACTTTTATGTATGAAAAGTACATTTATTCTGCTTTTTGTTTATGTACTACATAGAATATTAGGTGCAATAGTTCCGTAAAAAAAAAAAAAATTAGCATAACCTACAAATAACACCTACTTTCCCCATGGTAGGGAAAGAGTTAAAAGGTTTAATTTCTTGGGGTAAACTATTCCAGAGCTACATGGCAACACATGAATATGAAAACAAATTGTAATTTGTCCTCATTTTTGGGACTCATAATGATCATGATGATATGAATCATATGTGGTAAGCAAAGATGTGTGCAATATTTGTGTTGATGGGCATTTGGTAATACATGGTTACTAAGTTTGAACAGTAAAAAGATGGTGCGGTGATTAACACAAGGGGCTAGAGGAAGTTTATTCAATGTTTTTAATGCAAATCTTAGATTCCTGTTAGTGTAGGAAAAGAATGGAGCACAGCGTGGCATTTTGTGCAGCTTCAACGGGGGAAAGGGTGATTGGGTATATTAAGCCGTAGAAAATGATTAATTCCGTAGGTAATACAGGAGTGGATGCCGGTATTGGTTTTGGTTTCATATCAAACTGCACCACCCATGCAATTTTCAGACAAATTTTCTTGGAAAAAGAGGAGCATCAGAAGTGGGTAAATACTGTAAAATATGTGGATCCCCTGCACTGTGGGAATTTGTGCAAACGAAGCTTTCTATGCTGTTTGCTTTGATTGACGATAATTAGCAGTGATGTGGACAGTGGTTAGTTGGTGTTAAATGTTACCTTGCGTGCACCACTGCTGTTTGTCTGCATAGTACACAGAACACACAGGAAGACGTGTTTCCTTGAGGTGTTGTTGTGTGCCATTGTTCATAATCTCCGAGAGGGTTGAGCATTATCACTGCTTCACATGGCACATTGCATCATGGCAGAACTGTTCAACTTTAATTGAGTTATGGGGCTGTACATGGCAAACATGGATGAGATAGTTCAAGTGGCTGAGGAGTTCTATAAAGATTTATACAGTACAAGTGGCACCCATGACGATAATGGAAGAGATAATAGTCTAGAGGAACTTGAAATCCCACAAGTAACGCCGGAAGAAGTAAAGAAAGCCTTGGGAGCTATGCAAAAGGGGAAGGCAGCTGGGGAGGATCAGGTAACAGCAGATTTGTTGAAGGACGGTGGGCAGATTGTTCTAGAAAAATTGGCGACCTTGTATACGCAATGCCTCATGACCTCAAGCGTACCGGAATCTTGGAAGAATGCTAACATAATCTTAATCCATAAGAAAGGGGACGCCAAAGACTTGAAAAATTATAGACCGATCAGCTTACTGTCCGTTGCCTACAAAGTATTTACTAAGGTAATTGCAAATAGAATCAGGAACACCTTTTACTTCTGTCAAGCAAAGGACCAGGCAGGATTCCGTAAAGGCTACTCAACAATAGACCATATTGACACTATCAATCAGGTGATAGAGAAATGTGCGGAATATAACCAACCCTTATATATATCTTTCATTGATTACGAGAAAGCGTTTGATTCAGTTGAAGCTTCAGCAGTCATGGAGGCATTACGGAATCAGGGTGTAGATGAGCCGTATGTAAAACTACTGAAAGATATCTATAGCGGCTCCACAGCCACCGTAGTCCTCCATAAAGAAAGCAACAAAATCCCAATAAAGAAGTGCGTCAGGCAGGGAGATATGATCTCTCCAATGCTATTCACAGCGTGTTTACAGGAGGTATTCAGAGACCTGGATTGGGAAGAATTGGGGATAAAAGTTAATGGAGAATACCTTAGTAACTCAGGGGACCAATTGCAATGCATGCTCACTGATCTGGAGAGGCAAAGCAGAAGGGTGGGTCTAGAAATTAATCTGCAGAAAACTAAAGTAATGTTTAACAGTCTCGGAAGAGAACAGCAGTTTACGATAGGTAGTGAGGCACTGGAGGTGGTAAGGGAATACATCTACTTAGGAAAGGTATTGACCACGGATCCGGATCATCAGACTGAAATAATCAGAAGAATAAGAATAGGCTGGGGTGCCTTTGGCAGGCATTCTCAGATCATGAACAGCAGGTTGCCATTATCCCTCAAGAGAAAAGTGTATAACAGGGGCAGAAACCTGGAGGCTTACGAAAAGGGTTCTACTTAAGTTGAGGACGACGCAACGAGCTATGGAAATAATAATGATGGGTGTAACATTAAGGGATAAGAAAAGAGCAGATTGGGTGAGGGAGCAAACGCTAGTTAATGACATCTTAGTTGAAATCAAGAAAAAGAAATGGGCATGGGCAGGACATGTAATGAGGAGGGAAGATAACCGATGGTCATTAAGGGTAACGGACTGGATACCAAGGGAAGGGAAGCGTAGCAGGGGGCGGCAGAAAATTAGGTGGGCGGATGAGATTAAGAAGTTTGCAGGGACAACATGGCCACAATTAGTACATGACTGGGGTAGTTGGAGAAGTATGGGAGGGGCCTTTGCCCTGCAGTGGGCGTAACCAGGCTGATGATGATGATGAGGATGGCAAACTCACGGTCAGATTATGAAGCACGCCATAGTGGCAGACTCCGGATTACATTTGAAACCCTGGTTTTATTTTAATGTGCATCTAAACCTAAGTGCACTAGCATTTTTGCATTTCGCTCGTCAAAATGCGGCTGCCATAGTCGGGATTGAACGCGCAACCTCAAGCAATGCCATAGCCATGAAGCTACCGCGGCAGACATAGAAGTGTTGATTTGACGTGTGACCACTTCCGTAGTGTCGCCTAGACCTAACGGTGTTTTAATGTGGCTTTGCATCTACAAACCCTGTGTCAGTTGTTCACTTGACAAATTTGCATGGTGTTTATATTTCAGACATAGCAAAACCATGCCATGCCATGCCGTTTCCTTGCCTTTTTACATTGTCTTTTCCCTCTCCCGCCCTCTGCCCCTGCATGGGAACTGCGAGTGGCAAGGCTGCTATTCCCTGGTTTCGCGACTACGTCGGTTCTACCCATTCTCTGCCTCCTCTCCTCTCTGCAGTTCTACCTACCTCTCCAGTTCTACCTCTTGACTTGCACGTTAACAGAGAGGTAAGTGCTGAAGTTTCTACAATGATTTTGAGGGCGGTCATGGATAATTTCAGCTGTAAAAAGGCTAACGTGATGACACCCAGGGGTCTCCAGAGGGCATTGTGCACATGCGACGCGATGGAAAGGTCCAAACGAGTTTCTCGCGTGGACTTTCCTTTCTGCCATGCTCCTGTCATGCGCATACACACTCTGAACCACCTCCCAAAGCACCGTGCAAGACAACAGCAGTAGCATAAAAGTTAAAGGAAGAGGCCAAGAAAGCTTTTCTTTAAAACTCATTGTGAGCTACTGTTTTTGCTTGAAAGCCTTCCTGGGGCAGGCCTAAAATAGGCATCAACAGAACTCTTTGTTGGCCTAGTTGGTGCTTGGTGAAAGACATGTATTTTGCCGCAAATTAAAACACACACAAAAGGAAGACACAGCAAGCCGCCCATGCTGTCATGTGTGTGTTTAAATTAGTGGTAAAAAGCATGTCTTTCTAAAATAGGCATTTTTGAGAGGAAGTGATGCATGTTTGATGCATTCACTGTACACTAAGTGCGGCTAAGACAGACGCTGCTGCTATGAGAGTCACCACTGCAGCCACTGGGGTTGGGAGCATGCGAGACGACCAGCCAAGTTCCAATTACTAGGCGAAGGCTAATTTCAGGATAAAAACAAGTAAAGTTTAATGACATGGAAATGTATGGGCACTGGCTGGGACATTTGGTTGCGATCCAATTAACAAAAAAATTGAATTAACTGGAGTCGAATTAGCAGAAATCTACTGAATATCCTCGTCACATGCACATTTTCAACTGCCATTGAGTTAATGACTGATGGATTTGTTGAAAATTGATTGCTGCCTAATGGGCATCTCTAATAGCCGTTAAGCTTGATGCCACTGACACAAATAGGGGTCTGTAAATGGAAGTCAAATCCAAAGGGCCAATGTGACGCAGCTCACAATTGCAAATGATAAAAAGAAATATCATTGCAATTTTTAAGTAACACTTGCTGACCAATTTTTCAGACATGGAAGCATACCTGCCAACTCTTCGAATTTGTCTGAAAGACTCCCGATTTCCATCCAGTCTTTCCAATTTTGTGGACATGGTCATAAATCTCTCAAGATATTGCCCAAATGTGAGTAAAAAATTGTGCAACACAGGCGCATTGTACTTCCCGTTATGCGCTAGGTAGCTAGCCAAAGTCAGATGTATAACTAAGTCATTTATGTGTAAGCAGTGTGAGCTTAACTCAGTTCGCTTCAGATCGAGAAATGTGTTGAGGAGGGCATACGAGGCAAAGGTTTAATATGCATTGCATAATGGCCGGTTTCCTCAAGTCAGCTTTGCAGCAACACAGTACTGTTATGCGGTGCAGCATTTAGGAAGTTTTAGATTTTGCGCACCTAAAGTTAAGGGACGCCAATCACCGTACTTACGAAAGAGTGCAAAGAGAGCAAAACACAGAATTTGCAAGGGGTCCATAATGGAGCTTGGGTTTTTGTGTATGCCCAAAGCCGCTTGGGTACATTTTAGCGATAACTTCCTATTAACCTTGCGAGGCGCGGCATCCACCTGTGTGGACATTTGTTAGATTAATTTAGAAAGCAAATGGTGCTTACAAGCACCCTGACTGCCTTTCTATTGCTACAAGTTTGGGCCAGATAGGGCGTAACTGAGCGACCTGATGCCATTGCAGAATGGTGGGTTGGAGTGTGAAAACGTTTTACGTCAGATGCCCATGTGATAATACTAATTATATTCTTCACATAAGTAGCAGTTCAACTAAAGTCATGGAAATGTGTTCTTGAAGGAAGAGAGGCAAACATGAACGGTTTGTTTGGTGGATGAAGCAAATGTGCCTTTTTTTACTACCGAGTAAATGTCTGCATCCACTACAGTGGACATTAGGACTCTCTCTAAATTTGATTTTGGTGCACATAACTGACTGGCTGCTCAGTTTGCTGGAGGGGGACACAGAATGCAATGAAGATAACGTTACACAGTTCCCTCTTGAAAAATAAAGGTCTCAAGTACAACAAGGCGACTGTATAAGGCACCACATTTTCCTATAAGAGATGACGTTAAGAACCCTATAGGATGCCGTAACCTTGGCTGCTCTGAAAAGAGTCAACATCACAGTACACATTTTATGCTTTCTTCACTGAGATTGGCGGCAGCTGTTTCCTACAATTTTACTCGAAGTGATCATGGTGATGATAATGATGATAATAATAAAGAAGTTGGCCCCATAAAGTGTCACTATGAAATATGGTTCATCTAAATTATCAAAAGAGAAAATATATTTTTACGAAACTGCAAGAAAGAAAGCAATTTGTGTGCAATAAAAAATTTCAGTTTTCTTTTTTTATCATTTTAGATCATTTTTTAATCATCTCATCAACTTTAGAGTCCCAGTGTCCAAGTGGATGAACATTCATTTCTGTTTGAACTACAAGCAACTAAAAACATATTGTTTCATAAGTAATCTATCCATTCCCTGCAATGAATTTAAGAGCGGCAAATAACCACTAACCACATTTCCCCTCTTAACCCATGAAGTTAAGAGTGGAAAGGGGCCAATGTCACCGAATACATTATGCGTTTCTTAATTATACATGCAAGCATGTGCCATCTGCAGTCACAGTACAAGCGCTGAGATGTCTAATAACTGTACTGGCAGCCATTCAGAGCTGTACCTGAAGTCATATACCACTACAACCACGTCAGGTTCTATTTAATGTGAACAGTGTTTTACCAGAATGCTTATGTTGACAATGTATATATATATATATATATATATATATATATATATATATATATTGCCCGTGGCAGATTGCACTATTCTAGTCTATGAGCTGGTTACTCGGAGAGGCAGATATTATGTGCACGAAAAATTGAAATGCATAGTCGACTAATTAACAAAAATTCCCAAATTAAGTTTTGAACTAATTACTTATGGCAAATATTGCAATTTACAAATTCTATCGGGTGAGACTGCAAGGCATGTACACTTGAAAAGAATTATGTGGATGACACAATTTCCAAGATATGTGCTGTCAAAGATGCGGTAAAAATGCACTGTTATTCCACTTACTTTTTTAAAACGCCGACTTATGCATTGAAGTACAAAAGTAACTGGAACACCAATGCATTTCTCCGCAAAGTTGGGGAATTAATATCTTGAAGCTGATGTCATCCTGAGAATTTGTTCCAAGTGTATCCGCCTTGCAAACTCACAGACTCACCCGCTGGAATTTGTAAACTGCAACATGTGCCACAAGGTAATTAGTTCCAAACTTAATTAGTTAATTTTTGTTAATTAGTCAATTATGCATTTCAATTTTTCGTGCAAGTAATGACAGCCTCTTCGAGTAGAACAGCTCATAGACCAGAATTGTGCTGTCAGCTACAGGCATTGTAAAAAATTTTTACTGTCTGGTTAAAGCTGCCCGCTATATATTCCTGTGGCAGCTGCATCTACGAAAAACGGTTTATCTTGCCCACCACTTAACATTTTTTGATACATAGTAGAGACATATCTTGATATCTGATAAGCTACATCACAATTCTTACATCACAAGGTGTACGGAACAGTGGAAGGTGGTCACTCCGCGTGCCAATTATTCTACACAAAAGATATCATACACACTACCAACCCTTTTAAATTTGTTTCTGAAATCAGGTCTTGATATTTATATAACTGGTGTACGAGCTTTACGTGAACATTTTGTCACTCAATCTTTTCTAAATAATTGAAGAACGTTTTTCAGAGAAGTTGTGTTCTTGCGTTTACTTTTTGTCCATATTTCACATATAGTCAATTGCTATGTATATATGTGTCTCCTGTTGAATCGCTGTTTGCCTTGTAAAGGAGGCTGCGGGCTCTAGTCAAGTCGCTTGCCTCTAAAGCGACTTTTACCCACAGTCTCCTCCATCACTGATGGAAATAAAGAAGTTATTATTATTAAATAAAGTATTTCATTTGTTCTGAAGAATAAACAAAAACTGCAAAATTTGCCAATTTGTATTTTTCATTAAAACAACCCAACTTTTCCACAAGCATTGGCTCCTATGTCGTGGTGAGCACTAACACAGAGGCTAGCATCTTCTTTACTCAGTACAAATGATTTAAGAGTCCATTAAAAATACTAAGAAAAGAAAGTGAAATCTGGTTACAAATTTGAGAAGTGTGTTTAGTTGCATATTGAGTGAAGAATATTACACTGAAGCAAAGCAAGTAAAATGCAAAAAAATAATGCATTTACTAAAATGCCTTACTGGCACACAACCGAAAGAGATTTAGCAGAGCATTCCTTCCCCCCCCCTTAATTATGGGAAAATGCGTTCATAATAATAGTGATTGATTTGACATGTGCGTTTTTCTGGAATGGACGAAGTAGCGCCTACTCTTGAATCATGTGCTTAGTCTGACAGCCTCAGTGAATACAAGTGGAACTTTCTGGCATTACATTTCATTCACAAACAACACAGCAGAGGCCCTTGTCTGTGTGTTACAAGATGCTATGGGATATCTCTTGCGTTTACATCCAGCTCTCTCTGTGCACGCACACACCCACACCCACAGACTTCAGACCTCTATAACAGCTTCTTTGCACGGCACATTGTCATCGTACGCTATAGTACTGCCTCCCAAAGACATGACAGATGTCACCACTCACAGAGTCTCCATCGTGCACATAAACTCACACACAAAGCCAGGTGTCAATGTTGTGTGATAACTCAGTGGTTGGCGCATCTGCCTCCAAAGTGCACATTGCTGCAGGGGCATGTTTGATCCCCTATGGTGGTGGTGGACAAGGCTTATTTTTTTTCTTTCCCATATGGTGGGAGTGAAAATGAAAATGAGGAGGTAGCTTGATGGTGACTTCATACCATGAACAATGTATGGACAGACAAACAGAGCGAGCAAACAAATTCAAGCTTTTAACTGCTGTCGCAGTAAAAGATACAGGTGCGGCTTGCTTCCAGCAAGTGCACAAGACAGTGATCTGTACCTGGTGATGATGCTCTTCATCTGGAGGTCCTTTTCTTGTCGACGCTGCTGCTGCTCTTCTGTGCTATCAGCCCCAAGTGTTGCTGAGAGTGGGTGTTGCTGCTGCTGTTGTAGCTGGGTCTCAGCTAGACTGAGCTTGCGCTGCAGCTGACCCATGAGCCGTTTCAGCTGGGCCACCTCCCGCTCATACTGTCACAAGTACATACACACACAAGGCCATGTAGGATAGCTGGCACTTCAGTCTAAGAGCATGTGTGCATGCCCACATACACACATTAAGAGGAAGATATTTTATGGTCCCGTTCACATCGCGAGGTGAAAAAAAAAAGAAGAAGGCTAAGGAAACCACCTTACTTGCACATGCCTATTTCAGCTAACTGGGCATTTGAATGTTGCACAAAAAGTGCTTGGCTCTCTAAAACACTGTTTCTTATGTTGTCATCTCGTACACTTCACCTTTAACATCACTGCTTCTTACTAGAGTGTGCGAATATCAAAATTTTTGAATACGAATACTAGCACATGCATTTATTAGCAAGTTTCGTTACCTTAACATGTTTGTAATATTGCACTTATATTGTCAACAATAAAAAATTCCACTAGTAAGCTGTTATACTTAAAGATTCTGTATTTGACTCATGTTAACTTGAGAAATTGAGTAATTCCCACTAGCTGCCTGTTATCGCCAACCTATGCCTTATTATATAGCATCAAATGCCCATAAACTCAGTTATTTGACCATGTGCCAACCGTCCCTCATCGCATTTGCTATCAAGCAATAAGCTCAGGATTGGGGCATGGCTGCCGAGGATTGGCCCATTGGATCTTTACTCCCATAAAGAGCATTTTTATTGCTGTTGGATCCTTCTGGGCAGTTTCCCCCATCCCCTTTCGTTGCACTCTAGATGCACCCTCACTGTCCGCAAGCCCATGCCCCTTGCTACCGAGAAGCTGACTTTTCTGCACAGCGTGGCTGTCCAGTAGGTGAGTGTGCTTCACAGGCCAAATTTAGCCAGCAGCACGAAGTTGTTGCAAAATTCAGCACAATATCAGGCACATATTCTTAGATGAGATAGAAACAAATGCTAAGAACCGTGTTAGCTCCCGCACAGTCATCAATATATTCAATTTGTTTCAAATATTAGTATCAAACAAAATATTTAAAACATTTTGACAAATACTTAGTTTTCAAAACAAATACAAATATTAAAAATGTAATATTCTATGATATTAGGAATTTTCGAATATTCGTACAACCCTACTTTTTAACAATCTTTTTATCCCATAGATCTTCGATGGATCCACGAATATTTTTACCCGACAGTATCTAAAAATATCATTCCAGTCTATCCAGCCTACCTCAGTCCTACTGATAAATGCCCTTTTCACATTTTCTATCTTAATTCGAAACAATAATAATGCTTTCAGATATTTTGTATGCAAAACGGTTGTCTATTTACAAAATTCACACTGAATTCAGTTTCTAGGCAGTGTAGTGAGGACTATGAGAATATTTGTGACAACACAATGGCACTGGATGGTCTGGGGATCCTGTGTACTGTAAACAAAAGCTTCTGCTACAAACTTTTGCATAAAACATAGAAATAATTCCTGTAACTGCACACTAATAATAATGCCATCTTGCTGCAATCGCTCATTGAGGACTGAAAGCAGCAGTGTTGGTGTGACATATCATGTTCAGCAAGCATGCTTGGATGTGCCTAGTCACATAAAGCATGGTACAGTAAGTGTTTGTTACAATGAACCATGATAATCCACCAAGAAAGGTCCGCTCTCACACCTTTCTTGCATGCAGTGCAAGAAAGGTCCATTACATCTGATGCTTGTTCCATCCAAAATCAGGATTGTGGCATGTAGTGAAATGTCAGAACTTTGCACAGACTGCTGTCTATAGTTTTTGATCACGGCAACCCGAAGGCGATTGCAATAAACAATGAAAAAAAAAAGTGGAAAAGAAAAGAAGAACAACGAAACTAAAATGAATAATAAGTCAATACACAAACTATTTACCATGCTAATCATACAACCACACTATAGTGGCGCGGCACCCTCTGTCTACCGCACAATGGCAAGATTTACCGGTTGGTGGAAAAATAGGTTCAAGTGACACTTCTGCCATTGCGGCCAGCTCCTGCCAGTGATATAAACATAGGCTACAGTTTGTTTTTCACACAAAACAATGGACCGTAAAATAAACTGATGCCATGATTTTATCTTTTGTGACAAGCGATGACCACTGTCAAACTTGTAGCATGAACGAGAGCTGCGATATGAGGCATGCTCAACTTGGAGCCTCAGTCCGCTGCACTGCATGTGAGATGGCTTGACCGCATCATGTGCTTTGCAGCCTGCAGGCAGTGAATAGCATCCCATTTTCTTTTTTTTGCTTTTTTTGTGCAAATTAACGCAATGAGAAATAAAGCACTCATATTATATCGATGGATTTTGCCATCGTTGGAGATTATTCTTGAAGTGCTGTATGCAGGGATGGAAGTGGACAAAGAAGTTTTGGAGCAGCTCTGGCAGCTGCAAATTTGGCACTTTAGAACAGGTTTGGAGCATGAATTGAATACGCTTCTTGGAGCAGCTAGGTAAAGGTAAATATGAGTGAAATACAGGCAGATGAAGAAAAAGCTTTCTTTATTTGACTTTGCAGAACACTATTAGATCGCAGCAAATCAGTTCTGCGGAATCCCGCTAGGCAAGCAAAATTTATAACAGGGAAAAGTCATCCACCCGATTGTAGCATGAAGCTAGAAAGGAAACCCATGTGGGTTTCTCGGAGACCACCATTAATTTACATATTGGATGTGCCAACTAAATGTGGCAAAGAAAAAAATAATCGAGGGCTTTCCGTGAACAGCGCCCACTCTATGTTGATAGGCTTTTGTTAATGCTAGTTGCATTTTTTTTGTTCCATTGGGAATGAGGAACTAATATTTAGGTTTAATGAGCTAACATTTATTACTGTACTCATTCAATAAGGTGCCAATGCAAAGGTTATGGAATACATCAACAAATTAGCAATAACAGCGTATACAACAACCTAGGTCTTGTGTGGTCCTTTTTTCCGACAAAAAAAACCAAGAAAAACCCTGTGAAATTTACAAAAAGAATAATCAGAATGTCGCTAATTCATTAGTTTTTGAGGAAAAAGAAAGCACTTGATTCTATTCAACAGAAATTCTCTTGATAAAAAATTTTTGCTAGACCTTTATAGTCTAGAACTGTAATCAGTGCCGGCATATTAATTTGGTGCTCCCTTTAATAAGAGTAGACCATAGTGTATACAGACGAATCTAGTTCATTCGAACAAGCTTAATTTGAACTTTCGGTTTATTTGAACTGACGCTGTGGTCCTGTCAAAGTTATGTGTATTTCAATGGGCGAAAACACCCAGTAATTTGAATGCATAAGCATTAGCAACGGCTTATTCGAACATACCGCACTCCGACAATACTCTCAGCAGTGCGCCAATCACGCAGCGGCACCTCCGGCCAGCATTGCTCTGGCCCCGTCATAGAGGAAAGCTTATGAGAGACCCCTCATTGCTGTGTGCGCGGTTCCATATCCAAGTGCGATAACACCATCGCCGCACAACCTACGCTGCATGAGCGAGTGAAAGCGTGCGAGGGGAGCTGACATAGGGGTTCCATCTTGCCCATGCGAAAGAGACGAAGCCGAGAGAAAGCGCGCTGTCTTCCGTCGCGTGAGGCACCCAACGTTGCGAGGCACTGGGGGGAGGGGGTGGCATATTACTCTGCCTGCAACTGCGCATGTGGCGGCTGCATGCATTGCGCGACTGTATCTCGAGAGCGATCTGTGTTGGAGGTAGAGTCTAGGTAGGTTGGCGGCCCATAGCTTTGTGCATGCAGCGTGTCCTCCGCGTTAATTTTGCGTCGGAGCAATAGACAGCATGAATGTCATTTCACTCACTGCTGCTGCCGCATTTCCTCATGCCAGCGTTTTGATAGCGACTATCCGCAGTCAGAGTGAGATGTGTTCACGTTTGCTTGTGCACATGTGACACCATGCTTGTTAATTTAGTTAGTACGCCTATGTTTACAAGTTTATACCGCCGATAAAACTACTACCCTTGCTTCGTATAGCTGTCCACTAATTTGCTATCACAATCGATGCTTCGCCTTTTGGGTGAAACTGCGACTTTCTTTACAGTGATGAGTCTAAACCGTGACGTCCCGATGGAAAAGTCACCTAAGACAGTGCGCCACATCCGATTCTGTACAACAAGATGAGCCCTGAATACAAGGATGCGAAGGCGACACCCAGTACCTCATTCTCCTCGTATTTTGCACGCGGCGATGCTGCAACAGAAGGGAGCACACCAACACGATTATGAACAAGGGCAAGGGCTTTGTCATCTTCATAAGACATGACACGTTAAGAACATAGGACAAAGAACGTAAACACAGTGCTGATCTGTCAGCAGATGAAGAAGAAGCACACGAGCATGCAGCAGAAAGCAACTTTGCCGCTTCGGTGCCAGTCTTAGGTGCCAGAGGTAATTAGCGCCATCCATCAAGCTGGTAGGAAAGGAAATCCGCTTACTTCCCACCCCTCCTCGCAACTGCGCTCCCCTCACCCTGCTTCTCAACTCCCTCGTAACTCCCTCTCCTTCGATAGTCACCGCGTGCACCCACCTTCACGTCGGCGCCGCCAGCCCAGTGGCAGCTTAGCCTGCGTCTTTAAATTTCATTTTCTGCGGTTATCAAGAAGCGAGCGTTGGCGGGCATGGCCAGTTTCGTGGTCCTCGCTTGCTGTGCGCTTGCGCGCCGCAATGTTTCACGACTCGCACCGTTCGAGCATCGTGCTATGGTGCACGAGTACTTCGACAAGTCCTCCTTTTAATTTGAACAAATTTTCAGGCTTGTTCGAGTTCGAATTATGGAGATTCGACTGTATCTTGATTTCTATGTACTGTAGGGATGCTCGACTTTCACACGTCCCCTGATATTGTTTTCCCTGCATGGCTTGCATCTCCTGTAATCCGGCTTCGCCCTGTGGCTTTGCGCCAGTGGCGGTTGGTGTGGTTGCGGACTAATATGAGATGGCGCGAGTGTTGTGCTGCTAACACCACCTAATTGTGAGATTACTTGGTTCCAAAAGGGAGTAACCTGTTTCACTTTGGCTTAGGGCCAGCAACCTGCGTGGATGGATGACACATGCGCTGACATGCTTTACATAACCGTTCAGAGAAAGGTTTCGGAGCGGGACACCGTTTGCGTGACTGTACACACGAATGAGTAGGCGTTGGTGTCCAGTATGGGGGCGAACATATTTGCTCAATATCCTGTGGTGGTGGGTTGGACTTCCTCGATTTGTCGCGCACCCATCAGCATGGTCTATCGGTAATAATTCAGCTGCCCTTGTGATTGTCTACACTATTGTGTTGTCATTCCTTTGTCCCAAGAGCATGTCTGAGGCCCCACAGTACCGAAGTCACTGATAATTTGCTACATTCTTGTTATGCAATGCTAGGAGACTCACAAGCATGTGCAGCAGCATACCTTCTTGCTTAAATTTGTAAGCATTAAATTTTGTGAAACATTTTTAGATATTCAATTCAAAATCTACTATTCGATATTCGCACGCCCCTACTCATAAAGTAGGTTGCAGGAGTTGGGAAAATCCATGCTATAAGCGGTACCGTGGTATAACCAAAACATCGCGTTCATAGCCATGCCAAATGGGCAACCACAAATTCAAACACAATTCATTGCACATTTCCCCCCCACACACAAAAACCACAACTAAGTACGAAAAATAAGTTCTCTTCACAAGTGCCTTAGCAGTGGAAGAATAGTTTAATTTCGTATGGTGGTCTTTTTTTTGCCTGCACTTCGAAGCGGTCTGCTTATATATTGAGTTCCATGGGAGGAATACCGCTGGTCAGGAAATCCATGATATATTTGTTCCCACACTAGATGCATTATAGGTGGTTAACCATGAGCTCAGCAGCACAACCTACAGCCACTAAGCCACCATGACAGGTGACGTTTAAATGAACTAGGCTAAAGAACAAGTGTAAACGAAAGCCACGTCGTTGGACATGCCCCCATTGCACTTCTGTACCATGAAAAATAACTCTTAAGAAGCTGCGCTGTTGAGAACCTGAACAAAAAAGTGATCAGTGCACGGTGAATTGATAAAAGGGGCAACAGTACAAAAGCTTGTAGTGTGGGGGAAGGTATTTGTCCACAGTGCCATGCGCTGGTCACGCTTTATATAATTAGCTGCAGATACTCCACACAATTTCATCATAGTTTCAGCTGTTGTGCAGGCTGTATAGCAGTTGGATTTGGATGCCAGTAATAAAATATTGCTGCCATGAAAGACTGACCCCAGAAAGACATATTTATTCCTATGATTTACACAATACAGTTTTTGCAGGCTGTCCATGACGGACAATGCACGTGGACAAGTGGTTTGATGCTGCCATAAAACCTTGATATTATTTCCCCTAGAGCCAAAAGTACTTCGTTAAAAGCAATTTAGAACTCCTGCTAAACAACAAAAAAACTTCCCACCAAAAACCATGCAGTAGCAACAATACTTACTTCACGAAGACTTCTGTGGGGAAACCTCTCATCACTCTCTCGACTCCTTCCAGCCAGCTCACCAGCAGCTCTAAAACAGAGACGTTTTTCTTGTATGCATTGATGCTATCCACTTAATTGGAATTATTCATGGAATAATGCAGTGATAACAGGACGAGGAAATGAGAAGGCCCATTTAGTGAAGCAGCTACCAAAGTTGCCGACTTCACAATTAAACAGCTAACATCAAATTTAAATACAGAGATTCCCATATTTTGCTTAAAATGTTCGAAATATGATTTCACACTTACTGCTGCACTGTTCTAGCTAAAATTTCGCCGAGAGATTGTATGTGGAGTCTACGTCATTCAGCGTAACACTTGGCATAAATATTGCCTGTTCTTTAAATAAAAGAATAAGAAACTGCTTTTATTTATGAGAAAAATGGCTGCTATGAAAACGGCACTAGCATAAACTTGTGTCACCCACCTGCCTGCAGCTGCAGAAAATAGTCTTTCAGGGACGGTCGCCACGTGTTGCGTGCTCTTCTGAAACACGTGGCAACCCTCCTTGAACAGCTGATTCCTGCAGCTGCCAGTAGAATGCGACATAAGTTTACAGGGTCTGTTCTGAAAGTAGAAGGACTAATTTTTTAAAAACAATTTTACTTATGAGTATAATACGAACGATTAGAATTTTTCAAAGTAGCACCCTTCCACATCTACACACTGCTGCCAACGAGTTTTCCAGTTTCTGTACAAGTCCAGGAACGCCTGGACCGGAATGCTGTTTAGCTCCCTCGTCGTGGCCTGTTGAACCGCCTCTACCGATCCTTGATGCTTCCTCTTGAGCGTCGATTTTATTCTCGGCAATAGAAAAAAGTCTGGTGGGGCCAAGTCGGGGCTGTAGGGGGGCTGAGGCAGCGTTGCCACCTTGTGCTGGGCAAGATACCCCACTACGCGGAACGCAGTGTGGCTCGGCGTGTTGTCATGGTGCAGCCACCAATTGTTGGCGATGGCTGGGCGGACACGAACAATGCTTTTTCGCAGTATTTTGAGGACTTCCACGTAAGAGTGCATTAACTGGTTGTCCGGGTGGTACAACCTCTTTGTGCATGACTCCATGTCGATCAAAAAAGCAAATGAGCATGGAATTTTGCTTGGATTTTCTCATTTGTGCTTTCCTGGGGCGTGGGGAAGAAGGGGTGTGCCATTCTGAGCTCTGCCGCTTGCTCTCCGAGTCGTAATCAAACACCCACGTCTCGTCACCGGTCACTACATTGTCCAAAAATTCACGGTCTTCATTCACATGATGAAGAAGATCCTGGCAGATCGCTTTCCGGTTGGCCTTTCGCTTCTCTGACAACCACTCGCGGCACGAACTTTGCCCACACTTTCCTCATGGCTAAGTTTTCTGTCAGGATTTCAAAAACTTTGGTTTGAAGAATGCTCAAGTCATCAGCAATCATTCTGATACTCATCCTACGATCCCTGTTCAGCAAATTTTTTACTCGTGACACATTTTCGTTGGTCTTGCTGGTCGAAGGGCGCCCGGAGCAGTTGTTGTCTTCCACTCTTTCCCTACCTTCGCGGAACAGCTTGTGCCGCTCAAAAATACCTGATCTACCCATGGCAGCATCACAGTAGGCCTCCTTAATCATGTCGCGAGTCTCTTTGCCCATTTTACCAAGCTTTACACAAAATTTGATCGCGTATCGCTGATCCAGTAAACGCTCCATGATTCTCCATGACGAGGTGTTTCGACAGGGGCTCACAGTACAAGCGACCTGCTCTTTTGAATGGCCAAGAGCCGACTGCCGATTTTTCCCAGCGTTCCCAATATCCCGCTTCACCAATCCTGTGCGCGCAAGACCGCGCCTCGTCCGCCCGTTCGCCCAGAAAAAAAAACAACAACAACAACAACAACAGTCCTACTACTTTCAGAACAGACCCTGTATGCTAGAGCTGTCTTGGTAGCAGCTTGCATCTCCATAAATGAAGGCAACTCAATTTTTTCTTAAAGACCAGGCAATTAACTGTGTCAAGCGTTACACTGAATGACGCAGAATTCAAAATTAATTTTTCTGTAAAATTTCAGCAAGAACAGCGCAGTGGCAGGTGCAAAATTTATTTTCTTCAAACATTTCAAGCGAAATATGCACACCCCTGTAGTCTCTTATGTGAACATTTGATACTTTCAAACATTCGATTGAATAATATGCTATTTGATATTTGGTTTTGTTAGAATTAAGCATTTGAAATGAACGCATACAAACATGAGAATGTACAACTGACAGTTTTGGTTTTGATGAGCAAGTTGCATTGCCATTAACCTGGCTCAGAGCAAAGACAAACCAAACAAAGAGCTCATTTACATTCAGTGTGTGTGTGTGTGTGTGTGTGTGTGTGTGCTTGCGTGCGTGCGTGCAGTGAAGCACATTTGCCACGCAGTGAAGCATATCAAAAGTAATAAGAGGCACTGTCATGGGGCCTTTGCTGGTGTTTATGGCTACCTGACACTATCAGCTCAAGTACTCATACTGTGCTGCCTCTTCACGCATCTGTATTTAACAGTTGGTGGTCGATATTAGAATGCATTATGTAACCGCGCAAACGACAACGGACAAAGAAGGAAACACGCTTGTTCGCACTTGTCCTGTGTGTTTCCTTCTTCGTCCGTTGTCGTTTGCGCGGTTACATAATGCATTACAATCACGCATTTGGACAACACCAGCCACTAGGTGGAAACCTCTGTCTACTACTAATCTGACTAAGTGCCTAACATGGTTTCTAAACTACAAATTTCACCAAGTAGCAAGCTTGGCAACATTTTCAGATCCTCGTTATAAAGTAGTTGAGTATACCAGGATGCTCCAAGAGCTAGATTAGTCAATCAACACACAGAAATTTTCACTTGCTTCTGGCAGCAATTTTCACTGCCACAAGCAAAGGTTGAAAGATATGTGCATGATGAAATTTTGGGCCAAAAAGAAGATCCACATGAGTGGTGGTGTAAGCATGGTGCCCACTGTTGGCCTGCACTGTTAAAAAGATTTGCACCCTTTGGGGCTTTTCTTGTCCCACAACAATAATTGTCATCTGCCTTGCTTGTGTTTCTTTTCTTGAAAAATCTGTGCTCGCTACTTTCCTGTTGAGAATGCTACGTCACGCTGATAACACACATGTTGTTTGTGACCTGAATGTATCGGGCTCCCACTTAAAGAAAGGAAACGCAAGCAAAGCAGATGATGATTATTGCTGTGGTACAAGATACGCCCCAGAAGGGTGCCAACTTTTTTTTTCTTTAGAGTGTGGCTTGTGAAGGGATACTTTCTGGTACCAGGCACTAGTGTGTCCAGTGAGCAGTTCTTTTTGGTGCCTGAAGGAATTGTGGCATGCAGGAGGGTCGAACATGTCAAGCAGCTATCCTTCCTTCAGGGGAGGTATTCTGTAAGAGTACACCTAGTGGACTCTTACAGAATGCCCTCCCCAGCACAACATTAAATAACTGCAGTTATGATATTGACAAGCAAAAGTGTTGTACTACAGAATTTTGCTGACCACATACAGTAGCTGAAAAATTTTTCAGACTCCAAAAATTCGAACTTGATGGATATTGTGGACTTAATAAATGCACTGTCAGGGTTCCTATAGAGCTAATGCAATTGCACAATCAATTTTACAAACTAAATCACTTATTCCAAGCCATGCTACCCGCTCTTGGAG
Source organism: Dermacentor andersoni (assembly GCF_023375885.2). NCBI lineage: Eukaryota > Metazoa > Arthropoda > Arachnida > Ixodida > Ixodidae > Dermacentor > Dermacentor andersoni. The sequence continues at coordinate 142,947,889 of NC_092814.1, forward strand.
GCCTCCATGTTGGATATTCCGCTGGCTCGACTTCCAGTTGCCCACTTTATAGCCTTGAAGATTGGGAGACGAACGTTATCAATAGAGAGCGCATGATATCCTTCGGTCTCGAAGGCCATGCCCGCTCTTCCTTGACTGACAAAAAGCTACAGGAGACGCTTATTTTTTTCCGGTCAGCACAACCATCATAATCACTTGGGGCAGAACCCCCCCTCCCTCCTTTCTTAAAGTTTTGGTCACCATTCTGCATACGGTGTGTCCACAGAGCAAATTTGTCTTGGAGATGTCGCATCATTGTGTGTGTGTGTGTGTGTGCGGCTTTGCGTTCATGTGCTCGGCGCCACCTCTTGCGTCTTTGCCAGAGCCAAGTGGTGTGAAGAAATGTGGCTTGTTTTTTTCTATCTCCATGGCAATCTCTGTTGCAGAAATTGCCAACACGGCGATGCTCTTGGCAACTGCATATGGAGACGTCACTCTTGTGCAAATCCATGCAAATCTGATCTCCTCCAAGACTAGTATGAGGCAGGGCATCACAAGAGATATTTTTTTAAGCCGTTCCAAGCCTACCCAATAATTATCTTTTTTGGCTGAACAAATTTTTCGGTCCACACAAGGTCCGGAAAATTGGCCGGCGACTGTAGCATCATTTTCCTGTACATTATTTGCTGTGCCAAATTTCAATATAACGAAATTTCAAGTAACGAAGCAAACTGCCCATTTTAGTGACTTTGTTATATTACGGTTTAACTGTACACACACACACACACACACACACACACACACACACACACACACACACACACACACACACACACACACACGCAAACACACACACACATATACATTCTATGCTCTTTACAACGGGCCTGCATACAACAGACTTTAGGATATAACGGACTATATTTCAGCCTTAGTTTATTCTACCTATTTTATTAATGCAACGAAGTTAGCTTTTAACGGACCCTGCTACAACAGACTATCGGCTACAGTGAACAAAATGAGCGGCTATTGTTTTCAACATCGGGTGTATAAAACATACTTTTGCCGTGTCAACACGAACTGACAACTGTCTTGCAAGGGTCAGCCGATGATCGTGGCTCAACATCGTGCGCAAGAGAAAAAGAAAGGCGGGGCAGAAACGCCCCGTCTTCATTCGCGTGCGAGTCAGGGGGGGGGGAGGGGGGGGAGAGGGGGTACTACTCCGGTGGCTGCTGCTTACGGCGTTGCTGCTGTATCTTGAAAGCGATCTGTGATGTGGACAAAGTGCGCGCCCGTGCAGGCATCGTATATTGAAGGAGATCTCCGATTTAGACAAAGTGCGGCCAGTGCTGGTAGCTTTGTATGCGCTGTGCTTTCGACGTTTAGTTCACATTGAAGCGAGACAGCAAGAAGGTCAATTCACTTGCTGCTGCTTTCACGCTTATCTTACTTAATTTGCTATCGCAATCGATGCTTTGCCTTTCAGGCGAAACTGTGACTTCTTTTGTTTGTTTTTTACTTTGGACATTCGTCACTCACTCTTTGCAATAAAGTTGTTAGACAACACAATGAAAGTTTCGGAAGAGAGGCGTTTAGGGTATTATGGACTTCGAATAAAATGGATGTCTTTTGTCAGGTTATCAGGGTCCGTTGTAATGAGAATCAACTGTGTGTGTGTGTGTGTGTACATACATATACATACATATATAAAAGGAAAAGAAACACCCTAGGAGGGAGTGCAATAAAAAATAAAAATAAGGAAGCATGGGAAAAGCACCAAAGCATGTGATGGCAAGCAGTATTTCCTAGTTGTCTTTTGCGGTTGCACTGTGTCCGTCACCTGCTTGTCCCCTGCACCACTCGCATGTTCACTAGGAAGTTGTAATGCGCGGATAATCATGTGGATGCTCCAGAGTGTTGGCGTTGCAACAGTGACAATGCTTCTGCATACTGAGGCCGCGAACTAAAGGCATCAAATGCGGCGAGCAGAAAGCGAGCAGCATGGGTCGGAAGAAGTGGCAGCAACTCTGGTGGCCAGAAGCACTCAAGCCTACCACGAACCAAGCCACACATGGTGTGGTGTTCTCAAAGTTCAAAGTGCAATGTGCACATTTCCTATGATTCCCCAAGTGAAAGCAGGGAGAAAACAGCACCAGAGGAGATTGCCTTGGTGAGGCTGGATGCCTGGCGTGACGCTCCCTCCTAGTTTTTTTCTTTCCTCCATGTTACCGTCGCCAACTGATTTTTTCAGACCTGCTCGATAACTCAAACATCCCTACGGCACTGCCACATTTTCTATTGAATCAATGCATAATGGTGATATAAGTTTTGGACATTGTACCGTGTGTTGCTAAATTTTTCAGATGTAATCAACGTACACAATGTCCGAAAAATGGCTGCCACGCAGAAGGTTGGCGCGATTCAGGTTGTCCCGTGCACATGAACTTTTGTTGGACAGCTTGTTTCTTGGCTTTCCAAGGGCCATATGGCTGCTACAAATGGATCTCCATTGACTCAGCACCAAGCCGTACTATGGCTATCAACACCTGCCAAAGCAGCATTAGTTAAGCCTAACAACCAAGGCCCTGTCAAATACTCGCTGCTGGTGGTGGGCAGCAAACCACCGGGAGAAGATTGCCGCTATGCTGGTATGTTCGTAAGAGTGACTCATCGGTGACTGCAGACAGAGATTATGAGCACAGGCTAGACTGAGAGCTGTAGAAGTTGTAGAAATGTTGCAGGTAATGAGGTGACAACTGCAGTGAGAGTGCCTATCATATTCGTTTGCATTTGCATCACTTTTCGCAATGGGTTAAATGGACACTAAAGAGAAACAGTAAATAAATTTAGACTGATAAAGTATTCTTTCAAAACTATAAATTTCATCGCAATAGGTTGATTATTAGAAGAGAAAATGAAGGCCAAAGTTTAGTTTATTAAATTTCGCATAGAAACTGCAGCACAGCTATGCCAGTGTGCGATTTTATGTATTTCAAAGCATCTTTTTTTTGTATGTGGGCCATTGTGGCTCAGTAAAAGTTCTTGAACCTTGCTAAGTTCAGTGCTCGGCTTGTAGCAAGTCTTTAGCAATAAAAAGTTAACTAGGCCAAAACAGACGCCACCAAAACCAAAGATGTCATGGCGAATGGTGCGAAAACTTAAAGACAGCGTTGTCAATCTTTCATTACTGTGTTTTTTCTGGCTTACCACACATCTCACGGTAAGAGAGGCTTTTTTGGTATTGTATAAAGATAATTTACTAATACAGTGCAAATAACTCTTTTTCTCTTTGGTGTCCCTTTAAGCTCCCGTGTAGGTGGAAAGCGTCGAGCTGAATATGAATACTGCAGCCTAAAATGGCACCGTCACACAGCCAAAGTCACACTTTGCGGCATTGCGACAACGTTCGACTAATATTAGGCTGCATAATGGACAAACGCAAAATGCTCTTGTGGCCTCGACTATCACAAAATTTCTAACAGAGTGAACTACAAAAAAAAAATTTTCTGCACTGCTGGAATTGTGTTGTGCTCGCATTGATATTGTTTTTGCACAACAATATCTAAATAACAACCCTTTGATATATCAACACAGATTCCAAAAATGTAACTGCTTCCATATTTTCTAGTAGAGTAGCTGAAAAACAGTGGTGGGAACTTGTCCAAATTAATGCAACACCCTTTATGACCCCTGGAGACTACTATTGTAGCATGTTTGTCCTCCTTGGATTTGCTGTCATCCATAGGAAATTACACTCACTTTAACTCGAAGACAGAAGCGCATCTACAATGTCACTATGTTTAGCTTTGGCCTCCAAATGTGAAAACAAATCCTCAGCACTGTCATCATCTTTCGGCAGTTGCACTGATGAACCCATCATTAATTTTAGATAATCATTTAGACAATTTAGACAAGCTTGGGCACTTTCCTATGCAATGATCACAACTTGTCACATAAAGAGGTTTTTACATTTCCATTCTACTGCCTCTCTTCATTGTGAACTGTGGAATTGGCACTTATCGAAGTAAGTAACAAGGTGGACTTGGCTTAAAATACAAAAGAAATTATGACTGCTCATCTGAGCTTATCATAAATTGTTGAAGTTGTTAATGTCATCTTGCAACCTATACACTTCCCAAATGTTTGTATAAAGGAGTGAGAGCCCTGTGATAAATCTGAATTAAAACAATGCTAGATGTAGTACTTAATCCTTTGATGCAGACTTTTGTATGGTGAAATGTGCATTTGGCACAGCCACAAAAGGTTTTCAGCTATAAAAATGTTCTGTTTAAATATGTGCATAAAGTATTGAAAGCAGAATGATCAATTCTGCATTAAAGGGACACAAAAGAGAAAAATGATTTCTCCTGTATCAGTAAATTGCCCTTCCACTATATAAAAAACACCCCTCTTACCACGACAAGATGCTTCGTAAACCAGAAAAAGCACAATAACAAAAGATGGGTGGTGACGCCTCCTTAAAATTCCAGCACCAGCTGGCCGTGACGTTATGGACTTTGACAGCGTCCTCTAAAGCCTAGTTAATTTTTTAGTGGTAAAGGTAGACTAAATTGTGTTCTAAAGGAGCCAAAGATTGAGCATGGCGACTTTCAGGGACTTTTGCTGAGCCAACACAACCTAAATGCAAAAAGAAGTGGTCTCCAATCCATGCTGTGAAGGTAGTTGGACAGCGAAGCTGTTAACGAAAACTAGAATGATTACCCATTGCATCGTAGCTTAGAATTATTCACATGGCGACATTCACATGCACTTTACCTAATTATTAGCCTAAGCTGTTTCAATGGCCTGTGACTTGGCATGCGCTGCTACTACAAGCACCTAGAAAGAGTGGGCCAGAGAGAAGAGAAATGCACTTAAGCATACTTTCACCGCGCCTCGTATGCACCCTACTCTTCCGGAGTCTTCACTCTATGTAGCCTTACCATAGCACTGTCACAACACAAATCAGTTGCTAGGCAGGTTCTTCTTTCACATATGAAAGTGTAGTTACGTCATTCCTTGCTTCGAATGCTGGAGTTGCCACTTCCAGTCAACTGCAGCTTATGCATCCGTAATCTTTACCGGGAAACGCTGTTGGTGAACGCTATGTGCAAAGGCGAGCTTTCTGGTTCTTTTTTTCTTTACCCTGCATGGCAGGCGCTGCTACAGATGTGCGGGGTCGAGCGCGATCTGCTGGTGCTGCAGGGAACCCAAAGGCATACGCCCCCTGATATGTTGCCCATGGAGACGACAGACCCGTTGGGACGTAGAGCTATACAGCTTCACTGTAAAAGTACTTTGAAATCTCAGTGACAAAGGCATTGGGTATTCGGTGCGAAATTCAAGAACTTAAACATGGACCTTTACTTTCTCTTCTAATAATCAACCTCTTATTTAGAAATTAACGACACTAGAGTTTTCAAAAGACACTTCATCCATCTAAACTGATTTAGTGATTTGCTTTAGTGTCCCTTTAACCCTTTCAGGGTCAATGAAGTAGTCAATGCCGTGAACAAGCCCAAAATGGTCGATACCGTATATTTACAGAGCCTTCTGTACGTTTAAAAAGCACGTTAAATTTTCTCCTGGCATGTGCTGCCACTATGTGGGAATACAAGGAATTTTTCTCTTGCACCTCCCTCTCTCCGTTTTTGTTGCACGGTTTGTTTCAGAACTAGTTTGTTTGCTCCAGCGCATCTGTATACTACCACTCGCGCATTGGTGCACGGGCGGGCAGGTGGCGGTTAGTTTGGGTTTTGTTCCACGGGTGGTTTTGGCTCCTTGCGCTCGCAAAACTGATGGCTATCTCATTACTAATTGCTCAAAGGGTGACTGCCTGTGACTCGCTTGTTTATTGCTCATGGGGTGCACATAAGAAGGATGCCGCCATGCATGTGTTTCCTCTCTCTTTTTTTTTTTTTGTAGAGTTGCGAAAACTAAATGCCTCTGGTTGGCGATAAGATGAAGATTAGCGAAAGTTTGTCACATGTTTTGCTTTTTTGACGGGCACACAACTCCACAGTTTTCTTGAGTACACTCGCCTATGCAGTTCGATTACGCTATGGATGTAAATATTAGTATAAGAGCAGGAACATTTGAGACTTGCGAAATATTCTCGTGTGCGCATATTCTAAGCCTTGAACTAAGTGTATAACAATGCATCAAATTTTTCATTCTTATAAGTTTATTTCCTTTTTTTATTGTTATTATTCATGAATAAACAGTATACATATAGCAATGCAAAATATATTTTTTCTCACTTCACAGTCACCTTAGAAAAATTATGGTAAATTTTCCCGACAGGTCCTTCTGAAGAATTTAAATCTGCAATAAGAAAAATCAACCCTGGGCGGTTGCACATGGCGAAAAAACATTGACTCTGAAAGGGTTAAAGCTGTAGTGTAGGGGCATTTGATCTTATGGCTAAGTTAGGCATGGTGAATTGTGCATTAGGCAAAGCCAATAATAAAATTTTGATCGATACAATTAACTTACAGTTAGAAAATTCTATCAAGAACAGATACAAAGGCTGGTTGCAGTAGTGAGCAAGGACAGTGAAGTCGGACCCTGTGGGATCTCGAGCATCACACATTGGCATAGCACAACTTGCACAGAATTTCTTGGAAACTGACATCCGGCAAGTGTACTCACTCAGCTTTAAAAAAAAAGAAAAGAAAAAAAGAAAAGAAGAAGGGGAGAGAGAGAGAGAGAGAGAGAGAGAGAGAGAGAGAGAGAGAGATAGAGAGAGAGAGAGAGAGAGAGAGAGAGAGAGAGAGAGAGAGAGAGAGAGAGAGAGAGAGAGAGAGAGAGAGAGAGATTAAAAGAACGCTGCCACATTTAGTAGAAAATTAACTGCACCAGCCAGCACTTCCAGATAAAGCACCATATCTAGCTTTTCAATGACCTTATATTTGCACTAGCCTTTAACTTCAAATTTTCTGTCTAGCACAGTGAAATTTTGACAGTGGAAAGTTAACCAAGCTGTTGATGCTTGCTCTGACTGGCAAATGTTTTTTATCACATCACATCAGAACTTTTTACTTCCATTAAAGTCTAGTGTAGTAATAAATTATACCTAAGTATGCAACACACTTCATTTGAGAGAGAAGTATCATACGCAAGAAAATTGTCTTCCCAGAGGTGTGGTGAAGAAGGGCTTGAGGTACCACTGCCTTCGCTCTCAGCTGCACTGCTGTGACCACTACTGCCGCTCTCGCCTCCTGCAAAAATGCCACGTTCAATGAGGGATACGTAAAATATGCAACTTTGTGAAGCATGTATAATTCAGAATTTATTTCAATTTAGCCAGCTATTAAAAGCAATCTGCCATCACCATTCATTACAAAAAAAGACATGGGTCGAAAACTGCGCAGCTGCTCAAAATATACTGCACACGCTAGAAAAATGAAGTAATGCTGTGTGCAGATCTACTCACCCTCCGTTGTTTCCCGCAATAAGGCTATGACCCATTTTTCCCCGTGATATGATGCTTCATTTATTCCTTTCTAGGCCAATCGCATTAAAACGCAGAGAGAGAGAGAGAGAAAAGAAAAAAAAAAGGGATGGTGCGGGGGGAAGGGTGCCACCGATTAGGCTGAAATCTAGCGTGCTGCTAGTAATCTGTCCGATGCAACAGCTCAACACTTCCACGAACTGTTGGCTAGCTGGAAATGTGGCAAACCATCCCTGCTACCGAGATGGCAGCAATTCTTATACTCTACAGCTGCTGACATGCCACTGCACTCTACCAATGTTGCCAACTCCCACACTCTGTGTGCACAACGTGCGATACAATGTTTAAAGTATAGTCAACTAGAACAGCCAATGACAGCACAATATTGTTGGAATGAAACAAACAGAAGAGAGCATGGCTTGCGGCATGTGAGGGAAGGAAGCTTCATAAAATGCTTTGGCACATTATGAGCCATTCAACTGTGGCCATGCAATGACGAAGCCCTACAAAATGATAAGAATGGAAAACGAAATAGATTATTTCAAAATACCTCTGCTCTCATGTTCTTGGCGATTGCTTGACTTACCAGTGTTTCATGAACAGGGTGGCAGGCCGCAGATAACCATGCAATTCTCGTCATGAGAATAGCATAAAGAAATATTTTTTTTTGTTGTTTACAAGCATCCACTTGTGCATGGCGACAAGTGTTGCACGAAACCAGAGACTTGCATTGCTTTGCCAGCACTCTCATGAACTGTGGATAAGACCAATTGCGCTACCTACTTTTGCATGTATGACGGTGAAGATGGATAGTGTCAATAGCTCTATAGATATAGTAGTTATCTAACAGATGAAGACATCGCAGAAAACTATCTTTTGTAGTTCTTTCGCAGTGTGCTGCAGACCTTTGCATTGGCTTTGTCTTACCCAGAGGTCACTCACCACAACACCTCCCCTCCCACGAGAGGCCAATGATGGCCAACAAAGTAAATTATAAGAAAGCAATTTTTTATTTTTATTTATTTAGTTATTCAATACTGCCAGTAGCCTTTTGGCAACAAATGTCAGAGTGGTACAGGCATGAGACCAAGTACGAAAGGTCCATTCCATTACGTGTGGTTCACTGCACTGCATTTCTGCTGCACTGCGTGGTTGCTGCAGCACAGCCCTTGATTCTCTGGTGCAGTCAAAGTGCATGGCATTATGCAGACAAGACTTGCCGGTCTGATGTTTGCTGGCGGTGCTTAAAGAGGATGTGAAAACATTCAAAAGAGCCGAAATAGTCTCCACTAGTTTGCAATATGTTGCGGGCACTACTGTAGCTGCGTGCAGCTGTATGTTTACCAGCTCCTATCAAATTTGTTTGATTACCCACGTTGTCAACCTGAAAAGGCGACTTTGTTCATGGTGGAAAGCCATGGAAGCAGTTAAGAAATACAGTCACTCATCGATAATTCAGACATGCTAAATTATTCGGGCAGCTTCATGGCAGTGCCACTGGCCCCATGAACTTCACGTGTATAGGGCCTACCGAATTTCGGAGACATTACCGCATGCCAATTAAGCCACCAAGTTTAGCAAGAGCAATATTTTTGTTTTGATGCATGGCCACCCATATTGCTGGTGCCTCCTCGAAACCGAAACTGGCGAAGCCTAGTCGATCCAGTAGTCTCCCACAGGCTGTGCCCAAATCACAGCCAAGCCAAGCCACTAACTGCCGTAAAGGCTGTTTTTAGCAGCTATAATTGCAGCTAGTTTCTTTAAATGCTGGTTTGTCGTAAAAGCGGTCTGAGCTCCGTGTGTCCAGCATTCAGGATTTGTTCCTTGTGTTACATAGAGACACAAGTTGTGACACAACACCTCCCGTTGACACATCTTCGTTGCTCAGAAGCAGGTTCGACTGGCATCAACTCCACCCTTGATGTCTGTGCTGATGAGGGTGGCGATTATGTGTGGGAAATACCGAACTGTTCAGAAGAAGCTCGTGACCATACAGTTGTGGGAGCACAGTTGTTTGTCGTTTGGCACAGTGACGAGTGCGTAGCAAGCTAACTCGTCGCCCACGGGCAATGACAACTCACACAAAAACGTCACCCAGTGCGACATGTTACTTTCACTTCGTCAGCACCACCGATGCATCAGCTGACTATACTCTCATTTCTAGTGAAAACATGTAAATTGTCCGAATATAGACGAACCAGGTTGTAGGCAAGCATATGTGTGCAGAGCAACGCATTTACAAGCTTTTTCAGTTACTTTTCAGCACTTAGTAACACCTGCCATGTACTGTACAGGCACCCGTGGCACTGCTTGCGCTGCACTGGTACTGTCTGAACATTTCTGGCTCCGGTGACATAAACTATGCGTTAATTAAATGTAGCCAAAGCTGACACAACTGAGTTAATTGTTACAGCTACACTGAAAGTACAGTAAAATCTCATTGAACCATACCCACTTACACAGTAGTTTCATTTTAAAAGTAGTAAAGTCAAGTCCCTGACTCAGCGGCCATTAAAGGGACTGAAAACTGGCCAGAATGTGTTGGGAGGTGCAGATCGAAATGAAATAACCATGATTTACAGTGATAGAACCCAGCACACTGTTTGCGATTTAAGTAGCAATTATAATTTTTAATTGGCAAAGAAAGTCTCAAAAACGAGTACTGTAAGAACCCATGTATAATACGAGTTTTTTTTTTTTTTTTGATTATTAGCATCCCAAATGTTCGCCTCGTACTATATGCGGATCCGAACAAAAATTTCAGTCAGAAATTCGGGCTAAAAGTTTTTGGTTTTGTTATTGCTGCGTGGCAATGGCTTGGTTTCATTATTGCTGCGTGACTACAGCATTGTTTCTTTATTGTTGAGTGCGCACCTCGGCAGCACAAATGCAAACCACGCTTCATCAAGTGCATCTTTTTTATTCCGCATTGAAGGACCAAGATGTCCGGACCACGAAAACAGTACTCGGCTGCTTTCAAGAGAAAGGTTATTTTAGCCACACAGGACATGGGCAACAGTGCGGCCGGGAGGCAGTTTGGCGTCAACGAGGGAAGCATTCGCGGGTGGCGTCGACAGAAGGAAGCCCTTTTCGCGAGCAGCGGAATGCGAAGAAGCTTTTGGGGCTCGAAGAGTGGGACATTCCCGGAAAACGAACTCGCCCTAATGGAGTTCATACACCAACAGCGAGCCGCGCATCTAGCTGTGAGTGTGGAGCTTATTCAGGCAAAAGCTAACGAGCTTGCAGGAGAAAAAGGGCTACCGAGCTCTGCCTTCAAAGCGAGCAAGCACGGGATTTATCGCTACATGTGCTGTGCTGGATTTTCCTTACGCTGCCGAACTTCGATTTCGCAAAAGCTGCCCGAATCGTTCGAAGAGCTGCTTTTGGCTTTCCATTGCCACGTTATTTCGCTGCACAAGTCCAAGAACTTCCAGCTAGGGCAAATTGGCAATGCTGACCAAACGCCGGTTTATCTGGACATGCCATCGCCCCTCACCGTGCACGAAAAGGGCTCTAAACAAGTTTATGTCCGGTCCACTGGCAACGAGAAAACACGAGTTACTGTCATGTTGTCGCACATGGCAGACGGACACAAGCTCCCACCCTATGTCGTCTTCAAGCGCAAGACAGTGCCTAAAGGTGAGGAGCTGCCAAAAATGTGGTCATGAGATGCCGTGAGAAAGGCTGGATGAACAAGAATCTTGTGCTCGACTGGATAAAGTCCATCTGGTGCAGGCGGCCCAGCGCACTGTTGTCGTCCCCATCCATCCTCGTGCTGGATGCATTTCGTTGCCATTTGGCCGAATCAGTGAAGAGGCTGTTGCATGAATCCGGCACTGAACTCGTTGCTATCCCGGGTGGGATGACGTCTCAGCTGCAGCCTTTAGATGTTTGCGTGAACAAGCCATTCAAGGACGCGGTCAAGCGGTGTTACGCAGATTGGATGCGCTCAGGCGAGCTGAGCCTGCAGTGACACCGACCGGGCGGCTGAAGCGGGCTTTGCCAGGTACGCTATTCAAGTGGATTGTGAACGCATGGGCCAGCGCACCAGAGGACTTTGTGTGTCACGCATTCAACAAGTGTGGCATCTCGAACGCGCTCGATGGCACAGAGGATGAGTACCTCTGGGAAGATATGTCCAACAAGGAACTATCCGAAAAGAGTGCAGCTGAGGAAGGCAGTGATTGAAGTGCGGAGTACAATTTAAATAAATGTTTTCCTAGAGTTTTTCTAACTCGTATTATATGCGGATAAAAATTTTTTTTCCCATTTCGCGTCCCAAAAATTTCACCTCATACTATATGCGTGTTCATATTATACGTGGGTTTTTACGGTAAGTGGTGAGGCCTGGCGGTGAAATCTTGGTGCTTCGGATGTAGTCTATGAGATTACTGTACGTAAGTTGGCTGTTATTAAGTACAACATAATTATTGCTTAAAATTGCAGTTGCTATATCATTAGACGCTTGCACTTTATTCTATGCTTTGTAAATCAAAAGTGCGCACATTGCTACAGTAACACGCTGCACTGCGTATCCCATGTAACAGCGTCATTACGTTTTCAATCCGATTAGTTTCATTTTGACTGGCTAAATACCAAAGCGGTTCGGCAGGGAACCACGAAAACACGGAGTTATTATCGCAGAAATACTTTAACACTTAGGAAAACACATGAGTCGGAGGAACATCGATTGATAAAGGAAATAATACTACCTCACAGTAATGGCCGCACTTGTCATCTGCCTCCCACTAATGCCGGCGTATAATAGCTATTGCGCTCACCTATCACTGTTTTCAGCATGCTTCCTGTGAACAACTACATTCTCAATGCAGATTGAAAAACTCTGATAATGTTCCACAGCGTTTTCCGCGTTACCACTTCATGATTAGACACTCTGACCGGTAAGCTTGCCATTGCACAAAAGAAAAAAAAAAAAGATAGGTACCATGAAAATTGGTTGTCGGTCCCTTTAAACAGAATGTATCTTGTATCTGCAAAAACTGTACCAGCTTATTACGTAGATATTGGTTAACACGCAGTGTTTCCACTTTTTGTTGAGGAATCACGGTGGTAGGTTGGCCCGGCAGAACAACGAGTCTCAGAGATCAGAACAGTCTCCAAGCACAAGCACAAACGCAGAGGGTGCTTGGAAGGGTGAAGACACATTAACATCATCTCGGTGCCGCGCCAGAGAGCGTCGTTGCCTGTGTTGTGGCATTGTGCAAGCTAGGACTAACGTCATACCAAAGCTCGGACAAAAACCAGGTGCTCAGCATAGAAGAAAAATAGGACATCATTCGTGCTATCGAACGTGGCACAAAGAAGTCAGCACTGGCACGTGAGAGGGATCTACAGTTGACTACGGTGTGTGGCATTTGGAATGCGAAGGAGAAGTTGCTCGGCAGTGCTGCTGTGACTGCGAAAAGATGTCGGCTACGAGGTTCGACTTTTCGAAGTTCGACTTCTCGCCATCGTTGCCTCTGTTATTTCCCAAGTGCCGCCTAACGACAGTGATGAGGATGACAGGGAAAGCGATAGCATGGGCAATTCAGGCCCGACAGTGGCTGAAGCTGTACGTTACGTCAGCCTCATGCAGGTGTTTGCTGAGAAGAGGGGGCTGGTGGAAAGGCTGGCTCGAAGCTTATGTGAGTTTGAGGCCACTGTCATCGATGCTAGGTCGCAGCGGCACCAAACGAAAATAACAGATTTTTGTCGTGCGAAGTGAATAAATACAGCATGTTTCTTGCCCTTTCATCACACACTCTCTTCGAGTTCCATTTTTTACAGCTAAGTGGGCGATCGCACGCTATCTCGGTTAAGCAGTACTAGCGTATAGTACCTACTTTTTTCGAGCTCTGGCCAACTACCATTGAACGAGGTTTCACTGTATAAGAATAAAGTAGCAAGCAGACATCGTAACAACTATGAAGAAAGGTTGCAGGCACATGAGGCAGCACATGAAATGAAATCGAGCTGATGGGCTGTGTCAGAATACAATGCCACCAGGGCAAAACATCATGCTCACCCGAGAGGCAGGGCGCCTATTAAAAGCATGTGAGAACTGGGACACAGATAGGTGAAATCTTCATAACAAGTGGGGGCTCATCCGGGATCGATGTGGACGCCTATTGGTGAACGTGCCTGAAGAGTTGCTGCAGCATCTGCTGGGGCAGACCAACAGCTCCGCCATGAAACGTGAGAAAATCGTGGCAGAAGTTTGACAAACGCTGATGGTGGATGAGGCAGTGCAGGCCAGCAACGGTGGCAGTTCAACCGTTGGGCGACACCGCTCTGCTGGAGGTCAGCGCCCCGAGTACTGAGGATTTAACAACATCCCGTCCCCCAAAGAGTTTCCAGAGTGGCTGGAGACGTTTTGTTTGGTCAATGGTGTTGCCGCCGACAAAAGGCTTACCCACATTGTGCCTACTGCTCTGGAGTGCAGCACGAAGTTGTGGTGGCACTTTGTGACCATGTTTGCGTTGTGGGAGGAATTTACGGTGACCTTCATTTCGGAATTCTCTTCTATTGACGTGAAGTGCCGCTTGAAACAAGAACTCGAGCTACGCATGCAGAACCCAGAGGAATATTTAAAAGAATTTATTTGCACGCTTGTGGCCTGTTATGACCGAATTGGTGGCGAAGTGTCAGAATCAGAAAAGGTTGACTACGTGTTGCGGCAAATGCACCTGCAACTCCAATGCCTGGCAGAGGGCAAACAGTTTGCCAATCTTGCGTAGTTGGCTAAAGCAGCTGGCAGCCTCATGGAGCATGCTTGAGGGCAGTTACAGTACAAGCCACTGCCTCTTCCGACAGGCTAAGGGGCGAGGGGCTTTGCCTTCCAGTTGGCTGTGAACCCCGGCAGGCACCTACGTGACTGCGCTGCAGGTAACGATTTCAGCCGGCAGGAAGGAGCCCTTCCTGGAGGTGCAGATCGAGAAGACTATGTTCCAAACCCTACTGGATAAAGGCTCAAGTGTGAGCTTATGTGGAATGCTGGGGGCAAAGATAGCAGAAGAAACAGGCGCCAAGCTCAGAACACAGGTGCGTGCACTCCGCCTGGCAACAGGTTGGTCCCCACATCTGCCACATCCCTAAAGTGCAAGGTCCAATAGGCTACGAGCAGCTGTAACCATCACTTCCTGTGTGCCAGAGCTATGTCGGGACATTGTTCTTTGCAGGGACTTCTTTGAGTGCAACAGGCATTGCCATACACATAGCAATAAGCGGATGGACTATTGGCACAGACTTGCAATGCACTGTGCCGTTCGCTAAGCGTGACAAGGGTCCAGCCAGAGTGCCTGCAATAGAGGAAGATGGATAGTCTTACCCCTTGCACACCCTCTTTGAAATGGTTCTTGCAGCTCCTGACATAGGGAGTAGCATTCCAAATGAAGAGGGCAAGCACCACGCTGTAGCAACAAAACTACAACAATGCATAAAGGTAGTGCTAGACGACTTCATTCCTTTGTTCACTGCAATTCGTGGGTGTACCACTCTCGCTTAGCACTGTATAGATACAGGGGATAGTGCAGCTGTGAGATGGGACTGTGCAGTGAGTCACCGAAGGCTGCATACGTGACCTCCTAGTAGAGAAGGGTCTTATAAGGCGAAGCAACATCCCTCGGACTAGCGCCCCAGAGGTCGTCGCAAAAAAGTCTGGAGGCTATCGGCTTTCTTAGACTACCGACCGCTGAATGCACGAACCAAGGTACCTGCCTGCCCAATGCCTCGAACGGACGGCAAAGCACAACTTTGCCGAGTTGAGTAGTTCTCAAAGTTCGATCTCTCCCAAGGGTTCTTTTTTTTCAGATTCCTTTTTGCAATGCTGACATTATGAAAACTGCTTTCATCTGCCATCAGGGTACGTTTTAGTTTGTCAGGATGCCCTTTGGGGTGGGAGGTGGCTCGGCAACTATTCAAGCCTTGATGAACCGTGTGTTACAGGGAATCAATCCCCACTTCGTTATGGCATTTTTAGATTATGTTCTAGCCTCCTTGGATATGCTTGAGAGTCACGTTGAGCAGGTGAGGGAAGAACTGCAACATATTGAAAGTGCTGGCCTTATGATTAACCCGAACAAAATACAGGTGTGCCGTCAGTCCCTTAGGTTCTTGGGCCACATCATCTCACATGGGCAGTGCGGACCAGATGAAGAAAAGGTACATGCAGTGCTATATTACCCAAGACCCAGCATAAGTAAGCAGTTGCAAGCCTTCCTGGGGCTTGCTGGCTATTACAGGAACTTCATCCCACACTTCTCACTGACAGCACATCCACTCAGGGACCGTTTGAAGAAGAATGAGCCATGGTGGTGGGCTGAGAGTCAAGAGCAGGCGTTCACTGCACTCAAGCAATCTTTACCTCAAGATCCAGTTGTGGGCCTTCCAGATCTAAACCGACCTTTCGTAGTGTATTTCATGCAAGCGGTGTTGGCACTGCAGCTATGCTATTGCACGCTGGCCCTAATGGACTGCAGCCTGTTTGCTTCATTAGCAGGGTTCTTACAGAGGTCGAAAACTATTATACTGTTCAGGAGTAGCAGTGCCTTGCAGTAGTTTGGGCAGTGTACAAGTTCAGGGTTTATCTTGGATTTACCGAGTATGAGATTCACTGTGACCACTCGCCCTTGTCAGGGATGTTTAGCACCGACCAAGCTTCCCCTAGGGTCAAGCATTGGGTCCTACGACTGCAGGGCTTCAATTGCCGAATCAAGCACCAACGGGGACAGGAAAGTATGCTTGAGCAGAGCTCCTCTCCAGTGTGAAGACCACACAAGTGAGTCTACATGAGAGACTGTTCCACATTGCTGCTCCAGAAGGCTGGAGCAGCAATGGGGAATGGGGTTACGACTGTGAGCTCTGCACCCCATGGGAACCCGCAGGTGACAAGGAAGATACAGAGCCCCCGGCAGCAACACAACATGTCTTTACTGCAGAACTCTAGCAGTGCCTTGAAGAGGCCATCAAGTGTGCTCAGAAACATCAAGCAGCTGCTTGGCAAGTGCAGAAGTCCAGTTACAGCCGTCACCTGCAGCCAACAGCCATTAACCCTTTCGCTGTCACGGACGTACCGGTACGTCATTGCGCTTCCCCCCTACAGTGTCACTGACGTACCGGTACGTTCTCTATCGTGCGTTCAAAATTTCGCGCCTGAGTGCAAAGCTGGCGCTCCTAAACTGGTTACGCCATCTGTTGACTCTTTCTACAAGTTTGTATATTCGCCCCGACCTGTGTAGTACATGTATTGAAGAGTACGGTGCGACTGCCACTCCCCCCTTTCTCTTCGCTGAGTGGCGCGGTGGCTCCACGTTCGGTGGATCATGCGTCGCGCGCGTGTAGTTATGGGTTCAAGGGTTGTTCTGCCATCTCCGCTGGTTTGAAGGTTTTTATTTTTCTTCTGTTGGTATGTTTCCTACGGCGCATCAAGTTCAGGCGCACGCGCCGTTGCCTCTCCGAAAAGAGTGACTCGATTGCTGCTTTCGCTCTCTCGCCGCACCCTCGCTTCCTACTTGCAGCAGTAAACGTAAAGCCCTTCGAACTTTGTTTAGCCTTTTTCCATCTCCCTCTGTCTTCTTGATCACGCAACGTCCCGTTTCTCTCCGTTGTGTGGGCGACTGAAAGCACATCCTCCCTGCGCGCGGTTACTTTCGAATGGCTGAGCGCGCGGGACCTTTGTCTGCTCATTGGAGCGGTGGCTCAATTCCAATTCAGAATACGAGCCGAGCTCGGATTTGGACTCTGACAGCGTCTCATGCGAGGAAGAGATGAGTTCCGCATCGTCAGATTCGGATGTTGAACGGATGTTAGTCAGGCTGATGATGATGATGATGATGATGTTTACTAACAACAGCTGCAGAACACTGAATGTGCATATTGCATTGACTATGTTATTTGTATACCAATCATAATCAAAAATAAATTGCTATGTTCATTCCCTGTTATGCTCGTTCCCTGAAACCAAGCCGACACTGGGGGTGCGTCACGGCCAGAAAGGTCCGACAGCGAAAGGGTTAAAGACAGTGAGGTGACCTCGTGCTCTTATATAGTCGCACCACGGGTGATGCTGCCAAGGGTGTCTCAGCCAAGTTGGCACCACGGCGACGTGGATTTTATCGCGTCGTCAAGCAATTAGGCGACAATTTGTTTTGAGTGACCTTACTATGCAACAGTGTTGAACTATTGCCCACGCAGACCAGTGGGTGCTTTAGCCATGAACCACAGCTTCTCTCTTCCCTTACTGGTTCACATTTTGAGGGGTAAGAGTTGTGAGGAGAGAGTGGCAGTGTAAGCAGACCAAGAGCTCCAAGTGAGGCAAGGCAAAGCACGGTTCTTGGAAGCTATGTGCGCTGTTGACTGTAGTTGTCAGGGGAAGAAAGATGCAGGTGGTGTGCAGTGTGTGTAGTGTGCGTGGGTAGAGAGCATGGGGAAAGAGTTGCAGAATTAGGTAATAATGTGAATATTTGTGATGAACATCAGCCTGTCGTCGTTCGTAACAATATCAACAAGGTTCTACTGTACAAAGCACAGCCACTTAGTGTGCATATAGCAATGTGGTCCACCGAACCAGCTTCTTGCACGAAAGAAGCAATCGACGAGCGACTATGGAACATTCTAATTGCACAGTCACCTAGTAACACTGGCTGTGTCTGCCATCTTCGTTATGGCATAGTTGCAAGGGGCTGTATGTTGCGAGGCTCAGCAATCATCACCAAGCAGCTATTCAGCACTGTGTCCCATGTGCAATACTTGGCCATGGCATTTTTATGCACAAAAAGGAGAATGACATTGGCTTACCAGTGAGAGATTCTGGCTGAGGTTCTTGGAGGCCCCCCCAACGGTAGACTGGGTTGCTAAATGCTAGTGGAGGGCATCCTCCGGGTAGTGGAGGCAGCACATGGCTCACTGCAGTCGGGCCCTGCACAAAGTACATTACAGGTCAACAAGCTACAAAGTCAAGCATGGGCAACTAATTTTAAAGGATTATTAACACACAAACACAAAGGATCCAATGCAAATGCTGGATTCTATGTGAAATGAAGCATTCATGAAGTGGTCAGTCAAAGGGCCCATCGCCAGATTTGGCCATCTTGAGCTGATAAGCACAGTGCATACAATGCACGCTAATCATCGTATCCGCTAAGTATTACATCCCTACGCACTGCGGAAGAGCTTAAATTTTAAACCAAGCACCATTTGCCCTTTTCCTTGCGTGCGTCACACTCCGAACTGGGGAGTCGATGTTAATCGCACAATTGTGCCTAAGTGCATGTACGTGATGTGACGTCACTCATAGTGACACGTGACCTCAAGAATTATTCAAGGCAACATCACTGATTTGTTTAATCTGTTGCTTCAATAGACAAATTAAACTTTGGAGAAATAATAAGACATACAAACCGTACGTCTGCAAATTTTTGTTTCACTTTGTACCGTAGCAAGAGAGATGTAGCACTTCTGTTTCGTCTGCTTATTCCCACGTCGTGCAGTTGTGCACGCAGAGAACAATACTATGTCATTTTCTACTGTGTTCCAGCGCCGCGATCATGCTCTTTCATTCTCTTGCACCCACCTCAGTGCTCGTGATTGTGGCATTGACTTATACCGCTACTTAGGTGTTCTCGGGCAGAGCGAACAAAATTGCCCGCTTCATGAAATGAGACGAATGCAACAGCTCGTGGACAAGACTGTCACGAGAGGTGTGGCACTCAGCAAAAACATGAGAGAGAGAGAGAGAGAGAGAGAGAGAGAGAGAGAGAGAGAAAACAAGGTGGGGGCCTGTGACGTATTTGCCACGCAACCCTTCACCTCCAGTATGGGAGAACGCATGGAAGGAATTTCTCTTCTGGAGGCTAGATGGCGCAAGTGGAGACAGAGTGTGTCTATGTTGGCAGTGATGCTCACCTCCTGGAACCATGGGTTTGCAGCACTTCAAATATTTCTATCTCTGCTATTAATGACCTAATTAAAAGATTCTTGCAGTGGAACACTCCTTAGAAGGCACAACTTCCAGTGTATAACCAAAATTTGCTATGTGACCCGGTGAGGGTCCTCAGTAAATGCTATGCAACTAAATTCAGTGCATACAATTTTTATCACAATTGCTTTTATTTCCATTCTATCTAACATATAAAGTTATGCAGTTTGAAAAAACACGGAGTAAAGCACAGACCAAAATAGAACTGAAATTTAATGACGGGCCAGGTATGGCCAATGAGCGCCATGACAAATGGTAATGTTAACCCTTTCAGGGTAGATTTTTTTCACCATATGCGACCGCCCAGGGTCGATTTTTTTTATTGCAGATTTCAATTCCTCAGAGTGACCTATTCTGAAAAACAATTTACCGTAATTTTTCTAGGGTGACCATAAAGTGAGGGGGAAAAAAAAAAAAAAAAAAATATATATATATATATATATATATATATATATATATATATATATATATATATATATATATATATATATATATATATTGCGTTGGTATACTGTACTGTTTATTCATGAATAACAACAATAAATAAATTAAATAAACTTATAAGAATGAAAAATTTGATGCATTGTTATACACATAGTTGAAGGCTTAGAAGATGCACACACGAGAATATTCCGCAAGTCTCAAATGTTCCTGCTCTTACCTAATATTTACGTCCATAGCGTAATCGAACTGCACAGGTGAGCGCCCTCTAGAAAGCTGTATGGTTGTGTGCCCGTCAAAAAAGCAACACGTGTGACAAACTTCTGCTAATCTTCATCTTGTCGCCAACCAGAGGCAATTAGTTTCCGCAAGTCTCGGAAAAAAAAAAAGGGGGAAATGCATGCACGGTGGCATCCTTGGTATGCGCACCCCTGTGAGCAATAAACAAGCGAGTCACAGGCGGTCACACTTTGAGCGATTAGTAACAAGATAGCCATCAGTTTTGCGAGCGCAAAACTGATGGATGGAGCCAGTCAGATCATTTATCACAGAAGATCTGGCTTTAAAACTACAACTGCAGGTACTGGGAGAAACCATAATTTCATTCAACACGTTTAGCAACGCATCCCCAAGTTCTGCTGAAATAGGAAAGGTTGTTGAAGTACCACTGCGTAATCAGCACTGTTCCAACATCCATATTGTTCAAGCAATTATAGTTCCAGTTATCTGTCACAACATTGCTGCGCTGACAGCTGATAACAACTTCATTCGGAAGCTGCGATGTGAGGGCAAATTTCTTGCTGACAACAAGAATTTTCTTGAAGCGGATACTGAGAACGGCCTCAACTTGTTGATGGGAGCCGACCATCTTTGGGAAATCATGACGGGAGAAGTTGCAAAGAGCATAGAAATTCCAGGACTGGTCGCAATCAACACGGCATTTGGATGGTCACTGCAAGGACCGAGTTGCCAAAGAGCCTTTCTTGACTGCGACACTAATGTTATGGTCTGCGTTCTGCGAGTGGAAACAATTTCTGATGATGACACAACCTCACAGATTCTGCAGTCGTTCTGGCAGCTCGAAGCAATGGGCATCACAAATTATGGCGAACCTCCCTCTCCTGAGTCCATTGCACGGTTCGGAGGAACAATACGCAAGAAAAATGGCAGATACACCGCGGCGCTGCCTTGGAAAGAATATCAGAAACAGCTACTTGGAAGCAACTGTGATACCGCGCTCGCATGTCTACAAAAACTTGCAAAGAGGCTATCAATGAATGAAGGATTATTGGAGCGATACAATGCAGTCAACCGACAATACCTGGAGCTAGGACACGCTGAAGTGGTACCTAAGAGTGTTCCTATTGATCGGGCCACCTATTTTATACCACATCGGGAAGTCATACGAGAGGAATTGCTGACCACCAAGCTCCGGGTCGTGTTCGACACATCGTCACACGCTTAAGGCTTTCCATCACTCAACGACTGCCTAGATAAAGGGGTGAACCTCAACGCAGAGTTACTACAAGTACTGCTTCGCTTTCGGTGGTTTCCGCTTGCCATCAACTCGGATATCGAGAAGGCATTCTTACAAATTGAGATACAGGAGACCGACCGAGATGCATTCCGGTTTCTCTGGTTTGATGCCATTCCCGTCACCCAAAACAGTAACATTGTCGAATGGCGCATGACCCGGGTACCATTTGGATCAACATCAAGCCCTTTCTTGCTCATGGTGACTATTCATCACCACCTGGACAACGCTTGTGAGGACAAAGCGCTTGCTTCTATTTTGAAGAAGCCCTTTTATGTAGATGATTTACTGGTGGGTGCAGAGACATTCGAAGATGGTCTGAGCATCTATGAGTGATCGAATGCAATTATGCGAGATGCAGGCATGAGTCTCAGAAAATGGAAGACCAATAACCAGCAACTACAAAACATTTTCGACAACCAGGAGGAGCAAGTGGAAGGTGCATCAAGGGAATCAACTGCAGTTTTGGGAATGCAATGGGATACCGAAATTGATTACTCCAAATTTTCTTCCAAATCTATAGCCAAATACTTAGCCTCAGCTCAGCCAGACACAAGACGTACACTTCTCAAGGCTGCTTCCCGAATTTTCGACCCTCTTGGTATTCTCTCCCCTTTCACAGTCACTGCAAATCTTTTGTTTCAATGCCTGTGGGTTTTAGGCCAGTCTTGGGATGACCAGTTACCAGAGGAGATCAAGACGACATGGACAGCATGGTGCGCGGATGTAATCCAGCTTGGCTTCATCAAGATTCCGCGCTGCGTGAGAGATGGGCTATACGGAGCAGTCACGAAGGCAGAGCTGCATATATTTGTCGACGCCAGCCTGAAGGCTTATGGAGCATGTGCCTATTTGAGAACAGTTGATGACGACGTAAATACAGCTAATTACTAATAATAGCGAAGTCTCGAGTAGCACCTACCAAGATTTTAACACTGCCGAAGCTCGAGCTTATGGCTGTGGTAGTAGGAGCCAGATTATTAAAATACATCCGCTCATCGTGGTATTCCATGCATTTTCCCTGCGTCATGTGGACAGACTCCATGATCACACTGAGCTGGATCCAGGGTGACCGTAACAAGTTGGGTCAGTTTGTAAAGCACAGAGTGACTGAAATCGCAGCATTTGCTGACCCACAGCTATTGCGTTACTGCCCCGGAGAAGACAACCCCTCAGATTTATTGACTAGGGGCATATGTTTAAAGATTCTACGTACATGTCGCAGCTGGTGGAGGGGACCTGAATGGTTATCCCAGCCAAGATCAACCTGGCCTACAGACTCGGACATGAGCACACCGATATACGAAGAGTCAGAGTGTGACACGCAACAAGTACTTCTTCAAGCGCCGAGAATAGTGGACACCTTGATTGACTTGAGGAACTTTTGCAACCTACAGAAGCTCCTGCGCGTCACCGCCTGGGTATTTCGATTTGTGTATCAATGTCGTCGTATTCAAACGTCGCTGGGTGGAACTATTTCGACAGAGTAGCTAAACAAGGCTGAAATGTTCTGGATCTGTCGTGTCCAGCTCGAAGTATTCACGAATAACATTAAGTAAAACCTCGTTAAACCGTATCCGCTTAAACAGTAGTTTTGTTTTAAAATTAGTAAAGTCAAATCCCCGACTCAGCGGCCATTGAACATAGTGTGTTTCGTATCCGCATAAACCGTACCAGCTTATTGCGTACGCATCGGTTAAAACGTAGCGTTTCAACTTTTCGTCGTGCAAACACGGCGCTGCGCTGTCTCCATCGGGCGGCCCGGCAGAACAACACGCCTCAGAGATCGGAACAACAGCCCCCAAGCGCCCTGTGCGTTTGCGCGTGAAGCCACATCAACATCAACATCATTTCGACGCGGTGCCAGAGAGCGTTATGGCGTCGTGCAAGCTTGGATAAAAAAGACGCCGGGTGCTCAGCAGAGAAGAAAAATTAGACATCGTCCGTGCTATCGAACATGACACGAAGAAGTCGGTGCTGACACGCAACAGGGATCTGCTGTTGACTACACTGTGTGGTATTTGGAATGCGAAGAAGTTGCTCGGCAGCGCTGCTGCGACCGCGAAGATATGTCGGCTACGAGGTTCGACTTTTCGCCATCGTTGCCTGTGTTGTTGCCGAATTGTCGACTAGCGACAGTGACGAGGACGACACGGAAAGCGATAGCACGGGCGATTCAGGCCCGACAGTGGCATAAGCTGCGCGTTAAGTCAGCCTCATGAATGCAATCGTCGCGACAACAATAGGGGCGCGATAACGTAACTCTATTCCAAATGAAAATTATTCCAAACTCCGGCACCCGGCAATGAAAAAGGCGCCCCCGGGACTTCTGCAGCACTACTGCGCACATGCACGGTGAATACGTAACGCCAACGAAGAATCTGCCATGCGAGTGTTTGCCGAGAAGAGGGGGCTGGCTGAAAAGCTGGCACGTAGCTTCAGTAAGTTTGAGGCCGCTGTCGTCGTCGTGCTAGGCTGCCGCGGCATCAAACGAAAATAACACTTTTGTCGTGCGAAGTGAATAAATACTGCATGTTTTTTCCCCTTACATCGCACTCTCTCCGAGTTCCGTTTTCGACAGGTAAGTGGGTGATCTCATGCTATTCGGTTAAACAGTACTACCATTTAGTAGGTACCTTTCCCGAGCTCCGGCCAACAACGGTTTAACGAGGTTTCACTGTAAACACCTTTGGCTTAGAGACACTGTCCAGAAACACTCTGTACAGCGCGATCTCCACCCTTACCTTGATCACAGCGGACAGTTTCGACTTGGTAGCCGATTTGAAAGAATGAACTCTACGTATGACGAAAAGCACCCGGTTATTCTACCGCAAAGGCATCCCTAGACGGCCTTAGTTGTTACTGAGGCTCACTGTAGAGTTTTACATGGCGGTGTGGCAAGCACTATGATGCAGATTCGACAGCGTTACTGGGTTATACGTGCTCGACAAGAAGTTAAGCGGATCATCAATGTTTGCTTTCTCTGCAAAAAAATACAACAGCAAACCTGTAAAGGTGCAATTTGCACCAATGACTGAAGACAGGCTTCTCACATCACGGCCGTTTGAAGTTGTGGGATTAGACTTTGCAGGCCCACTATATGTAAAGCAACATGAGACTGATGGAGTTACATACAAAGCTTATATTCTGTTGTTCACATGTGCGACCACGAGAGCTGTACACCTTGAATTGACGAGTGGAATCTCTACAAGCTCCTTCTTACTAGCGTTCCGTAGGTTTTTGGCTCGTGGAGGAGTGCCCGCAACACTGCACTTCGATAATGCTCTCGCATTTAAGAGAGCATCGCGTGACCTATGTGACATTTGGAACACCATGAAGAGCTCTCCATTTGCATCTTTGCTCTTGACGCATTGCATAGAATAGAAATTTATTATGCGAGGTGCCCCTTGGTGGGGCGGGTGGTGGGAGAGATTTATTCGATCAGTCAAGTCATCTTTACACAAAGTTCTGGGAAAGAGCAAGCTCAACAACAAACAAACAGACTGTACTGCTGGAGGTAGAGACGGTTATCAATTCAAGACCTCCAACCTATACGTATACGGACGCTAGAGAGCCTTCACTATGTCCTGCTCATTTTCTGGTCGGGAGCTCATTTCTTGCCTCTCCAGAGCGAACCAACAGTGACGACGAAGCTCGAAGTGCACAGGCTGTGCGACGTGACCTCAGCAAGAAGTTGCGATACCGCCAGAAGCTCGTGGACCATCTGTGGATCCGATGGAAGAAAGAATACCTCCTCGAGCTGCGGGCACTTCACCTCTACCTATTGCATCCTAGTAGCAGTCTACAAGTAGATGATGTAGTACTCATCGAGGAACCTAACATCTCTAGAGGTATTTGGCCACTGGGACGAGTCGTGGACATCTTCCCTGGTCAATATGGAATCATCCGAGCCTGCCGTGTGAAAGCTCAAGATGGCAAGCTTATAAGAAGGCCAGTGCAGAAATTTTACAAGCTTGAATTGGACAACGCTACTGGGGGGCGGGAGTATGTAGAAAAAGATGAATAAACGGGGCAGGTGGGCACTGAAAAGAAGAAGTTGGAACAATGAGTAGCTCTTTGTCTGGTTTCTTCGCGTCTCGTTAGTTTTATACAGGCATTGTCTGAACACATAGCCAACCGGTTTCCAACAGGCAAATTCCGAGACTTCATCTCGTCCAGAACCAGATTTGCAATCTTGTGACCCGTCGCTTCCCCTTTGGGTTGTCCCGAGACAAAGAAGGCGGCTTTCGACTCTACTCGTTTCTTTAACGAAATATGTCACAATAGGGTAAAAGCTGCGTATCCCTATTGTTACTGCCATCCACAGCGATCGAAAATACTTGCTGTTCTAGGGCATCCAGCAAAGGAGTCTCCGCGTTGGCGGCCATTTCCAGAACAATTGACATTGTCTTTGTTCGTCCACAGGCGTAGCGTTTCGCTTCTTCGCACTTGGGGAACATCTTGCGGAAAAGCGGTCCGGCATGGTCGCTGACACTTCAACTAAACATGCCGTGAAGAGGCATTTTGCATGAATCACACCGAGGTCATTGTCACTGTGTAGAAAACTTGCTAGGCTCTGCTGGCTGTCTGCGGCTTGCACATATCCCCGATGCTTTTTCGAAGTGATGTGGACCTTGATGTCAGACTTGCCGCCATGCGAGATATTCACATCACAGGAACACGTGGTGCAGAATCTGAACTTTTCCCCTTTTTTCGACGGCACGAAGCACAGAAATTCTACCATGCACGATTTCAAAAACACTTGGAAGTATGTCAGGGCTTCGAGCTCGCCACTGCACTGCGAAGCCGCTACAGGCGGAGTCACACTGCGTCCGACGCAACAGCTAGTCACACAAAAGGCGAGGCCAACACTGCAGTGACTGAAGCTGACTGAAGTCCAAACCTGCGCGCCCGCGCGAACAAAGGCAACAGCATGGCAACAGGTTTGCGGAGGCGCTAGAGGCACTATCAAGCTTTGGATATGGATTCGTGACCCCCCTAGTAGACGATAGAAGTCACTACAACCTTGCAGCTGCTGATGATGATACCACGCATACATGTTGCCCTCTCTTGTGGTGGCGCAAGGTACCAGGGTGTAGTTTTACTACATTTTCAAGTTCTCTTTTTGCAAATAAAATGTTTTCCATAAAATTTCAAGATTGCTCGAAATTCGTACATTTTATGGAAAATTCAGAAGAGTTGGCAGGTATGAAATAGTAACCACAACTACCTCATCTTAACAATGAACAATGACTGAGGTTTTTAGAGCACGAAAAAGGACAAGAGACAGAGGCAAGACGAGGACACAGCACTAACTTCCAACAATTGTTTTATTCCACGAAGCGGTACACGTATATCTAGGTAACAGACAACACCGTACGCATGCGCATACGTACTGATTTCTAATCAAATGAGACAGCAACGAGACATGTGTAATGGAAAGTTAAGATTACACATGTCTCGTTGCTGTCTCATTTGATTAGAAATCAGTATATATGCGCATGCGTACAGTGTTGTCTGTTACCTATATATATGTGTACCGCTTCGTGGAATAAAACAATTATTGGAAGTTAGCGTTGTGTCCGCGTCTTGCCTCTGTCTCTCGTCCCTTTTCGTGCGCTAAAAAACCTCAGTTATGGAATACCAACATGCCCTAACCTACACTTTTTCAATGAACAATGCTTACATTGCCATGCTGTTACATTCATAAGCTCTGCTTAGTAAAATTGCGAGCTCATGCTCATAAACACACTTTAGAATGTTCATGTGGTGTTGAATATTCGTAAAATATTGAATATGAATGTTAAAGATAGGATACTCGATTCATATTCAAATTTTCAAATATTTGGGCACCCCTTGTAAACACATCTGTAATCTTATCTTCTATGGCCTAACACAGATACTTTCATGACTGTACATGCAAATGGACGGAGCTCCAAAGAGATGTCTGAAATATTGAAAGGCAACTGCTTAGTGGCTCACCTGTCCGGAGGGCATAGTGGTAAGCAAATCTGGAAGGGCTCTTGGTAGCTCTCTAGGTATTGTGGTACTTGGGGCCAGGGCACTCCTGCACATATACCATGACTTCAATACAACTGACCAGAAAAAAAGGTCGAGTTGCGAGGTGCAAGAAGGACACTAGTTTGGCAAGCAATTTTCTTTTCTTACATACCTTACAGATCTGGTTGAAGCATTGGGTAAAGGGGATATACTACACACTAGTGATACAAACAGAAGCACAAACTGTGTAACGGTACAGAAATAATAAATATAGCAAATACAATAACAAAAAATTTAATAACTACAAAAATGAAACAATCACTGACAGATGTGCACTGATTTATGGAAATGCATAATGGAATGATGCTACGCATAGCGAGACTGTAACCCCCAGAATAATATAAACCAGCAAGGTCTAAAAAGAAAAAAAGAAAGAAGCCAGCAATGATTAACAAGTATTTAATAAAATTTCCGAAGTTGGAGAGAAAACTGTAGTTGTGGATATTTGTGCATCACAGCTCTAATATACAGTCGAAACCCACGATAACAAAACTCCACGACAACAAAATATTTTCGTATCCTCTGCGAACGGCCACAGGATTCAATACATTTCGTACCTCTCGACAACGAAATATCGCTGTACTACAATCCTGCATCAACAAAATTTTCCGGGATGTAACCCCGCGTATTACCTACTTGCGCAAGGCTATCAGGCTCCGAAATGTGCACAAATGTGATTGCTTTACACTAAAATTGTGTAAAATACCACCACATCACACTTGCGCAGGCGGCACCAGTTAAGCGCCGGGAGCAATCGCGTGCAACGGAAACACGTCATGGCTGCCATCTTGTTTGATGATCCCCTATTCGAAGCGGCACGCATGTTCCTACCGGCATGCGACGACAGCTTTTGCACACCTAGTGCAGTGCTTAATGTGCACTTTGGTGAGCAAAATGCAGCAACAGCAAGGAAATCCACATCCCTCCAACGCAGAGCTGTTTATGGCGCTTGAGATGGCGGTCACAGCATGGAGTGCCACGCATCGGGCCGTGATTGAGTAATCGTCCGGGAATACGCATCTCTTCTTCAAGAATGCTCATTTTCGGTGCCACCCAACAGGCATCGCATTCGGATTCGGCACCGAACGTAGATTTGCGCAAAGTAATCTTGATCGATTGCCTTCAGTATAGGAGCTACAATCACTTTTGTGCTCAGTACCGGACGTGTCGGTGTCTACAGGTGACAGCATGCACTGAAGAAATGCTGCTGCTTGCATGGAGCGCTATTGCTCTGTGTCCGGTGCCAAGTTAGTAAGCAAAATCTCATGTTTCATGTTTCATATGTTTCAAACTCATGTTTCATGTTCTAGTGATGCTGAAACAGCTGCTATGCATCTTTTACTAGATGTGTGTCAAGCACGTTTTTTTTTTCGATAAAGAACAGCCCACTGTCATCCAATGGTATGTGCTATGCTGCCCAATTGCAGTATTATTTATGGCAGAGTAGCAACATGAGCCTGCAGTTGTGCAGAACTAAATTGAAATCTGGGGTTATCAAAACGGTTTGATTATGAGGCACGCCATAGAGGGAGACACCGGATTAATTTTGACCACCAGAGGATCTTTAATGTGCCCGCAATGCCAGGGCATGGGCATTCTACATTTTGCCCCCATCGAAATGCTGCAGCTGTGGCTAGGATTTGACCCCGCATCTAAGAACATCTATAACTATGACCCTGTGTCTAAGAACGTGTATAAGAAAGTCTGAAATTTCAGATGCAAGAAACTTTCGCCGCCTGATTTTGCGGACTTTTTGCCATGGACACTGGTCTGAAACAACATTAATCATAGGAACCACTGTCACTATTTTGATGATCTCGCCTCCTCGAACCAGCGCTCTCGCATGCAGATCTGCTGGTAGCCGTAGCTATCACCGCGGCAACTCTAAGCCTAGCTACTTTGATGTTCGCTACAAAGATTCTTTCTGTTGTGTGTCGTGTTTTTCATTGAAACAATTCGCCGCTGTTAGCAATGGCACCGACTCCATCTTTGTTTTCCTCGCCACTGTCTTGGAAGCTCGGAAAGCATGGCGCGTTGCATAATGCCGGTTCGCGAAAGCCAGCTTCGCCTCAATGCAGCAATGTTACGCAATGAAGCATACACGAAGTATTGCGGTGAAGCATACCAAGAGTGGGAAGGGGTAATTGTCACGGGACACGGTATGTACACTTTAATTATACATGCGTGCACCTGCAGTCTCCTATCACAGTACAAGTACCGATACGCCTAATATATGTACTGGCAGGCCTTCAGAGCTATTTGGGATGTACCTGTGGCGATTTCAGCACTTGGGGTAGTAAAAGGCATGCACTTGTTTTTTTCGGACGTTTTCCCAGCCCTTTTGCAGCCCCTAATGAGTCTGAAAAACTGGACGTTGACCGTAAATATTAAATTCTGGGGCTTCAAGTGTAAAAACCATGACTCGATTATAAGGCACGTCATAGTGGGGGACTCCTGATTACTTTTGACCACCTGGGGTTCTTTATTGAGCACCTAAATCCAAGTAAACAAGTGTTTTTCCATTACACCCCCATCCAAATGTCGCCACCGTGGCCGAGATTGAACCGGAAACACCCCACAGTAATGAGACGCAAACAGAGGCAGCTGCAAAAACCATAGTGTTTCCTAGAGAGAAATTGCTAGAGAGAAATTTGGCGCTGTGTTTGTTCAGCTACCATGGGACTGACGGGTAGTAGATAGATTTGTCTAATCTTGATGCTTTTGTCGTCGAACATTTTTGTGGCCATAATAAATACATTGGAGCTGCTGTCTAGATCTTTTTTATTTAAACAGTATTTGGTTTCTCAGTTTAATTCTATCATGCGCTCAAAAGCATTGTCCCGGTATAACTTGTGGGAATCCTCAGGTCCCATAACCATCGCACGCATGGCGAACGTCAATGGTGAGTGTAGAAGTCTCCGCCGGCACTCTCGTTTTCCTCCACATAGTTAGTCAACTGCGTTTTTGTCGTGCCAATTGCTGTGATCTCCCTGCATCCCTAGCTGGTAAGTCAGAAGCCCTTCTTTACCTAGCGTATTATTCTCTTCAAGGGAACCCTCAGTGATGTCAACTATAGCTAGCTGGCCTACTAGAAGCGTTAGTTGCAAATGTAATAAATGCTTTCTAAGTGCACACGTGGTTGTCGTCTATTGTTTCCTCGAGCTCGTACCGGACCACGGTTGATGGGCAGACATGCGCCAACCGCAGGGCTCGGTGTGCCAAGGCACAGCACCGTTGGCATCTCCCCCTTATCCCAACATTTGGCATTCCGAACATGGGGCAAGCTCTTGTAAAACGGGGCAACGATTTGTTCTGTGCGAGGAAGGCCTTGTCTGGAACAGCGTTAGGCCTCACCCAAAGGTCATTTGCTAGCTAGGTTGGGCATGTGCTTTCTTGAGTGTGAGTTAACACTGCAGCAGTATCCCCGAACTCGTGCATACGCTGAGATTTTCAGTGAGTCTTCTCCAAAGAAATCTATGGCACGTGGGCCACGCAGTGTGCATGACGAAGGTTAGGCCCGAAGGGAGTGAATGCAGCAGCCGACGTGGTGCCGATTTTTCAAGTAAATATGTAAATAGTCTCCTTTCTGTATCTTTGGCTATGACCCGCCATGGTTGCTCAGTGGCTACGGTGTTGGGCTGCTGAGCACGAGGTCGCGGCATCGAATCCCGGCCACGGCGGCCGCATTTCGATGGGGGTGAAATGCGAAAATACCCGTGTACTTAGATTTAGGTGCACGTTGAAGAACCCCAGGTGGTCGAAATTTCCGGAGTCCTCCCCTACAGTGTGCCTCATAATCAAAAAGTGGTTTTGGCACCTAAAACCCCATAATTTCTTTATCTTTGGCTATGGGAGCTGGGCACCAGAAACACTGGTTAGGAAGTCAGCGGGGTGCAGTTCCACAAGTCCGTTCGGAAGTGCGTGTTGAGAAGCAAGTGGAGATCACTTAGCTAGGCCTGTATCTCA
The DNA here is from genome assembly GCF_023375885.2 of Dermacentor andersoni. NCBI lineage: Eukaryota > Metazoa > Arthropoda > Arachnida > Ixodida > Ixodidae > Dermacentor > Dermacentor andersoni. The sequence continues at coordinate 142,979,296 of NC_092814.1, forward strand.
TCGCGGCAACTCATTCGAACCCCTTATGTGGCTTGTGTGGCATTGGTATCTGTCACGGATGCGATTAGGCCTAAGGTCCTTTGGAGCTGCCAGTCGCATGTTCGAAGACGACCATGCAGCGACATTTATGGGTGTAAGCGGATTCGCTAGTTTTACTATACAGTCAAATCTTGATATATTGAATCATGAGGGACCGCCGAAAATTGTTTATTTTGAAATATCATTGTAATGATAAACTTGCGGTTATAAGCCAGTGGACAAACCTAGGAATGAAAATGACGTACCTTGGCAGTAGACGCGTGTGCAGACAAGCATACTCTTAAATAAAAATGGTTCACTCAAGAAGAAGAAGAAGAAGCAGGCTGGAGACAAGGCAGTGGGGGAATATGGCATAGGCACTAGGAATAGCAGGGGAGAGTTATTAGTAGAGTTTGCGGAACAGAATAATATGCGGATAATGAATACCTTCTTCCGCAAGCGAGATAGCCGAAAATGGACATGGAGGAGCCCGAACGGCGAGACTAGAAATGAAATAGACCTCATACTCTGCGCTAACCCTGGCATCATACAATATGTGGACGTGCTCAGCAAGGTGCGCTGCAGTGACCATAGGATGGTAAGAACTCGAATTAGCCTAGACCTGAGAAGGGAACGGAAGCAGCTGGTACATAAGAAGTCGATCAATGAGTTAGCGGTAAGAGGGAAAATATAGAAATTCCAGATCAAGCTACAGAACAGGTATTCGGCTTTAACTCAGGAAGAGGACCTTAGTGTTGAAGCAATGAACGACTATCTTGTGGGCATCATTAAGGAGTGTGCAATAGAAGTCGGTGGTATCTCCGTTAGACAGGATACCAGTAAGCTATCGCAGGAGACGAAAGATCTGATCAAGAAACGCCAATGTATGAAAGCCTCTAATCCTACAGCTAGAATAGAACTGGCAGAACTTTCTAAAGTTAATCAACAAGCGTAAGACAGCGGACATCAGGAACTATGATATGGATAGAATTGAACAGGCTCTCAGGAACGGAGGAAGCCTAAAAACAGTGAAGAAGAAACTAGGAATAGGCAAGAATCAGATGTGTGCGTTAAGAGACAAAGCCGGCAATATCGTTACTAATATGGATGAGATAGTTCAAGTGGCTGAGGAGTTCTATAGAGATTTATACAGTACCAGTGGCACCCACGACGATAATGGAAGAGAAAATAGTCTAGAGGAATTCGAAATCCCACAGGTAACGCCGGAAGAAGTAAAGAAAGCCTTGGGAGATATGCAAAGGGGGAAGGCAGCTGGGGAGGATCAGATAACAGCAGATTTGTTGAAGGATGGTGGGCAGATTGTTTTAGAGAAACTGGCCACCCTGTATACGCAATGCCTCATGACTTCAAGCGTACCCGAATCTTGGAAAAACGCTAACATAATCCTAATCCATAAGAAAGGGGACGCCAAAGACTTGAAAAATTATAGAGCGATCAGTTTACTGTCCGTGGCCTACAAAGTATTTACTAAGGTAATTGCAAATAGAATCAGGAACACCTTAGACTTCCGTCAACCAAAGGACCAGGCAGGATTCCGTAAAGGCTACTCAACAATAGACCATATTCACACTATCAATCAGGTGATAGAAAAATGTGCGGAATATAACCAACCTTTATATATAGCTTTCATTGATTACGAGAAAGCGTTTGATTCAGTCGAAACCTCAGCAGTCATGGAGGCATTACGGAATCAGGGTGTAGACGAGCCATATATAAAAATACTGAAAGATATACAGTCGAACCTCGATATATCGAACAGCGCGGTGATCGCAACATAGTTCGATATAGCCAGAATTCGATATATAAAATCACGTAGAAAACGCATTAAAAACTAGCACAAATCAATCAATGAACCAATCATGGCGCAATAGATGCTCACATGAAGCTTCAAACAAAGTATTTATTTCGTTCGCTGAAAGTACTGAAGCAGCGTAGCCTGCTTCATATTGGCAACCGCGTGCTTGACCACGGCGTCCTCAACATAGTCCAAACGGTCCACAAGAGACAGTCCAGTGCCTTCTATTGCGCCGCAGTAGCGGCGTACAACGGCCAAAGCAGCTACAGCCTCAGTTGCAGTCGGGAGCAGGGCAACATCAGCGCTTGCTGGATCAGCCTCAGCAGCGTCTCCGTTTTGGCCACTCAGCAGTCACTTCTGCCGCGATCTCCACGTCTGTTAACTCCGCCACTGTTCCACTGTTTAAAGGCACCCGCCGCGCGCCTGAGTGCTGGTTCTGTTCTGCCTTGGCCTTTATGTCACTCTTGTTTATCAGCAGAGTGCTCAAAAGTACTCCTTGGGATGCTGAAAGCTTCGGCGACGCTCGACTTCTTTTCTCCATTTTCAACGCGCTGTATCACTTCCAATTTCACAGCAAATGTCAGGGACGTCCGCTTCTTCGCGTTTGCAGCCATCACACCAACCACGACAGGCCTAAGCCACACACACACACACACACACACACACACACACACACACACACACACACACACACACACACACACACACACACACACACACACACGCACGCACACGCACACACACACACACAACGACTGGCGTAGCACAAGCGGCAGCACCGAGACGCATGTGTCGTTGATGTTGTCAAACTAGCCAACCTGGCCAAGCCACGGCCGCGCCAAGCCGCCGCGTGCGTACGCCGCTACGTTCAAATGGCGTCCTCGGCGCAACCAATGTGGGCAGCTATCGTACGCAGCAGTCTGGAACGCCCATCGCGCCGCCGCTATCTTCAAGGGTGTTGCGGGAAAGCTCGCCTCCTGTCAACAGAGCGCACTTGGTCTGGGGCGGCGGAGTTCGATATATCCATTTTACATCCGGCCCCGTTCGAAATAAAAAATTAAAAATGCATGCGATTTTCCACGTGATATAGAAAGTGTTCGATATACGCAATAGTTCGATATATCCGTGTTCAATATATCGAGGTTTGACTGTATATAGCGGCTCCACAGCCACCGTAGTCCTCCATAAAGAAAGCAACAAAATCCCAATAAAGAAAGGCGTCAGGCAGGGAGATACGATCTCTCCAATGCTATTCACAGCGTGTTTACAGGAGGTATTCAGAGACCTGGATTGGGAAGAATTGGGGATAAGAGTTAATGGAGAATACCTTAGTAACTTGCAATTCGCTGATGATATTGCCTTGCTTAGTAACTCAGGGGACCAACTGCAATGCATGCTCACTGACCTGGAGAGGCAAAGCCGAAGGGTGGGTCTAAAAATTAATCTGCAGAAAACTCAAGTAATGTTTAACAGTCTCTGAAGGGAACAGCAGTTTACAATAGGTAGTGAGGCACTGGAAGTGGTAAGGGAATACATCTACTTAGGACAGGTAGTGACTGTGGATCCGGATCATGAGACTGAAATAATCAGAAGAATAAGAATGGGCTGGGGTGCGTTTGGCAGGCATTCTCAGATCATGAACAGCAGGTTGCCATTATCCCTCAAGAGAAAAGTTTATAACAGCTGTGTCTTACCAGTACTGACGTACGGGGCAGAAACCTGGAGGCTTACGAAAAGGGTTCTACTTAAATTGAGGACGACGCAACGAGCTTTGGAAAGAAGAATGATAGGTGTAATGTTAAGGGATAAGAGAAGAGCAGATTGAGTGAGGGAACAAACGCGAGTTAATGATATCTTAGTTGAAATCAAGAAAAAGAAATGGCCATGGGCAGGACACGTAATGAGGAGGGAAGATTACCGATGGTCATTAAGAGTTACGGAATGGATTCCAAGGGAAGGGAAGCGTAGCAGAGGGCGGCAGAAAGTTAGGTGGGCGGACAAGATTATGAAGTTTACAGGGACAACATGGCCACAATTAGTACATGACCGGGGTAGTTGGAGAAGTATGGGAGAGGCCTTTGCCCTGCAGTGGGCATAACCAGGCTGATGATGATGATGATGACTCACTTCAAAGCTACTTTATTTGAAGAAATCAGTGATTTTCTTCTGGCGCGTGCAGCACGCACGACCAATTAGGAATGCGCCTACATCTTCCACTTTGTGCAATACCCCACTGGGTATGTCATTGTACCGAGTGATGTGCACTAAAACATCAATGTTCGACGTGATCTCATCTTCTGTGTTCGGTGACCCACAGTACTCTTCCTTTAGGTCGTCATCGTCACTGGAGACGTCGCGAACGGAGTTAACAATCTTTTCGGTTGTCAGGTCCACTGCCGTTAGTGCTGCGCTGTTGCTCTCAATGTAGTCGTCAAAGAAAGAGACGGCGGGCAGCAGTTTCGCAACATCGGTCCACAGGTCTCCTGGGTTGTTGTCGGTCAGCTCCGGATCATCTTCAAGCTCCACAGGTTCTTTGACAAGCCCTGCTTTTCACCAGCAGTTGCTAATGGTGGACACCTTTAAGTTCCACCAAGCTCCTGTGAGAATTTCCGCTGCCTGAAAAATATTGATTGTAGTTGGCTGCTCTAGGCAGAGGATGATAATCAACCGCTGCATAAAGCGCTTAGGAAATTCTGCTTTCACATTCTTTATACAGTAAAAGCTCGTTAATTCACAACTCGTTAATTTGAAATTTCGTATCATTCGAAGTAGCCGTCGTGGTCTGTCCAGCAATGTATTGAAAACAATATGTAACACATCCAGCTAACTCACACTGAAATCCACACCGTCACCGATAATTCAAACTTTGCGCCATCGTGGATGGGGAGAGTGCTAGTTCAAAGGAGCACGTTGGCGATGCTGGCGTCGCTGCACCGGCAGTGCGACTTTGCTTTTTCCATCTGCAACCCTTTATTTAGGCCTGACTGGAGATAGACGTGTTTGCGCCTGGCCAGGCATGGCCAACGCCTCTGTTGCAGGTCGCTTCTCTCCCTTGAGGATCCGTACAAAGCTCAACGGCAATAAAACCGTCGCTGTGCGCCATATGCTGTATGTGCGAGCAAAGCGTGCGAGGGTGAGCCGGCGTACGCGGTTCAATCTAGCACGCGCGAGCGAGGAAGGCAGGGTGGATGCATGCCCTCTCCTGTCCACACAAGGCACGAAGGTGAGGCGGAGGGAGGGAGGGAGGGAGGGAGGGGGGGACGACGTTCTTCTCCGCCAGGGCCATGCGGGAGTCCTATCTTGAAAGCGATCCGTGACGTGGGGGAAGTGAATGCTCGCGTGGGCCTCATCTTTAAACCGATCTGCGATGTTTGCAGAGTGTGCGTAGTGCCGGTAGCTTCGTATGCGATGTGCTTTCTACGTTTTGTTCGCGTTGAAGCGAGCGCTGTACGAAAGTCAAATCACTCGCTGCTACTGGCGCGATTCCTCACTCCAGCGTTTTTCAGAGACTTTCCGCGGCCATAGAGCGAGATGTGTTCATGTTTACCTGGTCGTGTGTGACACCGTACGTGTTAACATAGTAAACGAATGTTTACAAGCTTGTACGGCCGATAAAACTACTATCCTTACTTCGTATAGCTATCTACTAATTTGCTATCGCAATCAATGCTTCGCTTTTCAGGCAAAACTGCGACATTTTTCTTTCTCTGCATCAGTCGGCGCGACGAATGCATGGATGGAGCAAGATCCATCTCGACGTTGGGCACATCGGACTGCGTTGGATGGGCCCAGTTGCGTTGGCTGTGCCAGTGCTTCAAAGTATAGATGTTCTTGTTCACGCAAACGTGACGTAGCGTGTATGCACTCGTGCTCACGCCACGTCGGACTATATACGCGCCTTAACCGAGCAATTTTTTCTCTGACTTTCATTAGTTTGAATTTTGTATAATTCAAATTTTTGTAGCATCCCCGCGCAATTCGAATGAATTAGCTTTTACTGTAACGCCCTGGTCTAGGGGCTGCAGCAAGGACGTGTTGTTTGGCGGCAGAAACTCCAAGCGAACGTGCGTCAAGCAAACATTCACAATGTGAGCCGAGTAGTTGTCGACAACCAGTAAAATTCTTCGGTCATCCCTCCTCATTTGGTCGTTGAGTTCGAAGAGTCACTCAGAAGAGTTCTCTGGTCATCCAGGCTCGTTTGTTGATGCGGTAGTCGTACGGTAACGACATGACGTTTTTCATGCAGCAAGGCTTCGCGTACTAGCCGATGGCGAGCAGTTTAATTTTCTTTGTGCCTGTTGCATTGCAGCAGAGCAAGACTGTCACGCGAAGCTTCGCTCCTTTGGACTGTTGCCCTTTGAAGTGCATCGTCTGGTCTGGCAGGAGCTGATAAAAAACATGCAGTTTCATTCGCGTTGAAAATATTGTCTTCAGAGTACGATTCAGCCACCACAAGAAAACTATCACTGCACCAGGAATCCACGCCTTCTCTGTCAGCAGCCTTTTCCTCGCCCGAGACTACCTGCAGAGTTATTCTGTTCCTTTGGTGGAAACGAAAAAGTCAACCCGAACTGGCGTCGAACCCAGTTATTTCAAGTGCATCGGCAAATTTGCGGGCTTTTTCTTGGAGCATTGGGTCAGACACGGGAACGTTTTGCAGTCTGGCATATTTTAACCACGTGAGAACAGCTTTGTCCACATTTTGAAAGTTTCCCAGCCACAGCCATCTCCTCGTAGGAGTGCGTTGCGATTCCTGGTGAAGCTTGACAATCTTGTCTCAGTCTTGTTCGGAAATATTTCTTTCGGGATAGTCTTCTGGCGAAAAATTATGAAGGGAGAGAGCTTGCGGCCATCAGCCAAACATGCGAGCATAACTGATATCAGATTCTTTACGTTTCCAGTGCTTCTAATCCGAACTTCGTGTTCACCAGACTTGTGGACTGTCCTAACCATTGGCATATCAAGGTACAGTGCAGTCCACTTATAACGATACCACATATAACAATATATCGGTTATAACGATGGTCGACATGAGAGTGTCATATTATGCATTAGATCTATGGGGAAAAAAAAACATTTATAACGATAGGTTATTCACCGCATATCAGATATAACAATAAAAATTTTTCCGTCTGGACGGCGTTTTCCGTGCCAAATAATCGTAACATCTGCGTTGCTTAGTTTCCTAAAACGAACGATGTCGAGACGAGGCAATGTTTACCTCCGTAAGTTCGTATCTGCCGCCATTACCGCGCAGTGCGTCCCGCCCGCACACCGATAGGCGCAGCGCGCCACAAGATGGCGCTAGCTGCTTCATGCACGTCGGCCACAGTCACTCCAAATGAGAGAGAGAGAGAGAGAGAGAGAGAGAGAGAAAAAAAACCGACAAGCAAAGCGGCGCGGTGGCGCCCGTCCCACGTCTCTCTCTCTTGCGATAGCAGGCTGACGCCACCAAAGCAGCGTGCAACCAATGGTTCAACCCAGTTCGAAGATGGTGCCGACAAAGCGCAAAGTTGTGTCGCTTGACACGAAGATGGATATTTTGCAGGACTCTTGATGCGGCTTCAAGGTGAGCGCCCTTGTGTAGGAGTATGAGCTCGCCCAGTTAACGATATCACCCATCTTGAAAACCGGGAGCGCCGCGATTGTGAAGGCAGGAGCTACCAGCGGCCATGCCGATCAGCGGAAAAGGGTTAGAGACCCTTTGTACGCCGATGTTGAAGAGGTGCTTTACCAGTGGTTCATCACCAATTGCTTCAAAAAGGCGGGCTTTGTGCATAAGGACGAACTTCCCCAACCCACTGAGACCAACACGGTGAAAGCCGCTGACATAACCGAGCTCTGGGAGCTCGTTCCTACTGGTGACACAGGTGGTGCGTCGAAGGAGGAGTTTTTGACTGCAGACAGTGCTGCCTCGTTCTGCGATGAGGTCACCGACGAGGCGATCGCCGAAGATGTGCTGTCTCGACAGACGGCAAAGTTGTGCGACGGTGGCGACGGCAGCAGTGACAGTGACAACGTGATTGACAGTGGCTCTTTGACCCCGACCTCGATGTCCACACAAAGAGCGCAGTCGTCGATCGACTCCTTAATTGATTTTATGCATGCTAAAGGATTGCCGCCAGTGTTAGCGCAGCAGCTGAAATCCATGCACACCGCGGTTGTGAAGCTGAAGCTGCCGCAAAAGCAAGTGCAGATTTCGGACTATTTCGGCACGCCTAACCCTTGACATGGTCATTGGCACTAGAAATAAAGTTCGTTTTTCACGGCCTACTTTCTACATCATCTATTCTTTAGAGCAAGTAGCGAATTCAAGTTCGGAGCTGCAAAGGTATGTTCCGCGATTTAAAAAAAAATTTTTAAACTGCAGTCCAGATATAGCGATCATCGGTTATAACGATCATATTTTTCGTCTTTCTCGCTATCATATCGTTATAAGTGGACTGCACTGTACACGGGGGTTTGGTCAGCATTCCCGATGTGTCCAAGTTGCATGTTGGTAGAGCAGCGGAGATCAATGACATACCGCTGAAATGCGAGAAGTTTCAACTCGAAGTCCTCAGGTAGTTTCTAACAAATTGAGGTAGTGTGTCGAAGGGAAAAACTGGCCCTTCGCATGAACTTCTGTATCCAGCTGCGCGATGACTTGAATTGGTTTGGCACCAAACCTGCGTCTCGTGCAAGTTCACATGCTTTGCACTGAAACATTTCAATGCTCACACCAAAAAAAGCTGGGAGCGTTGTTCACCAATGAAGTCCACAAGATGACGTTCCAAATCTGGGAAGCGGCCTTTCTTGGGCCCATGGAAACCTTTTCTATGACTGTTGCAATTGAACAACTTCAATGCTCACACCAAAAAGCTGGGAGCGTTGTTCCCCAATGAAGTCCGCAAGATGATGCTACAAATCTGGGAAGCGGCCTTTCTTGGGCCCATGGAAACCTTTTCTATGACTGTTGCAATTGAACAACTCCTGGCGATGCTTCCTCCACACACTTATCATCGATTCGTTGATGTTCAGGCTTCTTGCGGCCGCTGAGTTACCGACTTTTTCGGCGAGTAGAATAGCGTTGCGTTTGAAGTCAGCGGCATACTGAGTGCGAGAGCACGTCATTTTGGATGTAGGCACATTAACCCTTTCGCTGTCACGGACGTACCGGTACGTCATCGCGCTTCCCCCCCACGGTGTCACTGACGTACCGGTACGTTCTCTATCGTGCGTTCAAAATTTCGCGCCTGAGCGCAAAGCAGGCGCTCTTGGATTGGCCATGCCATCTGTTGACTCTTTCTACAAGTTCGTATATTCGCTCCGACCTGTGTTAGTCCATGTATTGAAGAGTACGGTGCGACTGCCACTCCCCACTTTCTCCTTGCAGAGTGGCGCGGTGGCTCCGCGTTTGCTGGATCATGCGTCGCGCGCGTGTGGTTATGGGTTCAAGGGTTGTTCTGTAATCTCCGCTGGTATGAAGGTTTTTATTTTTCTTCTGTTGGTGTGCCTGCTATGGCGCGTCAAGTTCAGGCGCACGTGCCGTTGCCTCTCCAAAAAGGGTGACTCGATTGCTGCTTTCGCTCTCTCGCCGCACCCTCGCTTCCTACTTGCAGCAGTAAACGTAAAGCCCTTCGAACTTTGTTTAGCCTTTTTCCATCTCCCTCTGTCTTCTTGATCACGCAACGTCACATTTCTCTCCGTTGCGCGGGCGACTGAAAGCGCATCCTCCCTGCGCGCGGTTACTTTCGGATGGCTCGGCGCGCGGGACCTTCGTCTGCTCATGGGAGCGGTGGCTGAATTCCGATTCAGAATACGAGCCGAGCTCGGACTCGGACAAAGTCGCATGAGAGGAAGAGGGTTCCGCATCGTCAGATTCGGATGTTGAACGGATTTTATAGTCAGGCTGATGATGATGATGATGTTTACTAACAACAGCTGCAGAACACTGAAATGTGCATATTGCATTGACTATGTTATTTGTATACCAATCATAATCCAAAATAAATTGCTATGTTCATTCCCTGTTATGCTCGTTCCCTGAAACCAAGCCGACACTGGGGGTGCGTCACGGCCAGAAACGTCCGACAGCGAAAGGGTTAAGCGGGTAGGAACAGACCAACGTGTTGAAGCGCTGAACAGACAATGCGGCTATGCACTGCCTGAGGAGTCGGTGGCGTAGGTCACGTGGTACTATCGTGGAAACAAGTGCCCAGGACGTGCCACCAGTGGCCCAAACAGATTGCTACGTCACTAGAATCACCTAGTGGTGAGAAAAAGGCGCGTCCATTTCGTGCACCAAGGGGTGCTCGTCATAGAAACGTGCTGGTCGGCGCGTTTGGTCCCTCCAAGGTGACTCATCGCTGGCGCGCTCTCGTTGGTGTCGTTTGCTCTGCCTTTTTTGCTTTTACACCGCATTCGCAACTTGCCCTGGCCGTGGTTCGCCTAATGGTTGACCGTTGAATTTGGAGCGCGCGACTTTGAAGGAACAGGTCAATCGACACGCATGTAAATGTGGCACTTTAAGCGAGCTTAATAATGAGTGCTTGGTGCCATTCTTAGCATTTTTTATACCTAGTATTCAAATGTAATGCGGGGGGTGACTTTTCACTTCTATTTTTGGTAAAAAAACTCTCGTTAGATTCGGGTAAATATGGTATTTTGCTGGCAGAGTAACACATCTCGGAGGACCATAGGGCGCTTTGTTCAGACAAGCATAGCCCCCTTTTATGCTATAATCAACACGGGAAAACTGAGTCGAAGTGAATAACTTCAGTGGTAGGTGTGTGGTTCGGCATTGCGTCAGACGGCGATGCTGTGACGGCCTCTACTGCCTTAATTCTAAGTGTTTGTGGAGTGCATTTCAGTGACTCTGCAGAACGAGTTGAGTCGCCCGCACTTGCTATTGCTGCCATTGTCCAAGTCCCTGCCTGCTGTCTCGGCCACAAATTGCAGTGGAGGCCCCTCCCTGTTCCCGGTCTGACACAGCAGTACATGGCAGCAGCCACGATAAGGGAGAGCCACCATTATATACTTCCACAATGACGCGTCGGTGCAAGGTTGCTCGTGCCAACACGTACGCCGCTTAATTAAAGTCCTGACCCACTGTTTTCAGGTGAACACTGCTGCATGGGCCTTGAGGGCAAGCCGCCTCCAGCCCCCGTCATCGTCAACCACTGTGACAGCTGCCGTATCTGGACGGCCGCCACACAGGGCTCTGCTGCCTATCGATGTGGATTCCACCATTTCCTGGTGGGGTTAACCTTTGCATCTGCCCGGACACTTCGTCATGACCGTCCTTCCAGCAATCTCTCCGCCGTAGGGGAACATTTAAGGAGAGAGCGATGCGGGAATCTTCGGGTCCCATAACTGTCGCACACATGGCAAATGTCACATCAGGTGCATGTGCGCCAAGCAGGTTGAGGAGAGGGGAAACCTTCCTTTCGCGAGTGGCACATGGGAATTGCATTTCTCAGATTGTTGGCAACTCTGGTTCCACCCACCTGGGCAAGGTTGATGAGCGAGGCTGAGGTGCCGGTGCTGGGTTTGCTTCCAGGCAGGACAAAACCTGACCTCTACTGGCAAGTCAGAAGCCCTTCTTTACCTGCCGTATTACCGTATTTACTCGCATAATGATCGCACTCGCGTAATGATCGCACCCCTGAATTTTGTCGTCAAAATTCATTTTCTTTCCCGTGTAATGATCGCACCCTGAACTTGCCGCAGCGATATGTCAGGTGCTAAGTCTAGCTAATAATGATCACTCTTACCATCTGTCGAATGCTACGCGAACGACTCTTCAAGACAAACCAAGCGGCCTGCACGCACCAAACATCATTAAGTAGATGCCCCATTTCATTACTTTCATCACTTTCCGCACTTCCATGACAAAAAGAGGTACAATCAAACTTGCCTTTATTATGTGTAGGCTTTATAATGGTTGTGGTCAACAACAACAAAAAAGGCACTTTTCGATTCTTCTTATCTGCACTCGTGGGCACGCAACAAATCGCAAGCTGCAATGATAGTAGCCACGTTTACACTGATACGTTAGAAGTGTACCCTATTCATACGCTGACACTTGTAACACACCTAAGATATTTGCCCACCCTTAGCAGAAACATGCCGTATTAGGATAGTAGGGAAGACAAATGCCGCAGTTTCCACAGCGTGCCGGCCACGTGTTTCTATGTCACTGGCAGCTAAGCGCTCCCATCTGTTTCTGTCCCCTCAAAGTGGACATGACTACGTTATTGCCGCAAACTTGCTGATATTAATGATATTATTCATTACTGATACCGGAGAAACTGTTTCAATGCACGTAATGTACTCACGAGAAGAAAAGAAATCGTGTTCCGCGCGTTAGGCTTGCTCCGCCGGCCGCCATTTTTGTTTTGGTATCCAGCACTACACACAGCGGCAGCCGCCTATTTGTTGACCTGTTGTCATCTCACAGCAAACGTGGGATGAAAAAAAATATTTTTTTTTCTTCTTGCGGGAAGTTTACCCCCATAATGATCGCACCCCTGAATTTGCGCCAATTTTTTTTACAAAGAAGTGTGATCATTATGCAAGTAAATACGGTATCCTCTTCGAGAGAACCTCCGTGATGTTAATATAGCTAGCTGACCTGCTTGAATTGTTAGTAATTGTAAACATAATGAATGCTTTCCGAGTGTACACGTGGTTATGGTCTATTGTTTGCTCGAGCATGTACCAGACTGCGGTTGATGGGCAGGTGTGCACCAACCACGGGGCTCGGTGTGCCGAGGTGTAGGGCCGTTGGCATCTCCCCCTTATCCCGACAAACTAACACAAAGTGTCATGAACTACATATTAAGTAGATTAAAGCTGCACTTCTCACTCTTTAAGACAATATAAATAATAGAATTTGGGCCAAATTTAGCATCTAGGGTTAATGCAGAGTCAAAAGAAGGGATGCATAGGACCACGTTGGGTATTTTCCGCAGCAGTGTACAGATTTCTCAGCTTGTTGGCAACTCTGGTTCCACCCACCTGGGCAAGGTTGATGAGCGAGGCTGAGGTGCCGGTGCTGGGTTTGCTTCCAGGCAGGACAACACCTGACCTCTACTGCGTGGTCGACCATCCAAAGCAGCTCGCAAGGCAGCTTCACCTTCCTGCATAACCAAACAGTATAGACTTACGTTCCTGCTGGCAAGGCCTCAACCTCTCTACATGAAACACAGTGTTGCCTGAAACTTCCAGACTTACACTATAGAGAAAGAAATTCGACAAGAGGGACACTTGGTGAAAACTGGCAACAGGAAACATGTCATGCCTAGCGTTTACCCCATCCGTTAGCTGATGCGAGCATCGGAAAAAAAAAGGAAAAGTGAAATAAACTTAGCTTTTAAAATACTTTCCCGCTAAATTCAAAAAGCTTTGTGTATAAATGAACTTATACTTTGAGACTTATTTTTCTTGCATTTCCTAGCAACAAGATAATGGCATGCCAGACACGCCAGATGAATGCATAGTGTGCCAGACACGACATTGAAGCTAGCGAGGCCGGCTGCACATGTGAAGCTCGCCTGTACGGCGAAACATCTCTATTTTATTATTTTTTTTTCGATGTAGCCTGGTTTGTTGGGCTCCTAGCGTATTCTTGTGCTCCTCCTGCACTCTGACACAGGAACCACTGCACTACTGAACTATGGAAAGGTGAGATATTTTGTTTGAAAGTATGCCATGCAATTAGGCTTTTATGGCATGGAACAGAGACTTGTGACACAGTTAGTGAAAAACCGCTCGGCCGTCCTAGCGCAGTTAATTCGAGTTAACGACTCATACTGCGATGCTTTCTATAGGCCCCAACATTAGTGGAACTTATTTCGGTAGTTTTTAGGCACGCATGCTGCACCCCGCTTTGTGACGCAGTTAGCGAAAAGCAGCTCGGCTGTGTGACGCAGTTAGTTTCGTGTGTGCTGAACGTTACTGGGACAAGTTCATGACGCTTTCTCTGACCTTTTACATTATTGTAACTAATTTAGTTATTTTTGAAATACTTTTGAGGCACATTCGCTGCACCCGGCTTTGTGAAACAACAAAAAGCAGCTCAGCTGTGGTGGCAAAGTTTGGCGTATACTGAATCTTAGTGGGACAAGCATGGACAAGTTTGTGATGCTTTTTATGGCCCCGCCAAAATATACCTTTAAATAGAAACAGGATTTGCTCATACATTCACTAAATAAAAGTGTGTTGACGTAGTAAGAATTTCTTTGTTTTTTTGATATCCTCAATAATTCGACCTTCGGTTAATTGGGTCATTTTTCTTGGTCACATGAAATTCGAGTCAACGAGGCTTTACTGTATTTCACACTTTGAGTATTTAGAAGTCTATGGTAACAAAAAATGGCATATTTTGAATGTCAGGTGGTGAAGAGTTCATTGCTTGTGTGATCATGTCCCTTCAGCACACCCAAACATATGCTGCATCCATTCTAGAGCCATAATTACTTTTCTTTGAGGGCAATAGATCCATTTGGTGGCCTAGCAACTGAAGGAACGTGAGAGCATGGTCAGGCGACGAAAGACTAGAACAGCAGTCCAAGATTGGTACCTTCCCCTCCAGCTGTGGAAGGCATTCCCTGAGCATCATCTGCAGTTGGGCCAGCTCTAGACCAAGGTCCACAACACAGGGGATCTCAATGCCAGCCTCTGCACTTGATGAGTTCTGCTCCGTGCTCACTGGACTCTGCATGTGCAGTCATATATAAAGGTCACTGTTGGCACCAATGACAAGCCACTACATTTTATGGAAATACAGTCACCGACTGACACAATCTATCAGTTGGCCAGCTTCACAGCACTGCCACAAGGCCCTATACACTTGATGTATAAGGACAACTGAAAATTTCGAACACCATAGAGTGCACCGTTTGATAACGTGGACTCCACCCGTACAACAGCATGCTGATTCGGTTATCAAGTCGAGTGGAAAGAGACATTCTTGTTTGATAGGCCCCTGGCATGGTTGCTGGTGTCTCGTCAAAATCAAAGAAACTCGCGAAGCATAGTCAATCTAGTAGTTGCTGGAATGCCCAAACCTTGAGACAAGAGAAGCCAAGCCCTCTAAATCCTAAAGGCTGCATTTGTGGTTTGTCGTGAGAGTCTGCGAGTTCCGTGCATTCAGCATTTGGTTTTGTTGTGTTAAACAGAGACATGGTCCCGGGAAACTTGTTTGTTTAAAACAAAAAAGCGCAAGAGACAGGGTCAAACGAAGAAAGACATACACAGCACTGTGTGCATCTTTCTTCGTTTTTCCCTGTCTCATGCTGTTCTTATTTTAAACATTAACTACTAACATAACCAAGTCTCTACCCTTCACAACTTCTTTTGATTGTTAAGAATTTTTGTTGCTCAGAATTATTAAGCAACTTTAAACAGTGCCATTTCCACCCTCTATGTCTGCGTTAATGAGGGCAGCGATGACGCAAGGAAAATGCTGGACAATGACTGTTGTGAAGAAATCCGCAATCAAATATTCTACTATGGGAGCTCAGTTGACTTCTGTTTAAGTTGCTCAGGGGATGGAGATTTGGTTGCATGCATTCACTATATCTTCTATCTGTATCGACAGCATGAATATGGTTGAAATTTGAACTGACCAGGTCACTGGCAAGCATATGTGTGCACAGCAAAGCATTGGCATGCTCTTTTGGGCACTTATGGAATAAAGTCAGTTCGTCAACATCACCCTCATCATCGGCCTACTTTTATGTCCACTGCAGGATGAAGGCCTCTCTGAGCGATCTCCACCTATACCCATTTTGTACTAGCCGATTCCAGCTTACATCTGCAAATGTCCTAATTTCATCACCCCGCCTAATTTTCTGCCATCCTCGAGTGTGCTTCACTTCCCTTGACACCCATTGTGTAACTCTAATGGTCCATTGGTTATCTGCTCTACGCATTACCTGGCCTGCCCAGCTCCCTCTTTTTTCTCTTAATGTCAACTAGAATATCAGTTAACCCTGTTTACTCTCTGATCTACAATGCTCTCTTCAAGTCTTTTAATGTTACGATAACATTTTTCATTCCATCGCTCTTTTCGAATTCCTTAACTTGTTCTCGAGCTTCTTTGTTAACCTCTGTTAGCATCGGTAGAATGCAATGATTGCATACATTTTTTTTTTCACTGACAGAGGCAAGCTCCCAGTCAGAATTTGGTAATGCCTACCGTTTGCACTCCGACCAATTTTTACTGTTCCCAGTAACGTTCTGGTAAATCCCCTATTTTGGACTATCAATTATTCAGATTTGTGCATTTAGTCCAAATTATCAGTCAGTAAGTGAATCACCAAAACTGTAATACATAGTAGGCAAGCTTGTGCCAAACCTCTTTCCCCATGGATACGAGCCTATTCTGTAGGTTATGAATTAAGTTCCCGACACTCACCGAAATAACCTTGAGGAAAGTCTTCATTGTGCTCCATTCTTTCTCCACAAAGTCATTCATGAACTCCATAAAACTCTCTTTGCCACCAAACCTGTGCAAAGATGGTAACGTCACAACATCAGAATAGTGCTAGATGACAAACACTTCAAGAAAATAGCCAGGTTTTTTTTGCAGACAGTTCAATGGAGACAATGTTCTTTTTCTTCAGCAACACAATATTAGTGGTAGCAGACATCAGTAAATGGGTGACAATCACTGATGAACTAGTCATTTAATCAATATTCTCTAATCAATATTTTAATTCAGTGTTTAAGGCACACACACATAATTGAAATCCTGAGGCTAGCACCCGTTTCAAGATGTAGTGAACACAGCAGAAGCTCAAAATGCAAGCAAAGGAAGCATTGCTTCTGCAGTGTCAATGGAACTACTGAACAGATTTTGCCATATTTCAATGAGATGATATAATGTAACAGTGGTCCCTCAGCGTATAAGAGAAAAAAATCAATGGGAAATGAAGTGTGTTCGACCCATTCACTGTGCCCTAACTGCCACCAAAACAGCTGCTATTGGAGTCACCAGTAGGGGCACCATTAGCGTCAGGTGCGTGTCTGCTGGCCAGTCAAGTTTGAATTACCCAACGAAGGCGAATTTTGGGATTGAAATAACTAAAGCTTGGGCCCATAGAAATGTGTGAGTGTTGGCCAGGATCTTTGGTCCAGATCGAATTAATCAAAATACTTCATTAACTGGAGCCAACTTAATGGAATTCTACTGTATAAATTATTACCATCTCGTCCAAGGCACAACATTTTCGAACAAGGTCGTATGTTGTATCCTAGATGTTCCCTACAATATTAAGAGGAAGCTTTAGCTCGGGCCCAACTCCGACGCGGCCTATTCAAATGCATGTAAAACGCAAAAACGTTTTTATGAGATAACCCCTGGACCGATTTTGATGAAATTTGTTGCATTTGAAAGAGAAAGTCAAATTCTAGTGACTGTTGGAAGCGGAATTTCGATTTAGGGCTTGAATTTTCTTAAATCGATTTTCAAATATTTGACCGTTCGAAAAAAATGGAAGCACGAAGTTTACAAATTCATAGCTCTGCATCAAGAACTGATATCGCGGTTCTGTAAACGGCACCCATTAGATCATTCAAAGCGGACAAATTCAATATGTCATTTTACATCTTACGTGAATTTGTTACGTCGCTTACAACGGTTTTGCAAAAGTTGTATTTCCCTATGATTAAATATTTTTTATATTCATGTGTAACACATCAATTTTGTCCGCTTTAGATGTGCTATTAGATGCAATTCACAGAATTGTATTATCATGTTTAGTGGTTGAGTTACAGAGTTGTAAACTTGATAGTTTCGTTTTTTGAAAATTTTCGATTTTTGGCAATTTTTAATAAAAAATTCACGACCTAACTCAAAAATTCGAAACCAACAGTCACTAGATTTTAAGTTTGTCTTTTAAATGCAACAAACCTCGTCAAATTTGGTGCAGTGGTTGCCGAGAAAAACGAATTCTCCTTTTACATGTATTTAGATAGGAGCACTCGAGCTAAAGCTTCCTCTTAACGCCAGTAATCTTTTAATAGTTTACCACTGTAGAGAACACTTGATGGGTGTAAAATTGAAGACGTCCATGTATTTCAAGTACTGACTGAGGAGGTAGGCTCCTCGTGAGGGAGGAAGAAAGGAGTGACTGAGAGAGCAGAGTCAGTGCTGGAGAGCGTAGTGGGACCGGGCGGTGGGAAACAGATGCGCAGCAATGCGAAAAGCAAAGAGGGAAAAAAATCCCAATCAAGTATATGTGAAAGACACACAAGTGTGATGACTCTGATGGGCCAGCAAAGGTTCTCCTGTCAATTGCGATGGCCTGTTGGCAGTTTGCCATGCCAACAAATGCCATGTAAATGCTAAATTGCAAATGTGCTGTGCACTGTTGTTAATACATTACCGTATGATTGGTGTGATCATACCAAATCGGCGCATTACCTTGCTGGCTGCGGACCAGCCAAGTCAAGGCATTGGCTAAAACCCGCATGTGCATCCAGAATGTACCATTTCAAGTTTCACTAGCTGAGTGCTTGACATTTTTGCTATCAGAATACATACTTTGAGCAGTAAGCAAATATTTGCTATACTGTAACGAATATTGTTTTGAATTGTGCATTTTCGCTATTGTTATAGTCTTAGAATACTCATTGAAATAAAACATGGCCAATTAACCTTTAATGGTTGACTTCATTATAGTCAATAAGTTGTTATATTCGTGCTCATTATATAGAGGTTTGACTGGCACTTGTAAAAGCAGTAATAAATTTGAATTCTCATTAAGTTCATGAAACTGAATTGCAATTAGCATTTCTAATATAAACATTTGTACACCGTGTGAAGAAGATTCCGAGTTACGTTGATGAAGTAAAAGATATAAGAAGAAAGAAATGTGATAAAAATCAAAGGAGGCAAGACGACAGCGTGGGTTAGACTTGACAGACATGAGATACCGTATTTACTCAATTCTAATGTGCCCTTGATTGTAACGCGCACACGTTTTCTGCGACTAAAAGGAAAAAAAAAAAAAAAAAAAAAACACTCGTGATAGTAACGCGCACCCGTTTGCCATGGTCTAAAAAAAGAAAAGTCCTTTACAGTACTGCGCACCTCATTCTTTCATACAGAAATACAGCTTTCTCTCATTTGGAAAAAACAAGGAGTTACTCCCAATGCACTAAAGTTGTGATAAAAAAAAAAAAAGTTGCAGTTTCACCCAAAAGGCGAAGCATCGATTACGATAGAAGATTAGTAGACAACTATACGAAAAGTAAGGATAGTAGTTTTATCGGCCATATAAAGTTTCAAACATTTGCTTACTAGCTAAATTAACAAGCATGGTGTCACGCGTGCACAAGCAAACATGAACATGTCTCCCTCAGCGACCATGGAAACTCCGTATCAAAATGCTGGAGCGAGGAAGTGCGGTAGCAGCAGTGAGGGAATCGACCTTTGTGCGGCCTCTTGCTTTGACACGAACTAAGCGATGAGAACACAGCACAGTGTGCCTAGATCCGTAAACTCTTGTTTTCATTGCAGATTGCTTTCAAGATAGGGGCCGCGCCGTACGTAGCAGCCGCCAGTGTAGAACGCCTCTCCTGTTTGCGCCAGTCCCGCACGCAAGTTTCAGGAACTCTGAACACCCGTGATGCAGCCCGGTTTTCGTCCATCTCCGCACATGTGATCGCTTTCCTTTAAATTGCAGCATTTAAATTGCAGCATCGTGATGAACTCGACATGTCTTTGCAGTCGGCACTTCCATGCTGATAGAACAAACGCACAAAACGGGAAGACGGACGGTGCACTAATCTAAGCCAAAGGAAGCACTGCCTAAGTAGCACACGTACTGCAGCACATGGAGGAAGCTACGGCAGCTAGGCTCGAAGCACATACGAGGCAGCCATTTTGAAATGCAGATGGTGATATGGAAATGCAGAATCAGGGTCGTATTTGATTCTAACATGCACACAATTTTTGGACCCGTTCTACCAAAAAAAAAAAAAAAGGTGCGCGTTAGATTTGAATAAATACGGTATCACTTTTTGGTGGCTTAACTACATTTTTTTTAATTACTTGATTGAGTAACGAAACAAATTTGTTTTTCAGTGTTTGACGACAAGTTCCATGTAGAATGAAAACTTACCTTGTGAAATTTGCGAGGGTTTGGATTGTCTTGGCTATCAACGTCAGGCTGCGAGCAGCGCGTTCATCTGGATATTCTGCAATACAAAAGTTAAAAACTAATGCAGTGTAATCCACTTACAACAATCAGCCATTTACCTACGTTCATGTTGGATACCTTTTCTAGAATGGCTCGATGTGAGACATTGTCAAATGCTTTGAGTATGTCTAATGCTAACACTGTTCGAGTTGCGCATATAGGTGATGGGTTAAGGATATCATTTTGTACTTGCCACAGTATGTCTTGGGTGCACAGTTTGGGTCGAAAGCCGATCATTGTCTCTGGGAAGAGGTGGTTGGTTTCGACATAGTCAACCAGGCTATTGAGAACCACATGCTCCATAGCCTTACCAAGACAAGAGGTAAGGGATATGGGCATGAGGTTCTCTAGACTGAGTGACTTGCCCGGTTTAGGAATGAAAACCACGCTAGCGTGCTTCCACTCTTGCGGGAGTGTACCATTTTGCCAGTGCTGATTAAAAAGCTTGGTTATAATTGTTATGGTAGGGTCATCTAGATTCGTGAGCATTTTGTTGGTGATCTTATCTTTACCGGCTGATGATGTCGTGCGTAGGCAGCTGAGAGCAGTGCGTACTTCGGCCTCGGTGATGTCTTCGTCTAATGTTTTGTTTTCGTCTCCTCTGTACTCAATATATGCATCCGACTCCCGTTCTGTATTAAGATATTGCCCGATCAAGAGGTTTACGAGATCAGAGTCTGTTCCCGGGAAACTGTGTATCATTTTCTGAATCCTTTTATGAGCAGGGTCCAGGGGTTCTTTTTGCTCAACTGGCCATTCATTTTGGCCATTCAAATTTGTAGTCTTTCGGGTGTTTTGTGATGTAGGGCTTCTGGTGCATGTGGCCTCTGGTCTGGTGTGCCTCCATCCCCACCCCCCTTTTTTTAGTGTGGCATTCTTTGGTGCTGCTCTACAAAGAGCATGGTGCCTGGGTTGCAAACCGAGGAGCAGAACGCTGTGTAGGCATGAATATACAGTCGCCGACTTATTTTTCGGACTTGCTCGATTATTCGGTCTGCTTTGCAGCACCGCCATTCTCCCCATAGACCATAATGTATAACAACTGCCGAAAGTTCGGACACCTTGCAACCTCTCGTCGGATTTTCCGGACACTCCTTGAGCCAACTTGATCGAGAGCACCATGCACCGACTCTGACCGGTGCACGGTTCGACTTAATGAATGCCATTTTTGTTTTGAACGGAGCCTCCTTGCTGCCCCACAAAGTGGCGCGACTGCAAATCCCCGATCATCATCATCGTTTCTGCCTGGTTCGATAGAGTGGCTACAGCAGTTTTGGTCTTAGCTTAGTAAGCCATGTCAAGACAATCCACCAGCTGATTTGTTTCTTTCTTCGTGCACGATGCTGCGAGTAGGCCACGTTTTTCGTTTGTGCGACTGGTGTCGGCGTGACGGCGTGGTGGTGTTTGCTTGGTGTGCTGTGTTGAGGTTGCGGTGATCCAACGCGGCATACGGAAACATCGCATCAAGTGTCTAATGGCACCAACAGTGCCCGCGCAGACTGCGCTGGGGAATGCTGGCAAGTGGCTGCCGGGAGGCCTAGGATTTGTCGCCTTCCAATGTGCTCCCTACTGACGCCGAAAATGTTCTGCCGAGACCTGAGCAGTGGTTGCATTGCGATTCCGGACACCGTCTCATTTGACAGTTTCACAGGTGCTGACACTGCTGTACTGACATGCGCAGAACTTGACGATGGCAAGATCATTCGTCAGGTTTCTGCTGCAGCGCCAGACGATCACTCCGAATTGGAAGATGACGCACCATATGCTACGCTACCGTCGCATGCGGAGAATGTACAAGCAGTGACTGTGCTTTCAGCCACCTACGGTGACAGTACGACCCTCTCCGAGATTCAGGCTTATCTGATTGTGCGTAAATGGAACAGCGTGCAACGGCGCATTCACGATTTCTTCAAGCCTACTCCCGAGCCTGAATAAGTGCGCGGAAATGAAGGATTTCTTTTTTTTTTCTTAATCTGCTTTTTCGGACACCTGCTTATTTGGACATTTCCGCAGTCCCCGTGAGGTCCGAATAAACGGTCAGCGACTATAGTTCCAGTGTTGTACCTGCAGGCTGCCTGATTGATAGCAGTCTCTAGTACAATCAGTGAGGCATTTTTTTTCTCTTGGCAGAATTGACCATGTTACTGAATGAAGGCTTTGAGTGTCAGTAGCCTTCCAAGTCATCTTCACCTGACAATGGCTGTGGAACTTAGGATCAGAGAGCCAGTGATAGATATGCAGCTGTTAGGTGCTTTCCAGCATTGTACTTTTGTATGATGCCTCAATCACTTCTGCAGCCAGGTGTTTGTGCCAGCCCAAAGGGCCTAGTGAACAGAGCTCATGATGAGGTTCTCTTTATGAAGGGGTGGTATGATAGATATTGTTACGAGCTATCGTGATAATATGATAATAGAGTGAACGCGCAATATGCTTGGTTGTGGGTCCGAGGTGCCGACGCGCGAAATACCTAGCCGTGCAGTCTGAGGTGCCGACGTGCGAAATGCCTAGCCACGGGCTCGAGGAGTCGACACTCGATGTGCTTATTCGCGCAGTCCGAGGTGCTGATGCGTGAAATTCCTAGCCGCGGGCTTGCGTAGTCAACACTTGATGTGCTTATTCACGCAGTCCGAGGTGCCGATGCGCGAAATTCCTAGCCGCGGGCTTGAGGAGTCGAAACTCGATGTGCTTAGTCGCAGAGTCCGAGGTGCCGATGCGTGAAATGCGTAGACACGGGCTTGAGGAGTTGACGCTCGATGTCCTTAGTCGCGCAGTCGGAGGCGCCGATGCACAAAATGCTTAGGCGAGGGCTCAACATGTTCGCGCGTGATGTGCTTGATTGACGAGTCAGAAACTCCTATGCACAATATGCTTAGCCGTGGTACAAGGATTCCGTGCGCGATGTGCTTGGTAAAGAATTCCGAAACACCGAGTGCTGAAAGGCCCAGCCGCATGTCCGAGAATTCCGCGCGCGAATGTTGGTCGCGAAGTCCGCGTCTATGATGCTCGGAATGCTTAGCCACGGGTATGAGACGTCCACAAACGTAGGGATTGGCCACCCTACTGCAACGTTCGCGTAGGGCCCGTTTTGACACGTAGAGATTACGGCGAGTGGAGACTTCCAGGTGCGCTGGGTGCAAAGAACCGAGCAGATGATGCCAGTGCCGGACCAATGGCAAACCGCGCTGGAGTCACGTGGCAGGCGCGGCCAATCCCAGACTCCGGCACGACCTTCAATCATTCGCTTTTTGTGTGCTTCTTTCTGTATGGAAGAGATAGCTGAAGCAGCAAATTTGAAGACTGAGAAATGCGCTTTCCAACGATACCAAGATGGTGGCGCTCAGTCACGCTGTTCCAGAGATATTGTGGCTTGGAAAACGCCGTTCTTTCTTGATTTCCGTGAAATTTTTCACCACCTTGGGTGATAAAACAAATTTTTTAGAGCACTTGTACGTGGTTTATAGGGATGATATTTCGGAGTCAGATAGAAAAAGATTGATAGAAACTGAAAATGTGATTTCCAAAAAATCAAATTTTCGGCCATTTTTCGCGATGCAAAAGCCGCGTCCCCCCTTAAGCACCAAGCTTCACTGCCCAACCTGAGGTCTGGAAGCATTGCCTCCATTTAGTCAGCAGATGAGATGGTCTCCCAACTTAGCGGCAACATCAAGAATGTGGCCCTGCTTCATGCATCTGCTGCAGCCATCGAGGAGCATTGTCAGCAGAAGTCAGTGGAGTGGAAGTCGGTGCCGCGTGTGCTGGGAATTCAAACATGGCATGTGTGGATGTGTGCCCGCGATCATTCAAGCGGACATGCGCTGTCCGCTGCCAGAACTGCCGCTAGCCAGCTGACGGTGATTAAACCCTTTAAATACTAACTGCAAAGGATGCACAATAAATTTGTTTGAGCACCACAAGTAGGGTCGAGTTTGTTCTCTTGCATCCGAGAAAACAAAGTAGAAAACACATTCTCTGTTCTTGCCACAATAAGAAACACCGTCAACGTTCCTTCATTGATGGCAACCATTGCCTTCTTAATTTTTTTTTTAAAGAGAGTAACTGTTAACAAACCGGAACGAGTCATTGAGGCACTAAAGCCAGCACGCTCAACATGGGTCCCTTTCGCCCATTATATCTTGGGAATAAAACAAATGAGTAAACATAGTATCGTACCCATATTTTGCCGACATTTGCAGGCTATCCATCCAAATTTTTTTCCGAAGCTGGAACTGGATTTTTGTTTGTAATTTTTGAAAATGAGTTTAAAAATCATGTTTAACTATTTTTCTCTTCTGTTGTGTTTCATGTAGGAAGAGAATATATTGAATAAATGTTGCAAAGAGAAAGTTCTATGTTCGACACTTTTTCAAGTTTCTGTGTAAAATAGAAATCACGCCAAGACGTATCACAGTTATGAAAGTTTACTGATTTGGGGCATGTTTGGATTAAAAAAAAATTTTGGGGGGGTTTGTGCACAGCATAAAAAAAACGCATGGAACTAATTTACTGTGAAGCACATTAAAATGA
The DNA here is from genome assembly GCF_023375885.2 of Dermacentor andersoni. Lineage (NCBI taxonomy): Eukaryota > Metazoa > Arthropoda > Arachnida > Ixodida > Ixodidae > Dermacentor > Dermacentor andersoni. The sequence goes on from NC_092814.1 coordinate 143,003,848, forward strand.
GCAGAAACGTTTTTCAACACAATGTTTTTAGTTTGCATTTAATTTGGCCATGAAATCGGAAGATATTGTGGTAAGCAATAGGAGGATGCTCGCGCCGCCACCTTCAAATATTTTTGTGGCTTGCTGGGAACACTTTATGTGAATCATATTTTTAGTTCCGTGCAATTTGAATATTCTCTACATGACACAAGAAAGAAAAACAGACAAAACAAAGATATCAAGCGGACATGCGTGTTTGATCTCTCGTGGAATCACCCAAATGCAACTTTAGGCACAGCGTTCCCTTTGTGCATGACAGGGTGCAAGTCCGTGAGCTTGTGCTCATATGCTCCAGTCAGACCGTGTTATGTGGTGCGTACCGGCTTTGTCCTGCGCCAGTTTGACCAACTGATAGTAGCCACATCAAACTTGTGCAGTTTGAAGTGCTATCCAAAGCTAAATACGATGCGAAGTCTGCCAAGGCATCTAACCAGGAGCAGCCAGGAGTGAGCGCACGATCGCAAGCATGTGTGTGGTCTGACCTTAAGTTTTGCTTGGTTCTAGGCTGGTTGAGTGTTCAGATCTAGCTGAAATTAGTGAGGCCAGATAGCTACAACACCGATAAACAGGGTAGCTAAAGTTTATTTCCTATGCGGGCAGCCGCGGCTGAGCATGCGCGATCGTAGTTGGCTTCTTCTGGAAGTATATAATTATTATCGAAATTTGAAAGAAGATTTTTGCATACTTCAGCCTGTTTATTAAGCTTCGTCAATAAATATACACATTAACAGTAAGGAGAAGCACACTGATCCAAACACCCTTTTGATTGATGTCAGCTATTGGTCAATAGCAGTCTGTTGTGGCTAGGGTGGCATTCAGGGCATGGAATCCACCAAGCCCATCGACTATGATGTCAAGTTGTAGAAAATGAAGGCAAAGGGTTCATTTTGCTTAGTTACATGCTTCCAGTGCAGAAGCCCACTCGATGCAGGAGAAAGTTAACGTCTCAGTTCACATCAGGACTTTCTGTCCACACTCTCAAAAAGTATCTGCCTTTAATCCCATCATCTTCCCTAGGCGAGTCGACTATGGAATCTGAAGACTGTCCAGCAGCAAATCACCATCGACGACTCCGTTGTGATACCACGCCCAGGCCATCCATAACTTGCAGTAACTCTGCCTTGAAGAAACTGGTTTGAAATTTGTGGCAAAAAGAAATCATCCGGCGACACCTGGTTGGTTCATCGTGGCCCACCCCGTTCTTTGCACAGCCTGCAAGGTGAAGATCGGGCTGAGGGCTTTTCGTTGAATCCTGCAGCAGTTGATTTGCACGCCGTCTTTCTTCTTTGCTCAGCCTGCAAGGTGATGCGTGGGCCGAGGGCCTTTCGTGGAATCCTGCAGCAGCCGGCTTAATGCTGTCTTTCTTCTTCGCTCAGCCTGCAAGGTGATTTGACTCATCTAATTAACTCCACTTATCCATTCGTTGACGGGGTTCCCTCTCGTTCATCCTTTTCTCCGGTTTTCAGGAAATGGGGGGGGGGGCTCTTTTAGTCGTCAATGCTGCACTGACATCCGGTGAGGAGGTTTGACACGTGGCAAATGTTCAATTAACATCCTTGGTGGTATTGAGATGTAACAAGCCACATATGGGAATCTGATATATTACTAAATAAAGCGTCCAGAATAGAGTGTTTCCCTTGAAAAGAGGGCTTTTGAGAAAAGGATTAACTTTGCGCTCCGCTTGCAAGCTCCATGTGGCACGCATGACTACAAAACTTGGCTGAGATGTTCACAGCAGCCTATGCGAGAAAAAGGTTTTTTATAGGTCTCGGAATAAAATTATTTACCATTATACAAATAATATTCAGCACACATTGCAGCATACCATATTGTACATAATGAAATGATCTTTCCAAAAAGATACGTCGCGAAAAGAAAAAAAAACAATTATTGGGTAACACATAAAAATTCTATAAAGGGCAATTTTGGCTGCCGTTTGATAAAAACAACAATAAAAAAAAACATGACATCTAGAAAAACCTTAATATCAAAAGAAATTCAGAATATAAATTTCGAAGATAAATAACCCAGGAATAGTGTCTGAAATTAGTGTCTGAAAATAGAAATAGTGCCTGCTCAGTATGCTGCTGTTCTTCGAATACAAAAAAGAAACTAAGACCAGAAACTGCTTCATGTCTCGTGCCATGCAGTGAAGCAGTCCCTGGATTTTGTGAAGCATAGGTGCCCTCCGCACTTTTCCCACAAAACATCTGGTGTTTGTTCAACTTTGCGGTGCTCGTAACACATTTTGCAACTCCTCTTTTTAGGCCTCTTCTGAGGATGGTCTGATGAGAAGTTCAAAGAACATACTTCACCAGTTTTTCTGCAGTCATGCACCTCTTTCCAGGACTGATCGCTCTCAATGGAGCTGCGCAACTACAGAATTATGCATCCAAAGCATATCTGTTTGCATTTTTGCAGATTGTCTTTACCATGTCCTCTGCAGTGAAGGAGAGTAGAAAGAAATCCCACATCGTTGTAAACTGTCTTGCGCTGCTCCGTAGTGCTAGGCTGAGATGTGCAACGGGCGGCCTTCTTGGCGTGAACAGAAGTTTCTTTGCTGTCGATGGCAGCACATCATGACCAAGCGAAGTATGCACCCTGAAGACAATCAGCAGAGCTCTCAGGTCATGCAAAAAGATCGGCAGATAAATGGGCACAAAGAACGAGACCGCTCAAGGCCATAAACGAAACTCGCCGGTGAACAGCTGCGAATGTCCCAGGCTGACTCAAAACATTGTCGCCGTCGGAGCTTGAATTTGCTTTGCTGTCATTTTCAGAATCGTAACTCGAGTTCTCATCACTAAATTCAAGTGCGAGTGCAGCATATTTTTGAGTGGGACGCTTTTTTTGCAACGAAGCCACGCGGGACAACGCCATGGGAGCGTTTTCCGGTAACTGCGTAGTGACCCCGGTAGCACCCCTTGTCGGGATTTTACGAGAGAAGTGAAACCGAAACTCTTGGAAACTGGTTGAAAATGCCAGGTCCACATGTTGGGCATGCGGCGGACCTTCAGAAATACACTCGGGTGGAATAAAACGACTCGGACTCCAAATCAAAGCTCACTAGTGAACAGCTGGCGTCATTTTCGAGTAATTATCGCCCTTCAGCACTGTTGAATGGCTTGGCCGGCATGTAATTTAATTCTTGACTTGCTGTGAGCCATCTGATTACAAAGTTTTGGTGTTAGTATGGCATAATCGCGAGCGGCATACTTTTTTCTTGAGCGCGGCAGAGGGTGAGAGCCACGGCCCTTTTTGCTACAACATAGTATATTAGTTCGCAAAAAGATCCATAAAAAATCACATTGCCAGGGTGGAAAAATTTAAACTGATTTTGAAAGTGCAGTGCCTGTACTAACTACTGGGTGTCCTTACGTGGATAAAAAGCGGCTTCAACATGTCGAAATCGCCAATTTAAAGCATAAATCACCGGTGATCGATCTGAATAGGCGTGGTAATGAAAGAGTTAAGATACAATAGTCAATTCTTATACAATACGAAATATCCCCACATTCCTAGTTTACACATCACTAGTGACAATGTATCACCAACAAGCTCAACAAGAACATGCTTACTAACTTCCTGTATGTTAAGATTGGTCTACCTCTGCACAATATCCAGAAAAACTCAAACACTACGGCAAATTTTTTTTTTTAGGAATTGCTTGCTATAAAAAAAAGTAAAGCCAGATCCACGCATTGGAAGCTGTCAAAACAGTGAAGCTGGTGGTCATTTTTGCAAGTTTGAACTTGTGTTTAGCGCGATTTTCATTAAAGTCTTTTGTCTCGTTGTTGTCGTTTTGCTAGACTCAAGCTTCGGTTCCGGATTGTGCACACTCTTAAAAAAAATTAAATTATGGGGTTTTACGTGCCAAAACCACTTTCTGATTATGAGGCACGCCGTAGTGGAGGGCTCTGGAAATTTCGACCACCTGGGGTTCTTTAAAGTGCACCTAAATCTAAGCATGCAGGTGTTTTCACATTTCGCCCCCATTGAAATGTGGCTGCCGTGGCCGTGATTCAATCCCGCGACCTCGTGCTCAGTAGCCCAACACCATAGCCACTGAGCAACCACGGCGGCTGTGCACACTCTTCAGTTGCATGAGGTTGCGATCAAACCACAGTCTATCCCACACCTTGCAGCTGTAGCCACACTTTAACGGTCGAGGAATTCTCTCTTGAACTGTCCATTGGCAATCTCTGTGTGAGGAATCTCTCTGCGTCGACATCTCTGCTCGGCCTCCTACTCTCGAAGTTGGGGTTAGCTTGCCTCTGCTGGTGCTTGGCTTGGGTTGCCTTCTCTTGAAAGTGGGGGCTGGCTTGTCTCCAGTGGTGCTTGGCTCACGCTTCCCGTTCTTGATCATCAACAGTAGCGGCTTCCCTCCACTGGCGCTTTGCTTGCAGTTCTTGCTCTCGAAGCTCAGGATTTGTGAGACGTCAGCGCTGCCGCTCTCGCTGAGTGTAATCCATGAGGCGAAAGGGCGTGCACTGGCGAAACACCTGCTCCTATACCCCTCTCCTCCCCCCTCCCCCGGCACATGCTCTAATTGGTCCGCTCCCATCCTAGCGGGGCCCCACTTATGCACTTGGTGTGCCCTCTGTCTGTGAGCTTCGGAACTTGCCCCCCTTGCGGTACACCGGATGCTGAACGGCAAAGGCTCGACTTAGAACAGCTCCGCTGTTAAAACAATGCCCCATTACAATCAAATTTCACATACTTGGCCTTTTGTATGTACCAGTAGGTCATTTTAGCATCACATTATACAGCAGCGCATTGCTCAATCCTTTTGAGGCTTTGTTTTACTCCCTGTGTGATGAATTACCACAGTGAATCATTTAGCTGAGTGCATTACACCTCGAGTTTTCCAGAAACAAAATGTGAGTAGTACAAATTTCACCACCAGAAAGACAGGCAATAAGAAAAGATGCCAAGTTTTTTCACCTCCACAATGTATGCCAATACAAGCATGCCAGAAATATAAAAACTGCATTTAATTTGTGGGGGCCAAAACACTCCTTCTTATTAATGGCTTACCTGGTGCAAGGCCAAAAAGACTCGGTGACAGAATGGCAGGACACAGGCACCGCAGGAAGATGGAACCGCTGATAAGGTTGTCACAAAGCTCCTCTTCGTGAGTATTACCTTCAAGTCGTTGGCGGTAGCCATGAAATAGCATGCGAAGGTCCCTAGACCAGAAAACAAGTATTTGCTCAATTTTGTGCCATTCTTCATGGTTTGAATTTGTCATGAATCTAACAATGCCAGGTATCCGTTACCTTGGAAATGAATGTGCAGACTGAGTAATTCGCTGCCATGCTTGCTGGACTCTCTGCCGTAACAAAACTTGCTGCCGCTGCAAAGCACCACTACCACCACTCACTTTGGCTGGATCAACCTGAAGAGATGAACATCATAATCCAGAACTTCAATACTGCTTGAAGGTATGGGACCATCATTACAATTTAGTTATGCCACCTTCAGTTGCAAACTGATCATTTAATTAATTAAACTCTGGGGTTTTACGTGCCAAAACAACAATATGATTATTAGGCACACTGTAATGATGGACTCCTAATTAATTTTGAAAGCCCAGGCTTCAATAACAAGCACATGAATATAAGTACATAAGCCTTTTTGTAATTTACCTCCATCAAAATGCTGCCACTGCATCTTTGTATGAACCTTTGAGCTGAGCAGCGCAATTCCACAGCCTATGGGCTACTATGGCGAGTTAATAGTTGCAAACTGTTCACAGGCATGTAACGCACTGAAGTTACTTAAATTTAGACTAGCTTACTTAGAGTGAGCCTGGATATTTAATATTATTACTGTAGCACACAACAGCAATGTCCCCTTGAAAACCTCATGTAAATGTTGTGGGGATGCTTGACTCGCAAGCGTCCACAGATGATATTTTCCCTGCATGGCTCTTGCGTCTCCTGTAATCTGGCTTCCCATTGTAGCTTAGCAAAGGTGGTGGTCGGCATGGTTGCAACATATTACGAGAGATGGCCCGAGTGTTGTGCTGCTAATGCCGCCTAATGGCGGGGTTAGTTGGGCGTGACAGGGAGTAAGCTTTTCCTGTATGGCTTGGGGTTGGCAAGCGGCACGGACGTTCTGCACATGCGTCGATCCATGCTTCTGTGAGACCACCTCGCGAGGCCTAGGAGCTGCACACCGGAATGAACAAACACTATCGTTCGAACATGCCACAGTTCGTACGACTGTACGCACGAACGACCAAGCATTGGTGTCCAGCATGGTGCAAACATATGCGCTCGATATCTACTCACGATGAGTTGGACTTCCTAGACTGTTCGGCATGTTCTGTGGATAGCAATTCGGTTAGCAGGCATTAGTGTATGAAAGGCGCAACAAATGCCCTTGTGATTGTTTGCCCTACTGTGCTGTCATTCCTTTGTCCCAAGAGCACGTGTGAGACCCCCACATCTGCTGCCCAACGTGGGGCTCTTGGGGCATCAGACGATATTTTCAACAGTTTCACGTGGGGCTCTTGGGGGCATCGGACGATATTTTCGACAGTTTCCCTCGGTTTGAGACAACCTTTGTTTGAACCGATGTGTAGGCATAGTGTGCATTTTGATCACTAGCATTGGCGATGTGTTTTATTGAACGAGGTGATGGTTGCTGTAGCGTGTTTGAACTTCTCAACATGCTAGGCCTTTTCGCAAGTGTTTTTAATGACATTCGTCAGTACGAGAGCCCCGTGGTCTGCATCCTGGGAGAGCGAGGCTTAGTGCCCATGAAGCATTGGCAAGCCTGAAGCGACCGAGTACGGAAGCTTCGTGGGTGGTCCGAGTTTCTCATGTAAATAGCATCTTCCATCTTTTTGACTCTGGAATTTGTGGCTCTGGGAGCCGGGTGGCCACAGGCCCAGGTGCCGCTACGGGCTGTCTGGTATTGCAGCCTGGCAACAGGCGTTCTGACACTGTCAACTTGGATGCTGTGCACCGAGCGGGGTAGGACCACCTCAAGAGCTGATGTCTCCTCGCAGCTGCCTGTTTTGCGCTCATTTTAGGTGCTGTTTTGCAGCAAAGCTATATATGGCTAGTCGATTCGTCTGTTTGTCTGTCTGTCACCTGTACACCGAAAACACCTCCTGTGCGACCACACGCGCATGCGCCAAATAAAAGAGAGAGGCGCGCGATTGGCTGTGCCAGTAGTGACGTCGTTGCTCTCCGTCACAGCTGAGCGTGCGCAGCAGTTTCTCTCCAGCTCTGAAATGCGTAGGCCACGCATCATATGTACTCCTGAAGAGCAGGCATCTTTTCAATCAGCAACGTCGCGAGCAGAACCAGGAACGAGCTCGTCTATGCCATGCCTGATGCTGCAGCCTGGGCACAAGAACAGCCTCGTGCAGTCGAGTGCACGCAGCAACTGCATACCGAGATCCAGCAGCCTACCAAGCCGTCGTTTAATGAGCCGTTGCGATTAACCCAGTGATAAACACCGGGGCCACACATTTCAGCTTTGCTGGTTAACCATCTGTACGAAGTGCTCGGGCAGAGATTTTTTGGATGCTGGTTGTCGTCAGGGTAGTGACGCATTAGGCCTAAGGTGTTACGAAGCTGCCTGTAGCACATGGAGAGACACAACCTCGTGGACCATGGTGTTTAGATGTCGCACTTCATTCCCCTCATTCTAGTTAGCCTTGCACGAATTGAAATTACGACTCAAGAAGCGAGCTGCTCGAAATTTTGATAGCCGAGTTAAACATTGTACCATATGGGTGATGTGCATTAGAATTCATCTCCCTTGCACTACAGTGCGTTCAGTGTATGCAGCGTGAGCGGAGGCACACCAAGTTTGCTGTCACCGGCACATTATCTGCGCTGCTGCTCCAGACTACGATTGAGCCACCCCAGGCAATGAAGATGCCTGTGGCCAGTTCAGCGCAGCGGCTTCAGCAGCTGCATGTGTCTGGCTCACAAGCCTTGGCGGCTGGGAAAAGAGCCAGCAGTTACCAACACTTACTGTGGCTCTTGCCAGCAGGGTGCGTTGGTGCGAGCAACGCTTACTCATTCTGACGAACAGGTCTACCGTTTCTGAAATCCTCGCCTGGAGTTGTGCCATCGAGTCTGCAGAGCTGCTGCTGTGACCAACAGATTTCAGTGATGCACCTCAGAGATATTGTCAGCATGCATGTTATGGACAGTGCGTGGACATTTTTTCGGTGTGGCCACTGCTGCATGTACTACTTCTTGTTCACGAAGCAAGTGTGGATGGTAGACTGTGTGACATGTTTTGGTGGAGTACGTAGTGATTTAAGGTTGGGGAATATGGGGATGCTCAACTCTCACGCATCCCCCGATGTTATTTTTTCCCACATGGCTCTCGCGTGTCTTGTAATCTGGCTTCTCCTTGTAGCTTAGTGCCGGCGATGGTTGGTGTGGTTGCAACATATTACGAGGCATGGTGCGAGTGTTGTGCTGCTAATGCCGCCTAATAGCTGGATTAGTCGGTCGTGACAGGGAGTAGGCTCTTCCTGTTTGGTTTGGGGGTCAGCAAGCAGCAAGGACGTTCCGCACGTATGCTGATCCCTGCTTTTGTGAGAGCCTCTCACGAAGCCTAGGAGCAGTACACCGGAATGGACGAACACGATCGTTTGAACGCACCACCGTTTGAATGACCGTACATGCAAATGACCAGGTGTTCGTGTCCAGAGTGGGGTGAACATATTTGCTTGATATCCAGTCGCAGTGAGTTGGACTTCCTAGATTTGTTGTGCACCCATTGGCATGTTCTGTGGATAGCAATTCGGCTAGCATGCATTCGTGTATGAGAGGTGCAATAAATGCCCTTGTGGTTGTTTGCACTACTGTGTTGTCGTTCTTTTGTCCCAAGAGCATGTGTGAGACCCCCAGAATGTATATCAGTGTTGGGGGCATGTACCTGCCATCACATTCAATACAAAAAACTATGCTCAGCATACAGCCCTATAAAGTGCATTTTCACTCCAAACTTTTTGCCACTGGCATCGCCATGACTGACTGCAATCACTTCTCATAACAGAAGACTTGTCTTAGAGGCACTCTGAACTCAGTACATGAAGGGACACTAAAGAGATATATTATTTTAGCTATATTTTTACATTACCCATTTACAATTCCAAACAATCGTTACTCTTATCGTGAAAAGAGGTTTGGTAGGCTATAAAAGATGCAAAAACGAACGACTGTAGGTGATGCCATGTTGATGTTCCAGCACCAGCTCACTGTGAGGTGGATTTTGACAGCGTCTGCTCGGGCCCAGTTAATTTTTTATAGGTAAAGATTAATTGCATTGTACAGCTGACTTACGTTAATTCGATGTTGACAGGACCATCAAAACTGATTGAATTATCTGGCGGGTCGAATTAAACAAAATGCAAAAAGAAACCCTTCAAACACAGAGCTTATTCATTTGGCAATATTTGCCCGATTCTAACACACCCCCAAATCAAATGTGCGCTTGCTTTCTATGTGTCCAATGTAGAAAACAAACATAGAGATAACATTAAAGCTCTTTAACAACGTGCACCCATATTTTTTAGCAAGAAAAATGGCAAAGGTCTAATATGTATTGCACAGTGGCGGCCGGCTTCTTAAAGTCAGCTTCGCAGCATGGTTTTCTAAGTAAGTTTCACCACAATACAGCTGTTATGCGGTAAAGCATACGAACGCCGTGACCATGGATTTTGGTCCAATCTTCATGGGGGGGGGGGGGGGGGGGGGGTGCACGCACTCGTTAGAATTGGGTAAATATTGTAATTAGACATTGTGGGCTATGGTTATTGCTAGAAAAATCTTACTAGGGCAGGCCAAAACGAGATATCTTTGACAGGAGATGACTTGTGTTCAGTGAATTCACTCTCTCCTACGCTCTGCCGAGAGACATTGCCACTAAAGGAATCGCTATTACGGTTACCACAGTGCATACATGCTGACTGATTAAGTTTGAGTTACCTGGCAACGGCTAATTTTAGGAATGAAATAATGAACATTCGGGCCCACAGATATGCATGAGTGCTGGTCGAGACCTTCAGCTGGGAGCGAAGTAACCAAAAAATCTAATTAACCGGAGTTGAATTAACAGAAGTCTACTGTATATCGAAAGAACCAAAAAATGAACCTGGCAAGTATAAAGAAGATTAACTGAGCCATCCAGCAGCCTCAATATGATAAAATACTTCAATATCTGTGACGTCACACTGACAAAGTTTCAGTGCAAAATTCAAGACAGAATTTTGATGTTTGTTTTCTTAAACCAATTACCCAAATTGACAAAAACAGTTCTGAAAAAATATTTTATCAGTCTAATTGGTTTAGTGTTTCTTTTTAGTATCTCCTTAAGACTGGAGACAGCTTTCAACTTTAGCATGCACTATAACTAAATAATAAAAAATAAATAAAGTGGCTGGGCAATGCTAAAAGCAAATTATTTTTCCTCACAAAATGAATTCCATGCCTCTGCCGTCGCCATGGGAAAGCTGCACATTTTATGCGCTTGCAAGCTTTTATCAGCATATGAGGCATTGCTCCACATAGGTTTATGCATGATGCCTATCACGTACATAACAGCCTTTTCACAACAGTTTTTAGGTGCTTAATGACTGAAAATTCCTTTGCCATGCACGGCTGCTGTGCCTTGCAGCCCAACATTGGCTCCACTGCACTGTAACACATACCGTAAAAACCGGAATATAAGTCTAACTTTTTTTTCAAAAAACCATTGCGAAAAGTCGATCCTCGTCTTGTATACCGGACAGTGGCGGAAAAACTACGGAAGTCTTGCAACAATGGGCAGATGAAGTAAAGAGCTGCCTTCGCCATCGCCATCAGCAGTAGCGCGGTGTGGTGACATTGTGGCACTGCCAATTTGCGTTTACATTGTTACAAAGTTATATTGGTTAAAGGCTGCTTTTTTACATTTTGTTTCAAAATGAGCGGAAGCCGACGGCAATTCACCGTCGCCTTCATGAAAAAGGCGATTGAGTGCGTGAAAGGCCACGGCAACCTCGCGGCACAGCACGAATTTGGAGTATCCGAAAAGAGCATTCGGTACTGGCGGAGGCAGAAGCAGCAAACCAACAGAAAACGTCATTCCGTGGGCGGACCGCAGGACTGGAAGACAAGGTTGCGGAGTTCGTCCGAGAGCTGCGTGTAAGATCGCTGCCTGTGACTGCCGAATGCATACGTTTGAAAGCGGTAGAGATCGCGCACGCCTCTGGACTGGGCAGCGAGAAGCACTCGTCATCTGACTCTAGTTCGGACGACTCTGATCAAAGGCATTGCTCTGATTCGGAGTAGCGCTTATGCACTTCGTGCCCTTCTGTGTACTGTACACCCGGCCAATTTTTAACAGTATCGCGCGACCATCGACCCGCGTCTTTGTCAGCACCTTATCATCATGGCACAGAGCGGCGAAATAGCGAAAGTAAGCGCACGTGTACACATGCGCGTATCTCGTTTGTTTCGCCGCTCAGCGCCGTTAATAATGTGCTGACAAGCACGCGGGTCGATGGTCGCGCGATACTGTTAAAAATTGGCTGGGTGCACATGCGAGCAGCATTTAAATAAATACTGTCACTATTGTGCATGAGTCGCATTTGTTTCAAGGTAAGGGTGTTTTTCGGTACTTTTGCCATTGAAAAAGATTTTTTTCATTTTTAGAATTCGTTAGTTGGGGGATCGACCTATAATCCGGTCAGACCTATAGTCCGGTTTTTATGGTACTATGAGTGCATAATTAGGACAGTGCGGGCAGCACAGACACAGTATGAAGAGTTCTGCTACTCAAATCCACATACAGGGTCTGTCCTAAAACTTCCCGGAATGATTTGATGTTGAATAAATGATTTATAAAAAAAAAATTCCGGGAAGTTTTGGGACAGACCCTGTAGTCTGCGGGTCCTGGATTAAACCATCTGTCATGACCACAAGAAATTATCACACAGTAAAACCTCGCCAATTTGACCCGTGTCGATTCCAAAAAATGGATAATTCAGACTCACCCTCTGGTCTTTGCAATATTTACTGACATCAAACTTTCATTAACTCTTTCCTTACCATGCCCGCACAGCATTGGTCATAATGTCCCATATGCGCTGTGTGAAAATTTAAGGCTACCTGCGCTCCTATGGACTTGCTATGCCATCTAGTTTATTGTCCGAGAACAAAAGTTTCATTTGCAGAGTAAATTCTTTTTTCCCCGAAAGGCGCTGAGTTTTAAAGGCGGTACAATAAGCACACTTCCTAGCATTTGATTGTGAAGATGGTAGAAGCTTTGGTTGTTGGACCTTAACACGCACGACATTGTTCCCACAATTCTGCTGCGTCCTCAGGTAATTATTTGGATGCATCTAGCAGCAGTGACTCTGAGGATCAATGAAGTTCGTCAGATTTTAGTTTGGATCATAAAGGAGACCCTTAGAACCACTCGGCAGTTTCCATTAGATAGAATTTTTTTTGTAACTCATGTTTTGACCTAAATGTTGAAACTTTCACCTGTAGGCAATCGATGTGAAAACATTTTGTATACTTCAGGCTTTTTACTTTGTTTCTTCTTTTTATGTTATCAACGCAATAATGCAAATGTTTTATCCATTTTTCAATAAATTTTGTTTTTCACAAATAATATTATGTATTACACCCTAACATTTGTTTTCAAGATTAAAATTCTTAGAAAGTAATGTTGACTTGCAATAATTCGACCGTGATGGGACCAATAAAACTTATCTAATTATCTGGCGGGTTGAATTAAACAAGATGCAGAAAAAACACCAAAACACACTGATGATTCATTTGGCAGTATTTTTCCCCTACTAACACGCCTCCGAATCAAACGCACGGCCACTTTCTATGTGTCCAAAGTAGAAAACAAATGTAGAAATGAAATTATAGCCCCCGAACAAAGTAGAAATGCAACATATGCCCAACTTTTTAGCAAGAAAAATGGGCATGGGTCTCACATGTGTTGCACAGCGACAGCCGGTTTCTTAAAGTCAGCTTAGCCGCTATACATTGGTGTTATGTGGTAACATATACAAATGCCGCAGGGTGGTTTCGGTAGGTGTCCAATTGAACGGCATAGGCAATTTTCAGCCAAATTACATTAAAAGAAATACATGTCTTAGAATCTGGTAAATACCGTAATTAGACATTGTTGGCTACAATTATTGCTTGAAAATATTAGTAAGGCAGGCTGAAAAGAGACGTCTTTGAAAGGAAATTATGTGAGTTCAGCGCATTCACTGTCCCCTAAGCTCTGCAGAGACAGACATTGCCACTAAAGAAGTTACTATTGGGGTTACTATAGGGGTCAGGCGCATGCGTCCTGACCGGTCAAGTTTGACTAATCTGGCGAAGGCAAATTTTAAGAACAAAATAATGAAAGTTTGGGCCCATACAAATGCATGAACGTTGGCCGAGACATTCGGCCAGGACCAAGTTAACCAGAACTGAATTAATGGAAGCCTACTGTATATACAACTAGTGGTAGCTTGAGCTATTTAGTGATCTCTTTCAAATTAAGCATGCTAAAGTTTACCTTCATTTTACGAAGGAGTGCGTATCTGATACTACAGACTGCCACTTCAATCCTTCCAGACATGCAACTATTCCTGAAAATGCGACACCCAACAACCTTGTGGCAGTAGTTCCTGGCCTCGTAGGGCTCACCTGCAGACTTCAAAAATTACATGAACACGTAAGTGTGTGCATGGGCATATGTGTGCATGTCACTCATGCACACACTCACCTTTACACATGCTAAAAACAATTGTCAATTGCCAAAGTTGTTCATTTGCGTGCCTCTGAGCTGAGTAAAAATATGTGTCAAGGACATAGTGCAGACATTTACCTCACAGTCCAAGTTCGATGCCAAAACATCTCGAATAAAGGGTCCAAGGGTATCCTGGAGGTAGCCATCCCCAAGAAGCTTCAGATAGGCCTCCGTTGCCTTTGTTGCCAGAGAGTTTCCTCGAAAAGTGAGATGCTGGTCTCCTATGCAGACAGGAATGAACACACAGTGAGCATAATGCACACTTCAGCAAAATTCCATGCTAGTACTATGCACTAAAACTTTACTGCAATGGCACGACACTGTGGAGAAATGACCCAAAGCTAGACGTAGGTTACGAGAGGCTGCCAGTAGGGGGCTCATAATAAATTGCGAAAACCTGGGATTTAATGTGAACTGAAATTTTGTCACCCAGTTTTTGTTTTGCTTTTTGCATTCTCTCCTGAGTGGAATATGAGCAGTAGAGCCATAAATTGAAACTATGGCCATGCACCCAACAGCAGAATGCCATAACTACTAAGTTACCATGACTTCTTACATGACTCTTATGCTAGTAAAATATTTTGACCAATTACACACTTGCACACCATGCAAACATGGCCACAGGAGAAATTTCAAATGATGACTACAGCTAGACCTTGTTTTAGTGATGTTGAAGGGGCTCCAGAATTACTTCTTAACTCTTAGTTATAGCCATACAAGACTGACTGCAAAAGGCTGGCTGCTTGGGATGATTGGTGAAACATTAGTTTAAACAAGGGAAAATTATTTTCACTGCATACACTAACAAACAAGTTTATTACTCAGATGGCGGGAATATATGTAAAATTAGAGTGGATAGGCACCTAACTGCGTAGGCACATGTGAAAGAACACACATTATCTTAAGAGATACTGATATTCATTATCTAATAAGTTAATAGAAGGTACACTCGCATTTCTTTTCACCTGCGTTGCAAATAAGAAAGGCCTCATGAATTTTACATGCCCTTTTGTCTCTGTATTTGGCCACAACTTGGCAATCGTAAGTACTAAGGGTGCACTTGCACTTGGAACAGTGACTTGCCAGGTGGCTACCTACAGATCCACGCATCAGATTGGCATGCTCTCTTAGGTGGTCGTTAATACATCATCCTGTCTGGCTGATGTAGCAGCGGCCACACAATAAAGGAATGTGGTAGACAACTCCCAAGGTGCATTTTACATAGTTTTTTAAGTGTCTCTTCTTACAACCTGGCATGGTAGTGCAATCTGAGCTTACACGCTAACAAAGGGACCCTAGCTTATTCCATGATGTAAATACAAGTCTGACACTCACTTTTTCAACAATTATTTTTTGGTTATGCGACACCTTAACATAAGGTATAGCAGAAACCTTTGCCTTGGGTTAATCCTCAAAGGTGGCTTGTCTTTCACTTCTTTCTTTCTTCTTAAAATCTGCAAGAAGTAATTCTGCTATGCCTGAGAGCAGGTTGTCAGGGAAGCCTGCAGCGTTTACTCTTTCAACTTGGCACTGAAGGCCGATTTTAACCTGGTGATCGCAAGACGTTGACAGCAATACCTTCATGCATGCTCTTGCATGTTCACTTATGTTCACAAGCTGTTGCATCGCCTAAAGAAAATTGTTGAAAATGTGGGTGTCAAGCTTGTAGTTGCAGAGTGGAATAAGCTAGGGTCATTTTGTAAGCGCGCGAACTCTCAGATTACATTTCCATGCCAGCCTGCAAGAAAAAACATTAAAGAAGTATGCAAACTGCACCATCGGAGTTGTCTACTGCCTTTATTTATTCTGTGGCCACTGCTACAATGGCCAGACAGGGCCACGTATTAACGACTGCCTAAGAGAGCATGTTAATCTGATGCATATGTCTGTAAACAGTCACCTGGCAATTCACTGTTCAATTGCAAGTGCACCCCTAGTTTTGACAATTGCCTAGTTCCGGTCAAATACAGTGAAAAAAGGCCACATGAAATTCATGAGGCCTTTCTTATTTAGGTGATGCAAGTGAAAAGAAATGCATGAGTGCACCCTTCTATCGACATACAGTCTACGCTCGTTACAACGGACCCGTGAACAACAGACTTTCAGATATAACGGACCATATTTCAGCCTTAGTTTGTTCTACCTATTTTATTAATGCAATGAAGTTTGCTTTTAACGGACCGCGCTACAACGGACTATCGGCTACAGCAGACGAAATTAGCAGCAATTTTTGTCAAAAATCAGGCGTATAAAATGGACTTTTGCCGTGTTGACATGGGCTGGCAGCTGACTTGCGAGGGTCAGCCGGCGATTGCGGCTCAATATCTTGCGTGCGAGAGAGAGAGGAAAGCGGGGTGGAAGTGTGCCATCTTTCGCCGGTGAGGTACGGAGGGGGGGAGACGAGGACAAGAAGGGGGGGGGGGGGGGGTTCTACTCCAGTTAAATTAAATTATAGGGCTTTACGTGCCAAAACCACTTTCTGATTATGAGGCACGCCGTAGTGGAGGACTCCGGAAATTTCGACCACCTGGGGAGCTTTAACGTGCACCTAAATCTTCTACTCCAGTGGCTGCTGTTAACGGCGCGGCTGCGTGGGTGCCGTATATTGAAAGCGATCTGCGATGTGGACAAAGTGTGGCCAGTGCCGGTAGCTTCGTATGTGCTGTGCTTTCGACATTTAGTTCGCGTTCAAGCGAGAGACAGCACGAAAGTCAATTTGCTTGCTGCTGCTGTTGCGCTTATTTTGCTATTGCAATCGGTGCTTCACTTTTCGGGCCAAACTCCGTTTTTTTGTTTTTGTTTTTTACATTTGATGTTCATCACTCACTCTTTGCAATAAAGTTGTTAGACATCGCGACGAAAGTTTCGGAAGTGAGGTGTCTCCGATATTATGGACTTTGGTAAAACGGTCATATTTTGTCGGACTATCAGGGTTCGTTGCAACGAGAGTCGACTGTATTATATAATGAATACCAGTATCTCTTGAGATGATGTGTGTTCTTGCACACGTGCCCATTCAGTTATTTCACCTCGACTTCTTGCTTAGCAGCGCAACACCATAGCCGCTAAGCCACAATAGCTGGTACCTCCTTCTTCCTTCCTTCCTGCAATTTGTGCACTTGTAGCACACTACTAAGTGCAACAATGGTCCAGTCACAAAAGATGATGAGGACATGCCCAGCATGCTGAGCAAGCGTGAGCAGTGGAATCAGGGAAACAAGCTTCCGCCTGATTGAGCAGGCTAGACTAAAATATTGTTTGAGGGCACCAGCATCTGTCTAGTTTTTCTTCACCCACAAATTGGTGATCTGGACGTGCTCATCAACGACCAGGAAGATAAGGTTTCCGTCGACCGTCTGAAGCCTGCCTACTTGGACTCTGATGCTTTAGCCACCTCTGCTGTCACATTCCCTCCCGACTACCAGGCCAGTCCTACTTGCGGCATGCGTTTCGCACAACTGCCATCCACGCTTCGCCATTCGTCCAGCTCATGACTTCCTCGCTAGGAGGGGAACCCCTGTAGCGCACTACAACGTGCAGCAATGGTCAGGTCACAAAAGACGATAAGGATACGCACAGAACGCTGACGGTGAGCGAGAAGTGGAATCGGCGGAATCGGGCTTCTGCATGATTGAATGGGCTTGGCTAAAAATATAGTTTGTGGACAGCAGCACCAGCACCCGAACTTTGTCACATGTGAGATTCTCTCTCTGCAGCTGGAAAGTCAACCTCAACTGTCCTGACATACTCTCAGCACACGCACAACGCCTCAGTGTTACGTTTCACTGCTTTAACGAGTTTATTTTGGTTTGAATGAGAGACACCTGTATTTCGGCATCAGCCAACACTTTGTTTCTTGAGCTCAAACTCCTTCAAAGAAGCGGTGGCACACTTCCTTTTCTGTTCATTCCTCAATGCGTCGGTCCTTTGTGTTCTCATCCTCATTCCACCACACATTCACCCCACAGACCATTTGAAGCATCCTCTTGGTCTGTTGTACAGTCAACGTCCAATTTTTTGGACTCCCTAGGGGCCGCAAAAACATCCGGAAAAAAAAAAAATGAATGCATGTCTTTTACTGCCCTTAAGGGCTCAAATCACCACAAGCACATCCAAAAAAACTCTGAAGACCTGCTAGTACACTTATTAGGCATATCGGTGCTGTACTGTGACAGGAGATGGCGTGCGCACACGTGTATGATTAAGGAATACATACTGTATCCCGGAATAATTGCCCCTTCATACGCTTGTTAAGCTTCACCGCAATACTTCGTGTATGCTTCACCGCGTAACATTGCCGTATTCAGGCAAATTCGACTTTCGGGAACCGGCATTATGTAATGCGCCGTGCTGTCTGAGCTTCGAAGCTAATTGCGAGGATTACAAAGGTGAAGTCGGTGCTATTGCTGATAGTGGCATATTGATTTAATGAAAAACATGGCACCGAACAGCAAGAAGCTTAATAGTGAACATTGAAGCAGCTAGGCCTAGCGTTGAGGTGGTGGTGGCTATGGCTTCCAGAGGATCTGCGTGCGAGAGCGCCGGTTCGAGGCAGCGACAATCAAAATGGTGGCGGTGGTGGCTCTGATCAATGCCATTTCGGACCTGCGGTCACGGCAAATGGAAAATCGGACGGCGAACGGTTCTTGCGTCCGGAATTAAGTGTGCGAGTGCGACTTTTGTTCGCTTTCAAGAAGAGCTCATTTTCCCTGATAGAAACACATTCCCCGAGTGTTCCCTGAATATTTCCAGACAATTCAAAATCCCTGAGAGTTCCCAGTTTTCTCAGTTGGTAGACACCCTGGAATGCCCTGGGTTTGCTTCAATCTATTATTCAAGTTAGTTGTACACTTATTTTTAAAATATTTTTGCTATGTTTTGTTGTCACTATACTTTTATCGTAATGAATTTCCATGTACCGCATAAGCAACGTCATTTTACTCTGGCATCTTATGTGCCCAAACAACGATATGATTACAAGGCACGCTGTAGTTGGGGACTGGATTTAGACCACCTGGGGTTCTTTAACAAGCACATAAATCTAACTACACAAGTACTTTTGCATTTTGCTCCCATATAGATACGGCCACTGTGGCCGGGTATCGAACCTGCATCATAGAGCTTAGCAGCACAACAGCTTAATCCCTAAGCTACCACCGTGAGTAAAGTAACATAACATTTCAATGCATGTATACACTGGATTTTCCATCTGATCACCCATTACAAAGTGCAAGGCACCCATCATCATCATCATCAACAACAAATTTCCTCCAGCAAGCTCAGGCCGGGCCTGGTCATTGGACACGCGGGCCCTGGCTAAACTTAGTAATGAACAACCAGGCCCTAGCCTGGTCCGGGCTGGGCTCAGTCATGTATGCCCAGGCCCAAGCTGGGCTTGGGCTTCATAAAGCAGGCCCGGCCAAAAAATCAGGCCCGTGCAGTGCTCTAGTTCAAACACGTTGTTGCCTGCACAGTGCATTTTACCACTGCATTGGTTCCATACAAGATGCGATGCAACAAGTGTTTGAATGTGCACGAGGAGCCCCTGCTGCGTGACGGGCAACGTGGGCATTTAGGCTTAGCGTTGCAACCTTATTGAAGACCATTCTGCAGCATGAGAGACCTTGCGACGCTTGTTTGCAAAAAAAAAAAAAAATAATAATCTTTTGTGCTTCCAACACTTCATTTACATGATGATGCCATTTATGGTGCAGTGCCTATAGCGGTTAGCCCTACGGCTGACACTCATTGCTTTACAGTGCACAGATGCAAAAAAAAAAAAAAAAAAAAAAAAAAAAAAAAAAAAAAAAAGCTTGCCTGTGTGTTAGTGCGAGTTCCCTATCAAGAGTGATGGCCTTTGACATTAAATATAACGTGCCCGAACTGCAAATAACGGGACACACTAAGACGCAGCGGCAGCGCCACTTTCGTTAGGTGGATCCAGAGGAGATATAAGGCCCTGCCTCCTTCCCCCTATTCCACCCCGAGACATTCCAACAGTTACGTGCTTACTGTATTGAGCATGCAGCAAGACCCCCCCCCCCCCCCCCCTTCCATAATTTCTTTAAAAAAAAAAAAAAAGAGGTCTGGACACCGACCAAAATGGTTTAAAATATATATTTACGTTCCGGCTCCCCCATGGGAGCCTTGTTCACAATGAAACAAGCAGCAGAGCTGGTGCCCTTTTTATGTGCGGCTCAAAACATGATTAAGCCACTTGGCATACATGGACGGCAGATTACCTTCGCTGTGATTAAGAGTGTGCGCCGTGGTTTGGATGATTAAGGACTCAAGATAAAGACACGTAGAATGATTTCGTTCTTTGGCAATCACACAAGATTTTCCCCAGCTAATAGTATGCGACGTGGTTGCGCAGTGTTCGCCCAGGGCATTTGACACAACGTGTCCTTTCTGGACATCATTCCTGTGCTGTTTAAGTGTTTTTTTGAAGTTGCCAGTTTCTCCGACATAAACATACCGACAGTTCGCACATGGAATGATGTCTCTTCTACTCCTGTGCTGAAGGAGCCGGAGATGTGGCTGGCACATGAAAATGCATGCTGCCTATGACCAGCGAAAAGTTTCACATAATAAATAATATTGGTCACGATCATGAGAGTAATAAGCTAGTGTACGTGTGGCTATTACTCAACCAGTGCATTATGTTAACATCAACAGCACATTGGTTTCGAGCTGCCATCCAAACATATGACGAAGAGATGGAGCAAACACTGGCTAGCTGTGATGCCTTCGCTAACTGCAAAAGAATGAGATATAACTGCATATATGCGAGAGGTGCGAAAAGGGCACCACTAGAGAAAGATGAATCAAGAAAACACCGTAATGTGTGCGAATGAGCATCTACAACTTGTGCGCAACACGATGCAGATAAAATGCATGCATGAGAGTGCGGTGCACTGTTCTCGGCCGGGAAGAAGCCTTCACGGCACACACACGCAAAAAAAAAAAAGGCTTCCAGTGGGTCACCACCACTCGTATTGCGCTGCCTCGCAAGGCAGATCGGTGCGTTAAAAGCTAAAAAGTTAACGCTAGAAGTAAGGAAATTCAAATGTGACTGTAACCAGTTGGCTGAGCGAAATAAAAGTCTTCAAGAGCCAGCATTGCAATCCCCCAAGTCCCCACGAAGATGGTGGCGAGCGCTCATCGTCTCTTTTTGTCATCTGCTAGCCAGAGAACTTCCAGAGAACAGCCAGACCAAAATTGTCTTGGCTGGTTCTGGCAGCCTGCAGGTAGCCAAAACCATCCAGCTGAGAAAAACAAGCATGTGGCGGAAGTGCATCATGCGGTGGGTGGAGGAACCCGAGAAAAATGAAGGCACTCTGGCTGGCTTGGAAGCCCATGGGTAGTCAGAAGTAGAAAATCAGAGGCCCACTGTTAAGCTCTGCTAGATATTATTGACTGAAAAGAAAGCAAAATGGTTGAATTTCGTTTGAATTTTAGTCTACCCAGCTAACCTAACATGGAAGAAATGCAGATAAAGTAAGGCTTCAGCTTTAGCCACTGGGCAAAAGAAATGGTGCGACCCACCTATGTCTTGAAGGTCAGCCATGACAAGCTGAGTAAGGAACTCTTGGGCCATCTCCTCTCTATGCATTATGCTCACCAGGCCTGTTGCTATTTCTTCCTGTAACAGAAGCAAAACATGTGGACGATCGCAGATAATGTTTCTAAGTGACAACAGAAAATACTGACCACTGCCTTTACCTACCTTAAGGCGCACTCCAAGTACAGGTTCTAGGAGCCGGCATAGGGGCCCATAATCCCGCTTCAGGTACTGCAATTCACAGCAAAGAAACAAAAACAGGAGCAAATGACAGCTGTTGCCTATGATGCCATCTCTGCCACTTTAAAGAAAAATAACTGAAACCAAGAGGCTAGAATATAGGCATGCTTACACACGCCACAACTGTCTCAGCCTGCGAAAGTGCTTATCACTGATGAAACACAAGTGAAAAATTCAGTGGCAATTTAGTGGTAAATGCAAGAGAAATGAGTTAGGCATCAGGTCTCACCATTTTGTGGTCCCATATCGCATTAACCTCATTGCAGAGCCACTGCCATTTTGATATGCTGGCGGCCACAGCCACCACAGCGGCAAAAGTGGGCCTAGCTCCTTCGATGTACGCTATTAAGCTTTTTGCTGTTCGGTGCTGTGATTTTCATTGAAAGAATTCACCATTGCCAGCAATGGCGCAGACTCTACTTTTTTAATCCTCGCCATTGGCTTCGAAGCTCGAAAAGCATGGCACGTTGTATAACGAGTTCTCGAAAGTCAGCTTCGCCTCTATACAGCAGTGTTACGCAGTGAAGCATTTGCAAAGTACAGTAGATTTTCTTTAATAGAGACTTTTAGCGTGTCCGGTATTCCGGCAAGTGCGGGCGGTTTGCCGGTTTAGCGGGGGCGTAAACGTGAGCGGCCAGATTGGTGGCGCCAGCTGGTGGTGCAAAGCTCAACCACACAAACACAGAGCTAATTACTATATTCTGCTTAGCTGCTGGTGTAAATATTCGACAGTGGCGTAATCGTGTTCACAATTACGCCGCTGCCAAAAATTTGCACCACTAGTGAAGCAGGATATAGTGGGTTACTGCAGTTTTAGCTCTGTGTTTGTCTGGTTGAACTCTACGCTACCAGGCGGCTGCAGCGATCTAGCTACGCCCCCGCAAATCCGGCAACCCGCCCAAACCGCTCCCGTTTACCAGAATAGCGGACAGGCTAAAAGTCTCTAATACCTCTGTCACATGAGCACGCAAAAACTCCTTTACTTAAGCGGTCTTTTACCAAGTTCAAAAACTTTTTATTGAAGAGGTGTTCTGCGGCAGACACACGGCAACAACAATCTCTTTCTAGTGTTTCCTTCTGGACACACCTTACGGAAAGTGTGGCGCTAGCGTTCGAAACAAAATCTGCCAAAATAAACTGATGTATCTCGAAATATAAAGCGAAAACTTCTTTTATTACACCGTTTTCAAATAAATTTAATAACACCAGATTAAGAGATGTAAATGTAAAGATTTATTGTAGCACCTTAGAGAGCGTTCGACCTGCTCACGAGGGTGCAGAAGAAAATGAGCATTACTGGATTTACAACACATTCTGCGAGACACAATATAATTTGTTACAATGAGCCTTTTCGGGCCGTAAAAGAGATAGATGAACTCCACTTCAAGAAAAGATCGTTTCTGAAAAAGAGATCACTCGCTGTCGTGTGTCTCCGAGCAAAACTATTTTGGGAGAAGTCTCTTTGCTCAAAAGACTTTCAAGTGCCTGTGTCACAAGAATATAAGACGAACTTGAAGGGACTATGAAATTTGTTCCATCATATCAGAAGAATAATTGGCAACATGACAAGGTGTATCCAAATATCTTACTTCAAAATGGTAAATGAAGTAGACTTACAACAGGGGAAAAGGGACATAAACAGCATTTATTAAGCTAAATTTAATAGAAGACTGCCTTCAAATGGTACTCTAGCTTGTCTTCATCCAGTCCATGATGGATGTTTCACGCTTCTGTGCAAATTGGCAAGCAGCCACAAACTATGTCATCCTACCTAATGACCTTAAAATTCCTTCTGTGCTTTCAAGGCGCTGGAAAAAAGTTCACTAGGGAGTTCAAGCAGGCATATGCCGCCTCACAGGTCATCAGTGCAGGCTCCAGAGCTAGCGTAAGTACGAAGGAGTGCGCTGAGTGCGTGGTAAAGCAATGCAACCTAGAGGAAAGTCCAGGTGACGTTGAGCGAACTGCGGAAGGAGAAGCAAGGCAGAGTGTCGTAGAGGTCGAAGGTAGGCAGAGGTGCACTGGGTTGACCTCCTCTGGCAGTTGCTACAGGTTTTGTTTATGATATGGATGTACCGGGTTCGTCTCGTGATAACATCGTCCGCTGTACATTGTGCATGCGAGTGAAACCATGTGACGGTGAGCCAACAATGGCGGCTCAGAGTGCGTGAAGGAGGAAATGGGGGTGGGGAAGTGCGTCGCCTCCCGTCGTACGCATGGCACCGGGGAGAGAAGGGAGAGAGGTAGTCTACTTTGGCTGCATGCGCGGTCGCATGGGCTTTATTTTGAAAGCGATCTGCTTTGGGGGCACACTCTAGGTAAGTCGATGGCTGGTAGCTTTGCGCACGTTGTGCTCTCGTTGCTCAGTTTGTGTTGAAGCAATAGACAGCACGAAGGTCACTTCCCTCGCTGCTGCTGCCACAATGCCTCACGCCAGCGTTCCGATAGCGAGCGGCTGTGGTCAATAAGTGTGATGTGTTAATGTTCGCCTGTGCATGCTGACATCATGCTTGTCAATTTAGTTAGTACGCAGATGAAAGAGACATTCTACTCCGGCGGCTGTTGCGTATGGCACGGCCACGCGAAACATGCCTTGAATACGATCTGCGATGTGGACGGTCCAGGCGCACCAAGGGCCGATAGCTTCGTGTGCGCTATAGCACCCATATGCTTCCATGTCACCCGCATTCACGAAGTTAAACATCCCTATCTCTTTTTGTTTCCTTCTCTTGTTTTCCCCTCTGTTCACGGGCAATGTACACTGCAGGCCTCCAGTAGGGTGCCTCGATGCGTGTGCCCCCGGGCGTGGCCCATCGAGGCACCCTAGCCTGCAGGATTGGTGGCAGTTGATGGTCACTTCGAATGTTCGTCTTAACCGAAGAGCACGTCTGAAGCAGTTCGCTTTAAGCAGATTTTTTTTGGCCCCAGTGAGTCTACGGAAAACCGAACAAACGTTCCCGTGTGGTTCATTATATAAGAGAATTCGGCTTAACTGAGTTCGTCTTAATGAGAGTTCACTGTATTGCGGTGAAGGACAAGAGTGGGAAGGGGCAACTGTCAAAGGACACAGTATATATTCCTTAATTATACTCGCGTGCATCCACCTTCTTCTGACACAGTACTAGCACTTAAATGCCTAAGTGCACTGGCAGCCCTTCAGAGTTTTTTCGGACGTGTGTGTGGCGATTTGAGCCCTTTAGCACAGTAAAAGGCATGCATTCATTTTCTTAGACTGGCCGATCTTTCGAACGCTTTATGGCCTCTAGGGAGTAAAAAAAATTGGACTGACTGTATATACACATACACATGCATGCATGCTCTTCTAAGTTCTCCTATCCTCTCTCTACCTCTACCATGGGAACGACTTCCCACACATATACATACACTGTTTTTTTCCTTTTGACACTCCTAATGCTAATGCATCAATACAATAAAAATTGTTATAGCTTTGGCAGAGCCACTGACAGAGAGAGCCCAGTGTATGGTGCGAACTTGCTTGCAACTGAACACCATTGACACATGCTCTTGCAGTCCTGCTATGCAACAAACACCCTTGTGCATAGTACCCTATTTATTCGATTGTAATGAGAATTTTGTTTCATGATTTTCGTTGCTTGAATTCGACCCTTGCATTAAATTTGAATGGTAAAATTGACTATTTTAAAACAAGTATTCTAAATACCACAGTATTTAGCATTATGTTGGCAACCTGTAGCTTTACATCTCAATCCAATATATATATAGACAAGTTAACTGGAGTAAATATTAGTTGTTGTTTTTTTAACTGTGGTTTTTCTGCTCAAATTGATGCCATTTTCACTGTGCTTGTGTAGATGGCTTGCTACTGGTGTTAAGGTGTTGCAGTACCTTGCGGTCTTTCATGCTTCGACTTAGTTCATTTGCACAGTTAAAGGGACCCTGAAACGCTTTTGACGATTTTCTACAAGCGTACTGAGTCGTTAGAGTAGGTCCTTCTGATCATTAATTGACACATCTAAGTGCTCTGCGTAAAGCGTGTAATTTATTATAAGGTTTTAAAAATGCACATCGCTGCCGATCGCAGCGCACTGCTCGGCGGAATTTTAAGCCGCCCCTACCCATATGACCGAAATAACCCATATGACGTCAGTGGGGCGAGCTATCCGATTGGCTGACCAGGGCGCGTGATCGATAATTTTTCCAACTTTATGGTAAACAAATGATTTTCGTAATAGTTGGAATGTTAGTTAATTTGTTTTTATAAAGAGAAAGTAGCAGAAAGAGAATGCACAAGAACAATTTTTCAGTACACTTAAGCACTTCCGGCACACAGCAAGTGTCGTCTGCTTGTGTTACAACGTACTCCATTTTGACGAGAGCTCCGCGGTCAGAGTTGGTCTCAGTCTTTTCGCGAGCACTATGATTCGACTTTGTTGCCTTGTGGACTGCAAACGTAGCGACTGGCAATATGTCAAGCTGTGACATCGTGTCCCTCTGCAGGGCAGCGTACGAGCGAACTGGCTGCTGCGCATCGGACTGCCGCTATCCGATCGGCGTCAGGATTTGCACGTTTGTAGCCGTCACTTTACACCGGAAGATTACTAACGCACTAGCGTTTCGCGAGTCCCGTATTAAGGCAAACGTAAGCGCAAGGGGACAGGGTCTGGCCGCTTGACTGTGCCGTAACGGGATGAGCCGAGATGAGCAGAAGGGCAAAAGTGAATGGTCTGCATGGTGCAGCCACCTGGTGGCATAGAGCTCAACCATACACAGTAGCAGCAACGAAGCGTATTCTTTTTTGCTGCTCGTGCGTATTTTTCGCAGGAGTGTAATCATCAACACGTTGTTTTTATAAATGTTTAAA
The DNA here is from genome assembly GCF_023375885.2 of Dermacentor andersoni. Lineage (NCBI taxonomy): Eukaryota > Metazoa > Arthropoda > Arachnida > Ixodida > Ixodidae > Dermacentor > Dermacentor andersoni. The sequence continues at coordinate 143,030,316 of NC_092814.1, forward strand.
ATGTTTTACACTTGGCTAGAGCAATATTAGCGCTTTGTTTGGCTGGTTAAGCGCTGCGCCAACAAGTGTCTGGACCGTGCAGACCGATCAGGCCGCTCACGTACGTATGCGCCAAAGTTCCTTCATCAGCTTGAGTTTATGCCTCCAGTCATTTGCCGATATGACCAGCTTGCCTGTGGCTAACGGAATACCAGACACGTTCGGCGCTACGACAGAATGCTCGCAACGCACGCTGCTTCGATAGCTCTCGCTTGGGGTCGACAGCCAAGCGGCTAGCGGAGAGGTTTCGCGCGGGCGGGGGCGGGCTTCAAAACAACCGGAAGTTGACGATGTGACGTCGCATCGTGACGCAGGACCAGTGAAGGCGGAGCTTAGCCCCACTCGCTCGGCGAACGAGTTGAGGAGGAAAAGCATGGCTGGGGAGGAGGGTAACTTCTAATCGCGTGTAGCTCCATTAATACGTAACGCCTCACCTAAATTGTGGTGCGAATGTTCTACTTAAGCTGTACCCTACGCGTCTACAAAATTTGTCCGAACCGTTTCAGGGGCCCTTTAAGGCAAAGCAGTGCATTCGATGACACCCGCTTCGACAGATGAGCAATTTTGACGGCTGAGGAGCTGGGAAACTGCTGCAGCTTGGCAGCTCGACAGCAATGAGTCAATGATTTGCGGATGGCGGGACCAGCGGGAGACCCTCTTAAAATAAATGGCCTTTAAGAAGGGCTTTGACCTCGTAATGAATGGCCTGGTACTGCCCCCGAATGAAATGGTTGCACAGTCTTTTAAGAAGTGCTTAATCTCAAATGAGCTCAACGGCATAGAAAATGACTTGATATTTGGGCGCTTAATTTCAGAGATAGCTTTGCTTTTGCGAGACTCTGCTCATCCCGGCATTGAACACCGACAGTGCCCTTGGCACTGTGCGAAGGTAGCGAGCTTAGCACAGCACCAGAAACACTTGTTGGGGATGTGTTCAACGTAGAGTTACGCGAAATTTTGCAAAAATGAAACTACCTCCGAAAATGATCGCCCGAGAATACTGCCCAAGGAAAGCTCTGCCTCTTCTCTTCCTTAGACGACGATGATGGGTGAAAATAACTTGTTCCTGCATTGTGATTCTTTGAATAAAGGTACCATTTCTTTTTTCATTCATCTCTCGTTACATTCTCGGTGTTATTTTTTATTTTGCATGACTGGAAAGCCAACCCTCATATTAAAATTGTGGCCTCATTACATTCGAGTAAATATGGTACTTGCTAGACAAGGAGTCCAAAGTTTGTGAGTGTTTATCAGTGAAAATTTGGTGTCAAGAAAGCAACATGGCCAGAAAAATTGCTCATCTCATAGTATATTATTGATTAACAAAGATATTCTCCCACATGACAGCTCTTAACTGTAAACATGATGACTGTTCACACAGGCCATCACACTTCTAATGTCACTGGAGGAAGTACTGCACTTTTATGGTGGCAGCCAACAATACAGCCAAATATTGATACAACAAAAGTGCATATGGCAAATTATCAGATATGAAGAAGTTACACTGAGATGAAACTGCTGACATTTTTGCAATGCCCTTTCTTTTTATTTGTCAATGTCTGGTTGTTGTGTCAAGGTTTTATACAAATTTGACAACTATTTGAAGTATTCAATTCAAATTCACTTTGAACCAAAAAACTGATACTCACACAAGCCAGGTTATAGGTGATGAAATTAAGTATTTATGTAATGCACTCTCTTACATCTTTTGGGCAAGACATTCGCTTGTAAGTTTACTTTGTAACAACACACTGGGGAAGGTTTAAGGGCACAGTGTACTTGAGTGAATGCAATTCAGCATAAATTTCTAGTAAATGCTAAGTCACCTCATTTCTACAGAACTATGTGCTTTCAGAATGTCACAACCACAAGCAGAAGTGGGACGTGCATGGTACCTGAAGGAAAGGCTGATAGGAAGCCAAAGGCTGCACTTCCAGTGACTGGTAGCGCCACTTGAGCCGCACTGAGGGAGGCGTTGTCTCCTTTGTTCCGGGGGTGGGTGGCCCTTTTAGCTCAGGCACCAAAGGGTACCACTTTTCGGTTACATGGTGCGCACGAGCAGGCACAAGGGGAACAGTCACCATTCCCAGAGCCACGCTCTTGTCACGTCGCTTGCGCCTGTCAGCCTCTCGAAACAAGGTTACCGTCAGGGTGTTCACGGCAGGCAGGTGGCTGTGGCAGAGCATGCGGCATGTTTGTTACTACTGATGACACGAGCCCCCATTTGAGACTATAAATGAGGACACAAAGAAAAGCTGAACTTGGCGTTAAGTGTAAAAGTATAAACCCTTATTTTGTGAGAAATCTCTCTTTTAGACTGACTTGGCAATAAAAAAAATGTGGAGGACGCTTAAGCTTCGCCTTTAAGCTTGAATGCAATAGCATTCAAAGATCCCTGACTGCTTGTCACGCTTCCCGGCAACCGCAGCTTTCTTACAGATGCGTGGAGGCGAGCGCGATGGTGCTGCTGCAAGAAACTGAACAGGCTGTTCCACTCTTCGTGTCTGGCTTCCGTGTAACAGAATTATATTATCTGGTATATTCAAATTAAACTCTGACACTATCATGTCTGTAGGTTGCGTTTAGCTCGTACTTTACAACTTTTCTGATGCATTTTACTTTGAGGAATTCAATTAGTTCAGTAACACCTCGGCACCACGCGGAGGGCCTGCGTGGTTGTGGCTTGGAATAATTTTTCGCGAAACGAAGTCAGAATTTTTTGCAACACGGGGCCCTTAACGGTTAAAATCTGCAATTTCAATCATACTCAAGCATGTACCTGGTTGTTTTGGGGGGGGGGAAAAAAAAAAAAAAACAGCATTACTACTAGTCAGACGTTTATGAACTATCTGACAGAGAAAAATTACCCAACACCTGCATTTGCCTAAAATAACCAGATGCATTCTTTTTTTTGGCATGTAGCTCACTATATGTCAGACCATTAGAGATGTTAATTCACCCAGATATGGTTCACAGTTTTCCAAAGACAAGTCATCAAACTTCAGCATGTTACTTGTCAGACCAGTATAGATGAAATGCCTTACAGAAACAGTTTTGACTGATTACTTATCTAGCACAGTAGAACGTAGCACATGTTATGGAAAAAAGAGATGTGAGAAAAGTAACGCTGGGCAAAAGCCCAGCCTTACCAGTCAGACGCTTATGAAAATCCCGATACAGAAAAATGACCTAACAGCTGCACCTGTCTAAAGCAGCCAGTTGAATTTTTTTTTTTCACATAGCTGGCTATTTGTCAGACCATTAGAGATCTTAATTAGCCCACATATGGTTCACAGTTTTCCAAAGACAAGTCATCTAACTTCAGCATGTTACTTGTCAGACCAGTATAGATGAAATGCCTTACAGAAACCGTTGTGACTGAGCACCTATCTGGCACAATAGAACCTATACGTACGAGAGAAGAAAAAATAAAGAGAGACAAAAATGTACAATAGAAAAACGTATCATCCAAAGCCCAAAAAATTTGGCAGACTCAAATGTAGTTGACATCTACCTTATGTAATACGAAGCATTGAGTGAATCGTGGCAACACGAGATGCCAAGGCACGCGGAGCTGGTAGGGTCCAATCGGTACCAGATGCCCATTGTTGTTTTTGCGGCTTTGGCAAGCTTACATTTGTGCTCCTCAAATTTGACCTGGGTCTGCACCTTCTTCAACAGGGGTATTTTAGTGGGACGTTTTGGCATGTGAATTATGAGCAAGCTGAGATAGATTTTGTTGTTTTCCTATTGCGTAATGTTTAAAAACAGAGACGGGAAACCGTAACGAAATCAAATATCAGGAACTTTTTCACAAAACTTAATGCTTACGAATTTTGGGCAAGAAAATATGGTGCTGCCCATGCTTGGAAGTCTTCTAGCATTGCATAAAAGGAATGTAGCAAGCTATCAGTAACTTAAGTACACAGAAATTAAGATACAGTCTATGCTTGTTACAACGGACCCGTGTAAACAGACTTTCGGATATAACGGACCATATTTTAGCATTAGTTTCTTCTACCTATTTTATTAATGGAACAAAGTTTGCTTTTAATGGACCGCACTACAATGGACTATCGGCTACAGCGGACGAAATCAGCAGCAATTTTTTTCACAATAGGGCATATAAAACTGACTTTGGCCATGTCGACACGGGCTGACAACTGACTTGCGAGGGTCAGCCGACGATTGGAACTCAATATCGCGTGCGCAAGAGAGGAAGGTGGGGCGGAAACGCACAGTCTTCTTTCGCGTGCGAGGCACGAGGGGGGGTGGGGGAGGGGCTAGGCAAATGAGAGTGAGTTATACTCCGCTGGCTATATACTCCGCGGCCACCATATCTTGAAAGCGATCTGCAATGTGGAGAAAGTGCGTGCCTGCGCGGGCGCCGTATCTTGAAAGCGATCAGCGATGTGGACAAAGCGGCCCTCATCTTCAAAACGATCGAAGATGTGGACAAAGTGCGCCCAGTGCCGGTAGCTTCATGTGCGCCGTGCTTTTGGCGTTTAGTCCATGTTGAAGTAAGAGACAGCACAAAGGTCAAATCTCTCGCTGCTGGTACTGCGCTTATCTTGCTTATCTTGCTTGCACCTTCCGGGTGAAACTGCGACTTTTCTGTTTTTTTACTTTGGACGTTCTTTACTCACCCTGCAATAAAGTTGTTAGACATTGCAACGAAAGTTTCAGAAGTGAGGTGTCTCCGATATTACGGACTTTGGATAAAACAGACATTTTTTGTCGGACTATCAGGATCCGCTGTAATGAGAGTGAACAGTATATAGTATGGTCTACTCTTATTAAAGGGAACAGTAACTAGTATGCCATCACTGATTACAGCTGAGTTCTCATATATGAAGGTCTGAAAAATATGTTTTTTTGTTATCTATAGAACTTCAGTTGAATAGAATCAAGTGTTTTTCTCCTTTGAAACTGATGAATTAGTGACATTCTGAAGTACTGAATAGTTGTGCTTTGCGGAAATCTCTTATTTATTGCATAAAATGTTTTGTTTTCTAGTTTTTCTACAAAATACCGAAGGGCTATCCCAACTTTACGGCAGGTGGGTTATCGTAAGACCAACCTGCATGCAGGCCAATCTGAATTTTGGTGAAATAATGGAATATGGTAGCGCAGTTCGAAACCACGATGAAACAGAATAAACCAACACGAAGTGCTTAGTAGAAGCACGCTTCGTAGCTATAGCATACTAGAATATGGAAGAGTGCGTCGCGTGGTGGCACAGTGCATGCTTTCCTGTAAAGCCGAAAACATCAGTCGCACTACGATCGAACTATACAGGGTGTCCCACGTAACTTTAGCCAAACCTTTAAAATATGCACGTAGCTGGACAGAACCAAAGTAATGTTTGCCATCATTTGGAGATACTCAATAATTTTTTCATTACACCTAATTACATAATTAATCATAATTAATCAACTGCTCAAGTATTATAATTAGATGAAAAGTGTCGATGAGAAAATTGAGCAAAATGAAAAACTCTCGATATAGCTTTCTGTTAGTATGTGCTACATAAAAGTGTTTTTCTGAGCATGAAAGAAGCTTACGAATACGCGCAAAGTGCCTTGAGTGGCTTGTTGCGCGGCAATTTTGCGTGTATTTGCGGGCTTCTTTCACACTCGGAAAAACACTGAGCGCGAGTGCCGATAGCTTCGTGTGTGGTGTGCTTTCACTGCTTAGTTCGCGTTGAAGCGAGAGACAGCATAAAGGTACATTCGCTCGCTGCTGCCGATATGCTTCCTCACTACAGCGAGTGTCTGCATGACACACCATGCTTGTTAATTTAGTTAGTAAGCGAATGTTTACAAGCTTATATGTCCGATCATGCTACTATCCTTACTTCATATAGACGTATCCAAATCGATGATTTCCCTGCGAAACTGAGAATTTTTATTCTAAATTCACCATTAGGTGAAAATGGCTCAGGCCTCGCCCATATGGGCAAAAACCAGATTGGAATAGTTTTATGTTATACCGACCCTGGGGTCAGAGACATCCGCCTGCTGAGCGTGCCACAACGCACGCTTACCTAATATTTAGTTCCCTTGCAGTGCCATCGGCCCACTTTTTTGTTGTTTTGCACCTCAGCTATAGGCAGCGCCGCGCCGCTCGCTCAACTGTACTCTAGTACATTATAAATAGCCGCCCTGGCCGTTCCACCAGCAGCAATGACAGCCGGGAGTGCATGGCCGCGCACGTGCTGGCCAGTTGCCAGAAGCGCCGAAAAGTCCAGTGTTATAAGCGCGAAAAAATTACGAGAAACTGTGCTGGAGGTGTCGTCATATGAATGGCTGCGCTCTCTTTTTCGAAGAAGGAATCCACTCGCTGATCGCGGCCCCTGCCGGAGCACACATGCCGAAGCCGTTCTGGTGCAGCGCGGCGCAATTTCCGTAAATTTTTCGTGTTTGGCGCAGGAATTTGCATTTGTATCAAAATCGCACAATTGGCGTGAGAGTCCCATCTCCGAACATGCCTATGCATAATGCTTCAAAAAAGCGCATAAATAAACAAGTTGCGCCACCGGACCTCTCCAACAATACACTGATCTGCAGCTCCATGAAGAACTCAGCTGGGGCTTCTTTCATACTGTCTCCTGTGACATACACCATGCATCCAACTTCTGGGAGGTCAACTTTAAAAGCACAAAAAAATATATATATATATAATGAAGACCCTGGCTAGGAGGGACATGCAGTGTTCTACTTTTGTATGCAATGAGATCTTTGACAGGTTGCTGTGTTCATTCAGGACCATAGAGTTTCATACAATAATTACTAGAGTGAACTCTGGCGCTAGTGTCTACGGGAGCTGCAAAGGGGATAGTTTAGCCAGCATGGGAATTATGGGAAGTACGTGGGTTTGCATAAACTTTATCCTTTTGGCTTCAAATGGCCTTGAGACTTTGTAAACTTGTCATTTTCTATAAAGTAATGCTTAATAAGTAATTAAATTAACATTAATATTATCCGATGGCAGGATTCTAACACAGAACTTCTAGCACAAATGCCCGATAATGAAACCTTTACATCACGGACACATGCATTGACAAGCGACATAAAACGCCCTTATGAATTTATTGTAGGCAAGCCAGTGCCTTGAGACGCTTGGCACGTTTCAATTTGGCCAGCTTGGCAAGCTGAACGATTGCAATTAGTTGTGATTGTGGATGTTTGCAGCGTCTTCTGCACTTTGAAAACTATAAATTGCTCTGAAATTTACGACTATAAGGGCATATAAAGCGTAATAAACAAAGCCACAAGAACATTGGAATCCACAAGCAATAAGATCAGATATATTCATGTACTTCCCATAATTCCCATGGTGGCTGAATTATTTCAGCGTCAGAATTCCCTCTAGTAATTATCGTAGGAAATTCTATGGTTTAATTCAAGGAAGAGATTCAAAAAATGTGCAGCATCTTTTACTCATTGTAATTCAAATAAAAATATCAGACTTCCTTCATTACATCTCCTCCTTTAGCACCAGCTAAGGTGATGCTAGCTAACCAAACCAAGCTGAAAGCATCAAACCTACTAGTGTAATGAGTATCACCAATATCTCACGCATGACAGGCAAGTTATTACCTGGATGCTGAAAAGTTCTTGGCCTGATGAAGAAGAAAGTGACACAAAATCGTGAAACTTTCCTTTCATCTTACATAGTCTCTCCAAAGCTCAATGCACTTTGCACACGGTTTTGTAGGGCTTAAGCCTTTCCCCACCACAGGGAAAAATGGCCGTTTTTTTTCTAGGTTACACTAGATCATTGAACTCATAACTTTACGCAATACATAAACGCAAAGCAGAATGAATTCGCTAACTTTTACTAACGAGATTCATGTAGGGTGACCACATTCCTATTGACGGAATGCAGGACACGCTGGCCGGGAGGAGGGAGGGGAGGAATTGATGGAGCACAATGAGAAATTAACTATAATAAATTATTTTTTAACTTCTGGCGAGAAATTTTTTCTTGCAATATTTTGTCATATCTGAAACAGGTAATAGAGTAACTGATACAAGTTGAAGTTCAAATACATATCTGTGTAAACAAAACTATTTTATACATCACTGTAATAACGCTCCAACATGAAACAAAGTTATTAATATCAACATAAAAATTCAGCAACCAAAAAAAGACGCAGTTTCACCCGAAAAGTGAAGAATCAATTGCGGTAGCAAATTTGTAGACAGCTATACAAAGCAAGGATAGTAGTTTTATTGGCTGCATAAACTTGGAAACATTCGCTTACTAACTGAATTAACAAGCATGGTGTCAGTGAGCACAAGCAAACATGAACACATCGCACTCAATGAGTGTGGACACTCGCTGTCAAAATGCTGGTGTGAGCAAGCACGGCAGTAGCAGCGAGAGAAGTGACCTTCGTGCTGTCAATCACTTCAACGCAAGAGCGCAGAAAACGCAGCATGCACAAAGGTGTGAGCCATCTGCAGATCCCTTTGAAGATATGGGGCATGCGGCTGTGCAAAGTATGCACTTGTTCGCGGAGTCAAAGGCGCCCCCTGCCCCCCTCTCTCCCACACTGCCTCCTCACTCTCCTCCCTATCACGTGCGAAATTAAGTTGCAATCATGAGTTCCCCTTGCATTTGGTCATAAAATGTGCAGTTGCTGCTGTAGCACAATGCCGCAGCCCCCTCCCATCCCCCCATGGTCTTTCATGCGACGAAAGGTGGCGAGTTTGCGCTCCGCTTTCCTCCATGTGCGCCAGATTGAGCCGCCACGTTGGCTTCCCTCACGTACTTTCACTCGCACATACAGCATACGACACATGGCGATGGTGTTATTGCCCTTGGCCTTTATACAGACCATCCCAGTGATGGCAAATACGCGCCTGGAGTGTCTATATAATTGCTATCGCAATAAAAATAGTCAGTCACAAAACAGATGTGGCTTAGTTTTCACCCTTTACTGATTAAGAGCCTGGAAAGCCCTCGATGTCCCTTGTTTTACTTTCTTGAAGTCATAATTCTTGTCAGATCAAACTGCCTCCAAAATGGTTCGGTCTCATAGCACAAACTGGTAGAACACCTGGCAGGTTTGCTCATAGCTTGCCTTCACCAATAATACGGCCTTGATCAGGTCCACGCTGCGTCGACTTCATTCACTGCTCTAAGCTTCCGTCATGAGTGAAAAAAAGTGGCTCCGTGAAAGCATTAGTCACTGGAATGCTAAGCACAACTGACAGGAATACAGTCAGGTTTGGAAAAGCAGCACTTTTGATCAAGCTGCTCCACAAGTTCCCTAAACATTCTTTTGATTTTGCTGCAACTAGCTGCCTGATTGCTGGCTGTAGACCGTACAAATCACCATACAGCTCACCCATGCTGATGGGCGATGTCAACTGGAACGCTGCAACAACTTTTGCAAGGTCACTGAACGTAAGTTCACACTGCAAATCCAAGCACTGAAGTTGCTTTGTTAAAGACATGACAGTACGCGTGTGTTCAACTAGGGGCCCACATTGGGGGGAATGGCGGGACGGCGCATGCAGTTGGTGCCACAAGCATTCGTCGCTGCCGTGAACCACGCGGCTAGACAACTTTTTTAGAACCTCCGAGTGCTTGCACCTAACACATCCTCAAAGAGGGTGGCCAGATGCAGCTGAACTCAAGGCACTATCAAAGAATAATAATAAAGTGTGAAATGTGAGACATTTTTTGAAGATTTTCGTATCTCTTGTGGGACGTGGGACAATAGCCCTCAATGCAGGACAGTACTGCGAGTCATGGGTCGGGTGGTCACACAAAATTCATGTCATAAAACATAAAATAAATTGCCAAAAATGAAATTGCAGCATAACAGGCATGGAAGCGGCAAAAGGAAGTTTTGGAGCAGCTCTGGAAGGACCAAATTTCGCACTTTCAAGCAGGTTTGGAGCATGAATTGTCCAATTTGAAGCAGCAGATGCACGTTTGGGAGCAGCTTGGTAATGGTCAACATGAGTGAAATACAGGTGAAGAAAAAGTGTTCTTTATTTGACTTTGCAGAATACTATTCGGTTACGGCAAAGTATTTCTGTGGAAGCCCGCAAGGTGAGCAAAATTCATAACAGGAAAAAATTGACATCCATCCAACTGTAGCATAAAGCTACAAAGGAAACCCCATACTGGTTTCTCAGAAACTACTATTAAAGGGGCCCGAACCACTTTTTATTGAAGTTGGGAAATGCATTTAAAGTTAAAATAGCCTACCGTATTTATTCGAATCTAGGCCGATAGTTTTTTTTTTTTCAAATAATCATACCAAACTCTAGGGTTGGTTCACATTTGAGGATCAAAAAAGAAAAAAAAAAAAAAAAAAGTGCCAGTTTGTAATTGAATGATAAATATGCTGCATAGCTAGCGCCATCTAAAAAAGTCAGTATCGCAGCTGCTATTAGCTGTGCCAGTAGCCAATTGAAGTACACGAGCGACATCACTAGTTTGACCTGTGTTGTATCGGCGTACAGCATTTCTATGCATGCGGCGTGGCCCATGGCGTGGCGTTATCATAATGGCACCAAACAGGCGATAGCACTGTAGTGCCGCTTTCAAACGAAAAGTTGTGCTAGCCGCAGAGGCATCGTCAAACGTTCAAGCCGGGTGGGACTTCGGCATCGATGAGAAAAACCACCGTCGTTGTAGGGGGAAATGGGGGACGCTTTTTGCATGTGCCGCAACGAGGAGATGACAGCGATAAGGAAAATAAGTGCGTGGTAACAGAAAGGAGCTGTTCACGGAGATCCCACTGTGTTTCAATGCATGCGAGCCATGCCGTACTGTCTGCACTTGCGGACGCGACCTTGCACGGGTGTGGTCTGGGCTAGCACCGATGATAACGTAGAGTGAGCTTGGCATGATCGTATCAAATAAATGCCGTTTTCATTTTGTGAACACTGTCCTCACTTTTTTTGTTTGGCCTACATTAGAGGTAAGTTTTTTTATTTTTCCTGGCTTCGGACATTCAGGGGTCGGCTTAGAATAGGGGCTGGCCTAGATCCGAGTAAATACGGTATTTCAGAAATACTTTGCCGCAAAAACTAATTTGATGTGTTCCGCAGAAACATAGCTATTGGCAATCAAAGGTCGCCTATGGTCCCCTTCGCAGTGCTCGTGCTCCTTCTTCAATGCCTTGCACTGTGAAGGCTACGGCGGAGCGGGGCGTGCCCACAACACTCCACCTACTGAGCGTCACCATGACGCGCAGTTCAAATTTGGTTTTTGAATGTTCCCGTAGACGGCACTATTTCTGATTTGGCACCTAAGACGCACGAAATGTGGTTGCCCTCAGCGAGACACAGCATGCTCAGCGAGCGAACTTGTCACGGCCACTGTATCTGTGCAACGTAGCAGACCACAGCTACATGGTGCGGACTGGCTTCCGGCATTCTCCTGCACCAGTTTGAATACGGATGCTAGTAGCCATATCCAACTTTTGCATTTTGAAGCACTGTTAACTAGCTTAGAGCAAAGTCTGCCAAAGCATCAAACTAGAAACGGCCAGGAGCAAGCGTGCACTGGCAAGTGTGCGTGTGGTCTGACATTAAGTTTTCCATGGTTCAAAGCTAGGTTAGTGTTAAAAACTAATCGAAATTAGCAAGACCTGACGGCTATAAGCAGTCTGGCCAGTTTAGTTCCTACGTGGGTGGCCGTGTCCGAGCGTAGGCAGACGATAGTTGGCTCCTTCTAGAAGTACATAATTTTTACAGAAATTCCAAAACAGATTTTGCTTACTTCAGCCTCTTCATTGGCTGAGACGTTCACAGTAGCATATGATATCTGCAGACTTAGTTTTTTCACCGAGCCCGAAGGTTGGTTCAGGACCCCTTTAAGTTACTTACTGGATGTGCCATGTAAATGTAGGAAAGCAAAAAAATAATCAAGGTCGGAATGTATTCATTCAGGGCGACTTCCCTTCCCAACTGTGCCATAAAATAAGCGTCTTTAGTTGAGGTTTTTAACTCATGAAAAGGGACGAGAGACAGCGGCAAGACGCGGACAAAGCGCGTCTTGCCGCTGTCTCCCGTCCCTTTTCGTGCGCTAAAAACCTCAGTTATAGAATACCAACTAACCTACGGTCTTTAGTTGGTCCACATACAGCCTACGCTCGTTACAACGGACTCGCAAACAACAGACTTTAAGCTATAACAGACCACATTTCAGCCTTAGTTTGTTCTACCTATTTTATTAATGCGACGAAGTTCGCTTTGAACAGACTGTGCTACAACAGACTATCAGCTACAGCGGATGAAATTAGCAGCAATTATTTTTTTTTCAAAATCGGGCTTTAAGACGTACTTTTGTCGTGTCGACACAGGCTGACAACTGACTTGTAAGGGTCAGCCGATCATCGCGGCTCAATATTACGCGCATGAGAGAGGAACAAAGGGTGAAGACGCGCCGTCTTCTTTTGCGCACAAGGCACCGAGGGAAGAAAGGGAGAGGGGGGGGGGTTCTACTCCAGCGGCTGCTGCTTACGGCATAGCTGCGTGGCTATCGTATCTTGAAAGTGATCTACGATGTGGACAAAGTGCGCTCAGCGCTGGTAGCTTCATATGCACTCTGCTTTTGACGTTTAGTTCGCGTTGAAGCAAGAGACAGCACAAAGGTAAATCCACTCGCTGCTGTTGCCGCACTTCCTCACTTCAACGTTTTGACAGCAAGTTTTCGCGGTTGTTGAGCGAGATAAAACTACTATCCTTACTTCGCATAGCTGTCTACTAGTTTGCTATTGCAATCGATGCTTCGCCTTTTGGGCGAAACTGCGACTTTTTTTTTACTTTGGATGTTCGTCACTCACTCTTTGCAATAACGTTGTTAGATATCACGACCAAAGTTTCGGAAGTGAGGCATTTCGGATATTATGGACTTCAGATAAAACGGATGTATTTTGTCGGATTATCAGTGTCCATTGTAGTGAGAGTCGACTGTAGTATTCAGATGCCTAAGACTTATATAAAGCATCCTTAATGCGTTGTATAGCACAAAACTATTTTGGCTTTCCTGCGGCCAAGTTACAATGCGTCACCAAACACACCGACACTCCAAAGACGCCAACGCTGAACGTGATTGCTTAGGCTTCAATTTCGGGATCCATGGTCATGCTATCCAATGCATGACCATGGCTGTGATGCTAGTTGCCACTGAAGACGCACATTGCACTAAATTTGGCATCTTCATTCATAACTAGTGCTATGGCACACTTTGGCACAGGTTGGCACAGATGGTGCAATTAGCACAGCCCTTCCATCCCTGTATGAAATTGAACAAAACTTGTAACAATATGCTTGCACCTAAAAAAAAAAAAAAAAACCCTCACAAATATTTTTGATATATACAGAATGTTTTGTTATCTAATAGACACTATCTGCAAAGAAATCACAATTTTTCCTTCAAAAATACTTGCGCTAAAAAATTTTATTGGAAGCCCTACAGTTGAGCATGCCATGCAACAAAGCAGTTCCTTAATGTGAAAAATAGGGGAACATTGCAAGTCTTGCACTAAACTATTGTTTTCTGCTGCATTTTGCTGTTGTAACATTTCTTGCAGTCTCAGTATGTCTCCATGTTAGCTGGCTGGTGCTGAATGACTTCAGTTGGAGGGAAAATATTAGAAGAGAGGGGGTTAACCGAGGGGCCTGATTTTTATTAGTCATATCATAAGAGGCCAACAAACACGGACACCAACGACAACATGGGGGAAATTACTTGTGCTTAATAAATTAAAATAATGAAACGATCAATTAATGGAAATGAAAGTGGATGAAAAAACAACTTGCCGCAGGTGGGGAACGATCCCACAACTTTCGCATTTTGCGTGCGATGCTCTACCAATTGAGCTACCATGCGCCGTTTCCCCATCCACTTTCTTGGGTAATTATGTTTCCTAGTAGAACCCTGGGAGCGTTAGCCAGCGCCACCACTCAGACCTTGGCGGCGGATGTGGAACATCCTTTCTGCCGCAGGCGTCACGAGAACGTGATGTTTTTGGGTGAAGGCAACCGGTCAATAAACCCACACATGCTACCTGAAGGCATCAATGTTGCCGGATTCGAGACCCTCTATAGCGGACGCATTTCGCGCCCCTATACACCCTCGTTACATAATAAACGAGAAGAGAGGGTTAACCGAGGGGCCCGATTTTTATTAGTCATATCAGAAGAAGCCAACAAACACTGACACCAAGGAAACATAGGGGAAATTACTAGTGCTTAATAAAAGAAATAAAGGAACGATAAATTATTGGAAATTAAATTGGATGAAAAAACAACTTGCTGCAGATGGGGGACAATCCCACAACCTTCACATTTCGCGTGCGATGCTCTACCTGTTGAGCTACCGCGGCGCCGTTTCCCCATCCACTTTTCCCATGCAAAGGTTGTGGGATCGTTCCCCACCTGCAGCAAGTTGTTCCCCACCTGTAGCAAGGACCTCCCAGACCTTGCTATGTGTTCAATTTCAAATTCACCCCGCCGAAATTGAGTGCATTACTTTTTAACGATGGAGTAGGATGAGCACTTGTTTCACTCATACTGTCAGAGACCTCCTTTGGAGTCGTCCTCTGGAGGAAAAGAAACTTTATGACAACCTGGAGTTGAGAAGGTGAAAATTTTGTGTTAGCCTCCAAGAAAGCTTGAACAATTATGTGCCTTAAATAAACATGAAATTATTAATTAGACATGTAAAACTCTGCACATGGCCACATAAATGTACATTAAAAATATATATATCAACGAAATTATATACAATACAACAATATTGTCAGCGTGATGACACAGCACTCTTGCTCGTAAAAGAACTGCATTAGCTGGCATCCAAAGGACCTGCTTCCATCAACTAGCTTTTGCCCTCAAAGTCGTGAAGCACTCACCTGAACTCGAAGTGCTCCCCCCAGAAGCAGAGCTGAGACTTCAGCTTGGCTGAGGTGCGAGCGTATAGTGTGCCATCTAAACGCAGCTCACAGAAATATCGCTTCTTTGGTGCCAGGCCCTTGGCCTCCAGCACCCAAAGCCGAAGAGCATTCTCAGTGCGGCGGATGGCATCCCGCTGTGGCTGAGCAGCCTGTCGCAGCCGTGCCAACCAGTGCAGGCACTGCTGCCGAGACCGGCAGGCGTACACACACGCCGGACCACCACGAGGTGCCAACTCGAACCAATGTTCACCTGCACCCCGCGGGGCAGGGCCCTGCAGAAGCGACAAAAACAGGCTCAACAAAACACATGGCCAACATGGCTGACATTGCAGCCGTGCGAAAATGCATTAATCATGGAGGATATATGTGGCATCTACCAAAACAACAATGACGTTTTAAAGAAAAATAGCAAGTGCAAAATATGTGCTATTATATCCCACTCTATACAAGTTGCAAAATGGTGCCCAAGGTCCAAAGGGTTCAAGACTACGTGGAGGCACCGACATATAAAAAATTGGTGATCAAAATACCAGTATTTTTTGTATGGCAGTGTTGCCATGCAGTCTTGAAGCCTCTTGGACTATGGGCACCTCGTTGCAACTCATATTCAGCATGATTGTATGTGAAATTCAATGCACTATTGTTCCATGTGCACCCCCCCCCCCCTCCGGCACACCTCAGCATATTTTTCATATTTTAATTACTGTAATAGCCTGCATACTATACAGAGCCAATACAATTAGCAATTTTCAGGCCGTATCTTGGAGGTAATCTGTGGCATATGCAAAGGCCGAGCCGAGATGGTTGGGGCCTTGATGCGCATTCTGTTCCTGCGCATTAAGTGTTGGCAGTCGTGTAACCTTGAAATTTGTTCAATTTGCTTGAGTGCGCAGGACACCGATAAAACTATGAACCTTACTTCATGTAGTTGTTTCCTTGCTATTGCCATCAATGCTCCGCTTTCTGAGAAAACTACCAAATATTTTTTTCTCAGCATGAATATCTGTATATTTTTATACTTTTTCTTTGTAATGTGTGGGCACAATCTGATGACGGCTGCAGGCACTAAACGAGGCCAGCCAAGGCGTTCAAGATTTACAGCACCACAAAATTTATCTACACAAACCTCGGACACTGCGAGTTTTCAAGCATGTAAGGAGGGGGAACACTTATACCCTAAAGAGGTATTAACCAACAAATAAATCCCCCTTCCCATTGCAAGGAAAGCTCACCATGTGACAACTACCATCATGAATGAAGCGTGGCTCTGTGGAAATGGGCCTATCGATACTGCATAAATATACCCTCCCTTTACCACTGGGAGGTACCCTTTAACAGGGGCAGATCCAGGGTGTATGTCTGGATGTCCTGACCCTCGGTCAATCTTTTGTAGAGACAATTACAATCTTTTCTCCAGCGCTCCCATGTAGTATAAACAAGGGAACTTTGTTGGCGATCTTGAGTCTTCTCACTGACCCCGACTGTTCGCTCAAACGGCATTGAATTGAATTGACTGCTGGGGTTTTAGGCGCCAAAACCCCAATTTGATTATAAGGCACGCTGTAGTGAGGGACTCCAGATTAATTGTGACCACCAGGGGATCTTTAACATGCCCCCAATGCATGAGACACGGGCACTTTTGCATATCGCCCCCCTCAAAATGTGGCCCCCACAGCCCGAATTTGATCCCATGACCTTGTGCTTAACAGCGCAACACCATAGGGGCTAAGCCACCCTGGCAGGTCTCAAACAGCATCTGCAAGAAGCACCGTCCCACACTGGCTCACTTGGCCATGTGTGCGCACCAGCTTATGTGTCTGGCTGTACAAAAATTATTATTTGTGGCTGTTATAAGAAAGGAGGTTTCCTAAAATAATTAAATTCTGGGGTTTTACATGCCAAAACCACGATCTGATTACGAGGAACACCGTAGTGGGGAGCTTCGTATTAATTGTGACCAACTGGGCTAAAGCACTGTACGGGCCAAATTATTCAGCCCAGGCCCACCATTAGACGCCTGGCCTGAGCCCATGGCTCCAAGCCCGGGCCTGCATGACCAGGCGCTCCCTGCGCCCATGACAGAAACTCGCTGTAGTAGATGTCTTAAGAATGCCATTGCTTAGATGATGTATCCAAAGACATTACAATGAAAGTGCACTGACAATGAAACGCTGCAAGAAAAGCTTTTTCCCACAGATAAAACATGAACCTAATATGAAACGGCTGAACAACGCAAAGGCTGGGTTAAAACATTTCAGCAAGGCATGTTATTTAAAGTGTTGAGTACACTTTATGCTGTAAACACCAAGAAAGAATTATACACATTTGTAAAAAAGTAGCAGTTTCATGAAGGCGAAGCATTGACAGCGATAACAAGGTTTAGCGATGCGCTCGAGCTCCTCGCACGATGTTGCTCTGCTGAAGATCTCTGCTCTTTGCAATAAACAAACACATCTTTATTCTGTTTAATGGGCAAGTAAGCGCAGGACGTATCCATCCATGTTAGAGGCATAAAAGCAGTGAGGCTGCAGTCGGCCATTGTAACATCACAGTGTCTACCAAGTTGACATTTCGAAATTTCCCGAGTTTTCCAGGTTTTTCCTGAGTGCCATTGCAAAATTCACGAGTGACACAGAACTTTGTTTTATGTCAAGACAGGTTGAAATGCATGTTAAAAAAAAAAAAAAAAAAAAAACGCTTCATCCAGCTTGAATACAAAGGAGTAGTGTTTATTTTATTCAAAAAGAAAACAGAAGGGATGGGTTAGTAAAATGCACAGTGAATAAAATATCTTCGAAAAATAATGGTAAAGCCCATCGCAAATTGAGTCGAATACATACAAATACGAATAAAATGAAATGCATACAGAAGCAAATATTTTCGTATATGAGCTATTTCTATCAACTGATAGCAGGCTCATTGGTATGAGGCCCGAACTTTGCCACATGTGAGATTATCTCTCAGCAGCTGGAAAGTCAACCTCAACTGTCCTGACATACTCTCAGCTCGCGCACAACGCCTCAGTGTTGTATTTCACTGCTTTAAAGAGTTTAGTTTGGTTTAGATGAGGGTAACCTGCACCTTGGCGTCAGCCAACACTTTGTTTTTTGAGCTCAAGCTCCTTCAAAGAAGCGGCGGCACACCTCCCTTCCTGTTCATTCCTCAGTGCATCGGTTCTTTTGTGTTCTCATCCTCCTTCTGCCCCGCGTTCGCCCCGCAGACCATTTGAAGCATCCTCTTGGTCTGTTGTACAGTCAACGTCCATATTTTTGGACCCCCTAGGGGCCGCGAAAACCTGAATGCAGTCCGAAAAAATGAATGCATGTCTTTTACTGCCCTTCAGGGCTCAAATCGCCACAGGCACGTCCAAAATAGCTCTGAAGGCCTGCCAGTACACTTATTAGGCAGATCGTTGCTCGTACTGTGACAGGAGACGGCGAGTGCACGCGTGTATAATTAAGGAATACATAGTGCATCCCGTGACAATTGCCCCTTCATACGCTTTTAAAGCTTCACCGCAATACTGCATGAATGCTTCACCGCGTAACATGGCTGTATTGAGGCGAAGTTCACTTTCGGGAACCGGCCTTATGCAACGCGCCGTGCTTTCCGAGCTTCAAAGCCAATCGCGAGGATTACAAAGGCAGAGTTGGCGCCATTGCTGACAGTGGCGAATTGATTTAATGAAAAACACAGCACCGAAAACCCAGAAGCTTGATAGCGATCAGCGTCGAAGCAGCTAGGCCTAGCATTGCCATGCGTGAGCGCCGGTTTGAGGCGACGAGATAATCAAAGAGGCTTTGATTAATGCCGTTTCTGACCTGCGGTCACAGCAAAACGTTCGGAAAATCGGATGGCGAAGGGTTCTTGCGTCCGAAATTTTAGACATTCTTATACATTGAATTTATGGGGTCCGTGGAGGGGCTGCAAAGCCATCCGAATTATCGGGCATGTCCCAAAAATCAGGCGTCAAAGTTGATTCGTTACGATTACTCTTAATCGGGTGAGCATTAGCGTGACTTTCGTTCCTTTTCAATAAACTTACAGCTAATTTTCCCTGACAGAAGCAGAAATTCCCCGTGTCCGTGAGTATTTCCAGACTATTCAAAATCCCTGAGAATTCCCGGTTTTTCTAGTTGGTAGACACCCTGACCATTCAAAATGAAAGGTCTTTCCTGAATGATGCATTAAGCAGCCATTAAAAAATTGCTACAAATGGCGCATATAGCAGCACTGTTGGAGACCGGACTATTACTGAAATTTTTGTCACGTGCTTGAGAGCTGTTTACCAACAATAAAAATAAACAGCAGTCTTTCACTTGGAACTTTCTTTTTCTATTCTATCCTATCATTATTATCAGCCCCTCCCCTTACTAACAGACCTCCCCTCTTCCCCCTCAGATAAAAGCTGGTACCCTGCTTTAAGGTAACCCAATATAATGAGACACCAATATGATGTGCTAATATCCATGAAAAAAAAAGAAATAGAAACAAAAGGAAAGAGAGTGTGACAGACAAAAGAACACCTTGTATTATAGGCATGACTTGACAGTAATTGAAATTATTTACTTGAGATGAACTCTTCATCCTGCAACAAGTAGCGGGGCCAAATTTAGTCTTGGTGGCTGTACTCCAAAGGGGATGGACTTCAAAAATGTCTGTGTGCTTTATTTCAGTGCACATAAAAGAATCCAAGTTGGCCTAAATAATTCTATTCACTACTGCATCACCTAAAGCCAAGAGTACAGTTTTGGAAGAACAATGAGAATTTTGGAACAGCCAAAAGATTTCTTGCAGCAGCTCTTGTAGTAGGGCATTTAGGATATATAAATGACACAAAAACAATATAACGCGAAACAATATAATGCAAGTTCTGTAACTCTTTAATTCTAGAAGGCTATTTAGACATAAATACAGAGCAAACTTACATTTAGAAGGAATTATAAAAGTTTAATTAAAGACTCGATGTGGTGAATAACAACATTATGAAATGCAACATGTGGTAAGGTGCTCACAAGACAGTGGCAATAGCAAAATAATAGATTATGTATGGTAAGTGGAATCTCAACTTGCTTGCAAGTTGCAAGATTACTTAGTATATGGCTTTACTTATTCTGGAGGGACTCCAGGCTTGAAAGTGCTTCCGAGAGCCTTTTCTGGTTCTGACCCCTCCTCAACAGTGTCTCAATGCTCTGGATGTTGGGAGAAACATTTTGCCTACATCCTTTTGGAAACTATACTTTAGCATTTCTCAGCATCTTTCTTGATGATTTTATTTCATCTTCTAGGTTCCCTGCATTTGCCTTTATTCCCAGGTACATTAAGTCACCTTAGTTTCATTCCTCTTTTGCACTCACTACTGATGTTTCTGCTTCTAGTCGCTGTTGTTGCTACTTGCAGGTGCCCTTTACTGCTCTGAGCAGTTACTGGTTTAGCGGAATCACCACGTTTGTGAGGCAGGTGACAATGCACCCCACTTTGTTGCTCTCATGATTAAAGCTGCAGAGACGGCATCATAACAGGAATTACTAATGTGCCACCCCACATACGCTACAAAGCCGCAAAAGCGGAAGCCCAGGTTTCGTTTGCACAATCGTAGCCATCAGACCTTCAGCAGGTGTCTTTGAAGCAGACATGGAGCAATTATTGCCAAAATGATACTTTTGTTGTAGCATGCAGCAAGATGTGCCCTTTGTAGAAGTTTGGAGCAAGTGTAGCAGCAGTTTCACTTCTGCAAGCGCTCATTAAAAAACTTTTTGAGCATAACATATACATATGCACTAATAAGTGACCATGAACATAAGGACAACTTTATTATTGATCGTGATGAATTTTGTGTTTAGTGGCACAAGGGTCAAGTTTTTTTTTACCATTATAACATAAATTGAGGATACATAAACAGTCATGGCCTTACATTTAGACATAATTGAACAATGAATTCACTAGACCTATGTGTGCAGCTAAACAAGCCTGGAAATAGGCCTTAACCGTTTGCTACAAATGGAGAAACCTTACCCAGGCCTGTCCCTGAGCGGGGTGGTTTCGGAGGCTTGGATGCAGAGGACCCAGTCTGGCCCCCTCCAGGCCCCAGGGGCCCCCAGGTGACTGCAGCAGTGACTCGTGCGAGCGCGAGCCACGAAGCCGCGGTGTAGGCGCTTCAGATCGCCGCGCCCGCTCCAGCTTGCTAACGCTCTTGGTTCGCTTCAAGGGATTCTGCTTCAAAGATCGCTTTGAGAAGAAGCTCTGCAACCCAAGAAACCCCCCCCAAGGAGAGAGGTCACTTTTCAAGAATATCTCACTGTGTGAAGGCCTCAATTCAAGGCAAGTTCTGGTGTCACTATTGTAAGCTTGCAGCACATTTTTATACAATGAACCATAGATGCAGTTCACACAGAAACCATCCCCATTATCACCAAGGCTGAGATGGGTTGCATAATGCAAAGTGTGCTTACAAAGTAAACATGTAAAAAAAAACATGAAAAGGCACATTTTAGAAGCTGTGAAACACAGCCATGACCAATTTTTCAATGTCAAACCATTCTGAACACCATTTCATGACAGCTCCTTATTTTCTCAAAAGGTTCAGTGCAACCAGCACATGATTATGGCATTAATTAATAATAGTTATCAATTTTCACACTGATAGACAGTCTACACTTAAAATTCTCAATATATGGCAAACTTTCTACTTGTTATACATATGGCTTTGATGGGTTTTTCTTAGCATTGCATGTAGCTTCAGAAAGGGCATCAGGAAGGCAAATTGTCATTTACTAGAACCAACAGACACCAGTGCCACCATGTCACTGCACATACTAAAAGCACATCATCATCATCAGCCTCTTTTATGTCCACTGCAGGACGAAGGCCTCTCCCTGCGATCTCCAATTACACCTGTCCTGCGCCAACCAATTCCAACTAGCACCCGCGAATTTCCTAATTTCATCACCCCACCTAGCCTTCTGCCGTCCTCGACTGCGCTTCCCTTCTCTTGGTACCCATTCTGTAACCCTAATGGTCATAACCCACAATAACATAACCTGCATATTACATGACCTGCCCAGTTCCATTTTTTTTCTCTTAATGTCAATTAGAATATCGACTATACCTGTTTGCTCTCTGATCCAAACCGCTCTCTTTCTGTCTCTTAACGTTATGCCTAGCATTCTTTGTTCCATCGCTCTTTGCACGGTCCTTAACTTGTTCTCAAGCTTCTTTGTCAGTCTTCAATTCAAGTCCTTGCCCCGTATGTCAGCACCAGTAAATTGCACTGATTGTACACCTTCCTTTTCAATGATAATGGTAAGCTTCCAGTCAGGAGCTGACAGTATCTGCCGTATGCAATCCAAGCCATTTGTATTCTTCTATGAATTTCCATCTCATGATCAGGGTTCCCTGTGATTAATTGACCTAGGTAAATGTACTCCTTCACAGACTCTAAAGGCTGAATGGCGATCCTGAACTCTTGTTCTTTTGCCCGGCTATTCATCCTTATCTTTATCTTCTGCATATTAATGTTCAACCTCACTCTTACACTCACTCTGTTAAGGTACTCAATCATTTGCTGTAACTCGTCTCCAGTGTTGCTGAATAGAACAATGTCATCGGCAAACTGAAGGTTGCCGAGATATTCGCCGTTGATCCTTACTCCTAAGCCTTCCCAGTTTAATAGCTTGAACTGGGAAGGCTTAGGAGCAAGGATCGACGGCAAATATCACAGCAACCTAAAAGTACACCTTCATCTTATTACCCACCTTCTGATGTAGTGATAATGCACAGTATGCTCCATAAGACAAACAGAATTACGGTACTGGAAAGTGTGCCATGGTATGACACCAAAATCACTTGTATACCAAAGAAGAATGCTGTGTGCAGATGCTGACTGGTGCTTAGTCATCTTGAAAATAAAACAGGACCAAAGAAAAGGCATCAAAATGAGGCTGAGGAGTAAAACACTCCACTTCTTTATTTCTTGCCATGTCTTCAGCACAGCATCCCACTTTACAAAGATGAATAATAATAAGAAAACAACTTTTTCGGGATTACATTGAAAAGCAAAAACGACTATCTAAACATGACCCCAATGCCAGGAAACAAAAGGCTCAACACAACCAGCTACGCTCCGACATGCATTCTGGGCAGACATGCAACACCCATGTAGATTACAGTTTCAAAATCAGAGGAGGGTTCCTCACCACAATTCGTGATGGCGTGGCAGTAGCATCAGGCACCCGCCCCCCCAAGATGGGGGTGCTAGTGGCACTGCCCCCCTGCCGAAGCTCGTCACTGCCACGCTCCTGGGCTGCCTCTGCAGAGTCATCCGCAGGAGCACACATAAGCCACAGCAGCAATGGACAGAACATGCAGTACAGTGCAGCTGCTCACCAAAAATACAAGAGCCTGATTTTCCTCACAGCCTAAGCGTGGAGCCAGGAATCAAGCTATATTAGACTGCACTTTGTGGATGAGGCCTATGCAGTACACCTCTCAATTATGGGGTATGCACTGAGGCTATGCGGAAACATTTATTTTCAGGGCTCTTTTATAACCAAAACCCCTGTGAGCAGCTCAAAAGACTGCCCTAAAACAGAGCTGAAAAACTGACATGCTGCCAACATTTGCAGGCACTAGGAATGAGATCTGTAAAGAAAAAAAAAAAAAAAAAAAAGGGTGTGCACATATCAATGGGTAAAAAAGAGATACCTCAAGGAAAGGAAATTCTACAACTGCACTTCCCTCCTGGAAGTAAAACACGCCTGTAAATGCTGGCGACGCCTGAAACAACAGCCTCCAATACTTTTTTTGTCTAAGAGCACATGGTATAAACATTTTTTGCTATGGATGCACACATATATATTAACAGTAGGTTTAAAATTTTAAAACTAAATAAATAAATAACTTCAACAGTAGTGGAAGAGCCACTAAGAAACTCCTATGCCTCCTCTCAAAAGTATTCAGAGTTCATGGGACAATGCTAACATATTAAGAGTTCAAAATTACCTGCCAACATGTACATCAGAACTCGGGGCAAGTATAAACTCTTTCATGATGTTCATGAAAACACAATAGCAGGTCACAACACTGGTCCAAGACCGATTTTAGAATAGTGACAAGGATATCAACAAAACTAATTGTTCACATTTGCATCTTTTCATCATCATCATCATCATCATCCTACTATATGTCCACTGCAGGATGAAGGCCCCTCCCCGCGATCTCCAATTAGCCCTGTCCTGCGCCAACCAATTCCAACTAGCACCCGCGAATTTCCTAATTTCAACGCCCCACCTAGTCTTCTGTCAACCTTCAATTGTGTTTCCCTTCTCTTGGTACCCATTCTGTAACCCTAATGGTCCAACGGTTATCTAACCGGCGCATTACATGACCTGCGCAGCTCCATTTTCTATCTAGATAAGAATTAGAATATCGTCTATACCCGTCTGCTCCCTGATCCAAACAGCTCTCTTTCTGTCTCTTAACGTTATGCCTAGCAATCTTCATTCCATCACTCTTTGCGCGGCCCTTAACTTGTTCTCAAGCTTCTTTGTCAGTCTCCAAGTCTCTGCCCCATATGTCAGCACCGGTAAAATGCACTGATTGTACACCTTCCTTTTAAATGATAATGGTATGCTTCCAGTGAGGAGCTGACAATATTTGCCATATGCAACCCAACCCATTTTTATTCTTCTATGAATTTCTTTCTCATGATCAAGGTTTCTTGTGATTAACTGACCTAGGCAAACATAACCCTTTACAGACTCTAGAGGCTGACTGGTGATCCTGAACTCTTGTTCCCTTGCCCGGCTATTGATCATTATCTTTGTATTCTGCATGTTAATCTTCAACCCCACTCTTACACTCCCTCTGTTAAGGTTCTCAATGACTTGTTGTAACTTGTCTGCATTGCTGCTGAATGGAAATGTCATCTGCAAACCGAAGGTTGCCGAGATATTCGCTGTTGATCCTTACTCCTAAGCCTTCCCAGTTTAATAGCTTGAATACTTCTTCCAAGCACGCAGTGAACAGCATTGGAGAGATTTTGTCTCTCCTTGTCTGACTTCTTTCTTTATAGTTATCTTCCTACTTTTCTTGTGTAGAATTAAGGTAGCTGTGGAATCTCTGCAGATATTTTCCAAGATGTTTACAAAGTTGTCTGTACTCCTTGACTATATATTTTTTTTTTTAAATCTCACAATGCTGAGCTTGAATTTCACCTCCTCCAGTGCACTACATCTGCAAGCTTGGAGTGATGCCTGACACCAACAAAAGATACCGAGAGCGAGTGGTGCTATACTAATCCAGGTACAACCAAATTAGGAAGGCCCACTTAGCTTCAACAAAGACACTCCCTCACCAGCACAGGAATTGGCCTCCCTGGTGCAGTATTTTGCCACGTCCTATCTCATGATTTCTAAAATTACCCCTGGCCCTCAGTCCCCAGCCACTGCAAAGGACCTGACCAAGGCGGCGGTCAGACCTGTAATGCAGCAGAGGGTGCTAAGAATTTCTGGGTCCGGACAGGGCGCCAATGGAAACTGGTCCTTGCAACGTGTAACACCCAAACCCTCTCGAGTGAGGCTAGCTTAGCAGGACTCTTTGAGGAGCTATCAGACATTGTTTGGGATATCATCGGCCTTAGTGAGATTAGAAGAACTGATGATGCTTACACATTGTTGAATAACGGACATGTCCTCTGCTATAGAGGTCTCCCAGATAAGAAGCATTACGGGGTAGGACTCCTAATCCATAAGGACACAGCGGGCAACACTGACAAATTCTACAGCATTAATGAGAGGGTAGCTGTAGTCGTAATCAAACTTAATAACAGGTATAGATTAAAGGTAGTACAAGCCTACGCTCCAACATCCAGTCACGATGATGAGGAAATAGATCAGTTTTGTGAAGATGTTGAATTAGCGATGAGAAAAGTGCAAACTCAGTATCTGTAGTAATGGGCGACTTCAATGCAAAAGTGGGGGGAAAGCAATTGGCAACTACGGCGTCAATTCTAGGAACACTACAGGAGAAATGCTGGTAGAACTCACTGAAAGGAATTAGCTTCGAATAAGGAACACATTTTTCAGGAAGCGTAGCAACAGAAAGTGGACCTGGAAAAGCCCTAATGGTGAAACAAGAAATGAAATTGACTTCATACTTTCTGCTGATCCCAGCATACTGCAGGATGTAGAAGTGATAGGTAGGGTAAAGTGCAGTGATCATAGGTTAGTGAAGGCCAGGATTCACCTCAATTTGAAGAGAGAAAGAGCAAAATTGGTCGAGAAGAAACAGGCCAACCTCGAGGCAGTAAGGGTAAAAGTAGACAAATTCAGGCTGGTACTTGCAAACAAATATGCAGCCTTAGAACAGAGAGATGAAGATGACATAGAGCTAATGAATGAAAGCGTAACTAAGCTGGTTTCAGAGGCAGCAACTGAAGTGAGAGGCAAGGCACCAAAGCAACAAGTAGGCAAGCTCTCCCAAGTAACAAAGGACCTAATAAAGAAACAGCAAAGATTGAAAGCGTCCAACACAAGAGATAAGATAGAATTTGCAGAACTGTCAAGACTGATCAACAAGGCGAAAATAAGGGATATTCGAAATTATAATGTGAGAAAGACTGAAGAAGCCGTAAAAAATGGACGCATCTTAATATTACATATTTTTAAAATAAAAACACTACATCCTTATGACCGACAAGAATTCAGCATAGTATAAAGGTGCAATCATATGGGTGTCACATGGCACATTTTCTATCATTATCAAGCTTGATTAGAATAAAATTTATTGATTGTGATTGGCTTTGTTGCACAAGCTGCAGAAGGAAGCCAATTGCTGTTGAGATATTAGATCCCAATCGAGATTGATGGCAATATAAAATGCACCTTGTGACACCAGCACGTTTCAACCCACACACCTCTTGTTTTCAGAGTCTACAAGTATTTCCCATGGTCCTTAGGCAAAATATTCTCTTGCTTTATAAAAAGTAAAGCTTCTTAACTGGCTTCTATAAGATCACAAAATTAAGCACTAGGCATCAGCACAGGTTACAAAAACTATTCAGCCCTCTTTAGTAGTGCATAAGGAGCAATGCAATAACATTGTTTAATGTTATAGGCAGCTGCCTGTACTTCGCAACATTTACTTGAAAGCTGCCCTCTAGAGAAAGTTTGTGTTCAATGATGTCACTATACATGCTCAGTATGGTTATTCCACTGCACCATAACTGCGATGAGTTTTCCGAGAAACACAGACGAGCGGAAAACCATGCAAAGCACCAAGCTAAATGAACTTTCAGTGCATTCCTTTGCCAGATGAAAAAAACTGACCCAGCATGTCTTTCTTAAACATTCATAAGTAGTACAGAACTTATTTGTTCAAACGTTGTAAGGTTTACTTAGTCAACAATTGGAATGGGTTAAAAATTTGTACTTATAGGTCAAAGGCAACCCTTTTGTCATACAAAGTGGTTTAATTTTGTTACATAACTGTACATTAACGCGCGACAGTGATTAGAGAATAGCACCACAGACCTAGCAAAATTAAGCAGGTTGAGGCACACAATATAGCGGCCTTAAGACTTCAAGAAGCCAAAGCTTTATCGACATTTGGCATAAAAAGAGAAAGTCCTTTCATACATGTTTTCCAAATTTACGAGTTGTAGAGCAACCTATCAGCAACAAAGATTTTCCAGCTGAACAACCCATTGCAATATTCATAACATCGCCTGACATGACATTAGCAACAACAATTGGCAAACAGATCTCGACGCCTCCCAACGAGATTGGGCTGCGCACATTAAATAATTTTCGCGAAACTTGTCAGCAGGCGTGAATTAAAACAGCGATGCGAAAATGAGAGAAATTCTACAAGCAAAAGACTGCAAACAGAACTGTGCCGTAAGTAAACAGAATTCGATGCCAGCGTCCGAAACACACAATGCAGTGCTGCATATCACACTAAACGTCCGACAGCAAACTGAACCAACAAAAGTTGATAATGCACTCACGCATTCATCTAACGCGTACAGAAACGACGGCGATGAGTTGTACACGTCTGGTCCTGTAACCGATTGCAGATGCTAGAGCAGTCGCGAGCTTCTGCTCAGCGAAGTCAGGCATAAAGACCTTGCTACGTTCATCAGAAGTAACTTTACGCCGCAGCGACAAGCTCAAATGCCTGCGTGATGAAGACCACTTGGCGCGATGAGCGTAGCAGAGACGAAACCATCCAGTGGCTGCGAGATAGGTTCGCGGGTGTTGTTCTGTTCAACTGAACCGTCACACAGCGGTCTTTACGCGACGATCGCACCTAAAACGCACAATCCTTGAAGTTTTCTACATCCCACTAGGGCTTCCCGAAGAAGCGTTGGCAATGCGTTGGCTCCGAAAGCGGGATGTCAGCAGTGTAGGCGGCGGCGGCTATATTCGGTTTGAGGAAAGAAGAGAAAACGGCGCGGCGCGACCGACCGAGCGCGTCGGTCGAGGGAGGTCATGAGCGAGCGAGCGCGCTTCGTTGGCTTTGTCGCGCAATCTCATCGTGCTCGCGATCGTGGCGAAGGGGAAACAACAAAACATAACACAAACACAAAACGCCAACCGACACTCGCTTGCTTTATCCGCTGATAACCTACGTAACGCGACGTCATAACAATCGGTCAGATTTCGCCCACTCGCTAATTTGGCCACGCAGCGATGTCACAACATATGCAGCGAGCGCTGCTTTTGTTCACGTGCGAACTGTGCAAACCGCCAGACGCAACGCGAGAGCGTTGGCAGACGACGAGCGGATGTGAGCGACTACGCCTCTAACAAAACCGCCTTGGGGTTACGCTTTCACCTTGTTCAGGAGAGGCAAGGCAGTCGAGCGCCATCAACAGAGTGGTTATTCGGGGATCCCGTTTACACTCCCAGTGCCCTAGAGCGAAAACCAGCTGCGGCTGCCGACGAGACGGTCCGGGCGACCTCCATCTACTTTCCAATGCTAGACGCCGCCATATTTGCTTAGAGGAGAGAAGGAAGGCGCATGAGAACGGGGTGCGCCTGGTTGCCTGCCCTACTTTTTGTGTTGCAACTTTTTTTCCGCTTATCTTCGTTTCTTATTTCCTGCAAGCAAAGTTTCATGACAGGTACGAATGCAGCAGCCCGCTGCAACTTTCAGCGTTACTGTATGCGGGAAATGTGGCGCGGCACTAAGATAACGGCATTAAAAGGCGGTAATTACCAACGTGAGAAGCGAGAAATGCAGCGCTTGTATCATAAATGCCGACTGATGCGATGGCGCTTCTAGGCGTCTGACACTCTAGGAAGTATGCAGCGAGCAAAATACACCTGGCAGAAAGCCACAACATTGACAAGTGAAAGCCATTTCAGTTATGACAATCAAACAGGGCAACACTACTATTGTGCATGAAATGCCAAATGGCAGCGTGCTTTCCATTGCTGATTACACTTATTAATCACGGTGGTAGCACTTAATTCAGTAAGCCACTCCAGCAGTAGAGAGCCTTACGCATGCACAGCACAATGAAACTCGCTTATATAACAGAGGACATCTTCATGAACTATATGAAAGTGTAGCATCAAGCAAGGAGTAGGAACATTGCACATGCCAAGCCAAAGCACCTGCTGCATGTATAAGCCTTTTGCTTACAATGACGTTGTTCAGCCCTCTCCAACTGTGGATTAGGAAAAGACAAGGTCAATTGAGTGAATAAATGACGGCAGCCAAGAGCTACCCATTGACAACTAGGACAGCACAAGCAGCAGCATCCTTTCAGCGCATGCATACGTTTGTGTATGTTGTGTTGAGTGGGAATGAGTTTTACAACATTGCAGTAATTTTGGCTCTAATGCCCACCGACCGTACCTGCTGGCCATCAAAGGCAAGATTACTGCAAAGTCATATGTACCTTTGCACAATATAACCGCACGATAAACTGGAACGGAGATAGACATAAGAAGTGTGTACACACACAAATTGCTGGATTTCAACCAATCATTTGTTTGTGTCACTGTCCCTTTTTGTAGCTAACAGCAAAGTGCGTGCTCATCGCCATGCACAAGGGAGCAAGACAAAAGAAAAAATGGAAGACCACAAAAGCAAGAACACATGGCTATCATAGTTCTAGCAATGCCATTTTGCAATCAATGAGGGCAACGGATTACTGGCCAATACATCTTTCCTAATTTTTTTTTTATGAAGAACACCACCTCCTTAATATCACAGGCCTCGGAGCCGACGTGTTGGTATAATTCCTAATGGTAACAGCATGAACAAAACGATGATGGAGTGAAAGGACACAGGACAGCGCTCGTCCTGTGTTCTTTCACTCCGTTGTCGTTTTGTTCGCGCTGTTACCATTATAAATGCATACTAACTCGCCCAACTTCACCACTTTAATGCTGGTATAATGCTTGCAGCTTCTCTAACTATACACACATACAGCTCCAGCCGTGCGCTGCCAAATACAAGTGCGTTATTGTATTGGTGCTCGCTGATGCACTTGTTCAGACACCTCTCGGTCTGCCCGATGTAGATATTGTTGGGAGGTGGAGACAAGCACAAACATTGTTTATGCAAGGCGAATGCTGAAGGCACTAGAACATGGCAACGGAAGAGCTCCAGCAACAGCAGCACTTCATCATCGTTTCTTGTCAGCATGTCCTGTTCTGCATCGTGACACTACGCTGCATGGGTTGGTGCGGTGACCCGGCGCAAGCGATTATGGTCCGGCAAAGGCACGCACGTAGAGCTTTAACCGGGAGACATGAACAACATCAGTTCTTGGCTGTACCGACGATGGGCTTGGCTCTTTGGGAGTAATCTCGTACGTCGCATCCGAAAGCTGTCATAGGATTCGGTAGGGACCTGAATATCGTGACAGAAGTTTTTCAGATAGGCCCGCACGACGAGATGGTGACCACAGGAGCATGAGGGAGCCAGGTAAATACTGCGCGTCCCTATGGTGCGTATCACAATGGGACTTCTGGGAAGCCTGGGAATAACTGAGGCAAGCGCGGGCAATCTGACGAGCCTGTGCTGCCATAGAAATCGCATCGCTGGCATAAGCGGTGTGCGACTGTGTGACTTGTGGAAGTATAGTGTCCTGGGGCAAAACAGGATCACGAACAAACAGTAGATAAAATGTTGAGTAACCTGCAATGTGATGGCGGGACAAATTGTAAGCGAAGGCGACATATGGCAGAGCGACGTCCCAGTCTTGGTGGCCTGGAGAAATGTACATAGCTAGCATGTCAGTAAGCGTTCTGTTCAGCCGCTCTGTGAGACTGTTAGTCTGCGGATGGTAAGCAGTGGCTGTTTGATGCTCAGTAAAACATAGGCGGAGGATGTCACCAATGACCTTTGACAAGAAGTAACGTCCGCGATCCGTGAGGAGCTGACGTGGAGCACCGTGGTGCAGGATGAAGTTGCATAGCAGAAAATCCACGACGTCAGTGGCACAACTTGTAGGCAGAGCTCCCGTAATGGCAAAGTGCGTGGCATGATCGGTTGCAACCGCAACCCATTTGTTGCCCTTAGTTGAGGTTGAGAAAGGAAAAGGGCCAAGTAGGTCGAGTCCCACATGAAAGAAAGGCTCAGTGGGAATATCGATGGGTTGTAAAAGCCCAGCTGGAGCCATGGGAGTGGGCTTCCAGCATTGGCACAGGTCGCAAGCAGTCACATACTGGTGCACAGAGCGGTAGAGGTCGGGCCAGAAGAAACGATGCCAAACTCGGTCAAAGGTGGTGCGAGTAACACCGAAATGCCCAGCGATGGACGCGTCGTGGAGTTGTTGAAGCATGGTGCGTTGAAGGTGCCCCGGCATGGCCAGCAATAGGTCAGCACCATCAGGGTGCAAGTTGCATTTGTACAGGATTCTGTCGGAAATACAGAAGAGACGAAGGAAAGGATCGGGAGTTGGTGAGCTTAACCAATCCATGATGGTTCGCAGAACGGGATTACGGCGCTGTTCATTGCCAATGTTGAGGAAGTCTGAGAACAGGGTGGCAGGACAAGCAGTCGACACCCTGATGTAAATGGCTGGATTTGTACACTACAGAGAAAGTGTACTCTTGCAAGCGCAATGCCCAAGACGCCCTGTAGGGTCCTTCAACGAGGAGAGCCAGCAGAGCACATGGTGGTCGGTAAATTACACGGAAATGGCAACCAAATAGGTATGGGTGAAACTTCGCTATCGCCCAAACCAGTGCTAGGCACTCTCGTTCCGTGATAGAATAGTTGCACTCAGCCGTGGACAGAAGATGGCTTGTGTAAGCGATAACACACTCTTGACCACGCTGAATCTGGGCAAGAACAGCACCAATGCCGTGACCACTAGCATCTGTATGGATTTCAGTGGGTGCCGAAGGGTTAAAATGGGCTAAAATTGGGGAGCTCGTCAAGAGTCTGATGAGTGCTGTGAAGGCTTCGGCCTGCCGCTGTCTCCACGCGAAAGCGACGTCGTTCTTTAAAAGCTCGATGAGAGGGCAAGCATTGTGAGCAAAATTTTGAACAAGGCGACGAAAGTATGAGCATAAGCCTATGAAGCTGTGAACGTCCTTAACTGAGCATGGCACAGGAAATTCTTGCATGGCTCGAATTTTGTCCAGGTCAGGTTGAATTCCATTGGCGTTTACAAGGTGCCCGAGAATGGTTATTTTACAACGACCGAAGTGACACTTCGACGAGTTGAGCTGAAGTTTCGCAGCTTGAAACATAGCAAGGACAGTTGTGAGACGCTCAATGTGGATTTCAAACATTGGAGCAAAAACGATTACGTCATCGAGATAACACAGACAGATGGTCCACTTCAAGCCTCGGAGAAGGGTGTCCATCATTCTCTTGAATGTCGCTGGGGCATTGCAAAGCCCAAAGGGCATGACTCTGCATTGAAAAAGTCCATAGCAATCCTTCTCATCAACAGCGATCTGCCAGTAGCCCGAGCGGAGGTCAATCGATGAAAAATATTTCGCCCCATGTAGACAGTCAAGTGCATCATCAATATGAGGCAATGGATACACATCCTTTTTTGGTGGTCTCGTTCAGATGGTGATAATCAGCACAATATCTCCAGGTGTTGACCAGGACAACTGGTAAGGCCCATGGGCTAGTGGAAGGCTCAATGATGTTCTTCTCCAGCATCTTAACTTCACATTGAATGACGCACACTGCAGCAAATACGCTGTAGGGACGACAATGGATGGGACTTGCGTCGCCAGTGTGAATCCGATGAGTGACTATGGCTGTCTGGCTGAGCGGGTGCTCATAGAAATAAAAAATATTGCGGTAACTGAACAGTATGCACCTAAGGTCTACAATTTGAGCTGGAGAGAGGTCGGTAGCAATCATTTTATCGACGTCATGGTAGGGTGATGAAGCCGAACAGGAACATGCGACGATAGGGCTGACAGAGGCAGTAATAGTGGGCGTAAGCAGAGATATCTGGTACTCGTGCACAGGTGTCAGACAGGCCACTACACTGTCATGTTACCGGGAAGAACATGTGCAACAGATCCAAACTTTAGAATGGGAAGCCAAGTAGAATGATCGACAATGGCGACAACAGTGCTTTGGAATGTGACGCCATGCTGTAGAATAACGTTGACAAGTAGAGAGACGATGTAGTCGCCATCAGGAACATGTGGTCGACCATGTGGTCAAGGTACGGTAGTAGAGGCTTGAGGCAGCAACCGGGCAAATTCAGCAGAACACAGGAAAGGATGGTGTGGATCAGAAACAAAGTAGCAGTCAGACTGAAGGTAGAACTGCACGACACCTGCAGCGCAGTCTATTAGGGCACAATGGGTTGAAAGAAAGTCCAGCCCCAAAATCAGGTCATGGGGACAGCACTCTCATACAATAAATAAGACGGTGGTTTGATGGCCGGCAATCGTTACTCGTGCTGTACACATGCCGACAACTGGTGGCATACTGCCGTCGGCAACACGTACTGTGCACAATACGGCAGGTGTGAGGATCTTTCTGAGTCTTTTGCAAAGGGTGGCACTCATTACAGACATCTGTAATGTTGACATCAGATGTCTGTAATTACAGACATCTGGTGTCGACGAACGACTTGACTGGGACTCCATCCACCTCAACGTCTAATATACTTCCAAGGGTAGGCAATGTGATCAGAGGATTTGCAGGCTGGGTCGTTGATGCAGCGTCACCTCCGGGAGCTGCACCGACTAGTTTTCCTGTGGCACAAACGCAGGAGAAGAAGAGCGACGGGCCTGCGGTGAACAAGACCGACAGGGGTGACGGTGACCGGCTGGTTCGGAAGGTTGTAAGTATGTTGTCGGTATTTGTAGATGAAGGACGCACAGAGAAACAGGGAGCACCTTGACCTGGACGGTCGGACGGGAAGCTCCACCTAGGGAGTGATGACTAACGACTGCAGCAATGATGAGAGACATGTTCAACATGCGAGCAATTGAAACAAATCAGCCTATCGTCCGGTGTTCTCCAGAGCAAGCAGTGGTTGGACGGGGCCGGTCCTGACTGATAGCGGCATCACGAGTGGGGCAGAGAGATGGGAGGCCTAAACTTTCCATCTCTTGTCTGACAACAGCCTGTATAAGTGAGACACAACATGCGTTGTCTGGGCAATGCTGATGAGAAACGGTGGGAGACATGGCTTCGAGCTCGCAACGAATTAACAATGTCAAATTTTCTTGCCCAGATAGAGGAAGGTCCATATGGCTGTTCCTCACATGAAGACGTCGAAGCTGTATTTGGTAGCCTGTTGAACTGCTGTGTAATGCAGTGAATCTTAATCAGTTCGAAATTGCGGCACTCTTTGATGATCGCGTCCACCAAGTCATAGTTCTTGCAAATAAGGAGGTTGAATGCGTCATCTGCTATGCCCTCCAGGATGCGGCCAATCTTGTTGGTCTCGTTCATGTCTTTGTCAACTTTACGACAGAGCACGAGGACATCTTGAATATATGCCACGTAAGATTCTGCCGACGTTTTAGCATGAATCGATAGCTCCTTCTTCGCTGCCAGCTGATGGCCAAAGGGCTTTCCAAAGAGGTCAAGAAGTTCTGCTTGCAGACGTCCCAACTCGTTATGTCGTGTTTATGGGTCTTGTACCATGCTAGCACTGTGTCTCGGAGGTAGAATATCACATTTGCTAGCATTAGCGTTGTGTCCCACCGATTATTTTCGCTTACACACTCATACCAGAAAATCCACTCTTCAACGTCCATACCATCGGTGCCATTGAAGGTCCCTGGGTCTCGGCTGGGCAACACAATGGAGATCAGAGTTTGCGGCACCAGAGGTGGGTGGTCGGTGATTGCGGCGCTTTGGCTGTCGATCATCGAGTCAGGGCTCACGCGACAACCACTGCAGAGCTCTGTGTTGGTACCTAGAACCTCGACCAAACTGTTGCGAGGCAGAGACAAGCACAAATGTTGTTTATGCAAGACAAATGCTGAAGGCACCAGCTGACACTAGAACATGGCGGCGGAAGTGCCCCAGCAACAATAGCACTTCCTCGTCATCGTCTCTTGTTTGCATGTCCTGTTCTGCACTGTGACAATATGATCAGGAAAAGGGAATATCATATATGATGGTGCATGTGCACGGCATGAACACGGTGGTATGTTTTTCTTGTGCAATGTCCTCAGGAGGCACCATTTGTGTGAATGTGCCTTTCAACTTCTGCAATAATACAGCCAAACTTTTTCCATGATGAATGAACCAAGTCCAACCCGTACCTTGCCACAACATTGTTGGCTGTGTTGTGCGCTGTAATTTTCCACTTTCAATTGCTTTAACAGCGTCTCGGAACTTGCACATATTAGCCACTTCGGATACTTGGCTTCCTTAGGTCCTCACAGACTACAACCTCGGATTCCACATGTAAAAGGAAGGCAGTATTGCCCTACGTTCACGGCCTCTCACGTCGTTTGAAGGTTGTGGCAAGGTGCAGAAGGTTAAAGGTGAAATCACATAGGTGGCACCTCATGAGGTCATTGCACAACGAACATGCCACCATCTTTGTGCCGTGCACATGCACCATTGTATACAAGATCCCCTTCTCCTGCAGTCATATCTACATTTTGCAGGCTGGGAGGTATCTGAAAAAGAACCTCAGTGAACAAACTAGTAAGGCAGCAATGTACTTGCATTTGCTAGTGCACTGCCAGAGCTGCATATGCCAGCCACAGCAAAAGTAGCTGCGAGTGTTTCTACTGGCACCATTACCCCGTGGTATGCAAGATTATGGAGGCGTTCTTTATAAAAAAGAATGAGGAAAGATGTGTCACCTAGCTGTACAGTGCCCTCACTGACTGTGAAATGGCACTGCTGAAACTATGATAGCTGTGTGAGGTAAAGGGCTTTTGCTTCACGATTTTCCTCCCCCCCCCTTTTTTCCAGTGTTGCTCTCTCGAGTATGGTGAGGAATACGTGCCATGCCATAGCATTTCAGCTACAAAAGGGGACAGTGAGAAAAATAAATCGAGAGTTTAAAGTCAGTGCCTCATTCTTGCCATTCTTGCATATATCTTCATCCGAGTTTATTGTGCTGTTAACATTGGATAAGTTTTGTGTTGTTCAGTGGGAAAAATTAGCTTTTAGTAGATAGCAGACCCAGAGCAAGGTTAACAGGAGAGATTTAAGGGAGGCCAAAGGGCAAGAGAAAACATATGCGTTAGCAGACAAAAAAAGGTGACGAGTTTAAAAGAAGCAAATGTTCACTGTTTTTCGAAGGAGCTTAACAAAGAGCCTTGAAGCCATGTTACTTATTCTTGAAGGACAGTTCTTTATCAGACAAGGTCACATAAAGTTGGCCGACGGACAGGACACTGAGATGAGCCATCTCATGTGTCTCAATTATCTTGGGCTTGAGTTTGTCCTTTTGTCACTGACACAGACGCCTTCAAACTTCAGGCTGCACCCACACTTGCTGTAGTGGAGAGCTAGGTGGTCAGTCACTAGGTTGCCAAGTTCACAATAAGCAGGTGTACATGGCTCATATATTTTATGCTTCAAAACTAAGCCTCACAGTTGCAAGTCAGCACTGTGTATGTTTGTCTATTCATGTATTGTGTCTTCTCACACTGTTTAATCATGCAACATCACTAATTAGCCTAACAAGCTACCATTGTGTATTATTTTAAAGACTGCACATGTTGTATTTACTCAAATTTAGTGCACATTTAAAAAATGATAACTGGGCCTCCCGAAACTGGTGTTTCGGGAGGCCCAGGCCTGTTCTGGTAGTGTAATAATGTCAGTACTCGTCTCAGTCGTTCCACTTAGGCTTAAAGCAACCTTGAGCTGAATACAAAGGAAAGCTGCACTGCAAGTTTTGCAAGTAAGTTAGATTACGTTTTTCTTTGCAATGGGGGGTGCATTTTGGTGTAGATGTGTGTTCTCTAGTGTACAAGCTTGTCCTCCCCTTATCTCCTTGTGTGCACCCACCCGTCCTTTAATCTCAAGGGCTAAATTAGTTTGCCAGGGTAAGAATCAATATGAAAAAAAAGAAGAGACTTTTAAGGCCAAATTCTGAAACCTTCCTTTATTCGGGCCACTTCCTAACCTTATTTGAAGAGCCTTTCATGCTTCCTTACCGTGAAGGATGCATGGAGGAAGCAAGTGCATTCTGAAAGCTCCCTTCAGCCGCGCTCACGAGAGGAATCTTTTTGTTAGGTAAATAACGAATTCCAGGTGTCAGGGTTCAAGGGTATTTGTCATAAGTGTCACCAAATGTCTTTATTCAGCAAAAAAGTTAGTTCGTCAAATACTTTTTGTTACATTATATCGTTAGTATATAGACGCATACCCTTTTTCTTGATTAATGTTCAAGGCTAACACACTTAAGAGCACCTCGCGGGGATGCTGGCTGCTTTGGGTATACTAAGTTGTTGTCCTGTGCTGTTTCGCCCTTTTGTTCTCAACTGATAGTTGCAGTTGCTTTAAATTTTTGTCATGACGCTTCGACAGCAAAGAATTGGTGACAGTTGGGCGCTGTTCCTCAGACCGGTTCTCAATATATTGTTGCTGTAGGCTTAACAAAAGAGGCTGCACTAGTTCAACATGGACTAGAGATTTGGCGGCGTGTGCGGCAAGGAGCGCACACACTGCAGTATCCTGGAGGCCAAGGACACAATGCTTGCTTGTACTTTGCACTTCGCATAGAGCATGCTACCATCTGCTCAAACTCGCAGCCACCGTTTTCTTTTCGCCGGCCACCGGAAAGTATAATCGCACATGCGCAGATGAGCATCGCGTGGGCAAGAATTGCGAAGAACCTCTCGTTCAGTGAAATTACCAAGGAAAGGCATTGCCAAGGAACTTACTTAGTGCAAAAAAAAGCAAGAAAAGGAAGCATGAAGGTAGCTTCTGGGCTACCTTACGGTAAGGGAGTGCCAAGGAAGCCTCTACTAAGGATGCTTCAAAAAGGAAGCTTTCAGAATTGACGTAAGGTGGCCTAACTGCAATGAAGGCGTCCTTAGTAAGGTAAAGTAGGTTTCAGAATTTGGACCTAAGTCTGCTAAGGGTGGCCACAACCACTATTCTTTGTGCCTGCAGTAGCACAGTGAAGCTTGCCATGAGCTCAGTCTACTAATACGAAAATGCAATGCATAATGGTTCAGTTGCATCACCAATACTGATGAAACTAAACATAAAACCAATGCTATGTCATCAGCATTAAGCTTGCAACATGCAGCATTTACTGCACATATAAATTATCTGGTTGTTCATGCAATGCAGTTGCTATATGTTACTCACACATGCACTGAATGCAGGCACAGCACAATTCAATGGGATGATCTGAGACGCGCAGCACCACTGTGGCTACTGCAGCTTATTGTTCCTTGCTGTCCACAAAAGGCATGTTGAGAAAAAGAAAAGTGCCTTATCAAAAAGTCACAGTCACTTTAGCATACACTAAAGAGGATGAAGGCAAAAATTTGACCGCTCACGAGAAATTCATTAAATTTATTTGACATTTTGATTCTAATGCATTGTTACTTCCTGTTATACTTGTTTTCTCCCACCAAAGGTTGTGGGATTGAGTGCCTTAATTTTCACCCTAATTAACAGCAAAGGTCGCGGGTTCGACTCCCACCAAAAGTTGTGGTTTCGAGTAACTTAATTAACTTTAACTTAATTAACCATGTATTACTTAACTTCACCTTAATTAACACCAAAGGTAGTGGGTGTGACTCTCATTCTTCACGATGACAATTGGAATCCAACTTGGAGATATGGCCAGTTCGCCCATATCTCCATGTTGTGTCGTGGGTTCGAGTGCCTTGGTCAACTTCGCCTTAATTAACACCAAAGGTCGTGGGTTCGACTCTCACCAAAGGTCGAGGGTTTCACTCCCACCGAAGGTTGTGGGCTCGAGTGCCTCAATTAAGTCTGCCTTAATAAACTGTGTCTTAATTAACTTTGCCTTAATTATAAACCCACAGGTCTTGGGTTTGATTGCTTCAAGTGCCATAATTAACTTTGCCTTAATTAACACCAAAGGTCAAGGGTTTGACTGTAGCCACGAGTGCACTTTTAATTTGCCAAACATGTCATCTCTCCAAAACCTGAGCGAGCTGGAATGAAGGATTTCAGCTCACATGTGTGCTCAGAATTTCACTCGCGTACAACAGCAATCATGTGTGCCGCCATGCATTGAGGGACGTGAGTGCCACTTGTTAGCGTGGACTTTTTTTTTACTTCGTAATATGCACAGAATAAAGTGCAAAAGCTTATAATATATCAACTGCAATTTTAAGCAAGAAGTATGCAGTACTTATTGTATGTGATTAGTATGTGGTTATTTCCTAAATGTGTTATGTTTATTATGTTATTATTATAAATATAGATATGTGTTATGTTATTTCCTAAATATGTATGTTATTTCCTAAATACATTTAAACTTGTAAATTAGTCTTCCTGTACTTTGCCCATGTTTCTTTGGCAGAAAAACGTTTAGTGATGGAGGAAAAAATAAAAAGACGCAACGTTTCTTCTCTTAATTTCATGCACGAACTGCAGAATAAATGACATCAGTGTCATCATGGATTTTGTGGTATTTTAATGTACTGGACCCTTTTTGTTTAGAAAAGGCTCCAAAAGCTGCTAGGTTGAATGCTTGATTACTTTATAGTCAGATGTGACATTTTTTTTCATTGATATACAATTAATTAGCACCGAGTAGACGCTGTTAAATCTGTGACACCAAGGGAGTGCCAAAGTGGTGTTGCCATTTGCTTTTCATTTTTACGTCCTTTTTGGCTGACCAAGCTTCTGCTCATGGTCAGCCTGACCTATTTGCAATTACAGACATGCAGATGACTATTACAGCCAGACTGAATACTGCATTTTGGTGTCCCTATAAGTTTCACATTTGTATAACTAAGCCTCTCAGTTTAATGGAGTTCTGCAAAAAACACATTCGTACACAGTGTACTACAACTGCGATGTCACTGCAGTGGGCTCGAGATTAACTAGGCCTGCTGCGATTCTCACACTGTAAAATGCTATTGTGGCACTAGTTTTGTATTCACCCTTCATGAAATAGGAATCGAAACTACAATTTTATGCTCAGCAGTGCAACGCTTGATCTGCTAAGTCACTGTAGATAGATAACTCACTGCAACTATTATACTGAGTATTGTAAATGACAAGAAATAACATACCTATTCCAACACAAACAGCTTTAGTAGACCTGAACATCCGTTTTATCTGAACTGCACAAAAGTAAGAACAACAACATAAGAAATTTAGTG
This sequence comes from Dermacentor andersoni, assembly GCF_023375885.2. Lineage (NCBI taxonomy): Eukaryota > Metazoa > Arthropoda > Arachnida > Ixodida > Ixodidae > Dermacentor > Dermacentor andersoni. Next base: position 143,071,032 of record NC_092814.1, read on the forward strand.
AATGCAGTCAATGAATAGTACATAGAGGCTAAAGGATCTTCGATTCCTTGTATCTAGCTAGCTGAAGGCACTTTGAAGTTCATTAACATGTGCTAGGCAGAGCTATATTCAGTGGAAGATGTTGTGCACTAAGCAGATGTGAATAAAGAAAAAGAATGAGTGCTCAAGAACATGTGTATTAAACTCAGCTTGCTACATGTATTACAGTCTGAATATAGGTGAGAAGTAAGCAAGCGACTGTAAATTTAAGCAGGTTGACATTAAACCAATGGTTGCCACATGAAATAAAAGGCATGTTTGGCACACAGTTTCTTTCATGAAAGCTTAGAAATTATTAATTTATTATGAGGTCAGCTCCTCTGATGCCACACCAAGTACTATAAAAGATTGAAAAAAATAAAAGGAAAAGAACAACTTTAAGCCCTTAACTGTTCCATTAGCTCTCTATACTAGTAGACTGCAAAGATGTAGTTTTCAGAACACGGGAAAAGAAAAATTTAAGTGAGTTAGTGTTTTTAAAGTAGTGCTTGTTACATGCATGTAACCACCAATTCTAGATTTCTTTTTCTTTTTCACAGCACAAGTCACTGTTTTTTCAGCCTTGCTTTTTAGAGAAGCCTGCCTAATGTATGGAAGATGTTATGTGCATCATAAAGGAGGGTGGGACATGCATGTGAACATTTTCAAATATTTTTCATAAAGGGTATCAATGGCATCCAATCTCTGACGTGTCAGCTACCTCACATCAATATCACTTTCATTCAACAAGTGTAACAGGGAATAATAAAAATTTTACAAGGAAAACCTGTCAACAGTATGAGTGTCACAGATCAAACAATATATACAGGGTGTTTCACGTAACTTGTGCCAAGGATTTTAAAAACGTGGTTAGCCGCAGCTGAATGAAACCAACGGCATATGGTTCGGCATCATGTGGTGCTCTTTAGAGTATTTTTTTATATTTGGCTTAATTAGTTAATTAACCAAGATGAATTCTGCAAAATGTTTAATATTTGCTTTAGGGCCAAGTGTGTTTTGTTGCATTGTAGAGGTGGTTTAGAAAGGACCAATCCAATATTTTGTGGCAACATACATGCTGTGTGGTGATTTTTTTGGTGTTCAAAGAAAGGCAGTGAAATATAAAATAAAGCCACGTGACTGTGCTCATGCGCTATCGTATTGCAGTGCTCTCAATCGCGGTTCATGAGAAAGAACCGTGTACGCAGATTGCGGCGATGTGAGCAGCCACGGCTCTAGGCATCGGCTCCACAGTGCGTCAGCATGTTTAGCGGTGGTACACGGGAAAGGAAGCGCCGTCGTCTCTGATAAGGGATAGGCTCGATTCATGGTTGAGAGCACTGCAATACAATAGCGCACGATCGCATTCACATGGTTTTATTTCATATTTTGTGGGCTGTCTTTAAATGCCGAAAAAAAAAAAAAAAAAAATCGCCACGCAGCATGTACATTGCCACAAAAAATTGGATCGGTCGTTTTTGAATCCCCTCTACAACACAACAAAATACACTTGGCCCTAAAGTGAATATTAAACATTTTGCATAATTCATTCATCTTCGTTAATTAATTAAGCGGAATATAATAAATACTCTAAGGAGAGCCACTTGATGGAAAACTATATGCCATTGCTTTCATTCAGCTGCGGCTAACCATTTTAAATCCTAGGCACAAATTATGTGAAACACTTTTTATAGACTTCTCACAGAATTTTCAAGAGGGCACTAAAAGCAATCTGTGCCTGTGTAGCATAGCTTGCTTTGACTGTTCAGAATATATCCCAAGTCACTGTTGCTATCTTCTTGCAGCGCAAATTAACAGACTTCATGCAGCCAAACATTAGTGCCATGGCACAACTAGCTGACAGACACAATGTTGAAGTACTGAATTGCAAACGAGTAGAAGTTTGACTGTGGCCACTTAGAGGCATGGGTGTGAGCTGAAAATTCTGAAGTATGATTCTCTTACTCTGTTGGAAAAATATGTGAAGTACTAGAAAGGTCGTGACTGTAGTTGCATCTGTGGTATCATAAGGGTGCATTTCATGAAACACTGTAAAATGGGACAAAGTATACAGTCAATGACCAATAATTCAGACTTGGAGACAACCTGAAAGTGAGAATAATCAGTCTGAAATAATTAAAAAAAATTAAATTATGGGGTTTTACGTGCCAAAACCACTTTCTGATTATGAGGCACGCCGTAGTGGAGGGCTCCGGAAATTTTGACCACCTGGGGTTCTTTAACGTTCACCTAAATCTAAGTACACAGGTGTTTTTGCATTTCGCCCCCATCAAAATGCGGCCGCCTTACCGGGATTCGATCCCGCGACCTCGTGCTCAGCAGCCCAACACCATAGCCACTGAGCAACCACGGCGGGTAGTCTGAAATAATTTATTTGCCAGAAATCAAGTATGTTTATCCTAGAAGTAGCCAGAAAAGCCATTGAACACCTTGCTGTGAACACATACTTTTGCATGCAACGTATTCAGTCTGTATTTTCTAAAAAATTTGGTACTACATTCAGTAAATTATCAAGCACCAGCACTTGCCTTACGAACTTTTGAGGCTTTTCTTAGTTCATCATTTGTTGCATATGACACTCTGCTAGCACGGGTAATGCTGGGCCCAATGGTGCCTGATCTTGCTAGCTTTCTTTTTCTTGCATACATAAAATGGCTACAGTTGGTTTTATCTATGCAACCTGACATGCCCATTAAGACTGTTTTCGGTGCTGCTCCGCATTTGTTTCTGTTCTTTAGGTGTTTGTTTTCTTTTGAAACTATATTCACTGCGGCTCCTGCTTTCTTTCTTTTTCTTGCATACATAAAATGGCTACAGTTGGTTTTATCTATGCAACCTGACATGCCCATTAAGACTGTTTCCGGTGCTGCTCCGCATTTGTTTCTGTTCTTGAGGTGTTTGCTTTCTCTTGAAGCTATATTCACTGCGGCTCCTGCTGTTCATAAGCTGGTAATGACTGTTTATGATCTGTGAAAAAAAAAAAAAAAAAAACGCCTGCTAACAGCCACCTTTGTAGAGATATGCCAGTGGGCCAGCCATTTCGTGGGAAGAATTTGAAATGTTTATGGGATAAAATAAACCAACTTTTTATTAAGAATGGATGTTCTATGCTGAGTTCCACATTGTAACATTTGACTTTTGAGTTCATGACAATGGGATTCACTAACATTTTGTGGATTCACTAGCCCAGTAAATAAAGTTTAGCAGGCTCCTTTAGGTTTTGCATTCAAGGGTTGCAACATGCAATCTCAGGTCACTTCGAGCATAAAATATGGTTTCGTACCCCTTGGTCAAACGTAAATAAAAAAACTATTCAACTTAAAGAACAATTACAACTCTGCAATGACAGCAAGCACAGGTGCTCAGCTGTACATGTATGAGCATTACTTGAGCGGACACATTTCGTTACATTTTCTGAAATTTGTGAAAGTGAAGTTTAATTGTGTGTCGTATTAGGCACACCCAGCTACTTCTCAGTTAGACTACCCATGGTCGCAGAAAATACTGTGATGTTCTGAAAAAACATCAATCAGCTGCTCTGAATGCAGGAGGACATAATGTACCTAAGCATACTAAAAGTTAATAGGCCCAGCAATTTAACTTGTGTTCAATATTTTAAAATTACAAGTGGGGAATACATGGAATGCAATTGTCCAGGTATTATTGCATATTAAGCTCTTGACAAGTCTTCCAGAGTTATATCCTTTCTATTTAACCCATATACAGCAGAACCTCATTAATTCGAAATCCAAGGGGACAAGAAAATTATTCAAATAAAAGAGAGTTCTAACAAAAGAGAGCACCTTTGAATATCACACTTGATAACGTGTGCAGTACAGAGTGCAATACAGTCACCGACCGATAATTTAGATTCAGTGGGGACCACCTAAATGCCTGAATAAATGGGGCCCAAAATATTGAAATCATCAGAAAATAACTCTGTTCTACAAGTGGACAGAAAAGCTGGCCACCGCGTTGCCACACGCATATACACTCGAACCTCATTATAAGGAAACAGAATGTAAAAAAATAATGGATATAACGAAACAAATGAAATTCCCCTTGAAATTCCCATAGAGATCCATGTATTTAAAACCTTGTTTCAAGAAAGAAAAATTGTCCTACTAATGGATATAATAAATTAGATTTGTCTACGAAACCAAAAAAACACCAGACCATACCACGCTGAGTATATCACTTTCCGCTGGGTAGGAGTAAGTAAGAATATGCTGAATAAGTCATGTCGCCATATGCTTGATATTTCCTTTTCGAAGCAGACAGAGAGTCTCAAGCAAGCAGGTTTTCCAGAACATGTGCTCATGCCCGTAGCTGAAAGGATGCTGAAACAAGTCATGAACAGCCGCGCTGGTATTCTGAATGACAGACAACTATTTAACAAAGAAAGGCAGAAGGTGGTTGTGTTGCCCTGTATTCATTGGCTGTCACACAATCTAAAAAGAGTCAGGCAACAAGCCAGAGTAAATGTGCTGTTTTTGGCACCCATGAAACTTTCACGCCTGTGCAAGATGACAGATCCCTGCAATGAGAAGCCCTCAGGATACACCACAAAACATAAAGATGGATACGTCTAATGAAAACTGATCTATGGCTGTGATCTATGAGATCCCACACGGCTGTGGGAAAAGTTACATTGGTCAAACAGGGTGGTGCCTTAATGAATATCTGAAACACCACAGCTATAAAGTTCAAAGAAAAAAACGACAGTCATCTTGCCTTTCACTGCAGGGATTGCCTTTACAAGCCGAATTTAATTGCATGTTCAACAATAGGCCAGAGCAAGGACCGATACACTAGGCAAATCATCAAAGCCATGGCAATAAGACAGTTAGATGAGAATTGTGTAAGCATGCCTTCTCTCTCGCTTTCTAACAAAGAAATTGCTTACCTGGGGAATAGTGCGCGCTGAATATGCGCATACCATAATGTGTCTCGTACATCAGCGCATGCTCTGTTTCGAAATAAATGGGCTGTAAGTAGCGACCTGTGTATCCTGTACCCCCCTTTCTTTTTCTGTGTCTTCTTACACAAAAAAACATTTTGGCAATGCATGACCAACTTGTCCAAATCATCACTTTGACTATGTGAAAAGGCTACGATACTTTCAGTTTCAAAGAGGTGCTGGCGACGTATCAAAATATAGGTTTTTCTGCTCGACTTGGTGGTCGAATGAGCATGTGGTCATGCAGGTGGAGCAGCAAAAGTCTAAATTTTCGAGCGGCACACTGTAAGGCGGTTGAAATTTCTGCGAAGCTATGTGAATTATCAGTCAGCGACTGTACCATACGTTTTTGTAAGGACTACCTCAGAAATCATAGGCATATCTGCCAACCTAAGGACCACAAATTCAGGAGATTTGCAGAGAAGGGGAGGGGGGACAGGGTGAACCAAGGTTGTTGCTATTTCTTTCCCTCTGGGCCACAGCAACATCAGGAACAGCTCTGAATGGTTGCCAGTACAGTTTTATTAGATGTCATGGTGCTCGTATTCTGATCAGAGACTGTGCATGCTTGCGTATATAATTAAAGGGGCCCTGAAACACTTATATAATTAATCATAGAATGGCCTCACTATTAAAGGTCTCACGAATCTCATGCCAGGAAATTTTTTCACATCCTTCAAGTATAAGTGAAGTTATCACACTGATACACGGCTTTCTTTCTCCTTTCGTCTCCACTAGCCCACTGGAATCTACACAAGGGAGAAGTCAAGGAGGCAAAAATGAGCCCAAAAGTTTAGTGGCTTGGCAGCAAGAGGGTTTGTTGCGGCACTCTGTCACGGTTGAGGTAGACTACGCTACAAAGCACGCCTCTGCTAGCTAGGAGGCCATGCACAGCAGGTGCAGCTACGTGCAACTGTCCTGTGTAGATTGGCAGTACAAAGATGAAATGTTTTTTCGGTCTTACTGAGATGGCATTTTGATTTCTTTAACCCAAAATTAGCAATGATAGTATTACTGAGAATGTTCTTGCAATCATGAAAACAGCCAATAGCTGTTGGTGGGTCCAGCTGCTAGTGATGACACTGCATGATTACATTGTGAAAGCAAGAGCAAGCAATTTTTTGCCGTTTTTTGACACGTTCACAGGAGCCTTTTTTACAGATCAGCAATGTTTTCTTACTCTGTTCAAAAAGTGTTTCAAGGACTTTTTAAGGAACATGTACTATGTCCTGTGACAGTGACCCCTTTCCACTCTTGTATGCTTCCCCACATAACAGGCTTGTATTGTGGCGAAGGCGATAAAAAGAAACAGCCATTATGCAATGCATATTAGACCTTAGCCTCACGCACTCAACGCAGGTCTCAATCTGAAGCGAACACATTTAGGCCTACAGTGACCACACACAAATATCTACCTACCTAGACTATAATGGCAAATATTACGTGACTGTGCTGCATGACGCAGTCTTAAAAAGCGAAGCTTTCTTTGCCCTTTCCTTTGACTTTTCCACTGCTGCTGCTGTCTTGCATGCCACATTGGAGGGTGGTTCAGAGCTTGTATATACATGGAAGGACCATGGCAGAGAGGCAAGGCGATGTGAGAAATTTGTTTAGACTTTTCTATCGTGTCTCATGTACACAATGCCCTCTGGAGCTGCCTCGGCAGCGTGACATCAGCCTCTTGGACAACTGTAATTATCCATGCTCCCCCACAAAAGAATTCCAGAAACTGCATCGTTTACCTCTCTACAAGCACAGAAACAGCACAGAAAGCTTTGCTTATGATTGCCACAGTGCGTGGGATCTGCAGAATTTTCTTGTTGCTTTTTTTTCGTGGTAGGGTTGGGTCAGTTTCTCGGAAAATTTATGGCCATGTTTGTACATCATCATCATCATCATCATCATCATCATCATCATCATCATTCTGGCTACGTCCACTGCAGGACAAAGGCCTCTCCCATACTTCTCCAACTACCCCGGTCATGTGCTTCTTAGCACCCTCTGCTGCGTCACAGGTCTGACCACAGCCATAGTCAGTTGCTTCGCAGCTGCTGGGGACTGAGGGCCGGGGTTTGATTGTTGTATTCATATAGGAGGTTGTGGCCAAGTACTGCACCAGGGTGGCCAATGCTCGTACAATGGGTCAGAATTGGGGAGTCTCCCGGACAAATCGGGAGAGTTGGCAGGTATGTATGGGTCATTGAACGAATGCGGCTAATTCGAGCGGGGAATGCAAAGAGGAAGGCAATCGCACTGGTACGTTTCAAGGACTACGTGCCTATCAGATGGAACCACAGCATTTAGTCCTGGTAATCCGTTGGCGATGCAGAACGCCCTAGAAGCCCAATTTTTCATTGCATCATTTATTTGCTTATCTGCTGAAGTATGACACATGATGACGGTAGGCTAAAATGTTGACTGGGCAGCATTTTACTCCGGTTTTTTAGAGAGGCTGTGCATGTGCTGTGGGCCTAATGCATAATGTAAAGCTTGGCTCAATTACTACGGTACGTATCATTATGGTAGGTAGCGACGCATTGGACATTTTGCCCTTTGGCTCGGGTTTGTCGAAAAGGCAGTCCGTCGGAGTGTGTAATTTTGTTGGAAATAATTGTTGCGGGGTTCTAAGGGTTCAAATTTACGGGAGTTTTTCCCTATTCAAATACATGCAATGCAAAATATCATAATCAAGGTACTTGAAGTCAAAGGGCAAGAGAACAGCTCCTCGTTGCCGGTGCGTGCTACTTTACTTCTACAATAAACCATTCATGTTTGAAGCAGTCACTGGCCTCTATAATTTTAACAATGGTGCTGTGACCAGGATACTAACTCGCCGTCCACAAGGAAGGTCAACCTGCAAAGAAGCAGCAGAGAAGGAAATGGCGGTGGAGGTGCAGATCGACCTGGATCGAGTGATGAGATCGAAGTGAAAACCACAAGCATCAGAACGGCTGACTGACACGTAAGGCGTCATTGTTGCCCGCCTAGAAATGAGCAAAGAAGTAGTAACAAAGAAAAGGAAAGTGCTTCGCTCTCGGATCATGCAGCTCATCAACGCAGCCAAACAGCAAATTAATGATGGAGCTAGCAGAGAACAGCTCACAATGCAGGCACAGATTAAGGAAATAAGCGAAAGCCATAAGAGCGCCAACAAACAAATGGCTAAATTTCTAACAGAAGATAATGCCGAAGCTGAATTTGAAAAAATAATAGAGTATGTCGTGAAGATAACGACGATCTTGTCTACAATAGAGTTTAGAATTCAAAAGCCTGTACAGTTGGATTTGAACTCTATTGTAGACAAGATCGTCATTATTTTCATGTATGCTCGATTATTTTTTCTAATTCAGCTTCGGCAGTATCTTCTGTTAGGAAATCAAAAATTATTCATAAGACAGGCAGCTCCTAAGAGTAACAGCATGGGTATTCAGATTCATAGACAATGCAAGAAAAGAACATCACAAGAAGCCATTAATAACGAAAATAATAAGGAATTTAAGAACGCATAACAGGAAAAGAGATTCTAACTGCAGCGACATATTGGATACGACAAACACAAGTACTACTCATGCAAACAAGTGGCAATGCAAATTCAAGGGCTAAATCCTTTAAAATAAATGGGCAAGACGTCTACTGTGACAACAAAGGACTTATAAAACAGAAAGGACACTTGCACTGCAGCCAAGGATCAAGCCGGCACGCCATTGTACTTCCAAAGGACGGGTATCTCATGGAACTAGTGATACGTCACGTTCATCAAATAATATCGCACGGCGAAGTTCAAGCAACACTAGAACTGCAGGCTAAATTCTGGACATGGCAAGGTCACCAAGCTGTAAAAAGAGTTTTAAACAAATGCATAGTCTGCAAGAGGCATAACACAAGACTGGCCACTCAAACTGCGCCTCCCCTCCCGGCAGACAGAGTTAACGAATTGGGTCCATTACAAGTCACGGGAGTTGACTTCACCGGAACACTTTACGCAAAAAACAACTATGAGATTGTAAAACAATATGTAGTAATTTTCACCTGCACAGTAGCGAGAGGAATAAACTTGGAGATGACTAACGACATGTTGACATCCAATTTTTTACAAGCTTTCCGGAGATTCACTGCACGATGGAGTATATCTGCCATAATCTACTCGGACAATGCCAGGACTTTTACAAAGACCGAGAAGGAAATCAATGGAATGCTTGAAGCTGTTGGGCACGAATGGGTGAAGGATTACTGCAGTATATACCAAATACAATGGAAAACAATAGCCAAGTGCACCCCGTGGTGGGGAGGATTTTACGAGCGCCTCACACAAAGCCTGAAGACATCAATGCGAAAAATCATTTCAAGAAAAACAACTTCAGTTGAGGAGCTACGCACAATTGTAGCATAAGTTGAAAGAGCGCGTAACAAGCAACCATTAACTTACGTGCATGGCAAACCTAATGAGCCCATGCCATTGACGCCTGCTGACATCATAGGCAGATGGCAACAGCTTCAAGACAGACAAACAGGGCCATACAACGGAGAAGTTGAAGAAGCATGGCGAAGTAGATGCAAACTCATGAAAGCTTGGTGGAAGAGATGGCGTAGTGAATATCTCAAGGAAATAAGAGCTACTGTCAAAGCCAACACGCGACAAGTGAAACCATTGTTCAAATGCAATGTGGTGTTAACTGAAGATCGGGGTCCAAGAACATTTGGGCAGTGTGGCAAATTGAAAAAAAGTTACCCTGGATATGACGGAATAACAAGAGCTTGTCTGCTTCGGACAGGCAACAAAGTATTTCTCAGAAGATCTGGGAACATCTACCTTCTTAAAGAGCTGCTTCAAATAGCCCACCAAAGCTTACCTTAGTGCAAGTTGGGTGGGCGGGAGCCTGTAAAATATCATCATCAAGTCACTCGAAGACGAAGAGCAAGAGAACAGCTCCTTGTCGCGAGCGCGCGCTACTTTACTTCTTGAATAAACCGTTCATGTTTGAAGCAGTCACCGATCTTGATTGTTTTAACTTGCAATGCTGACGGGACCAACTGATAAGTTATAATTATGCATTAATTCGAATTAAGAGATTTCAAATTGCCTTCATTTCATTGTATTAGTCTGCGGCATCAGCAGGTTCTCAAAAGGAGATGATCTACCATAGATGCAAGATTTGTGCCTCATATTGCAGAAAGGTGAATGAATACCCATCATGCCAGCCCACTAGTTGCATATAACATGTGCAAATATGTGCTGAGACGTGATATTTTTTCAGAAACCTGATTTCACTGTCACTTCTTTCCTTAAAAAAAAGAAAAAGAAAATGCACATCAGAAGTGACAGACAGTATTAAAAAAAAAAAGAAAGAATACTGGGTCCACAAAGTGAAACTGTCAGTGATTTTAATAAAAATGCCATTTTAGCTAAGCAAATGCTGCTTGCGCAGGTGGGTTATGTGCTTTGGCAGACACAATCTTTGCGAACAAGTACAGCCAGCATGTAAATCACAGAAGTTAGGTTTTGAAACCTGCAGTAATGAAGAAAAAGAAGAAAGCACATTTCTGGCCAGCTGTATGTCATCTACACACAGCAAACGCTTAAACAAACACGGAGTACAAACACATTTTTGAAATAATGGAAAGAAGGCTGACACTGAAATGAAGTTCAAGAAAAAAAGTGGGCGACTTGTTACCTTTCTTGAATTTCGTATTATGGTGTATATTTATGTTAAACATTTGAAAGCAATTGTATTCGAGGACAAGTCCATTTGATTTGACACTTCGAAGGTGTTCGCGTTCCAAAATATTCACCATCAACTTTGACACTCAGTATGCTAATTTCGCTGTCAGAGGGAGGGGTCCTGACACAAAGATGAACACACCATGTGACACAGTCGATAGACCTGTCACTGTCTGCAAACAGTATGACAACACTGCGAGTGCCCCTCCCATCTGCCGCACCTTCAACAGGGGCTGCTGGTTGGCAAAAAACGTTCATGCGACCGGATCTCTCTGCATAAGAACACTGCTTATATATCAAATGCGGCAATTGTAATTCTGGCATATTGCTATTTTTTGAAGTTACAGCATCTACGAACTGTGCTTAGAAAGCATAATCGTCCTCGTTTTGCCAGTACAACATAGCATTGTTGCCGAGTGCACGGTCCCCTAAGTTGGCATGTAGTGATTTTCACAAGACTGTGCCTCCTCTGTAGATCAAACAGCCACAACAATTTATTATTCTTCGAAAGCGAACATTTTATCACACATGACGCACATTTTCCAGTGCCGAAATCATACTTCGCTTAAATGACTGGTCTTTGGACAAAAATTGTTATTCCATTGTTGTGAAGGTACTCATTTGCGCCCCATTTACACTGTAGCTTTAAACGATATACAACATGAACTTCGTCTACAGCTATCAGCCATACACATCAGGGCGACTCAGTGGAGCCGTACGAAGTGGCACCGCCTAAATTCAGATGAGGGAGGAATGCAGAAACACTTGTTACCGTGTTTTAGGAGCACGGTAAGATATCCCAGGTGGTCAAAATTAATCTGGAGGCTTTCCTTACAGTGTCCCCCATAAGCTGCTGTGCAGCTTAGGTATGTTAAACACAATAATTTAATATTAATTATTAGTCAAGATCATGTGAATGTACAAAGCAATATTGTACAAAAGTACATAATCTGCTACGTGGTAACTTTGTTGTGTCTGCTGCCTTCCTTTGCTGCTCTCAGCTTTAAAGGACCCAACTTTTTCATGTTTATGTGCATCAGCACAGCATGAAATCCATGCCGTAAAGGTGAGTACAACAATAAAGAAGAAAAAAAGAAAGTTCAGTTTTACTTAAGACCCGTGAGATCTGCATTAAAATGCGATAATTTCAGAAGTTTGCCATTTGGGCATTCTCAGTGGTGATATGTATACACGCAGCTTTGGCAGAGGTCAAAACATGGTAGGAGCTCATTCATAGTCATACCTTTCAGTCAGATTATGTTCAAATTAGGGCTTTTTTTTTCTGCTCACAGTGCAGATGGCACCGAGATACATGCGCTCATTAACACCATGTTTCATTAATTCTCAAGTGTTCCATAATTACGCGTCCTGAAGTTCTATCGATGCTCGATCATTATGACTGGCCTTATTACAGACGACACACGTCCACAGTATCACAAGCAAGATGTATTGCAAATCACGTAGTACACACACACACACACACACACACACACACACACACACACACACACACACACACACACACACACACACACACACGTACACGCACACGCACACACACACACACACACACACACACACACGTATGTTTCCCTATGCAAAGATGAGTTATCATCTGATAATTTGACTTAGAGGACCCTGTATTATTATGTGGGTAATAATACCAGTAACATAAATAGCAATTTTCTAACCCATAGGCACCGTACAGCTGTCACATGGCATCAGACAGTATAATGAACACCACCACCAATGGCTAAATTTTGTCTGTGAAACAGACGACACTCTGAAGGAGAAGTGTTGGGCACATGGCACAATCAGTTTTTTGCCGTAGTTTTAGACAGTTCAAATTTTGTAAGTAACATTTCTGAACTTCAAGCATTGAAAATGCCATCCACACAACTGATTGTGTGCATGTGAGACAAAAGTGTGCAAAAGAGACATTAAATAATGTGCTAATGAAAACTTAAGAGGGCAATTTTGAACTAAAGATAAATGAAATCTATACATAACTCAGACTTGCGGTGCGTTTGCTCAGTGCTTCGGCAGACAGCAATATGTGACTGTCTTGCTGTTTTCAGCCAATGGCTGACTTTTGTGTTGCTCTTACAATGTGATTGTGGCTTTCAGCTCTCATTATGTATCATTGCTAGGTCTCGGTGTACAAAGTATGAACGGATTTCTTTTGTGATGGCATGAATGTGTAATGATGCAAACAAAGGAAGAAGGTCAACAGCACACAGCATTACCAATTTCTGACACAGCCTCGAGGACATAAATGCCGAAAGCTTTGTTTTCTGGAGAGGTGAAAGTGCCCTTGGTGTACCATATTTATTCACATAATAGACACTTTTAAAAAAAAAAAACCAATGCAAGGCATCTAATATGGAAGGTAAATTTTATTTAAACATAAGACAGTAATGAATAAAGATATTCATTAGATAACTTTGCAGTAAATATACACGTCCACTATTTGCAAAGTGTCGGCTTTCTGGTCTTCAGCCCCCAGAAGGTGTGACGTGTCCCATTTGTCGTGAGCAGTTTGTCATGCTGCTTCCACCAGTAGCTCATGCGGACTTTACCAACACTGAAATGCTTTCTGGCAGCACGATTCCCATGCTCCACCACATACTACACAGCCTTTGACTTTGGCCGTATAGCTGGAACTACAGCCCAATTGCCCACAGCAAAATGCATGACAGGCAGAAAAGCAAGCAACAGACAATGCTGTCATGGAACGGTTGCACTTTAAGTAGAAAAAAGTCATGCAGATACCATGCACTGCGCAAATTGGTGTAAGCGAAGCTTTGATGAGCTGGCAAGAGAAAACGGTTCATCACGATAAGAAACATGCAGAGGATTTCGACAACGGACACATCCCAGTAATCAGCCACGGTGATGCACCTTTCAGAGCAAAGGTAAGTTTTATTCATAGGTGATATGCTTGAGCAATTGCTTTAGGTGAGATTTCATGTGAATTGGCACCAGACACTACGGAGTAGATGGCTGAAAGCTTTCCTGAAACTGTGAAGATGGCACATTTGTCAGCCTGCTTCCAGTACAGCCAGTGACCGCAGTGGTGCCATATGGAAGGAACAGGAAGCCCACCACTGCCTCATATCTCTGGCTTGGAGATCAGGCCTATCAGGCTTCATCTAGAGACACGATGCCATAAAGTGTGCGCCTATATTTGTATTTGTGCAAGTTCGAAGTGCAAACAACGCATCATTATTTGGCACACTTTGGCGGTGCCTACAGGACACCAAAGGGACAATGGGGACACCTAAGCTGATACCTGGACTGGTCCAGAGGTTGGAGGCTCACCAGGGCCTCCGCGTGCTTGGGGTGTATATGTTGTACAAGGGAGAATCAGATAGTCTTTGCCCATACTTTTTATTAGCCAAAATAAGGTACATATAGGTAACTACAAATATATATATACACTATTCTACTTACCTTTCACTATTTTTCCACATAGTCCCCACACCGGTTCAGACATATGTCCCATCGCAGCATTAAATTTGAGGTGCCCCTGCGGTAGAATTCATTCGGCTGACTGTGGAACCACTGTCAAACTGCTGTCATGGCTTCATCATTGCATGTGAATCACTGTCCTGCCAGGAACTTCTTCAGCAGACTGAACACGTGGAAATCACTAAGGGTAAGGTCCGGACTGTATGGTGGGCGTCCCAGAGTCTTCTAGTAAAACGACCGGAGCTTGTCGGCAGTTCTGACTGCCACACTTCAGCGTTCATACCCCGTGGACGTGTGAGGCACAACCACTATCTTCAACAACTGGCAGATAAGGCCGGGCCAGTCCAAGAAAGGTCCACCGCTGGGAATGGATAAGTTGACTTCGCAGTTACAGCCGTAATTTGGCTAAAAAAAATGGGGAGGGGGAGGGGGGCAAAGACTGATTCGCCCTCGTATGTTGTTGTGTGTTGTAAGTATGTGTAAGTATACTGCAAGTTGTTGTTGGATGTTATTGCAAGTATGTTGCATGCGAACAAATGTCCTGGCATACCCTGACCTCGGCGGCCCCCGACCCATGGAATGCCCTGCATCCAGCTTTGATCCACCCCCCTGCCCTTTAGGGGGCCTAGAAATCCTGCACTGCCTGCTTTATTACAATTTCAAGTGCTTTCTTGAGGCCTCCACATGCCGGAATTTTTGTTTTTGGATGCCTAGTGCTTTCCAGCAAACTCAATGGCACTGTTGTCACTGGCTGTAAGGGGGCAGGTTGACAAAAGTATGAAAGATAGTGAGCTTGGCAAAGCTCCAGAAATGCTGTTGGCTGTATACGCCAAAGCATCCCGTGCCGATGCAAAACCTCAATATGAAACCTTGTGAAAGTGACCGTATCGCCAATAGCGAAATATTTTTTTGGTTGAGACAGCCAACGACGACTGCCACTATCATGACGGTGCACCAAATCTAGGGTTGTCAACTCTCAAGTGGACGAAGTCAGGACTGAGTCGCTAGTCTGAGTCTGTATGTGCAACCATGTTGCACACATTCTTTAGTCGTACCATATCGTGAGATATGCAACAACAAAGGTACAGTAATTGCCAGGCTAACATGGCTGCCAATATACAGATATTGGCACTTGAACTAGGGCCTACAACAGAATGAGAACCACGACAAAAAACATAGCCACCTTTATGTTTATGACAATGCAACAGGAGACAAAAAAGAAGAATGTGCAACAGAGCTCTCTGGTATTATAAAACAGAAATGTGATTTATTGATTGTTATTCAGTACAAAAAATGCAAAAGTCCTGACAGTTGATGGTCATGACTGGGTCAAGTTGGGAATCAGGGCTTTTACTTAAAAGTAGGGATGGTCCCATTAAATTCAGGACAATTGAAAACCCTAACCAACTGCAAAGATGTAGACAAAGAAAGCTATGCTTTAAATATATATAAGGGTACCATACTGCTCATGGTTCACTTGCTTCTAGATGCAAAACTGTCTGCAAATTTTTTTGATTGGTTGTCGCATTGGCACCGCAGAAGACAGCATTCATTTTTCTGCCAATAGATGGCTCTCATGGGATGTGTTATCATCATCAGCTAGAATGACTGAAACAGAAAACTTCAGCATGCCTGTTCGTCCATGAGACTAAGCAGGACTGCACTAGACCAAAGTTTGGATGCGATTATTACAAACAAGAAAGCCTAATTTTGAAGAGCAAGATGGTTATTATGCCAATGCATTCATTGTGCAAGTAAAATATGGTATTCGCAACTAAAATGAACTTCAGGAAGCACTGAAAAATCTGGCTACACTCTGCAGTATGGCGGATGCACCGAGGTCTTCACATCTCTGCTACCGCTGTCTTTGATAATTTTCTTGCAGTGTGATGTCAGCTTTTGCTGTTTTGTGGAAGGAAAGCTTGTAGTTGACACCAAGCACATCTTTTTTATCAATATACGAGAGGTACAGTGGGTAATGAGGCTGAAGTGGTCATGCTGCATGTGCGAACCTCCGGCGTGACTGTGTACCCGCACACAATTCTGATTAAAATCATCAATTCTGAGACCCATTGGTCATGGAAGCGAATTACTCCTGCACTTGCTGGATGGTCAGAAAAGTACAAGAAAGATTCTGCTGTTTTGATTTATGGTTAAGGTGTGAATATAACTTGGCATTTTGAGCGTGCAATCCAGCGGCTGGCCGAAAATTTGCTACCTGTACAGTCCGGCATGTTGAACGTGGCCCGCAGCAGTGCAGCAGTCAGCTCTATTAGCTGCTGCCGCTGTGCATGTAATAAGTACGTGACAAGAGAGTGTTTTTTCATTTGGCGAAGGCACAAACTCTGCAGGCTCTCTATAGACTAAAGAACGAGCTAATCTAAATGTGAGCTTTGCACTTTATAGTGAGGCCTAGTTCAGCATACAGTTTTGCGTTCTGAAAACTTCTGTCATCTATTTTACATTCAAGATATGCACAAGCTGACTGCTGCTTTGCTTAGCTGTGGTTGTTTCAGTAGGTTGCCTATTGTTTCTCTCGTAGAAAACAGAAACGATAAAAAAGAAGCCAAAGGATTTGCTTACAATAAAAAATGCACATTCGCACACCATGTGCAGGTTTGGCTTATGGTGCATGGCCTGATGGTAACTGATTGCTCTCCACAAGCTCTCTTCATACCACTGCCTATGGCTGCTGTGTAAACTAATGAAAGAGAAAAATCTGCTTCTGTGTAAAACAACATTAACTCATCTCTTGCATGAATCTGACCTTATTTAGCACGTTCCTCTATAGTTGAAGTACCCTGCGTTTTAAGACCACTTGAAATAACTTTTTTAATTTGTAAACAATTTGAATGAAATTTGCATCGTTAATGCATTTTTACCGGATGATTTCAAAAATGCAATTATTTTCTTATAATAAACATTTTTTATGATATCCAGAAGAGGATGTTTTCAGTTTGGGGCCTAATTAGCTAATTAACAGCAACTTGCACTGTAATGTACAGCACCTTGATACTTTTCTAGTATTAAGGTGGACATTTATTATGACCAAGTTTGACAACCTATAGCCTTGCTTCAAAATGACCTAAAACAACAATTTATAGCTTATATCCGAGACCCATTGGTCTCGGTACTATGAACATTCAGAATCGATTCCGTGTGCTGTACTACAAAAATTTAGCATGCCCCCCCCCCCCCCTACACACACATGTTCAGAATCGCCAAGGTAAATTCTGCATGTCTTGTTTTTTACAAAACATGCAAACTTTACCTCCACAGTAGGGAAATTTCTTTTTTTTAGTGAGCTTTCATGATGAAAGTGACAAGTCGTAGTTGCCATTTGCGCTTCATTGACTACAGATATCAAGCACACAGTGGCGGTATTCTTCAGTGATCACTTAAGATACTGCTATCACTTTCACAAGACTCTGCAGTGAACTTGTCAAAGTATGTGGATTTCTGGAACTGCGCACAGGTAGTGAGCTTGGCACTGGGCCAGAAATGCTGGCGGTTGATTAGGCCAACATATTTCGTGCCGAGTCGCGCAAAATCTGGCGAAGGTGCTAGTATCTCCAAAAATTATTCGCTGAGAATACTACTCTAGATCGTAGTTGAGTACGAAATGAACCAACAATGACCCTCACAAAAACGTGCTCCGTTGCCATTTTTGTGTTGGCACTGACACTGCATCTAGTGAAACCAAAACCTGGTTTTGGTTTCGTATCTGATCGTAAGACGCAGGCAATTTTCGGACCAATTTTCTCGGAATATGCTCGTTATGTTCAAGTAAATACGGTAGTTGTTTGCTTATTTTCAGTGTTAATTTTCATTAATATATTTGTTTCATTTTTTTTCTAACCAGCTGTTGCAGCTCGTACAAAGTTTGAATATCACAGTAGGCAGCGCAAGCATACACAGGCATTGAAATAAGAGACATAACTAAGCTTCGGTAATTTTGGTACTGGCTTTGCAACAGCAATGTTGCACTGTGTTCGTGTTTTTTTTCCTTTTGTCTCTGTTGTCTTGTGCTGCCCATGTCAGGCTGCATTACCAAGTCGCTCAGCAAACCACCGTTCTGAAGTAATGTTGAGACATGTCAAAATCATTGTCATAAAAATTTGCAATCAAGAAGCAAGAGACACACATAACATGCCGCACTCAGCAAGTGTGCTTAATGATGCGAGAGGTTAGGCTTGTTTTTACATTGAATGTACTATTGATACAATGTTCTGCGTCTCAATCATGAGCCTTGACCTCAAAAACTTGCAAATAAATTGTGTGGGCAGCTTTAATATAGTTTGAGAACTGTAAATGTTTTAAAACTACAACAGAACATGCTCATTATTTGATACAGCCATAATTTATGATATGACTTTGTAATAAATTATGACTGCGTTAATTCAGATACGACTTCCTTATAACGAGGTTCAACTTTATATATTTCTGTGTGGCTCATATGCTATGGAACAGTGTTAGTTTTATTCTTTATGGGTGGGAATTTTTGCTGTCAGGAATTGCACAGGCAGAACTGGAGCTGCCTATTACACTGCTTTATTGAAGTTTCTACTAATACTTAAACAAAATGCCATTAATTGTGGGCAAATGCAGAAGAGGCAACTCTTTAAAGAGGCCCTGAAACACTTTTTGAACAGTAAAAAAAATGTTGCCAATCTGTTAACGAGGCTCCTGTGAACATGTGAGCCAAATATCCACTGCACTGCATGCAGCAGGGAATTTACAATCTTGTGCCAAAAGCGGTGAAAAATCGCTTGCTCTCACTTCCACAATGTCGTCATGTAGCGTCATAGCAAGCAGCTAGACCCTCAATGGCTATAGGCTGATTTCCTAATTGTGAGAACATTCTCGGTAATACAATTAGTGCTCATTAGAGTTAAATAAACAAAAAATATATATGTCTGCGATCTCAAAAAGAGAGAAAAATAATTTCACAGAAAAATAATTTTATCTTTGCACTGCTGGTCTAAACACAATACAGTAGTTGCACATTGCTGTGTCTGCTACGTGTGGCCTCGGAGATTAAAAGTGCTGCCTAGATACTGCAGCCACTATGGGATGCCACCATGAGCCGTCTCGCGTTCAACTTTTGGACCAGACCAGAGGGGCAATGCTCCCTTGTGCCCCCTTGCCGTCTCCCCTGTGCATCTTCTAGCGCACTAGTGGACCTGAATGGGGAGAGAAAGCTGCTCATCGGTTGCTTATGCTCAAAGGATTCAAAATATTTTGCAGCAGGAGATTTATGAGGGAATGTAATTTAATTGTGGCGTCATTCTACCATTCATTAAAAAGTGTTTCAGGGCCCCTTCAAATTTTTTAGCAAGTGCAAATTTTTTATTAGGTGTCTTAGCAGAAACAAAGCTTGCTATGATGTTCCGAGTTTACTATTTATTCATTCAAGCCTGTGTAGTGGCTTTTTGACCCCGGCTCTCAGCATCCCAAATGTTGGAATAAAGTTTGATTTGATTATCGACAAAGAACAGCCCGTACAAAGGCTCAACAACTACACAGCATTTTTTTCTTGTGTTGCGCTGTCATGTTTGAGGGCGCGTGTATTGCTCCAGGTGAATCATGGAACATTAAGTTCCTGGTAATTCTTATCAATTTTTCTCAACAGATTGACTAGCTGTTGTTTTAATTAGGGACCAGTAGCAGTACACTGTACTGTGTCCTTTTCATTAGGGCTGCCCACTAGAACTTCTCTTGACAACAATCAACCTTGGACAATGAACAGACTTAACAATCCAAAGCCACAGCTAGGCTACAAGGGATGTCATAGTGAACTTTCTTGGATTAATTCTGACCAGGTGGATTTATTAAAGAGGCACTGAAATCTTGGCGCACGGATGCTTTTTCATTCTGTCTCCATGTCAACACAACTGTTACAGCCATAAATCGAAACTGTGACCTGTTTCAACAGAAGAATGCCACATCAAGTGAGCCACAATGGCAGGTAAATAAAATCCAAGAGTTCCCATAATGGCAAATTATAATCAGGATTTAGTCACCTGGTGGAGAGCAGCAGCTGAGCAGACGGTCATCACGTAAAGAGCCTGTCTCCGAGAGTGGACCCTCATCTTCCTCAGGAAGAACTCTCTCCCAGTCTGCACCCCACAGTCGGCCCTGCTGAAGGGGCAGCACAGTTTTACTACTGCAGCCTTTGTTCAGCAACAGACAACTCAATGCATGCAAAAACAGGAAGGAAGAATCACCTGTAAGCTTAGAGAACATGTAGCACCAGTACGTGGCTTAACCTTGTGCAACATGATTACTAATGTTGCACTGCTCAGTGGTACTGGCCACTTTCATTAAATACTAAGCTCAACACATCTTTTTAAATTTTCTGTGAAAATTACTCTACTTCACCATTAACAGAAAACATACAACATTAGTAGAATGGTACAGTAATACTGAGAGATGTCAGCATTAACATTTACCTAGCTGTACCCGGCCACCTCAAGAAAAAAAAAACACACTCCCCACATCAAAGAAAGAGGTGTCGAAAAAGGTGCTACTATGTTTGTCTCACTGTTAGTTTCATTTTGGTTTAGTTCATGGATAAACTAAACTGCATTACCATGACAGGATAGCAGCCTCTTACGGCTGTTCAGTTCCGAGATGTGTGATGGCAATCGTAGACTACATATTCAACAGCTCTTACTATCATTACATCCATTATCATTCAGAATCAGAATCGGTTTTACTGTGATGATTAGAAAGATTACAGGATTCTAATACACAGAAGGAGGTCCCGAAGTCAAAGACTGCAATGGGACCTCCTTTGCAAACTAAACATAATAAAATACAGATTACAGCAGTTTCAACAAATCGTTAACAAGATAAAATTACAGGTTTTAGTATGAATAGCATAACTGAAGAATTAAATGTGCATAAATAAGAGTCATATAAAAAAAGCATGTACACAGCATAATTTGCGAACTCGAATATACAGTCGATCCCGGATATATCAAACTCGAAGGGTATTGCGAAATAGTGCGATATATCGATAATTCGAAATATAAAATATGCATGTGAAAAGCTTCTCTAACAACTCCACACATCTCAAGGCAGTTTCCAGATGTCGTGACTAACGGGAACTTACCGATCTGTGCACCAAGGCACGTAAAAAAACAAAACGACAACGCAATGACCAGAGCACTTTATTTCGGAAGAAAAAAATCTGTGACCTTTGCTTGCTTTTTCTTCTGCACCATCAAGTTCATTAAGCTGTCCTCAAGATTGTTGACAGTGCCCAAATGAGAAAGGCCAGCTCCTTCCATTGTGCCACAACAGCAGCGAATGATGCTGAAAGCTGATGCAAGTTCAGCTGCAGTGCATGTTGGTTGGTCCTCTTTGTTGGAACCTTCGCCACTGCTCGAGTCTGCGTCCTCGTCACCCATGATGTCAGTCACAATCTCCGCATCAGCACGATCCGCTACAGCTTGCACGCCGTCGTCAGCACTGACGAAACTGCATGCATGCCTTCTCGACCTTGTCAAAGGTTGGGACGCACACACGACACGCTCCAGGGCGACTGGACTGCTCTGCCTTCAGCTTAACATCGGCTTTGTTCTTGAGGATCGTACTCAGGGTGTTGCGACGAATTTCAAACGTCGCGGCGACCGACGACTTTTTCTCACCAGCCTCCACCCGTCGAATGATGTCCACCTTTGTTGAAAAATCCAAATTCTTGAGTTTTTTTGCGGCCATGGCTCCGGAACATGTGCCAAAAGCAGAAAGAAAAATGCACTGCACCACACGAGTCTCAAGCCTTCGCGTTGGCCTCGTGAATAAAAGGAATAAAGCGAATCAAAAGATGCACCGCTCCACGTCTTCGCACTACAACCACAAGCCCAAGCTGCACTGACCTCGTTCGTCTCGCTGTGCCAGCGGTGTCAGCCAACCAAAACACAGGAAACGGGTGCCTGCGGTCAGCGTGGTTTCTCCCTCCCGCTTCCCTTTCACACCCAATCGCACTTCAAGTGCTCCTCGTCACGTGCCTTTTACCCACACGCCCCTTTCTCAGAGTGCGGGGCGGCGTGCGTGAGATCGCGGGAACATCGCGAGAACTTCATGAGGAGAAGCGCACTTGCCGGGGCGCAGCTCAGCACGGAGTTCAATACATTGGTATGCCGGTGCACGGGAGTTCTATATACGCGAACAATAGCGCTATACTTTTGCATGGGATTCCCAAGGGGATTTTTCAACTGTTCGATATAGGCAATAATTCGATATATCCGGGATCGACTGTATATGCATGACAAGGACATCAAACAGAAACCTAATGATATGACAATGAAAATGAAATGAAGGCACCCTGAAAGAATGGTTGTGAGTATGAACTAAGCATCAGTATTCGACAGAATATATTCTTTTAGTTGTTTCTTGAATTCATTCCACAGCTACTACTATGGGTTCACTATCATGACCACGATGCCAAAAGTTATACTGCCACTGCCAACAGTATGAACATCAATATGATCCAGATGTAGGATTTTTCTCATTACAGGCCTAGCAAGTCCCTGAAATTCATTTACCTTTGCTTTCACTTTGTGCAGGAACATGTTTACAAACGTCATGTAAAAAAAAAGTGCATTATGCCAGGTGTTTTAGCACAATCTTGAGGGAAATGCATTGGCATTTCACTTACTTTTCCCAGAAAGCCTTCTTTGTGCACTATGGATTTTGCAGAACATTATGTATTTTGCGATAAATTTTGAAGCTGAATGCACATTATGAAGTGGTAGAGGCTTAGGATCCCTGTTAAGTGGACAAGCCTTGAGCACTGATCAGCTTCAATCCCACAATACGCCTTTTTCATGTTCCTGCACTGCCCTCTGTCGCATATTGCTGGAAATGTTTTGGGAGGGTGCCGGTGCTTTTCCCAATTGATTTGAGTACCTGTGCCCATGTTGAGGGTGCGTAGATTGTGCGTTTCGTGGATCGTGATTAATTAATGGCCTTTTCAGGCACAGAATGTCGTTCCTGGAAGCCATGTAGCACACACAAACTACTGGGTTAGCAGGCCTGAGTGCACTGTTGTGCTAACAGTGTGGCCGATTAAGGCATGCTTAGTTCCGTCAGGCGATGTGGCTGCCTTGGAGTTTGTTGTCGCTGATGTCTGCTCTTCCACCTCGCTTTTCATATTCCTTTTTCACTTTCATTAGAAATTTCGCATATTCAAGATGTCTTCAACCACAGCCTTCCATGTCAGATTTGCCAAAGTGGTGCATTTGTTTACATCTGCATCTACAGCCACAGATTGTTGTTAGCTTCTGATGTTGTGGAAACTGCGTATCGCTAACGTGAAATAATGTCAAAACATAGCAAAACATACATACCTGCGCATATTAGCCGCATTCTTCCACCCTGAGACGAGTCAATATGAACAGCCGAGCCAGTTAAACAACGGCGACTGTGATCCAAAAACATGCGAGTATATTACGGGCTGTTATTACTGATTATCGCTTTTCTTTAACTTCATCATACTTAAAAGTTTGTGCGTGCCATAAAGTATTATTAGTAAAAACTGTGTTTGGCGTAAACGCTCACTTATATGTGTAGTTCTCTCGCAAAACACGGATGCCATTGCTGACACCGTTGGTAACTGAGCGAGTTTATGCTACTGTATCGAATGCACTGTTTCTTGTTTCTCGTTTGACGCTAAGGTAAACAGTGATTCTCTGGACTGAAGAAATGTGTCAGCGTAACACGTACAGACCCACCCATCTACGTAGCAAATGCGACAGGCAGCCTTCAGGAATGGTAACCTACAGATGTTGGCACACCGTTATGTAGCGGCTTGCCACTTATTGTATGTGCCGTGTGAAGGCATGAGCAGCTGATATCAAATAGCTATAGGGCCACAAATGAACTATAAGAACAGTTTCCTTTTTGCTAACTGCTTATATATTAAGTTCAGGTCCACCGGTAGTGGGTGCATGAACTCGAGGGGCCAAGTCTAATGCAACCTTCGCTAAAGAGGATCAACATTGACTCAAACTTCACGTTCACAGCTTGAGCGGACTAAAGCTTGTGCATTTCAACTTCAAAGGCATGTTTCAACTCACTTTGAGTGCGATTAATTATATATACAAACAAAAGCGCTGCAGCTATCACATTGTCAGTTTGATAGCTGATAACGTGGTGTTCGGTTGAGTGATCATGGTTGGCACACTGATTTTGCCGGTGCCGTTGACAACAAAGCCCGTCACGCTACGACAAGTCGCGCCCGTCAGTTGCATCATTGTCGGCCTATTATGATAAAATGGTCTCAGCGACACACTGTGCTGAACACTCAGCCAGT
Organism: Dermacentor andersoni; assembly: GCF_023375885.2. Lineage (NCBI taxonomy): Eukaryota > Metazoa > Arthropoda > Arachnida > Ixodida > Ixodidae > Dermacentor > Dermacentor andersoni. The sequence goes on from NC_092814.1 coordinate 143,095,542, forward strand.
CGTTGGCATCAGTCTTGTCAGTCTTGTATTGACCCAGTGTTACTGCACTTTAATTGAGAATGTGAAGTCGGGAACAGACTGCCACCATTGACCAGCAAGAGAGGGCAACTTCATCAGCAACGTGATGTTGGTGAAGTGTCACCCAAGTGTAACACAGGGGTTTATTGATTAAGTTGCTTGCCATGGCGGAAAGTTCGTGGTTCACGGTGTAGTCCGGACGAAGCACTGGCCACTTTCTGCTTTAAAGAGGAGTTGCAATCTTATGCTACGCATGTTTTCGGCACCGCACCGATGTAGAGCTGTATGCCACTGGAGTTTCAACGGTGTACACAGCACGAGTGTTTGCTGCAATGTGCGTCTGTGTGCTTTTTTTTCTCCCGCGCGACTTTCCCCTGATATCAGGCTTGCTTAACCACGTGTGCGTCCCTTCCAAAACATTTTGCAACTAATCCGCTAGAGCAGGGTGCATGTGCTGTTGTGCCATGAAAAAGACAGATTGTAATATGTGCCTAAAGGTAACTAAATTTTTAAAAGTCAATTAGTCAACATTAAGAAAAAAAATTAAAATTAATTTATGGGCTTTTACATGCCAAAACCACTTTCTGATTATGAGGCACGTCGTATTGGGGGACTCCGGATTCATTTTGACCACCTGGGCACCTAAATTTAAGTACACGGGTGTTTTTGCGTTTTGCCCCCAAAGAATATGCGGCCATCGTGACTTGCACATGCAATATTAACTGAATGTCAAGAACGGAGCCCTGGAAGGGGCTAAATACTTGACATTTTGATAGAAAACATAGGAATTTCTTAATAAAAGAATGCTTTAGAAAAAGAAAAGCTTGCCATCATACGGTAATTTCTTCGGAGAGTAAAAGGATATTTATCATAAGTACTTCTGGTATGGAATCCGTTCTCTTGCAAAAGCGCTTTCCAGACATTCACTTCCCATTAGGGCTGAATGATTAATCGGATAACTTTTAAGATTTATCGGTTAAGCTCAGATGTCCAAAATTGGGAAAGCGCTGGCATTAATGAACAAGTTCAGACTGTGCATGTGCGCTGCACGTGTGGCAAATTCTATCGAAATGTTTAGTTTTCCTCTAGCACACATGTGTAGATGATTTTTCTTAGTGAGAAAATGGGGGAGACAACTTTGGTTATGTACTTAAGAGGCTAAGCATTTACTGTACTCTGAGCAAAGTCATGAAGGCCCAGTTCTCCAGTAACACATAGTTCCGAAGGGTTTTTCAGAGGGCACTAGAGGTTGTTGGAAATAAATGTCCCTGAGGCTTTTAGGTTCACGAAACAGTAGATTAGCACAGGTCAGGGACTTACATGCAGGCAACGCCTCGCAATGTCTTCACTTGGGAAATGTGTCAACGTTTTCTTATCTGGAAGCAGCACACAGAACCGCTGCTGCCAACAGCGCCCCTGGTGACGGGCACGCTTCAGTGCTGGTGCCCTTGGCTCTGGGCCTGCCTCCAACTCTGTGTGGCCAATAAGAACGAATGCTTCAATTAATGCACAGTCACAGTAAACAAAACTGTGCCCACTCTGCCACAGTCAGCCACGAATTTCTGAATCTCCAGAAAGCCTTTTATCATTACTTTTGCAAAGAAAAGTGCAAGGGCAAGTGCCCAATTGTTACCAGAAAAACTGTGTAGCAGATTGGTCTGATGAATTTCTTAGATGCAGAACATTTACTGCAGCACATCAAAGAAATATTTTTGGGATCATGCTATCAAAACTGCAGCAGCAGGAACAGAAATCCCTCAGCAGATACTACTCTGAAGTCACCAATATGCAAGCTTTTCGTCTTGCAAAATTTACTGCAGTCCCCGCAGAATAATAATGCCAGCCTGCAGTGGTAATCTTTTCAGTAGAGACTTGTTTTTAGGACATCAATACTTCCTTCTACTAGATATTGGTCAATATTGGCACTTTCGTCCTTGCTTGTGTACCTGCTTATCACACCTGCTCATCACATTTGTGTAAAATTGTAATAAAACTCATTTGATGTCCATCACTCACCCCATCTATTTTGTTTCTTTTTGTATGTGTTTTCGTCAATTTTGCACTGCAAATATGATGCAAGCTGTAGCAACCAACTAGCCCACTTAGACAGCACATGTGCATATGCGTATGCACAAGTGCACGCATGCACACATTCACATATGAATTGTTTGAAGAGGTGGGCATAACTCACGCAACAAGTTGCTATGCACGATTAGCTAGACTAACAAAGTCCCACTACCTAACTCTTTAGGGTGCATGTTGCACTTGAAGTCGGAGCTAACGAAGCTATGTTCATTTAAAAGAAATCGTGAGACTATAACTACTAGTTATAGTCTGAAACATCCGAAAAGTGCAGCTAAATTCCTTATTGTTCCATTATTTTATTACACAGCCTCAAGCACACTGGCATTCAAGGAAACTTAACTGAATGCCACAACACTGTATTTAGAACTGAGGTTGAACAGTGCAAATAAAACAAGGACATGAGGAAATAAATAACACAGACAAGCGCTGACTGCCAACTGGAAGTTTATTTGAAATTCTCCAGCCATTTTTGTACATTTTCCAGCATAGACATGTGTACAGCAGTCACAAATACATCTGCAAAATCAGTACATCATAATCTTTCATTCAAAAAAGCTATTTCTTTTGTTGACAAAGCAAGAGAGGGAGCGCTTACACATTTATCTCCTTCCTTTCTAATGTAATAAGCCTCTATTATTTCCCTTTCTTTCTTACTTTTTCCTTTCCCTATGAATTTTGTTTTTTCAAATATGGGAGTGGAAGGACACTTGTTACAATGGCTTATTACATTAGAAAGGAAGAAGATAAACGTGTAAGCACTCCCTCTCTTGCCTTGTCGGGAGAAGAAATAGCTTTTTTGAATGAAAGATTATGATGAATCTGATTTTGCAGATGTATTTGCGACTGCTGTACGCATGCCTATGCTGGAAAAGGTATAGAATGGCTGGAGAATTTCGAATAAACTTCCAGTTGGCAGTCAGCGCTTGTCTGTGGTATTTGTTTTCTCGTCTCCTTGTTTTATTCGTGCTGTTCAACCTCAGTTCTATATATGAACCAACTAGCCCTCATCAAGATCTTACTTACACTTTGTAGTACACACTGAGGACACATTTCTGGGAAGTGGCACTAATATCAAGATTTCTGTTAGATAAGCAGCAGTGAGTACACAGCAGCTTTATTTTTGCAGCTGAAGTGCTTGCTAATAAAGCAATAAATAAAATATTAATTGGTAAGGCTGTTTATCAGAGTGTTGCTCACAGAACATTATTTGTTGTGCAAGTAATGGCTGCCTCTTTCAAATAACCCTGCTGCAGAGGTAGTATTCTGCTATCTGCCACAACTAAAAGAAAAAGCTGTTTGAAAGACAACCAAACAAACATGTATATTGCAATATAAGCAATATATGTATGTGAAAAAATTACACCATGATGCTGCTGATTTTTTCTACACCTTAAGGCATAACAAGGTGGGAAGTAGTAAGGGCAGAGGAAAGTAGCTAAGGGAAATTGCAACACAATGTACATGCGTATACAGTGTGCACAAGAGTGACAAGTTGAACAGCTCATGAGGTAACAGTCTGTGATTACTGACGCTTCAAGAAGCGACTAGCACTATGTCAGCAAACATTAAAGTAGAAGAACATTTGCTGCAATGATCATGCAGTAGGTGCAGTAATGCTACTTGTGGCCACCACAATGTCCAAACTTCAGGCTTGGGTACAAACAATGCCGTCCCACTCGTAACAACTAAATATGGCCAAGTTAACATTTCACATCTAAAATTTGTTCTTTCAACATTACTAGTTCATACTCTTTGCAGTTGTTCCTTTCTGTAACAAACAGAATTATACCAACCTTCATGCAACCAAGAACACAAGTACATTTTCTTTAAATGTAAGAAAAAAAAAAAGTGATTCGCAGCACTACTACAAAATGTTTTTCAGCCTAATTGTTTTCATAACTAAGCTACTACAGCCTGAAAGGGAGTAGTCCCAATATTTTCATGTGTTACAGTCGTCAAATATTTTTTTCTAGCACTGCACTCTCCTGGCTGGGAGTAGAAAATGTTAAAGTTCTCTCATCAGCTAGAAGTTGAATTGACAATCATATCTTCATAAATGAAAATAGGCTAAACTCATGTAAGGTAATGTCTGCCAAAGCACACAAATCTGCTCAGTAGACATTGTTAGCTGTACAAATAACATTCCCAAATCACCCTGAACCTTACATGACACAGATATTAATTTCAAAGACTGCCAGCAGCATATAGGTGTCGTATCAATAGTATGTCCATGAGATTCTATTACGTATATAACGTTTCAGTGCAGCAATCTCGGCCGCCACAGCAAATGACAATATTTGTGTGTTCCAAAGCCGCGTGATAAAAAAAAAATTCATAGCAGTACACTGCCATCAAGACAATTAGAATAGGCGGTAGCAAGAGAACGAGCGTAGATCTTTTAACAAAAAGTATAAGAAACATTTCTGCATTCTTACTCAGACAGTCAATCGAGTATTATTACAGGCTCCGCTATGTAATATCACAAGTCAGGTTACTGCTTAATTTTTAGACGTCCAATGAAGAGAAAGGCGCAATTAGTGTGGGCTGGTATCTTGGACTAAACTATTTTCAGCAAGGCGCTGCCTCTTGCATCACGCAAAAACAAAACATTTTGGGCCGCACATCAACGCAACTATTTTCGGCGTTAAAATTCTTAAAACAGGGCGCGGTTGAAGGGATAACAGTAAAACTATGCCCTAATTATGAGACAAAAAGAAAAAATACATGCATATCGAAACTGACCAAAACAGTGTTTCGGCACACAGCGACAGCGAGCCAGCAAACGAAACGATCTTCCAAATTTAAACGCGATGATATCACCTTCACTTAGAACGTCCCGCAAGAAAGTAAGACGGATGACCCGCAGATATACCCGTGACTCTGAAAACCTTCTTGTCTCCACTCTCTCGTATCGATCTTCGAGCATGCACTGCTGATTCCCATCTGGGCACGCTTTCTCTCTCTCTCTTTTTGCTTCCCAATATATCTGCTGGGCACGTTCGCGGAAGGAACAAATTTACCAACTAGCGGCATGAGGGAGCGTCTGAACGTGGTGTCCACCGTGCTCATTTCATCGCCAATTGAGACGAATGGTACAGGCATTTAGAAATGCACCAGCTTGCTTGAACGGCCGCTAGATACACACCGCAAACGTAAAGCCATCCTTCAAGGCGGCCCTGAAGATCGTGGCTGCTCACTGATGAGTCCTGCATGCTTCCGAAAGGGCGATCGCGCGGCCGTTCAATCCGTACGCTTGCTCGCGATGCACTTCGTCCCAGTCGTACTCATCGCGCACAGATGCACTCAGTGTGAAGGGTAGAATTTGGGCAATGCAGCCGGCAGACTGCGTAACTGGATCGGTGCGGGATCACAGCTGCGCCTCTCAAACCAACCAACAACCGTTGCAAGGAACCACGGCCCCACGACCACACGCAGCGTCAAGAGGCTAGAGAAGTTGGTCAAACCCAGAGAGCTGACAGTACGATGAAAGAGGAGTAGATAGACAGATAGACATATAGGTGTTCTGTGGATAGACGACCTAAATAACCATAGCGTTTCATGCGACGAAGAAGTGGCGCTGCGATCGCTGATCAAAGTATTGGATTCGGATTGACGATTTGTTGACTCAGGTAGTGTTTTCAGACGATGTTCGTCGCCTTCAACGCCTTGTGAAATCTCCGCGTGTTTTTTCATTTGCGTAGCGTTGCTCCGTTCGCGATATGTAGATACTTGGTCACAACCTTCAGTCAGAGTTGCGTAGTCACAAATACATGTTGAAACGGTGAGTTGCTCTCGACTTGAGGGCGTTTGCCGTGATTGCAGGAGCTCATATATATGACAGGTAACCATTCTTCATTTCAGCTTGTGCGACGAATTATGCGGTGAATGAGAAATGTAGTAACGAATTGGCTTAACTTCAGTACAGTTAACAAATTTTCGTTAAACGGAAAAGCATCCTTTGGCTGGTATCGTAAAACGACGCGAAACACGAAGTCGAGACAAGTTGAGCACTGAATGAAAAGTGTACTGACGTGATATTTTCAACTACTCCTTTTTTTACGTTAAATGAAGGTCTTAGATCTCTAAACACTATAAAAAATATTGGCAAGTCTCATAGCATCCTAAGTAATTTGTTATAATATTTTTTGTGCAGTTAGTTTCGCTTTCGTTTCCCAGGCGATTACTGTATCGTGATGTAACGCAGAATGTGGTCACGTGGGAGCGGGACATCGCGACGTATGGCGACGTTTTGGCACACGCTATAGCCAATGCCTCCTTTATTAGATGCCTGCCGCGTGGCTAGTTTTCCCGTCGTGATTTTCTTATTGGAGCACAGTGTTGGAGCAGAAGTTGCTGTAGTTCAGGGTAGGCGCGGAGAGATGGCGCTCGCTGCCGACCCTACTCAAGATCTGGTGTGCTCCGTACACTTGTGCGCCTTCGAAGTATAAACAGTGATGTGAGCCCAAGCAACAAAAAGACCGTGGCAAAAAGTCGGCCCGACGTCTCCGGCCGACTGCAAAACGGTTGGCCCGACCTCGGCAACCGAGGGCGGCCCAGCTTTGGGGATTGACATTGGCCTAACGTCGGCCGATCGTCGGCAATCGATGTAGGCCCGACCACTGTGGCCGACTTGGCCGACGGCGTCCCATGCGAGGGCCTACCAAGGCTTTAGGTACGTAGTCAGTCGGCCAGCCGTAGGGCCATTCTATTTGGCCAACGCAGCCGAGCGCATGCCACACGCGGGCCAGCCATGGCCCTGACGACAATAATGGTCGGCATTGCACCGGCCCGGTGCTGAAAGCCGACGTTGCTTTTGACGCCCCGAATAATCGTAGCTTTTGCATCATGCATTTACAACAGCATGCGCATCATGCATCATGCTTGTGTGGTGGCCGGCATAGAAGTACCACACGAAAGCGAACGCTTTTTTGTACTTTTCATGCCACATAAATGCCAGGCAAAAGATTCTGATACAGGTCTTTATTTCTTGTAATTGTATATGTACACCGACACGTTCACAAGTTTCAAACACTAGTTCATATTTGGTGGGCTTGAAGCAGGGTCACGGCGCCTTCTTTCATTCCGGCCTCCATCCCTGTCAGCTGCTCCAACCAACCAGCGTTTTGCGACTCCAGCCACTGATGCTATAGTGAAGCGTCAGGGAACGTGCTCCTCACAGATGCTGCAAGAAAGCGGCACATATAAGAAAGCTGCCCCCGCTTTATAGTTCAGTTGGTGAGTCGCATTCCATTTGAAGAAGTGAAACAATCAAAAAGATCATAAGTCAGATATTCACGAAACATTAAAGAAACGACAACAAAGCAATATTAGGGACGTGCAAATCAGTATCGAAGCTGTCAGGAAGAGTGGCTGGACGACACAAATCGTGTAAGTACCGGATAGTTAGTAATTTATATGTCGTTAGCAATAGGGGGAACTGAACACGGAACCATAGCAAAACACGCATACACAGTGGCTACTGTGTCTATAGGTAGCGCGGCTATTTACACCACGATAGGTCTTGTTGCTTCCCGTGAGCACTGTATGAAACAGCCGAGTTGAAACGCTGAGACAAAGAACGCGCCGGAGCCCGGAGCGCGCCAAGCGGCACAAGGAGGTGAATAGGTAAATGTCTGGAGAGGCAAGAGGGGAAGCTTATGGCATGATACATATATACTTGCTGACATGATGGCAACGATGATAGGTCTATGTTTTGCAGAAAACAGTTAGCATACATGGGTTAAAGCAGAAACAGCATATACAGCATATATTATATGGTGAAGCAAAACAAACTCCTCAAAAGCAGTGGCAAAATATGGACGCCGCAAGTAGAACTCACTTATTACGGCATTATTTTATTAAAGAAAATGCTAATACTGGACGCAGCAAGATGCAATAAGCAGCAGCTTGTTTGAATGAAGAAAAAAAAACTAAGCATGCAGTTGGTACCGATGTTCGCAACGTGCACTAGAAAGCTGATTGTTATGCCATATTTCTTACTTATATTCGTGATGGCCATGAGCTTCACGAAGGCGTGCTTCCTCCCCTGCGACCCTTTCCAGCTGAACTGCAGTGCAGCTTCATTTGTAAGTATGCCCTGCAGAATAGTGCTCACGACACGACCGGTGTCCGTTCCTCCGTATCTGGAAAAAAAGTTCACCTGCACGAACCAGCGCACGTAGAGTTAAACCAGACATCCAAATACGTGGTTATCGTGGTCTGTAAAAAATAATGGCCAGGATAAGAAACGCTCTCGTTTTAAATGTTTTACCCAATAAAACAAATATATCTAGAAACAACGTTCTATGACAGAATGGCATATGGCTGCGGTATTGTATGAATGACAAAATGAAAATCAACCAAATATTAAACATGAATACATAGTTTCTCTAAAAAGAAAACACAGCATGTCATTCACCATCTGTTCCATGCGGGAATCTGAAGCTAAATATTCCTCTAAGATACGCTTTAGAGCCGCCCAAGGAAACATGAGGACAGGAAGGATAGGTTTACCGACTTTGGTCGGAATATCAGTGAAAAAAAAAACCATCCAGGCAGCGCGATAAATGAATACAACACACAGTTGCACAAACAAAATAGCACGCAGACTGCCACGAGACAAATGTATAGGTATACATAACGTCGAGACCGCGGTGACAAAGTATTACACGTAAACTACGAAAATGCAACAAAAGAAAAATTGAGGAAGAACTTACATATGGGCTATCCGCAGGGTTTCACATACGTGTCTTCTTGTCTGATGTTCCTAGATCTACTCTAGTCCACATGCGGTGAAGCGCGCCACACACAATCCATTCTTACCTGCAATGCACCAGACGTATATCATACAGGTATTTACAGTTGTTTTTTCATCTGTGGGAAGGAACGAAAGCAACTTCTAATTAATTATGACTTTTCCGCAATAATAACCAGACAAGCGTCTTACCCAATTTCTTCCCGAATGGTGATAACAGTTCCGAGCGTAGCAGGTCATTCGCACACTGTGCTTCAATTTAAGCAGTGTCGTTCCAGTGTTTCCTAGAGAAAAATTAACGAGAATACAAGACGAAAAAATAATATTAGAAATATATACATGAAAGTACGTCTCACATTTCCCTGTCCCAACTCTCGAACGCTTGATCCGTTCTCATGTAAAGCCTCTTTTTTTTTTCTTCCTGTCAGAAAAAATAAGCCCGAAAGACAAGGAGTTTATCATACGTTGCAAAACCATTTACACAATACAAAGCGACCTTTGTTCACTTGAAAAAGACAGTCATGCATTACACAACGTGAAATTAAAATGCCACTTACGAGTACGCATATCTTGAACGGCGAGATACGGCGGCTCCACTGCATGTAAAGGGCTTGCGCTGTTCTTGTCCAAGTCACTTTTGTGTAGCTTGCGTTTATATGCGCCGTCCATGATAACAGAAATGCACCAACTAGTCTACCATGAGACGCGGAACGAGCTGGCATCCAGAGCTAGCATTTGGCGGCAACTCACGCACCCGCGCCATTTGGCGGGAACTCGCCTGCGCCCCTGCAAGCAAGCGGCGTTGGCCTGACGAAGAAAAAATAGACAGCAAGGAAAGTCCCGTTTCGCTTTCTCGCCCCGTCCTCGCTGGTGGGAGCTGATGCTGACAGAGAGAATCGCCCGTCCCTGCTTTCCAAGAACCTCTCCATTCCTTCTGGGAGAGGGAGAGGCGACAGCCCAAGACGACCTCGGTTCCCCACACTTTTCCTTTTTTTTCGTTTTTCAGGCGCTTCCTGTGAGCGCGTTGCCGTTTTCTTTTGGTGTGTGTGCTGTGCACGTGCGTGCGTGCGTGTGTGTAATGAAAATCTGCATTCTATATTTTGCAGGGATTGGTAGCGCTATACGAATATGTATATACCTTATGTGAACAATAATTTTGACCTCTTCAACGTGTCGAACAGTACTTTGGGTGCTATGTACGTTAGCATGTAGGTTCTGTTTTCTTGTTTGGGAGTATTGTACAAATATCGTATAATCTTGATTGGTTTCCTTTTGTACTTGCTCAGTATTGTATACCTGTTATTACCGGGTGCAATTGTCTTTGTTTTAAAAGTGTCGCTGTAAAGGCTCTGCCAAGCGAAAGGGGGCTGCGGCTTTTTCTGCGCCTCTGCTGTCTGCACCTTTAAAGGCAGAAATAAATAATTTGAATTTTAATAAGTATTTATCGTCAAAGCATCACGTCTATATGTGCACGAAGTTCGATAGGTGCATGCATGCATACACAGTCAATACGCTTTCCAGAGAGCTTTGCACGAAAATGGTAGATATGCTTCACAGGAGACGGCGCTTGAAAAAACACTCATGATATACCATGAATTTTTTAATTCTTAACTGCTTGATTGTTGAACATCATTAGTTAATTGAGCGAAAATTGGAAGAATTTGATCTAACTCTAGTTCTTCCCAATCAAATCCACGTCGACAGCAGAAATGCTCTATTTTATGATTTACATTGATTGGCATGCAGCCTTAATTATTCTTAGACGAATCGACAATAGCTAGAAAAATTGCAGATTTTGACATCTCTTCACAATTCGCCTTCGTATAATCGCTTCTTTCACCCTCCCCAGTGAAAACATTCAACTGAAATGTTTCCTAGAACTGTACAGTCCACGAGTCGCCTGCGCTTAGTTCGTTTGACGATTTTTTCTGTGCTGCAACAGGGCCGTTTACGATTAACGCGCCGTTCGCGAACAATTTTGCTTGACTCTTTCTGCAGTTCAGATGACTATTACGAGAACTGTCTAATGCAATATCCACTTGATTAAATTTTGTTCCCCGTTAAATAGTTATTTTCTCGATAGTTTAACTACAAAAGAAGAAAGCAATAATGAACGACACAATAGTGTTGCAAACATATCCGTTTTTGAAGTATTGAAATCTTGTGCTTTTTGGTAAAGCAAATGTAATACTTACGCGATATGTCTTCTTCTTGCGACTTGCACACTGGTCTCCACGTACTCTTGCTCTCATAATAGTGGTCGTTGCATGCGCACCCGCATAAATGGCGAAAATAAATTTGATTCTGATTTCATTATTCACTCCAATTACTAGAGTTCTATCAGTCCAGAACAAAACACAGAACCATCCTTTAGCCGGAAGGTGGTCTAACTGCCAGATGAACTGTCACTGACGTCTGTATGTGATGGTTGCTGTTTTTCCCCGTGTGATGAACCGCCGTCATCGCTTTTGTATAGCTGGTATATATTCCGTCATTATATATATTCGTCCTTCAACATTTGTTACGCAAAAGCAACAACAACAAAAAATTGCTGCCTCTCACTTCTTCAAAGGACTGCGCAGCCTGTCGGAACGCACTGGCGCGTGTGAACGCATGGCCTGAAGGTTCAATTTCAAAGTGTTGTTCAATTGCTGCCTGAACCACTGGTGAAGACCTTTCGTGCCCCGTTACTTTATTATGCTAGCTTTTCTTGTGACCGATGACAAGACATTAAATTTGGCGGCCTCTGCAAGACTAAGCTGCATCAACACAGCTTCTTAAATATACGAATTGGCTCAGCGGCTGTCGGACAGTGTGCATGGTCCCTTGTGGCACGTCACTAAAAAACCAATTAAACGCTTAGCGTATATGCACAAAATGATGCGACCACTAATATAACATGAGAGGGGACTTTCGGTCTCACAAAAAAAAAACGATATATATATATATATATATATATATATATATATATATATATTACACGAAGTGCGCATGCGCACAAGCATGATGCATGCGCATCATGCATCGTGCTTGTGTGGTGGCCGGCATAGAAGTACCACACGAAAGCGAGCGCTTTTTTGTACTTTTCATGCCACATAAATGCCAGGCAAAAGATTCTGATACAGGTCTTTATTTCTTGTAATTGTATATGTACACCGACACGTTCACAAGTTTCAAACATTAGTTCATATTTGGTGGGCTTGAAGCAGGGTCACGGCGCCTTCTTGATACCTGATATTTTTTTCACTGGCCTCTTTCTATAAGAAGGACGAATATTCTAGGCGGCGAAAAAAGTATGAGACATATTTCATCATGTGGTAAATCTTTTATTCATAATATTCATTCCCAGAAAATATGATACAATGAAACGTTGATCCTTAAAAGCAAAACTTAAAGTTAAAGCGTTTTCAGATCACTGAGAAAGCGTAAGTCTTTATACGAGTTTGGTTTAAATGCGCAACGCAGTAAACAAATCCTTTAATGTAGTTTGCACCCATGATATTTCTTTGCTTGTTCTTGGCTTTAAGTTGGTTGCACTAAAATTGGCCATATGCCGCCGGATATGTTACATATTGCATACCATTAAGGCATATGCACATCACTAGTGCCTTTTCTAGGGATGTGTCATCGCTCATCTCAGCGTTTTCCTGCTGACGGCCGCATATGAGGAGCCTTGTTTCCCCCCAGACACTGCATGACCTTATAAGGTCGCGTAGCGCTATCTGAAAAAAAAAAAATCTTTATACGCAAAGTATAATACTTTAGAGATGAAAATATGTTTCCTTTAGGCTAAATGTGTTTAAACTAGTACCTCTTGCTTTTTCACTGCTTTAACATTGAGTGCACTTCTGAGATTTCTCCTACTGACTGCTCTTAAAATGTTGCGGTCCGGAAGTTTTTAGAATTTGGGGATATGGGAAAAATGGTCAAATCACCGCATTAATGAGAGCATGCATTGCAAGCCTGCTTCTGAAGCGACGAATGAAGGCTCAGAAAATTTCAGTATTTTTGATAAGATCAGAAGGAACATTTTCAATTTTGTTCATTTTTATCAATCCTACTTCCAAACATTTATTTGCTTTCAAATGGGACCTGAAAAACAAAATAACGATGTGCAAAACGCAATTAGGTGAGTCACATAGCTGCAACTGATATTATTCCATTATACTCTTGATAAAAATAAAGTTTAAAAGTTCGAACACAAGTGGCAACGCTTTTGATAGAAGCTTTCATTATAGAAGCAAAAATGAGCTATAAAAACGCAGTTACGCTTTATTCTAAACCCAATGGAGATGGAAATTCTGACAAGAATGGCATTCTACGTGAACTTATCACACGTGAACTTTCACTGTGGACATAGACATGTTTGCAGCTGGAAATCAAGAGCTGCAACGGGCAGAGTACATTCGTGTTCATCGAACACAGTCACACTTCCTCTTTTTAAAGCTAAAAATGTAAAATATGCAGAGCTACACAAGATAGATATCCTAATGCAGAGTGCAATTGAGGTTACAAATTAAGTAGCGCGTGTGGTTGCAACCTCGCATGCAGCGCTTCGGAGATGCAGGTTACTGTCAGTCGACAAATAGCTCACAAAATTATGAATTTTCACATTATAGGCCGCAGTATACTATGAGCGGCATACGCGGCAACTACACGGCATACACGGCACACCACATCGACGCGTCACTAACAGAGTTCTAAACCATGAGAAGAAGCACAGTGCAAAATGCAGTGACAACTAACTCCAAGCTCGCCACCCTTGCCCGAGGCGAAATGGCAGCGGGCACAGAGAGAACGGTGAGTTGGCGAAGATAAATTAATAACAATAGAAATGGTGTGAATTTGGTACTTCAGCGCAATTAGCTGAACAATTCAGAAAAATCCAACAGCCCGGTGTTAAAACTTGTTAAACAAGCACGATGATGACTGCTATCTATTTCGATCAACGCTACTGCTCGCTTTTCAATAAATTCACCATTACGGCAAATTTTGCACCACACATCATACAAGCACATACCGGAAATCATGACCAATTGGCAGTCAGCCGCTATTTAACAAAAGCGAACCATGAGTATTGTTCTTACCTGTATATTTAAATCGTCCATGAATAGCAGGTGAGGGACCGCTACATATATCCATTATCCATATGGCGCTGGAGCCGTCAGACCGCGGTGGATTCTCTCTCGTAAACTCTCGTAAACTCTCGTAAACTCGGCACAGTGCACAATGTCTGCAGACACCACCGGCGTTGTACGCCATGAAGGTCTGTAGAAGTGAGCGTGGCGATACTATGGCGATACACACCAACTCTGACAATTAGACCGGAAGCTCTGCGCTGCAATGAACGAACGTCGCTCGTGGCAGTCCGCCGGAAAATCCACACGAAAAATGGCCGGGTGCAGTCTTCAAAACACCATGGTCTCCTTCAGCCCCCCCCCAAGAAAAGTTTCGCATTCACCGCAGGGCAGTGAGAAGACACACAGCGTTGTTTTCCCTCGCCCACGCTCCGCGCAGATCCCGTGATATAAAACGGATCCGCTATTCGGATTTTTTATATGGGTGATGGAAAGTTCCCACGCGAGCGCTCTGCGGGATGTTAAGTGTGTAATTTGCGTTTCTCACGCGTACGCGGCTCGCTCACGCTCGCACAAGACAGAACCATGGCAGGCAGTCTTGTCCTCATGCTTACACAAAGGAATGTCACGCTTATTTTCGGTCACGGGTGCCTGAAACGTCATCCGCGCCTCACTTACATGCGCGTCACGCTAAAACTCACAGTTTAGCGTGAGATTAAGCGTGGATTTTTTTTTAGTGTATACTGAGGTATTTGTGTTCTTTTACTCGAGGTATTTCCTGGCCCTGTATTGATACTGTCTGTTCACTGTTTTCATTGAGTACTGTTTACCATAAAAGCTGATTTCCTAACACTAAATTTCAAATGTTAAATTCTCACCTTCATGTGCACATATATTCTCCAGGCGTTGCATAACACTCCGCTTGTTAGCTAGCAACACAATGTCGTCCGCATAAAACGAACCTGGAAGCTACTGCTCTACTATGTTAACCGCCTGTTTGTATGAGAGATAAAACCCAAAATTGCTTCCCTCTAGCGCCCTTTTCATACTTACCATGTACATCACAAACAGCAGTCCCTAGTTGATATCAACTTGCTTCTCGCTCCTCATCCCTCCCCATTCAACGCAAACTGTATTTTCTAGGTAGGTCTCTGTCAAAAGCTATATAAAGTCGTTGCCTATGCCTTCCAGAATATCCCACAAAATTTTGTGGTCTACGTTGTCATACGCTCCGGTAATATCTAAAAAAGCCACATAAAACAGTCTCCTCTCTTTGGATATTTCAATACGCTGAATAAGAACAAATAAGTTATCATCCAGACGCCTATTCTGAACCCGTTCTGAAGTTCTCCCATACCATTCTCTGCCCATGTTTGCACTTGTAATTTAATTACCTGTATTGCTAACATGTATATTGCCGATATAATGGTCAATGGTCTATATGGGTGAATTCAATTCTTTTCTCCGTTATCTTTATACATTAAATTCATTCTACTTTGTCTCCGGCTGTCTGGTATTCGCCTATCTTGTAAGCCTTTTTCTACTGCTTCCCACAGAGCTTCCTTACTTTTTGATCCTAGTTCGCTAATCAGCCTAACGGCAACCTCGTCTAACCCTATGGCTGTGCGCTTTAGAATTTTCTCTGGTTCTCGTTAACGCTCTTCTTCTTTAAAACTACTTCATCATTGCCTTGGAATGATTCGGTCGTTATTTTTCGGATGTAATTTAATGTCGCATCCCCTTCCATTTTTTTTATCTTAGTCTAGGACATGCTGTTGTGTTCCAGACTTTCTGCTTAATAAGTTTGTGTGTTTTCAAAATATTCTAGGCGCGGCCTTCTTTTTCTCACGTATTTCCGACAACCAACGTTCACTTTCACCTTTGAACTTTGCTTGAACCAGTATTATAACAATAGATTTTTTTTTCTTCCGGTATACTTCTAATTTTCTGTCTACTTCAACCTGTGGCAACTGCACTTTCTATGCCTGCTTATGTTCTCGTAATGCTTTCTGTCGTTCATCGATCGCTTCGGGTATCCCGCTGTTCCACCAGCTTTTTTGACTTCCTTTTTGTTTTCCAACAAACGTGTTGCTTCTCCTTCCTAATTCTCCTTCCTAATTTCTCTCGTCATTACATTTAGAAGCTCATTGTATTCCCACTTTTTGCTTGGCCATTTGCCGTGTTCTTTCTCGACTCCCGCGGCTATATTTGTTATTTGTTAAGCGTTCAAATTTGGACTGGCCGTTCTTCGCTCCGTGCTCTCCTTCACAACTACATATCCCATTTTCAAAATGGTGCGTTTATGGCCAGTCCTTGTGTTACTACAGTCTTACTCGCCAATGGCTCAACTTATCTCAACTGATCTGAACTTATCATAAATATCTTCCGTCATCAGACAGTAACCAATAGTCGATTGCCTATTTCCAACTTCCCATCTGATCTGACCATCAGATTTACGGACCGTAATTACGATAACGAGGTTACGTTGCTCACAAAGGTCCAGCAATAACTTCCTGTTGTTGTCGGTATAAACGTCTAGATCCTGTATGTGGGCATTCATGTCACCTAACAGGGTAATTTCGGCATTATTTCCGAAAACGCCTAATATCAGCACTTAGGCATTCCGCTAAGCCTTGGTTCTTCTCTCTGCAATGTTTTCTCGTTCATAAATACGTTAAGCCCAGCCAAGTTTTATTTCCACTCATTGTGCCTGAAAACCAAAGATGCCCTTGACACTTTGAATATGCTTTTTCCCATTTGAACATTCCGGCCCCCCTCCCTTTCCTTTCGATTTAGTTCTGTTGCAACCTTCCCAAACATAATTCTCAATGACTGGTGCATCTTTTAAGTCTCTAAGGTGCGTTTTTTTATAACCGCATACACCCCGATTTGTTCTCTATTTAACTGCTCCTCAATTTAAAAGCGCTTTTCCTTTCTTCTGGCGCCCTGCATGTTTATGCAGCCTATTGCATGGCGAGCTCGCTTTTTTTCCCGCCTTTCTCTGTGGTACTAATCTGAGGTACCGCCACCTACCGGCCGTGGCCACTCAGACAGACCTCAAATGGCAGCTAGAAAAGGGCTTTGTCTTTCAGTTTCCGCGTAACAGAATTATGTTTTCCCGCATACTCGATTTGCAATCCGAAGTTATCATGTCTGAAGCTTGTGCTTAAGTTGTATTTTACGCATTTTCTGACAATTTACCCTCAAAGATTCATTTAGTTCCATAAGGCTCTTGCGCTTGGCGGGGGCCATGTATGCTGCACTTCCGTATACATGCGTGCCCGCGTTACGTACGTCGCTTGTGGTTAGTGGTGGTTGGTTTCTGAGTAACGTCGTCTAACGTCGGCAATCGTTTCGTTGTACATCCACTTTCACAGGGTGCAATGGAGGAGGGCTTTTTTTTTTTTTTTGCTAAGAATACTGCAGGGAACCTGCTGAGAAATATGCGCACAAAGCCACAAACGTGCGAAACCCGCGCACAGCGTAGGCAGAATGTAGCTGTGATACCTTACGTTCACACACTATCCCACAATTTGGAAAAGGTGGCTCAGCGTTACGAATGTTCGCTGCTCCCCATAAGCTGTAAAAGCTTTGTAGAATGACCGACCCGGAAGCAAGCCAGTAACGTGACTGCGGCATAAAGCACAGGCCGCCTTTTATTGAATACGCATAAGGGGTAGTCTATGAAATTCTTTTAAGGTGCGGAATAGTGTACATTGGCCATACTGGGAGATGTGTTAATGATAGGTTAAGGAAGCACGCAAACAATGTAAAAAAATCCGCGTGAAGGAAAAGATTTCGAAGGTTTTCTGGCAAGTCATTGTCTGACTTGCAGGGACTGTTCGCCCGACCTTGTAAACACTTTCGTTATTAAGAAGAGTAAAACTCGTGTTATACGGGAAATCGCAGAATCTGAACCGATTTCTAGAAGTGAACTTGAACTTTATTTCCATCATCGATGGAGGAGAGGAAAAAAAAGCTGTGTAAGCATGGGGATGTGTCAACATGGCATCCATCACGCTGTCAGACAAATAGTTGGCATATTTACGAATGCGCAGATGATTACACCGGGCTCGGACAGCATGTATATATTCGTGATTCATTCACAATAAATGTTTTTGGAAGTTCAGCACCCATCCTTGTCCTCTCGTCTCCATCCGTGTCTTCTTGCGCTACCGCCTTTTCAAATTCTTAGGATATATCACGCACTTTCCACTGTGTGTTTTGCGGGGCAAGGAGTAGTATACGCGCGCCGGCGCGTTTCGGCGGCAGGAAGCCCGCTCCTCTCCCCAGCCCCGCTGTAACATGATCGCCGCCTGCACGGCATGAATGGTCCCCGCCTGCTCTCGCGCGATGGTGGGGGGAGTGAGGGGGCTGTGTTCGTCTTTACATTCAGGGTCGCGGAAACCAGGCGGTTCGCTTGCCGCCGAACTCACAACTTTCTTTACCAGTGATCCAAGAAGAAGCTGAAAAAGAAAGAAAAAAAAGTCCAGAACAAGTTTCGTCCCCTCAGGCTCCGGAGAAAAGCATTCCGTCCGCAAGCAGCAGCGCGAGTTCGAAAAGAAAGGAGACTTCACAGTCTCGAGCAGCGTCGCGCCGTCCGTCACGAATCACCCGAAGAAGATGGCACATGCTCAGTCTGAAGGATTAGACTGAATTGCGTGCAGCCAGTGGCACATAGCGAATGATAAATCATGAATCTGAACATAAAGCACTATTCCATTAAGAGGTCGGTGTGCTGTAGATATACATATGAGCCGAAATCATACGTGTTAGATTTTTTATGAAGGAACGTATTTTTTGTTGCACCGAAGAGAAACGCGCTTACTGCGAGGATACAGTTGTCTGTTATGTATGAGTGCCTAACAGAGCGCTTGCCAGCCCAACTGGAAAACCGGAAAGCGGCGTGCCGAGTGTCAAATCGGCAGCCCGCACCATGAGGGAAAACCTTGCATTGCTATTTGAAAATCGCCCACGCGGAAACTATGCGAGAAAACCTGGGCGAGCGCGAAGTGCTGCTGCAGAAGCGTGCAACAGAGAAAGTCTTGCTGGGACGCACTCGTAAAAAGGGATCCTCGAGCCTTTGGCAAACCATTTCTTGAAAGAAGAAACAAAAATTTAGAGAATGGGTAGTGGGACTCGGTGCCGTAGCAGATGAATTGCGCCGTCGTAGCAGCCAAATCATTTCTACTAAAAGGAAGAAAAGATTGGCTGAGAAGATTTCGAGATTGTGTTGCTGTAGGTGCAACACCGAAGTTATACTATTGATGCATTTACGTTTCACAGTCCCGTAGCAAAGCAGGAACAGAAAACCCCTGGCGCTCCCCATCATCTCCTGCAAAATGAAGACATCAGCACTTTTATTAGGGGAAGTTAATTCTTAGTATGTCGCATAACGTTTGCTTGGGCTATTTGGCTCATGGGAAACATCATGGCGTGAAAGACGAGGACACAGGGCTCATTCTGTTTCTAGTCCTCTTTTTTTCTTGCGCCACTGTTTTTTTGTTTCCAGCGGTTTCCACATAATATGCATTTTCCTAACCGTAGTTCTATTCTTGGTTCAATACAATTCGCGTTCGCCTTTTGGCAAATGCTCAGCGTGCGTTCAGTGTTATTACCTCGTCGCGCATGTTCTTCCGAAATTTTAAATTGTGAATTCATATCTGACCAATTCATTTTGAGTAAACAATATATCTGCGCCAGCTGTAGTAAATAGATGTTTAACTAGTTTTCTGACACTTTCCTTGCGTCAAATATCCAAAAGAGGAGGATACGAATAGTCTTGCCGTGATAAATGAAATATAAAAAATTCACTGTGGAGCAAGGCCTGCATTAGTTTTTCTGTTTGGGAATGAAAGCATCACCGCTCGGTACTGCCTGCTGAGCGGAATTCAAGGACTCCTAGCTCCACAGTCTGTAATAATTCGCATAAGTTAACTTCAGGCTGAGCATACGTATGTTCTGGTGCACTTGTCGTTCACACGAGTGAAAGCGCTATTAGTTGATGCATAAAGGAGCTTGAGGGAGGCAAAGAAAGATGCCAAGCATCGTAAAACGCGTCTCTTTTTAGTGGTGGCTGAATGCAGTGGGTGGGGAAGGCGCCTCTGTGTTGCAGCTCTTGGCGCGGAGGTGGAGAGTCCGGGTGGAAGAGGGGGGTGACGTTTGTGGAGAGGAGACGCTTGTGGGAGGGAGTAGGAGGAAAACTAGCAGTGCAGCGAACGTGGCAGCGCGCCGAGGGCAGCGCTAACAGAGCGATGCGATGTCTGGTCGCACTAACCGCTTCAGCGCTCCGCCCCAGAGATTCGTCGGCGCTCTATGATGGCATCTCGGAGGCCATGCTTAGGGCGGTAGGTACAAGTTTAATTTAGTGACGTTTGCTTTGTTAAACCCCAAATATTTCTAGAAGTTTAGTGTTTAAATTACAGTAAAAAAGAATTAGCGAAAATTCATAATATATACCACAGCCCACGTGAAATTCCGCATGTTTACAGAATTAATCCTTGCAAGCATCCCGAGAATTTCCCTTAAAGAAGCATGGCAGGTTAATACACATATTTACGTGTACGACGAGTTTCATATTGCTTCAGAAAACGGTCCCACACACATATATCGCTGTTTCTGAACGCATTGCGCTATAATGCAGCTGTGTATATATGTAATAGTCACGAAAAGTATAAATTCTGTAAGCATAACAATGTATTACCTTCACCTATAACAAATTTCCCTAGTGAGAATTTTATAAGTATAGACCGACAGACAGGAATTGATATAAAAATTAAAGTATGCTACTCATCGGCCTCGGGCGTTGGTCCGACGCGTTGCCATCGTACCGAGCCGGCGACCAACTGGCGGGTCGGGAGTCAGTCTGACAGAGAGGTTGGCAAGACGCCCTCTGCCGACTGCCCGCCGGTAAAGGCGGCGGCCGTTGTCATACCGACCTCTCGCCAACCTTCGCTGGCCAATATAGTCGTTTGACGATCATTTCCCGACGATCGGCCAAGCAGCGGCAGTTGGCCAAGGTTGCTTGGGAGCACGGAGGAAGGCATGGAGGTGGAGGAAGGAAACTCAGGAGAGGCCCTGACGTCACTCTTTGTGAAGCGAAAGGGAAGCCGGAAGTTGGCGTTGCTCATGGCGTTGCTCATGGCGTTGCTCCGCTTATCGGGCCAGCTCTCCTCTCTTGTTTCCATTTCTCGCGAAACCACGCCGCGCTGCGCGCAACCGTGCTGCTCGTACCCGCGCGCTCCGCAGCAGTACTAAACAATCGTTAGCACGTTAGCATGATTCCGCCAAAGAGGGCAAAATTTCCCGCGGATATTCCTTCGTCCTTTGCCATTGCCGTGGCGCGGTACATTGCGTACAGCGTTGCATGCGCGTTCATTTCACGAACTTTAGTTCCTCCTGTCCCACCTGGGCACAGTAACATCCGGTAGAGCACGGTCCAGATAACGCAGCGCAACAAAACACGGAGACCAACGCAAACCTGCCCGCACGGCGCCTTTGCCACGGTACGAAACCTACGGAGCAACACGTGTGAGCGCACAGAACAATAGAGTTTCCTACAAAAATTACTAGAGGGAACTCTGGCGCTAGTTTCTACGGGAGCTGCAATGGGAGCGGTTGTCCCAGCATAGGAATTATAGGAAGTACATGGATTTGCCTAAACTTCGTCCTTTTGGCTTCAAACGGTTTTGTGACTTTGTAAACTCGTCATTTTCAACAGTGTATTGCGTAATAAATAATTAAATAAACATCACTAAAATTGCCCGACTGCAGGATTCGAACACAGGGACTCTAGCACAGAAGCCTGACATGGAAACCATTAAGCCACGGACTCTTTTTTTTTAATTTCCAGACAATCAACAAATACATCAATACACACTGCTACCACCATCTGACAATATTCACTTTCCCACCGCTGCGCTTGGAGCTTGCGGTTGAGATTACAAAACTTTCATTTTGGCAAGGGCATCCATCAGTAACAACAGATCATCGTCATACGCTAACTTCTGAAACACTTCCCGTAGTTTACTGATATTTTCAGCAAAATATGAGTTTACTGTTCTCACATTTATATCACAATTCCTTACAGCCATGCGGTTTCTCCAGATACTGTGAAGGCCGAGAAGAAAGAACATGTCATAAGGTATACTGTCTTGCACTGTGGATAGGTAACGGATACCATGTGCTGTTAACGGCAATTCTTTTTTAATAGTTCTTTGCATAATATCCCAAAAGAAGATCGCACTCCAACAGTCTAGAAAAACGTGTTCTATAGTTTCTGGTTTCTTGCAAATCAAACAGTTAGCCCCCCATGGTAAATAGTCCCCTCTTTTTTCTAGCCATGTTTTTACAGGCAAGGTATTAGCATCTAGTTTACAAAGGATGTTTTCACTCCCCCTGGTACAATCATTCGTTTCACACGTTTTAGCACATCTTTCCCTTGGCCTTCGCGGTACATTAATCGACATAATCGTTCTGGGAACATAATATCTATTAAATCCGAGCTTATCCGCTTACGACTGACTGTAGCCAAGTATTCTATGGAAGAGTGGTGGTTTAAAAATCTAAATGCTACGACCACCTCACGTAAAAATTTACTCGTTGCGTAACACCCACCCTCCCTCATCGAGACAACAAAGTTAGGTAAGACATTGCTCAATCGGACTTGAATAACTGTTCGCAAGAAAGGATTTGTCGTGTCTCGTAAGAACAAAAATCTAGAAATCAGTTGCTTTAAGTATAAATTTGGTAATGACAAGCCCCCCTACCCAACTTGCGAAACAAGTTGTTCCTGCTTGTTCTTTCATATTCAGACTGCCACACAAAAACAGCAAATACTCTATGGAATTTCTTGAAGTTGAATCGGGAACAGCTCAGGACTTGCATGAGATACCACAGCTTGCTCACCAAGAAGATTCTGCAGGTAGCCGCACGTGCGAATATAGAGAGGTCACGTCCGGCCCACTTATCAGTTTGAGCTTTGAATTCCTGCACTTTGCCATTCCATAAGTCTTTAGTGTCTCGATGTGTGCCTAATGATACACCAAGATAAATCCCAGGCGTGAGCTTCCACTGCATACCTTCAAAAACACGCGGCGTTGTTTGCCACCGGCCGTGCCACAAGCCGACACACTTATTCAGGCTTATATTGCTGTCCGTCATGTCACAAAACTCACGCATAATTGTCATGGTAGCTCGAACACTCTCCTTATCGTCACAGAAAACAACAACATCATCAGCGTAAGCTAATAAACGTACCTCACATCCTTCTAGGCTGAATCCTCGCACATCCGGACTATCAATAATTCTTTTACAGAGAGCCTCTAGATATATTGCGAACAAACGAGGTGACAGGGGGCACCGCTGACGAACAGAGGAACGCACTTCAATCCTTTCAGTCAGCTTATGGTTGACAATGAGGTTAGTTGTACAATTATTGTATGCCATTTTAACTCCCTCTGTTATCCGTGATCCCACACCGACATAACCAAAAATTGTAAACAGGAGATTGTGGCATACTCTGTCAAACGCCTTTTCTAGATCAATTTGTAACATAGCGACTTTCCTAAAATCTGCATCACAAGTTTCAAGAATGCTGCGAGCCACATGGATATTAGTAAATATAGACCTCCCTCTTATTCCGCAGGTCTGATGCGGTCCTACTAAAGCACCAATAACCCCTTGTAGTCTCCGCGCAAATATCTTCATTAAAACTTTATAATCTACGTTTGTCAGCGTAATTGGCCTGTAGCTTGTTACTTTGTTAAGTTTATTTGCGTAAGCCACGGACTCATGCATCGACAAGAGAATGAAACGCCCTTATGAATTGATCGCGGGCATGCCAGTGCCTTGAGACGCTTGGCGCGTTTCGATTTGGCTACCTGGACAAGCTCAATCGTTGCAATCAATAGCAATATTGTACGCGTTCCCGGCGTCTTCTGCACTTCGAAGAATATAGATTGCGCTGAAATATACGACAATAAGATTTATATAGCGTAATATACAAAGCCACAAGAACGTCTGAATCCACGAGCACGAAGATCAGACAAATCCACGTACTTTCCATCATTCCCATGGTAGGACCATAGAGTTAGTATAGTAACTCTATGCACAAGACTGAGCCACCATCGTCGGCTCGCCCATGCCACCTCCCTCCCCTACGCTTTCACTCGCATATACAGCATGCGGCGCACGATCACCATGTTATCGTCCTTCAACTTTATACGGAACATGAGGGCGACGGCGACGGCAGGAATACGCTTGAAGTGTCCATATAATTGCTATCGCAATAATATAATCAGAATATCCGGCAACTGAAGCGTCCTGTGGCCAGGGGCGTAGCCAGGGGGGGGGGGGGGGGGGCTTATGAGGCTTCAGCCCCCCCCCCCCCGAAATTTTTTCGTGCTCCCATGCACCGCCTACGAAAGCAGCCCCCGGCGCCGGAAATCATTCAGGATTTTGTCTGGAATGTCTTTTTGACGCTCGAAAAGACATTTAACCGCGACGATAGCGAACTCGGGCTGGATTTCGCGGCAACGCCCATGCACCGAGAGTCACATAACGCCAAGCAGCCCCATCCGACCACAAAGTTTCAAGGGCGTTTTGATGGTGAGCGGGCTCGCCGCGGCATCTCGCTGAGGCCGCGGAATCTATGGAGCGCATGGATGTCAATTCCGAAAATTTATGGGTATAAATCTCATAAACTATTGATGTGAAAGGTGCATTGACATTTCCAAAGTTGTGCTTTAGATTTTCAATTGCGGAACTTTGTGGGTTTAATGTTGTTATGAACATTTGACGCCAAAGGTCCATTGACTTTTTAAAGTCTTACATCGAAACACACAACGAGACAAGTCAAATCAGCACACTAGCAGACAAGTTGACAAAGCACGCAGCGAGGTTCAATGAGACGAAGCGTTGTGGTGGTTCATTTGTGCCGCCATGTCGCATAAAAAAAAAATATCAAATTTTTTTTTTAACCTACGCGAAAACATCCATGTCAAAACACTAAAGCCAGCCAAGCTAACTACGTTCTTATTTATTTTTTCTACTTTGACTTTTATTCGCGAAGACACATTGAGCCTCTTCAATTTTTTTTTTGTTCTCGCTACCATACCCGCGGGCTGCCAGAGCCAGCCAGAGCGCATACGTTTTTCTCGCGTGGCCGCGACCACCGCGCGGCGCACTTCGGTGCGCGTTCGGTTTTCTCTGGCCGAGTGGATTTACGCCTGACAGAGAGTTTTGGACACTTTCTGGCTAGCAGACGAGATAAAGAAACAATGGTCGCTCTCCGCCATCACTGTGGGGACTCGACGGATTGCACCGCGTTCGCTTTTGCAGAACTTCTCCGGAAAGTCCTGTCTCGCCGGTGTAGGATACCGAGCAGTATGCGTATGGTTGGTTCTCAGTGG
The DNA here is from genome assembly GCF_023375885.2 of Dermacentor andersoni. NCBI lineage: Eukaryota > Metazoa > Arthropoda > Arachnida > Ixodida > Ixodidae > Dermacentor > Dermacentor andersoni. The sequence goes on from NC_092814.1 coordinate 143,120,888, forward strand.
ACCAAGCGTCTCATGTTTTCTTCGATATTCCTTCCGTAGCCACATTAGGTGCCCAAAGTAGGCATTCGATTGTGGCCAACATACTTTCCTATGCGTTTTTTTCATTTCGGTGCCCCCGCCCCACAGAAGTAAAAAAAATACATTGTTGCGGCGCAGCGAATTTTCGCATGGTGAAAGATCGATTTTTTTACTTCTTCTTTTGTGGAAAGTAATGAGCCACGGGACGCTTCAGTTGCCAGATACTCTTATTATATTATTGCGATAGCAATTATATGGACACTCCAGGCGCATTCCTGCCGTCGCCGTCGCCCTCATGTTTCGTATAAAGTCCAAGGGTGAAAACATCGTGACCGCGTGCCGCATGCTGTATGTGCGAGTGAAAGAGTAGGGGGGGGGGGTAGAATGGCTGAGCCGACGATGGTGGCTCAGTCGTGTGTGCGCAAAGGAAAAAAGCGGGGAGCAAGCGCACCGCCTTCCGTCGCGCGCTATACATCGGGGGGAGTGCATGGAATTGGGGCGGAATCTAGGATTCTGTTAATCTGTGATCGCGCAACATGTTTATTTGCCTTGTTTGACGCATTATATACAGCGACTTTTTCTTAGATACGGTAGATTTATTGGAGACTTATACGTATATTTAAATATCTTGTTGCGAGGTTTCGTGTTTACGTGCAATGAACTTTGTTTCCAGTCACACTTTTTGCCCTTCATCAAGCTGTATCTTCGCATTTGTACATCCCATTGTATCTTCGCACTTCTAATGCACGAGTGGGAGTCGCAATAATGGTTCGGTTCATTATCTGCGAGGCATGCACGTAGCAGAGCGGCATCTCTCATTCAAAAGTGGCACGCATGTGTGAGGATAAATGTTCTTTAATGCTCTTATACACTGGGTTGAACATGGTTGCCTGACATAATGTACGCCCCAAAAGCTGAACATCGTGGCGTCGCGAAGTTTGTGACAGCTAAAGGTGTTACCCAAAAAGAAATTAATCGCCGTATGGCTGCCGTATACGTTGAACATTGCATTTCATTGGCCACTGTAATGTGTGGGAGCAAACGGTTCAAAGAAGAATGGGAAAGTTGCAAAGACATTCCAAGACCGGGCCAGTGCCATCGTGCAATCACATCCCGCACAATTTCTAAGGTTGATGAGCTGATGAGACAAGAATGGAGGACAAGCATCGATGAACTGGCAGAGCGTGTGAAAATCTGTCACTGCTCGGTTCACGCCATAATTCATGAGCACCTCGGTTATCGGCTCTTGTGTGCGCAATTGATGCCCAAGATTTTGATACACCGCCAGAAGACGCAGAAGTTTGGCGCTGCTTTGACTAATCTGATCCGGTATCACAATGAGGATGACGATTTCTTGTTTGCTATTGTGATCGGGGACGAACCATGGTGCCACTACTACGAGTCTGAAACACGACGGCAAAGCTTACAGTGGAAACATTCGAATTTACCACGGCCAAAGAACGCAAAGGCCGTCATTTTCGCCGGAAAGGTGTTGTTGACTTTTTTTCGATCGTAAGGGGCCATTACTGATAGAATTCGCTCAATCTTGAGAGACTATGAATTGTTTCCGATATTGTGAAACGCCGGAACCACTGCGTGTCGCAATCAAGAACAAACTACGTGGAAAATTGACGAATTGGGTCATCTTGTTCCTCGACAATGCCCGTCCCCACGTCGCTGATGTGGTTAATACAAAACTGGCAAAGTTCAAGTGGGAAATCCTGCAACATCCGTCATACAGCTCAGACCTGTCCCCTTGCGACTTCCACATTCTGGGGCAACCGAAAAACAGCTCAACGGAACTAGATTCGTGCCGGACGATGACGTGAAAGAGTCAGTTACAGACTTTTTGAAGCAGCAACCTAAGGAGTTTCATGAAACGGGAATCACGCGACTCGTTAGTCAATGGGGCAAATGTCTAAATTCTCATGAAGACTACTTTTTAATAAAGTACCCCGTTTGTCATATATTCGCATTGGCTCACATTCATTTGACTCGCCCTTGTATAGCTTGCAGAACTGCTTTTTATACGTGCTCTCTGTTGCGACTATAATTTCGGTGCGATTACTCACGATTCACGACCGGTGACAGCTGCTCCTACGTAATGCATTGGAACAAATGACAGCGTCATAAAGATTTTTCACTGGCCATTGCATATATACAAGAATGTAATCACGGTTCTTGAATGACTAAGTTTCATTAACATATTTGTTCTCAGCTTGTTAATCTCATGGCCTTTTCATTTTTCATATCAGCGGCATGCGCTGCTTTCCTGGTTTCGAAATGATATAGTTCTAAAGCTCGTGTGATATTTTTTTTTACTTATTAAATAAACAAAAACATGGAAGCATTGATATCAATTACTTTGGGCACAATTTTTGGCACATACGAGAATATTCTTTTATGAAAAAATACACATTTTACTTGTTTGGACAGTGCGTAGTGTTCAAGAATTCGTTTACAGCATTTTTTACAATGGTAATGCAGTTATTATTCATGTATTTGATCCCTCGACAAATTGTTTAAGAGGAAGCTTTAGCTGGGGCCCAATCCGACGCGGCCTATTCAGATACATGTAAAACGCAGAAACGCTTTTCTGAGATAGTCCTGCTAATTGCTTTTAATGAAATTTGTTGCATTTGAGAGAGAAGGTAAATTATAGCGTCTGTTGGAAACGGAATTTCGATTTACGGCCTGAATTTTGTATAAAATATTTTGAAAAATTTGAAATTTCGAAAAAATAGAGGCACGACGTTTACAAAATAATAGCTGTGTACCAAGAACACATATCTCGGTTCTGTAAACGGCAACTATTAGGAAAGTCAATGCGGACAAATTTGGTGTGTCAAATTGTATCGTGCGTGAATTGGTTACGTTGTGTACAAGGGTTCTGCAAAAGTCGTATTTCCATAATAGTAATTTTTTTAGATTCATGTTTAACATACCTATTTTGTCCGCCGTAGATGTACTATTAGGTGCCATTCACAGAATTGTGCTATCATTTTTCATTGTTGAGTTACTGAGTTTTAAACTTGATAGTGCCGTTTTCTGAAAATTTGCGATTTTGGCCAATTTTTAATATAGAATTGACCGCCTAAATGAAAAATTCGAAACCAACAGTCACTAGAATTTCAGTTTTTCTTTTATATTCAACAAACATCGTCAAATTTGGTGCAGTTGTTGCGAGGAAAAACGAATTACCCTTCCACATGTATTAAAATAACAGCACCCGAGCTAAAGCTTCCTCTTAAGGAGGAGGCCGAGCTGCAACATGAGCCCCCCCCCCCCCCCCCCCCCCCCCGAACGAAATTTCTGGCTACGCCACTGCCTGTGGCCCATTACTTTCCTCAAAAGAAGAAGTAACAAAATCGAACTTTCACCATGCGAGAATTCGCCGCGCCTCAAAACGTTTCTTTTTCTTTTGTGGGGCGGGGGCATCGAAATGAAAAAAAAAAAATAAACGCGAAGGAAAGCATGTTGGCGATAATCGAATGCCTACTTTGGGCACCTAATGTGGCTACCGAAGGAATATCGAAGAAAACGTGAGACGCTTGGTTCACAGGGAACGATACGCATATACTGCTCGGTATCCTGCACTGGCGAGACAAGACTTTACGGAGGCGTAGTGCTCAAGCGAACGCGTTGCAATCCGTCGAGTTTCCGCAGTGACGGCGGCGAGCGACCATTGTTTCTGTTTCTCGTCTGCTAGCCAGAAAACGTCCAAAACTCTGCCAGTCCAAAATCCACTCGGCCAGAGAAAAACTATCGCGCACCGAAGTGCGCGGCGTGGTTGTCAGGACAACACGTACAAAACGCATGGCTGGCTCTGGCAGCCCGCGGTTAGTGAGAACAAGAAAAGTGAAGAGGCTCACGGTGTCCTCATGAATAAAAGTCAAAGTACAAAGAAAAAACATAAGAACGTAGTTACCTTTGCTGGCTTTAGTGTCTTGACATGGATGCTTTGGCGCAGGTGAAAAAAAAAAAAATGTTGATAATATTTTCTGTGACACATGACTGCAAAAATGAACCACCACAACGCTTCATCACATCGGACCTCGCTGCGTGCTTTGTCAACCTGCCTGACAATGTGTTTATTTGGGTTGTCTCGTTGTATGGTCCGATGTACAAGTTTAGAAAAGTCAATGCACCGTTGGCGTCAAATGTTTGCAACAACATTAAGCCCACAATGTTCAGGAATTGAAAATCTAAAGCACTACAAATGTCAATACACCTTTCGCATCAAACGTTTATGAGAACATTATACCCATAAAGTTCCAGAATTGAAATCCATGCTCTCCGTAGATTCCGCGAGCTCCGCGAGATGCCGCGACGAGCCCGCTCGCCATCAAAGCGCCCTTGAAACTTGGTGCTCGGATGGGGGATCCTTGCGTTATGTGACTCCCGGTGCGTGCGCGTTGCCGCGAAATCCAGCCCGAGTACGCAATGCTCACGCCGAAATGTCTTTTCGAGCGTGAAAAGGACATTCTAGACAAAATCCAGAATGATTTCCGGCGCCGAGGGTTGTTTTAGTCGGCGGTGCATGACGGCACGAGAAAATTTCGGGGGGGGGGGGGGGCTGAAGCCTCATAAGCCCCCCCCCCCTCGCCTGGCTACGCCCCTGATCCCTAGGTATTCTGAATCAGCTAGCGCTCTAACTGATGCTCTCCGAAAAAACTGAGCCACAGGGTGTCCTCTGGGACGAAAAGAATGAATTCTGTTTCAACGCCCTGGAAAAGCGCGCTGACGAGTCAGCCCGTGCTAAGATCGCCGGACTACGCGAGGGGAATTGTGGTTCAAGGCGATGGAGCGAGTTAGTCATGGGCGTCGTACTATGCCAAAAGAGAGAGAGCAACGAGGAACACCCCTTCCTTTACGCAAGTCGGAAACTCACTAGTCGAGAATAGGCGTACAGCGCTAATGGGAAAGAATGCGAATGTCTCGCATGGGCTGTTCAAAAATTGTCTCGCTATCTTGCGGGCTCGAGGTTCGTCATCGAAACGGATCATTGTCCACTCATATCGTTGCAGACAACGTCTTCCAAAAATGGCCGTCTCTTGCGCTGGAGTCTCGCTTTACAGCAATATTAAGCAGTCAGAGGTTAGAGGTGGTTTTATTTAGGCTATAAATGAACTACAAAATTTGTGTATACAGAAGGAGGTTCCAAAGTCGAAGACTGAATCGAGACCGCCTATAATACTGAGTGTAAATAAAATTAATTAAATCAGCAAACAGCAGTAGCGAACACAAACAATAATATACATCGCAGGCAAAAAAAAAAAAAAACAGCAGTAGCGAAAAGAACCCAATAAAATTCATCACAGGCAAAAAAAAAAGGTGCAAGGAACAGCAAACAAAGGAACCAAAAGACAAAATTGGACAGGGTAAGAAACAAAGGTAATTCAACACTGCTAAGCAGTCGTCGGATCGTTACAGGGTGAAAAATTGTAAAAATCAACGAAAAAAACCCAGAAAGAAGTGATCTATTTTCAGAAATGTAAAACAATCCCTGATGAGATGCTTCATCAACAAAAGGTTGTGGACAGGTAGGTATGATAGGGAGCGGGACAACAAAAAGATATACGCTATAAGAAGGAGACTCTCAATGGCAATGCCGATGGCTTGAGTCGAAGCCCCTAGATCGAGAATCAGCCTCAAGCGTTTCATAAAGCTGGTTTTTGTTTTTTTCCTGACGTAGGATGGGAATTTAGGGTCTTATTTTGGTTTACGCAGTTGGGTTGAGTCATGTCTTATGAAGCGTATAACAAGTTCATGTGTGCTTAGTGCTGCTGTAAGTTCTGTAAAACTGTCACTTTTGCGTGGGAAATAAGCCTGGCGGAGCTCAGCGAGAATTTGACTCGCGCTTGTTGACTGAGCGGCTGAGTCTCGGCGTAGTTCAGCAGACGAGCGTTGTGAACGGGAAACTGTTGCAGACCATTCTGAGGCATTAGACTCGGTCTGAGACGTTGAGCGACGTAAGAAAACGCCCACAGTGTTTTGTGCTCAAGAGAGCAGACGCTGTCTGCTCGACAACCGACGACGACTACAAGCACCGACCTGCGACATCCCTCTGGCCAGCGGACGACGTCCCCTGCCCATCGGGGTCTCCTTCGGCGGCGGGGCAGTCTGTTACGGTTTACTATGTGCGGTGATGAAGTAAACAGATGCCAAGCGCCTGAGACATGACGTTCCTAATCGTCACGCTCGTAAATATGAGAAGACTTGTCCGTCGGGTGTGCGCGACTGGATCATCATCATCATCATCATCATCGCTACGCCCACTGCAGTGCAAAGGCCTCTCCCATACTTCTCCAACTACCCCGGTCACGTGCTAATTGTGGCCATGTCCCTGCAAACTTCTTAAAATCTCATCCGCCCACCTAACTTTCTGCCGCCCCCTGCTACGCTTCCTTTCTCTTGGAATCCAGTCCGTAACCCATCGGTTGTCTTCCCTCCTCATTACATCCCTGCCCATGCCCATTTCTTTTTCTTGATTTCAACTAAGATGTCATTAACTCGCGTTTGTTTCCTAACCCAATCTGCTCTCTTCTTATCCTCCCTTCCCTTAACGTTACACCCATCATTATTCTTTCCATAGCTCGTTGCGTCGTCCTCAATTTAAGTAGAACCCTTTTCGCAAGCCTCCAGGTTTCTGCCCCGTAGGTGAGTGCTGGTAAGACATAGCTGTTATACACTTTTCTTTTGGGGGATAATAGCAACCTGCTGTTCATGATCTGAGAATGCCTGCCAAACACACCCCAGCCCATTCTTATTCTTCTGATTATTTCAGTCTCATGATCCGGATCCACGGTCATTACCTGCCCTAAGTAGATGTATTCCCTTATCACTTCCAGTGCCTCGTTACCTATCGTAAACTGCTGTTCTCTTCCGAGACTGTTAAACATTAATTTAGTTTTCTGCAGATGAATTTTTAGACCCACCCTACTATTTTGCCTGTCCAGGTCAGTGAGCATGCATTGCAATTGGTCCCCTGAGTTACTAAGCAAGGCAATACCATCAGCGAATCGCAAGTTACTAAGGTATTCTCCATTAACTTTTATCCCCAATTCTTCCCAATCCAGGTCTCTGAATACCTCCTGTAAACACGCTGTGGATAGCATTGGAGAGATCGTATCTCTCTGCCTGACGCCTTTCTTTATTGGGATTTTGTTGCTTTCTTTATGGAGGACTACGGTGGCTGTGGAGCCGCTATAGATATCTTTCAGTATTTTTACATACGGCTCGTCTACATCCTGATTCCGTAATGCCTGCATGACTGCTGAGGTTTCGACTGAACGAAACGCTTTCTCGTAATCAATGAAAGCTATATATAAGGGTTAGTTATATTCTGCACATTTCTATCACCTGATTGATAGTGTGAATATGGTCTATTGGTGAGTAGCCTTTACGAAATCATGATTTCGTAAACTTTCAAGTCTTTCAAGTCTTTCCAAGATTTCAAGTCTTTGGCATCCCCTTTCTTATGGATTAAGATTATGTTGGCGTTCTTCCAAGATTCCGGTACGCTCGAGGTCATGAGGCATTGCGTATACAAGGTGGCCAGTTCTTCTACACCAATCTGCCGGTAAAATCTGCTGTTACCTGATCCTCCCCAGCTGCCTCCCCCCTTTGCATAGCTCCCAAGGATTTCTTTACATCTTCCGGCGTTACTTGTGGGATTCCAAATTCCTCTAGACTAGTCCCTCTTTTATTATCGTCGTGGGTGCCACTGGTACTGTATAAATCTATATAGAACACCTCAGCCACTTGAACTATCTTATCCATATTAGTAATGATATTACCGGCTTTGTCTCTTAGCGCATACATCTGATTCTTGCCTATTCCTAGTTTCTTCTTCACTGCTTTTAGGCTTCCTCCGTTCCTGAGAGCATGCTCAATTCTATCCATATTATACTTGCTTATGTCAGCTACCTTACGCTTGTTGATTAACTTCGAAAGTTCTGCCAGTTCTATTCTAGCTGTAGGTTTAGAGGCTTTCATACATTGGCGTTTCTTAATCAGATCTTTCGTCTCCTGCGATAGCTTAGTGGCATCCTGTCTAACGAAGTTACCAACGGCTTAAATTGCACACTCCTTAACGATGCCCATAAGATTGTCGTTCATTGATTCAACACTAAGGTCCTCTTCCTGAGTTAAAGCCGAATACCTGTTCTGTAGCTTGATCCGGAATTCCTTTATTTCCCCTCTTGCCGCTAACTCATTGATCGGCTTCTTATGTACCAGTTTCTTCCGTTCCCTCCTCAAGTGTAGGCCAATTCGAGATTTTACCATCCTATGGTCACTGCGGCGCACCTTGCCGAGCACGTCCACATCTTGTATGATGCCAGGTTTAGCGCAGAGTAGGACGTCTATTTCATTTCTAGTCTCGCCATTTGGGCTCCTCCACGTCCACATTCAGTTATCCCACTTGCGGAAGAAGGTATTCATTATCCGCAAATTATTCCGTTCTGCAAACTCTACTAATAACTCTCCCCTGCTATTCCTGTAACCTATGCCATATTCCGCCACTGACTTGTCTCCAGCCTGCTTTTTGCCTACGCTGGCATTGAAGTCGCCCATGAGTATAGTGTATTTTGTTCTGACTTTACCCATCGCCGATTTCACGTCTTCATAGAAGCTTTCGACTTGCTGGTCATCATGACTGAATGTAGGCGCATAGACCTGTACGACCTGCCACCCTCTTGTTAATGCTATAGAATTCCTGTATGTTACCAGCTATATCCTTATTAATCTGGAATCCGACTCCTTGTTCTCGTCTCTCCGCTAAGCCCCGGACGCACAGGACGTGCCCGCTTTTTAGCACTGTGTATGCTTCATTTGTCCTCCTAACCTCACTGAGCCCTATTATATCCCATTTAATGTCCGCTAATTCCTCCAATAGTACTGTTAGACTCGCTTCACTAGATAACGTTCTAGTGTTAAGCGTTGCCAGGTTCAGATTCCAATGGCGGCCTGCCCGGATCCAGAGATTCTTAGCACCCTCGGCTGCGTCACAGGTCTGACCGCCGCGTGGTCAGTTGCTTCGCAGCTGCTGGGGTCTGAGGGTCGGGGTTTGATTGTTGTATTCATATAGGAGGTTATGACCAAGTACAGCACCAGGGTGACCAATCCTGCTTTGGTGAGGGAGTGCGTTACCGTTTCCGGTCACCGGGATCAGGCCCGCACTCTAGGCCTGTTTATGCAATTTTATCAGCACGCGCATTTGTTTTTAGTCCGGTGGAAAATTGCGCGGCACCGGGATTTGAACCACAGTCCTCTTGCACGCGAGGCGAATGCTCTACCTCTACGCCATCGCTGCAATACGTGACTGGATTATGCATCAGTGCAAATCCTACTCTACTTTGTCCTACGTTTACCCCCTCTACGCCAGGGAGTGGTTTCTCTCCGTATTCCTCTGTGTGGGTTGACCCGGCGTGACCTACGTTGACCCCCTTTACGCCAGGGAGTAGTTTATGTGCGTATTCCTCTGTTTGGGTTGAACTGACGTGCACTGACAAGGCCCTCTACCAGGGAACAAGAGAGGCTGACGTTGCCCGGATGGTGGAGGGTATAAGAAAACCAGCGAGCCGCCACGTGGAGACACATCTCTGCCCTTGCGTGCCGGAGCACGCACACCGACTGTTTCTGTATTTTTTTCTCTTGGAGTGGACTGCTCACCCGTAATGATGTGTTAAACTTCTGTTATTTGTTTTTACATCACCTCGTCTTCACTGCCGAACCCTCTCCGATGGTCAACCTGGTTCGAACTCCAAGCAGACGCTGTTCAAAGTCGCCGAAACTCCGTCCCTGTAACAACTGGTGGCAGCCTTAAGACCATGTACATGGAAGAGGTAAACGTCTCCTCAAGCATGCTATTGTAAAAAAAAAACTGCGGATCTTTGCATAAGCACAGAGATGAAGGCGCAACATCGTGTGGTGTATTGCCATGTTGACACTGCGTCCATGATTTTCATGTTATTTCCATGTGTTAAAAATACACTTAATTCCATTGCTGTTTTCCGTCCTCTGCGACGACACAATGGAATGTACCGTGGAAATTAGTGTCATTTTTTCTCTACATTCGTGTCACGCGGCCATAAACGACGCTAATAGAGCTTCAAACTATCTTTCGGACAACGAAGACATTCCGCACCCTTCAAAACACCGAAAGCCCCGTGTTTCTAGCGGTGAACGTTATCGAGCATGTGCGCGCACGTGCGCGTCTGTGTGTGCGTTTCTGCTACAGTGGGAAACCTCCCATTCCCTCTAGTGCGATCTGCGCCTGCCTAAAGGACGAGTTCCAACTCACGCGTGACAGGAGCGGCCAATTATCTCCGTAGTCATTTCCTAAGGGGTACTGAACAGCAGTAGAATTGCGCGGCGGCGTCATCACAGTGCTCTGAAGTTATAAACGGTGTAGTCAGAATAACCACCCGTACATCTACAACCATTGCCTATTGGCGGCGAGGAGTTACGGAGTCGCCATCTATCGGAAGCGCCTCGCTGGCGTAATATGAGGGATCACGCGGCGCCCTCCTCATAGGTTTTGCTGTCAGCGCTCACTGAAAACACCACGCGCGAGCTCTCCCGGACATTTCTGTAAGTACTTTCGAAACGACAGAAGTTTTTTACTGTCTAAACAATAATCTTGGGCAAACTGAAAGCACAGAATCGTTTACAGACGCTATCTCTTTACCGAATACGTACAGTGAACGCAACGCCGATGGAGTCTCCGAAGCGGCTTCTTGCGTAAAATGCTGAGAGCAAACTATGTGAAATATGTTCTTAGAGTGTTTGTATAGCTAAATGGAGCGTAATAGAATGAAGCCTCAATGCAGCGATCGCACAGATTCGCAGCGACCGACTGCGCGTCTGTATGCTTGTCCGCGCACTGCTTCGCTCTCGCTGCGTGCGCGTTTTCGCACCGTGTCATGAGCTTTAGGCCGCAGAATATGAGCATTTGACAGTATACAAGCAACCATTGTTGCGTGGGCGCTATCAGAGCTGTTCCAAAATTATTTCATTGTAGAGACTTCGACGGGGGACTGTGATGTGCCGTTGCGACGATTCAATCTTTTTTTTTCTTCTAAATTCTTGGACGTTTCAATATTATTCCTCGAGTTGCGTCACACTGTATGTTTATCGGTATTCTCAGCGTGGATTTCCCGCTGCTTCTTTTTTGTAATCCAGTGCATTAATTCATAACACAAACATGACCATATGCAATGCTTTTTTTTTAATGTGCTTCTTACCGCTCCCTTTCCACTCCAGTGAACTTGCCAGTATCTATAGCACGGACAAGTTTATAGACCAAACCGTCATGACATCAGACGGGCAGCGGACTCGGGCGAGCGTCTCAGTGCGCGTTTTCCGAACATGCAGACCCGGCGCCGTAGCAGAAATCTCCCTCGCGTCTGTGCTTGCTGCATACCCGAGTTGTAGCCGATGGCTGTTTGCCGGTTTTATGTTTCGCGAGCCAAGCTTCACGCAGCTTCTTGTCCTGCGGCTACGTGTGAATAAGGCTGACACCGGGCTCCGTTGCGTACGTCCGGCACTGCGGCACCGAGCAGTAGCCTACCATGTTGCGCGCCTTGAAAGGCAGCCACTACCTATTGTAGTGCTTTCAAGCGTTGTAAAGGAGACACTCGAAGCGGGAAAATCTCGCCACTAAATGAGGACCGCAGCGTACGACGGAATTTAAACTCTCGTTTTCAGCTTGCTCCGGCGCTCCCAAAGCAGCCGACGCGGCCGCTATGTCCACGTGATCCCTAATAGCACGTCACGCCGACGGTGGCGCCAGCTTTTCCAGTGGCGGAGCTCGAGGCGACCGCTTTCACCGGCTAGTTCGCTCAGTATAAACAGATGGCGCTTGCTCCGCGCCTGGCCATATTTTGCCTCAAAACCCACCTCGTCGTCTCCACGGCGGTTCGATTTCATGGTTGGTGCGTTTCTTGGTTGACGTTCGTGACCGCGGCGTTACGATAAGGGTGGAATGCAACAACACTTCTTTAGATTTAAAATACACCAAATAGGCGAAATCAATATGGTACACCAGCGTTAACGCGTCCCTCATAACTCACTGTGCAGTTCGAGCCCGCTAAGCCGATTTTTTTTATATCTGGAAATATTCTGCTGAAAACTGTGGCGTTGTCACATGAACCTTTTTGCTAAAAGCTGATCAACCCACATTATTTTGTGTTCACAATGAAGCAGCATCGTAAAAAGGTGCGCCATTCGTTAATGGCGCTGTGATAACTCTGCTTTGCTGTGGCTGTCCTACCAAGTTTTCTTCGTCTTTGTTTCCTTGTGCCATAACCACGGAATAAAATGTCGAACCGTCATATCTCAAACCAAGATTTTACTGTAGAGGAACAATTACGCAATTAGTTTTTATCAAGTGTAAAGTTCTCCCCAAAATATGATGTCATATAACACCACATATTTAGTAGACACTCGCTCGCGCTTGTAAATATGATTTTTCTAATCTCCACTAACGTCCGACTCCATACACTGAAGCTACCCACAGTACACTCAATAGCGAGCATAACAACCAATGAGTGGTTTACGTATGTGACGTATAAGAAGGTTCGGAGCTAAACATTCTGTCCCAAGCCACAACGTAAACGAGCGACGAATAAGATTTCGTGTTTTCTCTGCGTTGTTAGAAAACCTAAAAACAGGGATGATTTAAATTCGGAGCGCGGCATAAAGAAATCTAATAATTTACACATTCACAAGTGAGTACGTAGAAAACAAGTACTGTAAGTACATGGTACTAAACTACGTTACTGAACCAATGACATGGCAGTATGTGGCTTACAAGCCGTTTGCAATGAATAAAGAAAAAAATATGATGAGCGAATGACATTAATCTTGATTTATTTCAGCCACTGAAAGTACGCACCACTGTGTCTTGGAAAACGATTTCTAGCCTTGCCTTCTAGTAGGCGCACCATACTGCACTGCTCGTAACATTTGAACAAGGCATAATGAGGTCGGACGGACGGGTATCCGACATTTACATGTATTCTGAAGCTTGGGCTGAAGGTTCGTGCCATTCACGCAGTCATTGTCGGCGAGAAACGCCGAAACAGCGGCTTGTTGCGTCGAACGTGCGTCATGCTCTGCCATTGCAAGCAGATGCAGTAGAGGCCGGCTGAGGCAAGAAATGGACACTTCACTACGTGATAAAACATGGCTGCGCACGGGAGCGCGCTGAAAAGGGTCTATAGGGACCCCAGAACAGAGAGAAACTCACCCAGAGCAATTCCACCAAACTGCATGGACGAACAGCTCTGATCCCTTTTATTTCGCTCGAGGGGAAGAAAAAAGATTGAAGGGGGTGACGACAAAACAAAGTATTTCATGTGCAAAGTAACGCAAATTAATTCAAATTAATGCGAAAAGTGGGAGAATCACTCACCAGCCAGGCTATCACCTGCGGAAATGTTGCTAATTTAAATACACGACTGCAAAACAGATGCTTTCTAGTTTCCAAGAAAACAGATCATGAAACTCTGAAAATAATATCGGATTGCATGTCTCAAAGCATAACAAGCGTAGGAGAGCTGAGGATGTTGAGAAAGGAGCGCTGCATAAACAGGAAAACGTTTCTATGACCCAAGAAAAATTCGGCACCTTGTTACACTTCTGTAACACGTGAAGGCGAAAGCCTGCTGCGCACTTGATAATTCATTAAGTTGTGCGATCGGACTTGCAAGGCATCACGAGAAGAAGTGTATCTGTTTGGTCGCTGTCTTTGTGCGGTGCTCTGATTTTTCTTGTTTTTTGGACATTTACGGTCAGCATTGACGACAATTGGCTAACAAGGTGTCAGGTGAAGATTTAGCGGGCCGGGTGCCTTACAAGTACGACGTTTCTTTCTTGAGGACCAAGCTATTACCCTGCCACTACGGTGGTCGGAAGCCGAGAACATCGTCACGAGCTGCCCGTCCAAGTGTAGCAAACCATATGAATGATACTACAGGCCGTAAGGAAAAGCCTGGGGCCTTGCAGGCGTCACAAAGCTTCATAAAACCGGCATGTTTGGTTCTACACAACTCGGAATAAACTTCGGCGACTTCAGGAATAATAGCTGACGGTGAAGCCGAGAGCAAGAAACCTCGTCTAGAGGACAGCAAGTATGATGATACAACATTGAATTATCAGCTAAGTGATGAAGAAGAGCTGGTTGAAGATGCACCATTTACTTTGGTCATGTATAAGAAAAAATGAGCAGAAGGCATCCCGGTTGTCTTTCAGCCAACAAGTGAAGGTACTACTTTTTGGCCAGTGAATCAAAACCGCGTGTCTGCCGAAAGAGTTTCCGCTGCCAAAGAAAAAGTACAGTCTTTCAGGACGACCAGAGATGGAAGTTTCAGTGTCAGCGTTGCTTCCTTAGCATCAGCAAAACAACTTTTGATGCTCTCAAGGGTAGGTAGCCTCGAAGTCAAGTGCTTTATCCCAGAGTCATACACGCGAAACGTTGGGAAAGTAAGACATGTTCCTCTGCAGTATACAGACGAGCAACTGTTAGACTTCTTGAAAGATGCAGGAGATATATCGGCATGCAGACAGGAGGAGGAAATAACTTTATTGAGTCCTGAGGAACCCCTCCCCACCCACTCTTGGTTTAGTGGTCGGCAGGGGTCGCAGGCCGCACCCACGTTGGGACGGGAAGCCCGTGATCCTCCGCCTTTTCGTGAGCCCTCTGGACGGCCCGGAGCTGGGTCTGGTGGTCGTCGCTTCGCAGGGCGTCCACCCAGCCTTCTTCTTTACTGAACACTGTGCCGCTTAACGCGGAGCGTTGCCAGAGCATGTGAGCTAGGGAGCAGTACGATTCGCCACAATCCGGACATTGTGGCTCTACCTCTGGTGAATAAAGGCTCAGTCTGCCTCTCGAGGGGAACGACCCTGTCTGAAGCATTCTGAATATCGATGACTGTGGTCTAGTGAGTTTAGCGTAGGGGAGCGGGAAGGTCCTCCTCGACAGCTGATAGTGCGTTGTTATTTCGTTGAAGGTGAGCAGCGGGTCTCGGTGCTCCCCTCCCTCCCCGCCACTTCGCTCGCCACGATCGACGCGGTGCGTCAGTCCTCGCGCGCGGCCGTGCGCCAGCTAGTTGGCGTTGGGAAAGTCGGGGTGCACGTCGGCCCCCATGTGGGCTGGAAACCATTTGAGGATGTGAGGACCCGTGGCTCCCTCGTTGCTGAGGACGGCCGCCGCTTCCCGCGATATCGAGCCCGAGGCGAATGCTCTGGCCGCCGATCGCGAATCTGTGTACACGTAAGGACGTTCGGGGTCCCTCATTGCCATGGTTATTGCCACCTGTTCGGCCACTTCGGACGTTACCCCCTTGACCGATGCCGCCTCAATGATTGTCCCATCCCAGCGTATCGAGACGCGTCGGCGTACCGGTCGCTGCGCCCGTACTGGGCCGCGTCTACAAATGCCGCCAGCCCCGGGAAGTTGGCGGTAGATTTCAGCAGTGCTCGGGCCCTCGCCTTTCGGCGCCCCTCGTTGAATTACGAGTGGACGTTTCTCGGAAGCGGTTCTACCTTGAAAGTGCCTCTGACCGCCGCGCTGAGTGCGACCTTGAGTGCGTTGCACTCGACCTCTGCATTTATGCCTGCTTTATCTAGGATGCGTCTGCCGGCCCTGGTGGTCGACAACCGCACGACCTGTGCCTTGGTCTGTGCTTCGATGATTTCCGCTAGCGAATTGTGGACCCCAAACCGATCGAGCCGCTCCGTGCTTGTAGTGATCGGAAGACCTAGCACCCTTTTGATGCTCTTGCGCATCAGTGTCTCTATCTTGGCCGCGTCTTTCTTGGTTCATTTTAGCGCCAAGGTTACGTAATTTACATGACTCATGAGGAAGGCGTGGTATCAGCCGGAGCATGTTTTCCGTTTTGGACGTGAGTTTCATGACCGTTTGCGTGTTACCGCCTTTAGCCTCAATTACCAGCCCCAGGATTCTTATAGTGTCCACTCTGGAGATTGGCTGGCCGTCGATCGTGTGTAATTTGATCGGTATTTGATCGATCGGCGTCAAATTCCTCATGCCTTGTTTAGAAGGCCTGTACAGCAACAGTTCCGATTTGCTGGGTGACAGGCGGAGTCCCGTTTCCTTCAGGTACTCTTCCGTTGTATCCAGCGCCTCTTGAAGAGCCCGCTCGACTTCTGCGTCGGACCCTCCCGGGCACCACACCGTAATGTCGTCTGCGTACAGGGCGTGATTAACGTTGGTCACTCTCTTCAGCCGGTCCGAGAGCCCTTTCATTGCTAGATTAAATAATAGTGGGGAGAGCACCGCCCCCTGTGGGGTGCCCCTCGCGCCCAGCGTGTACCAATCGGACGTGGCCTGTCCTATTTTGATCGTGGCCTTCCTATCTCTGAGGAAGGAGCCTATGTAAGAGTAGAATTCCCGGCCGAGCCCCATCACCGAAATCGTTTCCATTAGAAATCTGTGTTTGACCGTGTCGAACGCTTTCGTTAGGTCCAGGGCCAGCATGCCCCTGGTGTCTCTGGTCATGTCGTCAATTATATGCTTCTTGAATAGTAACATTACGTCCTGTGTGAAGAGGCCCGGTCTGAGGGCCACCATGTTATGTGGGAATAGGCCCTCTCTCTCTATGTACCGCGATACTCGGTTACGTATGGCATGTTCCACCGTCTTGCCCACGCACAAGGTTAGCGATATCGGCCGCATGTTCTACGCCTCAAGTGGTTTACCGGGTTTCGGTATTAGTATGACCGAGGCCTCTTTCCAGACCTCTGGTACTCGTCCCATTTCCCACGCTCTGTTGATTTCTTCGGTGAGCTTCTCGACTGACTTTCCGTCTAGGTTTCTTAACAGTTTGTTCGAGACCCCGTCCGGGCCCGTCGCCGAGCGTCCGTTGAGGCCTTGTAAGGCATACCAAATTTCCGATTCCATGAAGGGCGCGTCGAGCTCTTCGACCTCTGCGCCGGCGTTTTGTGGATCACGCAGACAGATAACGTATTGCCGCCAGTAAGATGAAGCAGTAAAGTTGCATCCACTTCACACAGTAATTCTGACTTTCTGAGACGATCGCCCTATTCCAAGAAGAATTTACTTAGATTTCACCAGTCATCCTGTCGAGGAATATGTAGGACCAGCACTTCGCTGCTATAATTGCCAGCGATTTGGGCACATGGCGAAAAACTGCCGCAGCCCACGTCGATACAAAATCTGTTCAGAAGATCATGACCACAAGAAGTGCAAGTCACTCCTTCAGCCTAAATGCGTTGACATGAACCTATCCATGAAAGACAACCGCGACGCAATGAACCCGCCCCAAACCTAGAGATTGTTCATCCAGTGCAAGGTCACCCAGCTCAGCGGGCACCGGAACCACCACAGCCAAGAGAACCAACAAGCTATTCTTCTTCAAGAGAACAACCAACAGTCCAATCAAGAGACCAACCAAGAGGATCACAGTCAAGCGCCCAGTCTTATGCGTCAATTCTACGGAAACCCACACGACAACAGGCAGAAAGTAATACACCAGTAAGCTCCAATATTCGCACACATTATTCTCAGCGACCTTACGCTTCTACTGCAGAAGTAACGCCAGTTAATAGCGACTATACCACCGCATCGGTGACGCACATGATTTTGCCAATGTTTTTCGCAGCTCTTAAGGCGATCCCGTCTGCTCTGCCGGAAGCAAACAACCTATCAAAAGTCAAAAGTGAAAGCCTTCTTGCCTCTAGAAGCGTTATTGTGTCAACAATCCGGGCCAAAACTGCGGCAAGCAGTACATGAACAGCCGCTACAAAAATCTCTCGATATTTCAGTGGAATGCCAACAGTCTTCGAAGGAATTGTGCTGACTTTCGTAACCTGCTTGTACAATACAACTTTCCAATACTTTGCATTCAAGAGGCGGGAATCAGTGACGATTTTCGCCTCTTGAATTATGGGATATACAAGACGTCTCGTCAAGGTGCTGTTAGCAGAGTGCTCCTGTGCGTCAGAAAAGACTTACCCTCTTATCAAATTCATTCCAGTGATTCAGACTTTCCGGAATTCATCGCATGTAAAGTACCCTTTGGTACGCTCTCCATAACAGTGATTAATCTATATCTACATCCTTCAAACCGTATTTCAGTAGAAGCGCTAGTGAATATCTTCAAAATAGCTCATTCTAATGTATTTATATGGGGATACTTCAACGCATACAACATTATCTGGGGCAGTGATCATTGTGATGCACGTGGTAACGTTATTGAGTGCGCCATAGATAAATGCAACTTGACTGTTTTAAACGATGGATCGCCAACATTTTTTCGCGGATATAATTATTCAAGCTGCATATAGATGTTACCCGGTATTCACATGATCTCGTGAATGGTGTGGGATGCACAACGGATATGGAAACGCTCGGAAGTGATCATCTTCCCATCCTTGTAAATCACCCTAGCATGCACTATGGTATTCCGACGTTACAGCAGACTAACCAACTAGAAAGTTTTTCAGTACCGCCTAACGGATCAAATTCATCAATATACAACGGTGGAAAAATTTACTGAATTTTTGCAGGATAATGTGAACATATGCACAAAGAAGGTCTCAATTCTAAAAGATTATGCTGCAGTTGACGTAGAGTAGGAACACCTAAGAGGCATCAGATGCAGATTTGAAAGAGCGTAGCGACGGAGTGGAAGTTTAGAAGCCTACAAGAACGCTCACAAAATTCACAATGTAACGCGCAGACGCATGGAAAATTTAGGCAGACGGCGCTGGCGCGATTTCTGCGGCACGCCTGTCTCCTCACACGTCTTTCCCACAAATTTTTCTTGTAATTCGTTCTTTAAGCGGACCTGTATCACAGAGCTTCCCATTTCGTGCTCTCGTTGTAGCTCGGGACACGTGTGAGATAATTAATAGTTGCAGATGAATTTTGTCAGTTTATTTCCAGACCTGATTTTTCATCACAATGTGCAGAATTTGATAATTCACTAGTGTTAGCTAAGCAGAAAATTACTGCTTGCTATTGGGCACAACATCCTCAATTAGACCATGCTTTCACATTAAGCGAGCTTCAATGTGTGATTGCATCATGTCTGCTGCTGGGCCGCCAGACGGCATTACGCAGAGTATGCTAAGAAACCTCGGGCCGACAGGTAGAAATGCTCGCTTAGACATCTATAATAATCTAGATCGTAAAAAAATTTGCCTTAAAAAAACTGAAATTTTCTGGCAGCTGCCTTGCCAGAAAATTTCCTTAAAGCTCTGTTCTCCATTTTTCCTTTTTCTGTTATTTACCAAGTTCTTTTTGTTTTAAATTAAGATAAATCTTATGTTTAAAGACAGTTATCTGTTTTGTATCACAGGGAAACTTCTGTTTCCTGTTTAAAATTTTTCTGTTATTTTAATAATGTTTACCGTTTTATTTTATAAGTAATGTATGTGTAAAACAATTATTGATTTTGAGGCGCTAAAAATGTTCTGTTTTCTGTTGATATTTTTCTGTTACTTCACTTTTTTTTTCTATTCCACTGTACAGAAGTGTGACGTGTAAAGACAATTTTCTATCTTGATGAATAACGGGGGAACCAGGACTGTCGCTGAAGCCAACGCTTTGAAGGGGCATTTCTCTTCGTGAGGGCAGTTGCCGCCCTCACGAAGAGAATTTTCTTTGTAGAAACGTTGACTGCAGCCGATATTCCTTGTTCGACCACTGTTTATCACTTCTAGCCTACATTTTCATGTGAACTTCTCTCACGCTTGAGTGTTACTATCGCTCGTCGTATAATCATTATAAAACAAGAAATGTCACGTAAATATGCAGCTGCTCTCAAAACGAAAATTAGGCTCTGTGCTCAAAGCTGAAAATGTTCAAATGCAGCGCAAAAAGACAAAGGTCACACGTAGCTTTCGTGTGTGTATCCGTTTTTACTTTACTCAGTTTTCTTGGGGTGCTGTTAAACCTGTTCAACACTTTTTCTCTCAGTGGCTGTAAGAAATAATTTGTAATTTAGAACAATGTAGAAGAAAATGAATTTTTATTTTATTTTACATCAAACATCAGTAGAGAGATAAATATGAAACCAGGTATATTATTAGAACTGTTTATGGGCTCTAGGTTCAGAAAACAAGCAGCATCGCTTTTCCTCCAGGTGTTATAACAGCTTAAAAGTCGATTTCGCAGGCTATAGATGAGCTTCCGCTTGCCAAAGATCGCACGCGTACATATATAGAGAAGGAAGAACATGAAAAAGTACATGCCCTTTCAAAGCAAGGCAAGCGAAATAAATAAATACGCACATCTTCGCGTATAATAGACACTGCTGGCCAAGTTACGGAACTCCCCCGACCCTGTCAGTAAATTTGTTTTGAATGAGTCACGGCATGTATTCAAGCACAAATTTACGGCACAAAATAGCATCAAGATAGGTGTGCAGTATGTATAAAGGCATCATGGTAGATGTGCATTATGTCACAGTGTCCACATATTATGAAGTGCACATTGAAGAGATGTATTTTCAAAATGCAGATACAATCAGATGCTTTTTTGATGTAAAAAGGAACTGTTGTGTAAAGTCAGATATTGGTTTAGTCGCAAAATAGTAAAGGTGTTCTAACCTGAAAATTGTTTCACTCTAACGCTTGTTTTTTTTTATGAATGAATTCTGGGTTGTTACGTGCCAAAACCACGATTTCATTATGAGGCACGCCGTAGTGGGGACTCCGGATTAATTTTAATCACCAGGGGACCTTTAACGCGCCCCTAATGCACGGGACAGAGGCGTTTTTGCATTTCGCCCCCATCAAAATGCGGCCGCCGCAGCCGGCATTCGATGCCGCGACCTCGTGCTTAGCAGCGCAACACTATAGCCGCTTAGCCACCGCAACGGATGTTGTTTTTTTCTCTATAAACCAAGGAACCAGATATTTCATGGAGTCATGTTTGACAAAGAACACGTGGCAGCACTAACACTGTGGTAAATGATGCTACAAAGAAGAACCAGGCTACAGTTTGTGTCGTACAAAAATAGAAAAGTGTTTTATTTTAAAGCAAGAAAAACTGACAGCTAAATAGACCACATGAAAACAAAACAGAAACAGCGAACTTATTACTACAGTGCAAGAGAACCAGCTTATATATCAAACTATATTGGAGCTGAAAAAAAAAACAACTCAAAGTTGCCTCGGCATTACGTTGATGAAGATTTTTGCTTTAAAACTCAATCATGAAGACACCCGATTATGGGGAAAACTTTTGGTGCAAGGCCATGCTGCTTGCTCGGGCGCTGGACCTTGGTTCCTCTTTCAGGATGTCATGCTGCGACTGACCTGAAAACAACAGTGGTACTTTAATATACATATGGCAGTAGCATGATTGTACAGAACTCAGTGAAGCACAATGCTTTTTTTTTGAGGAGTGGTCGACAAAGCCCTGCAGTGTGTGCATATGTGAGTACCGTGTGGGAGGCCACTTCCACATTATGTTTATTTCCGCCAGATGACTATTTCTTTTCAGGTAACTGCAGAATATTAGTTCGTGGCCAATCAGTGGCACCGTATACACTTTGAAACAAACAGCACTCACAATGGGACATATTGTACGCTCTCTCCCCCCTCCTTCCTAGGCACACAACTCACACGCACAGAACACGTACAAAACACGCACACGAACACAACGCACATGAACACAACACACATACACAGCACACACATGCATATACACACGCACACATACACACAACACACAAACACACAACGCATACACAACTTCATGTTGGCGGTCACTGTTTGTTTCAAAAATGTAGAAGCCCATAACAAACATTGTACTGACAAGCTTCATTTTATTATTGCCAATATGCATTAGGCTAGCGGATGCGTGAATCTCAGTTTAATTGAGACGCCTGTGGTCTTCTTTTTTTGCGTACAGTTAAGCATACGAAAGGCAACAGATTCAGAATGACTGTTGCTTGATTTTAAAGGAACAACAGTCAGTGAAGACAAAGAAAGAAAATGATATCAGGTTGGTATCCACCGGTTGAGCTACAAGTGTAATTACCACCCTACCACTATCTTGGTCGTTTTGTTGTTTGTTTTTACGGGTGCCACCTATTCATGACAATATTAACATACCGTTTGTGCAACTATGGTTCAAACATTTTTAAAACCATGCAGCCAGTTAGAATGCGATATCAAAAACGAATGTGCACATTCTCTCATGACTTCCTCTTTTATAACTCTCCTAAACTAATCTTACTATTCTCTTGAGTGCACATGTTGAAATTGCGGAACTGAAGCCGATCAGTAGAGAAGTGATGCGACGACTTGATTACTCCTTGGCCTCAATTTCGGAATCTGTACATATGCTTCAAATATAGTACTTATGAAGTTATTCAGTGAATCGTTTTAACTAGCAACCTGAACATTGCAATCTGTCGCTCAAGTAAAGAGCACTTCTTCATGTGATTCATATCAATATATAGGTCGAATTGTGCTATATGCTCCATGCGCTTTTTTATTTTTCCAACTAAAAAGAAAGTCGCACCTTCGCCCGAAAGGCGAAACATCGATTACGATAACAAATTAGTAGACAGCTATACGAAGCAATGATACTAGTTTTATCAGCAGTATAAACTTGGAAACATTCGCTTACTAACTGAATTAACAAGCATGCATTGTCAGCTCGCACAAGCAAACATGAGCACATCATACTCGAGGAGCACGGACACTCGCTGTCAAAACGCTGGCGTGAGCAAGCGCGGCAGCAGCAGCGAGCGAAGTGACCTTCGTGCGCTCTATCGGTTCAACGCAAAAGCGGCGAGAACACAGCGCGCACAAAGGCATGAGCCGTCTGCAGATCAATTTAAACATACGGCGCGTGGTCACGAAATGCTCAGTCGCAAACAAATTACACGTTAACTATATTCGTAACAATGTCTAGCATAATGGCACAAAGTAGAAAATAGTCTTGATAATTTAAAGCGGTGGACACATTACGTTAACTGTATAGTATTAGTTACGTCAAACAATGACACATGTTGCTTCATTACTTTCTTTACTAAATGTGTTGCTGCAGTTCAATTTATCAAAATTTTGACCATTTGTTTCTCATTTTTGCAGTCCACCATTCATACATTTAGTTATTTTTTTGTCAGAGTCAGGAAATGAGGCTAGCAGACAACATGCGAGCAATTTTTCGTGGCCACGAGCATGATGACAGCATATCTTCGCGGCTCGGGTACTAGCACCTTCCACGCTGTGCTTTTAAAATGCGCTGAGAGTACACAAAGCTACGCAGTCTAGTGTTACCGCTAACTATTTTCAAACCCGCCGTGGTTGCTCAGTGGCTATGGTGTTAGGCTGCTGAGCACGAGGTCGCGGGATCGAATCCCGGCCACGGCGGCCGCACTTCGATGGGGGCGAAATGCGAAAACACCCGTGTACTTAGATTTAGGTGCACGTTAAAGATCCCCAGGTGGTCCAAATTTCCGGAGTCCCCCACTACGGCGTGCCTCATAATCAGAAAGTGGTTTTGGCACGTAAAAACCCATAATTTAACTATTTTCAAAATGAAGTGACTTAGTCAGTGGCCAGGCAAAATAATTTCCCGACAGTAACGCACTAAAGCACTTGAACCGCAGCTGACGAAGCAACAAAATCAATACTGGATAACATGTGCCCTCATATGCGGCGGGTTCATATGCCAGCATCAAAACAAATAAAATATTACACAACAGAAAAGAAAAGTCGCACTTTGCATTCACTCAAATAAACTAAACACTTGTGTTTAGTCCCTTAGTGAGCTTTGTTGAGAGCTCACGCATGCTTCTTTTTTTTTTTTTCGCAGCCACAACAAAACAAGTAGATTCCGAAAAGGTAAGAATAAGCAATATAACATTTGTAAAGCTCACTGGCTAGCCCTTACGTGTGCTATAACAAAAAACGAGAGCTAAATTTATTACGGAAAATTCAACGTTACCTCACAAAGCGCAGCTTACGCTGAAATATGGGGCGCTATAACGTAAAACTATTCCAGACTTTTCAATTCCGATTCTGTAATCAGCCCTCCGCGATTGGGCAACAACTTTTTTGGACCACCCCCACTTCACCTGACTGTCACGCGATGTCACGAAAACCGCAATACCGCTCCATCTGATATGACGTGTACACACTGATTATGCATGAGTTGACCCAAAAAAGAAAAATAGTTATTTCTGATTCGACGCCTTTTCGCCATTCGCCCCCAGCTATCGGTCAAGAGTTTTCGGGCTGCACCCACTTCACCTGCCTGTCACGCGACGTCACAAAATCGCAAAAACTCACCGCGTCAAAGTGACGTGTACGCGATAAAGAAGCATTAATATGCCGAACAAAACTGAATTTTCTTCTGAATAGCCGCAGGCTGCCCCGTTCCGAAAGGAATAAAAGATGGCTGCCGCAGATCGCTCAGGCGCTGGCTACTCGCACCTGCCGGAGAGCATGGGCTTATTTGCGTATAATAAAGCTTCTTGCGTGGCCGTGTAACGTTTTCGAGCACTTTCGGCACGTTTACGACCTCATTCTGCCGACTCTTCTTTGCTGAGGATCCGTTTTAGCGTCATTCTTAAGCTTCCGTTGCATGCCGCCGCGATTTTCGACCAGCCCCCGCAAGCTAAGTAAGGGAAAGCGGACCAATCGCAGATGCCGGCACCACCTTCTTCATCCGGTTATCGACTTTCAGTGCAGTGGCTCGGCCCTATCGAATCTCTCTACACTTCAGGATGCTCCTCGCCTCTTGTCAGCCAATTAGATAAGACAAGCCGCTCAGTGTAGGCAATGTTATTCGTTTTTAAACACAGAAAGGTGACCTCCTATGAATGAGGAAAGCGTTTGATTGGCCTTTTAAGACAACCATGCGGGTGACCGCCCGGTGCTTGCGTCAGCGGTTACGCAAATTTGACGTCAGGAGATTGGAATAAAAACATATTGGAATAGTTTTACGTTATAGGGCCCATGTAGTTGCTAAGTTTTTTCACTGTCCGCCTGAATTTTCTTTGCGGGCTACATTGTAGTCCTCTTATATGTCATGAACACGCGGAAAATATTGCGTAAAAGAATACGTCGCGCACTGTTTGTAATGTACTTGAAAAGAAAACCACTCACCTCTTACGATTTTCGAAAACAGGAACGGAGCAGTGCCGACACGCGTTGACTCGAAGAGGTGCCATGCATGTTGATTATGGCACGGGCACCAAAGCAGTACCGCAAACAGCGCGTCCTATGTGGTATATTCAAGAAATGGCATGTATGAAAAGAAGAAAGATCTCTAAAATTTTATTTAACATTTTTTACGCAGTTACAATAATTTAAAACCGTTAAATTTTAGTTTTGACTCGATTTATAGGCTAGAGATCAAGAAGAACCGAAAATGCCTGTTTTTATTTTAACAGGTTTCTGTCATAGAACATTTACAGAAAATTTATTTTGCGGTACAGAAAATTTCTGTAAACTTTCTTTAAATTCCAGCTTTTTTTACAGAGTATGGATAGAAGAAACTGTATCTTACTCTTGGAAAGATCTCGAATCAACCCAATTTTAAGACCGAGTAAGACGCCCTTGCGCCTTCAATCCTTCCGCCCAGTTAGTTTGACAAGTTGTTTATGCAAAGTAGTGGAGAAAATGATTGACACGCGACTTCAATGGTGGTTAATGAAACGGATGTGTTGTCTAACTACTTAGCAGGTTTTAGAAAACTCTTGCCTTTGCTTCGTGTTGTCCACAAATTCGACTTCGCCCCGCCATCTGCTAGCCGCCTGGTTAGCTCAGATGGCAGAGCGGCTGCCCCGAAAGGCGGTGGTCCCGGGCTCGAGTCCCGGACCAAGACGAATTCTTCAACTGTGAGGCCTTTCTTTCGAGGAACCCGTATGGGTTTCCTTTGTAGCAATTGCTACAAACGGGTGGATGTCTGATTTTCCCTTTATTAATTACTTCTCTCCACCTTGCGGGTTTCCGCTGAACTATTTACGCCAAACTCTTGTCTTTGCTTCGTGTCGTCGACAAATTCGACTTCGCCCTGCCATCTGCTAGCTGCCATCACAGTTAAGGTTTTCACTGTATGCAGATGATGTGTGTATTTGTACATCTGGGTCTAATGTTCAATTACATAAGCTAGCACTGCACGACGGCATAAATATAATTAACCAATTTTTGAGAGCGAGAGGAATGGTTGTGTCACATGCAAAGACAGCTGTATTGCCCTTCACTCGGAGGCAGTTAAAAAAATTCACTCTTAATCTGGAGGGACGCCTTCTAATGATTGTCACACGGCATCGATTTCTTGGCATAATACTTAATAAGCAGCTATCCAGGGCACCCCAGATAAAAAAAAAAAGCTTGAAAACGAGGTCAATGCGATAGCGACTGTGTACTTCGAAGACGTACAGGCACATCATGGGGCGGATCAGTATCGTCCATACTGACTGTTTACAATGCATTAATACGACAAAAAATTGCGTATTCCGCGCCCGTCTTACACGGACTTTGCCACACGTCAGAAGAGCGACTTCAAAGACTTTTAGCTAGAGGACTACACATATGTCTAGGAGTTCCACGAGCGACTTCTAGCTGTCTTCCAATTATGAGAATTCCAGTTATGAGAACTACAGAAACATGCCGACATTATTTCCGTCTTCAAACAAAGCATAAAGGCCACCCATTGGCTCTAGACATAATTAAACTAGATAGAAGTTATGTTCATAAAGAAATTCGGGATAATCTTCATATATTGCCAAGAAATGGATTTTGGAACTCAGACGTCGAATATCCTCCATGCCTGCTTACACTTCCAAAAATCGAATTGTCAGTAGGCGGGATATTCAGAAAAAGAGACATGTTCATTCAAGCTGCTCAACAACTAGCACTTTACCAGATATATATGCGGTATTCAAGATACAGGCACGTCTATACAGATGGCTCGAGTGCAGCAACTTCTTCAACTTCAGCATTCATTATACCGCACCTCAACAGACAAGAATCATTTATCTCGTGCGACTTCGTCCACAACGGCTGAACTGTTCGCAACCCTATGTACGATAAAATTTATGATGTCAGTAATGGATGCGCAAGAATGGGTAATTTTCAGTGATTCGCAAGCGGCTCTAACATCACTCTGCAGCACAAAAGGAAAAACAATCAGTGATAGTATAATATACGAAACGCTTAAAGACCTCTCGAAGGCTAGCCAAGTAAAGCATGAAATAGCATTCCAGCGGATACCAGGGCATTGTAACATTCCTGGCAACTCAGAAGCCGATGAAGCAGCACGACAAGCACACCTCAAGAATGATGCGGTTCCGTTCCCAATATCAAAGAATGAATTACGCTGTATTATAAGGACAACGTCTTTCAAAATGTGTAAAAATACGTGGTTTGACCAGAATTCTAAGAGCTCGAATTTGTATCATATTGATTCGTTCATTGATTTCAAATTTTCATTGTCATTAGACAGAAACATGGAAACTATTATTCATCGATGAAGGCTAGGCACTGCCTACAGAAAACATTTCTTACATAGAATTGGCCGTGTGGAAACTCCCGAATGTGATTGTGGATTTGTAGACGAAGATATACATCACCTCCTTCTAGATTGCACACATCACGACACACCAAGACGCCGACTTAAATCAACCCTAATTGCATTAGACCGCAGACCTTTTAGTTTAAAGAAACTTTTGAGTCCTTGGCCAACAACGGTCTTGCAGAAGAGCGCTTTAAAAACACTAAAGACTTTTGTTGAAGACAGTGGCATCGTTGGCCGTCATTAACGCTTTTATTGCTCCGTTCATTTCAATGTCGCTGTATATATGTATGTGTTTGTGTATTATGTTATGCTGACTGATCTGTTGTGACTATATGTGATAAATACATTTACACGATGTATGTACCACCCGCTGGCTAGAGACTGTGTTATTGGGCGACAGTATCATTTGTATTTTTGAGACTTTTTTTCTAGAGAACTGTAGGGTCATTTAACTTCTATATTGTATGTACTGTGTTTCTTACGCCGTAGCGTTACTGTGAAAACGTTGCTTGACAAGTCTTGGTGCTTGTATGAAAATGTTATTTGATATGTAATCTTGAACCCTGTATGTTGTAAGCTAGATCAATTCAAGAGCTAAGGAGTAGCCGGCGCCTTAAATTGTGCGTCAACATCTCCTTATATCATATCAATAATAAAAAAAATGAGCCGCACGGTGAAGTAAACATATGGCGCTGCAGGTGGGCCCCCTTAACGGCACACGCGAATACCTAGTGCTCTACCTAGAGGTTCTTTCGTTCTCTATTTCTTTCCGTCTTTCTTTCGTTCTTTCTGCCTCTGTTCTTTATTTATTTGTCCTTTTTCTCTTTGTTCGTTCGTTCTTTCTTTCGTTCTTCCTTCCATTCCTTCTTTCTTTGTTTTCTTCATTCATATTCAGCCATTGCATCTTTGCTTGTTTACGTGGGTATGAGCCATTACTGATGATGATATTTTTTTACACCACTGATTCTTTGCATCAATGGACTAGACGCCCTTTTTATCGAGTATGAGCCACTGCAACGAGCCAATTAAGGCTTTCGCTTTAAAGAGAGCTTCAGCCAAGCACGAAGCGGCGTGAGTAACAGCGTGCATGAGATATCTCTACAAGTTTTGCGCCACAGCGTTCCAGAGTTTTAAGGATTTATCTCTGCAGAGCCCGCCGACGCTACCGCGCAGCTCGTGGGAGTATTCAATTATATTCAAATCAAATCAAATCAAATCAAATCAGAGTTTATTTCAAATACATTTTGACAGATCACGTTTGCTGGTTAATCTAAGCACATCGTACTTGTTAGAAGACCAAGCAGCAGGTGGTACAGCTTTCAATAGAGATCTGAAGCATTATACAATTACCGTTCAAAATTATACAATTTCAAAGTAAATATTCTAACACACAAAGAATAAATACTACGTTTTCCAGTCACGTAAGAATACAAATAAAAAATCACATATTAAAATAAACAGTTGAATACCACTTCCTCACTTGTTTCATCATTTTACCTTTTGAACTTATATCGTACAGTGTTGCATCAAGTTCATTAAAAATATCGGGGACATAATAATTTCTTGTTTTCTTTCTATAGTTTAACACCCTTGACTTAAAATACCTTTCTGTTTTTCGTAACGCAACATCTTTTTTTACCAATAATTTAAAGGTATTTGAATAATAATAGCGTGTTACAACCACATACTTAAGTCGCTCCTGTACTGCAAGTATTCCTAGAATATTATACTTTTCTTCTCTGTCTGATTGTTCTAGTCCGGTTCCATAAGTTATGCTATTGACAATTCTTTTGACTACGCGATCAATAGCTTGTTTTTTGTAGTCAGAATATGTACCATATAACGTTATACCATATGTAATTACTAATTCTGCTAATGCCTTATATATAGTAACTCTTAGGTTGATAGGCGTTTCCCGCGCATCATGGCCGCGACAGCTCTTCGCTTTCCACAAGTGTTTATGACATCGTTATTCCAGGTAAGATGCTGATCAAATAAAATTCCTAAATAGTTAACCACATGCTCAAACTGCAATGGTTGACAAATACATGTATTGCAATATGGGGCGTGCAAATATACATTCATGTTAAATGAAAGCGCCTTATGTGGATTCCTGAAGCAGATTAGTTTAGTTTTTTCATGATTTATGAAAATTGAATTGTGTACGAACCAGTCTACGATTACTGATATGTCCCTTTGGAAGATTTGAGATGCCGAGTTATAGTCACTCGTTTATGGTGCTATCGCAGTGTCATCAGCGTACTGAAAAAGTTTTGATTTCAGTGGTTGGAGGCTGAGATCTGAGACATATATATTAAAGAGTATTGACCCTAGCGTGCTTCCTTGGGGCACACCACACTTTATTAATTTGAGATTGCTGTAGCTATCATCTAGTTTAACGTATTGTAGTCGATCAGTAAAATCATTTAGAAAAATTTACAGAAGTGACCTCTGAATCGTAGATTCTTTAGCTTGTTGAGTAATATGTACTACAGTGTCAATATATACGAGTCCCAGACCGATCGAGTGCCACCAATGGTGATCACTGGTTCTCTTTTCTCTTCAACACTGTACATAACCTCCTCTCAGTGTAATAAAATAGGAGCAGCTTTTATCCCAACATTTTCATTGACAAAAAGCTTGAAGATCGAGCCATTAAACTGTTGTCATGCTGTGTTAAATAGAGGTGACAAAATAATTCGTCAAAACAGTTACAGATAACTACCGGACTTGCTGTCTCGTAGAAAAATGCCCTCACATATTTTTTAAAGAATATTTCGAGCAAAGAAGAAGCTTCCTTGCTCTGATATCAATATTAGTTCAGTTAGCTATTAGGGAGCAATATACTTTGCTAATATTAGTTTAAATAGTAATATACTTTCGTTTTACTCTCAGGCCTGCCGAGTGGGCAGTTGCGATGAATGTATGGTTGCGGAGGGGACACAGCACGTGTTTGTCGTATTTCCGGCAACGGCATCCTTTGATAACAGAATCAAGCTTGCCACGAGAGCTGACACTACGAGGCTACACTTGAATATGTGGTGCACGCGACTTTGTTAGTTTCAGCCGTATGCTTCGGCACCATAAAGCCAACAAGACCCATTTACTCCAGTAGCAGCAAACAAAAGGAATAACGGCGGAAATGTCTGGCTTGATGCTCTCTCGCTCCGCCTTATTTCATCACGTGATGTGCCTCTGCAAGCTTTCTATTGGTTCGTGAGGAAGCAGCTGCCCCATTCGTGTGATCAACTTGGGGCTACCTGCAGTCACAGATGGTTGCAGAGACCTTGTGCAACGACTGCGCCAGCGCAGTGCGACAGAAAATCCACTTGGCTTGTGGGGATTAATGTACAAAGCGCACAAGGACGACAACAAGAAACAAATATACACGCACGGCGCTAACTCACAGCAATTTTATTGGTAGAACTCGTGACCATTTCTATGCATGGGAAAGCAAATACTGCGAATGTCGCAAGGTGGAAAACCAAACGTGTTCATTGTATGAACAATCTACTCTACACGTGTGTTGCCTCGCAAGAACTCAAAAACTTTCGCTGGCAGTACAATTGATCGCACACTGATGCATCTGTCTTGTAAGTTAGAAACATTGTCAGCTTCTATACTGAGCACGTGCTGGTGGGCGAGTTGGTTATGCCTGCTTACAACGAGCGCCTACGTGGTTGTCTCGTGTCTCCTTCCTTCGTCCGTTGTTTTATTTGGCGCCGTCGTTGTAAGCAGCTTCTATAATCACTCGCGTCAATTCATTCTTGCTTGTGAGGCTATACATGCAACTGGGCCTTGCGTACACACTCCTTATAGTTTATGGCTGGTAATTCGCATGTTTAGTTTTTTATATTATTAGTGTCGGGGGGGGGGGGGGGGTCGCGCAGCTTATTACTTATGCATCGCCCTGACTGTACCACGTAAAGCCAGCCGCTCGTCAAGGGTATGCCGTTAACGATGTCATCCGACCATTCAACAAATATAGTGTTCAGATCGGGCAACAAATTCTTTGTTTCCCTATCTTGTACCACTGGTCATTGATTTTGTAATTTTGTATAACTTTATAAGTGTGTCTGGTGAAAATGACAGTCTTATGTCCACCCAATGGACAACCTCCGTCATTTTATGCGATGCTCTAGGAATATAAAAGATAATAGCTGTTCTTTTTTTCTTTTTTGTGTTGTTTATGCGTACTGGCATTCGCAGCCCGTAATTTCTTAAGAATCTTTTCGGCGACAGAAATTAGCAAATGACCCGGATAACCAGCCTCCGAAAAACGAGCACACTGCTTGCTGAAGCTGGCATCCATCAAGTAGGGACAAAACGTCTTCAGTGCGTTCCTAAAACAAAGGTTTATAATTCTTTTTTAGAAGATTTATAATTAGTAAAGAATTTACGGAGTGAAATGGAAGACTAGATTTGTTATTCCATCTTTCCTGGTAACTGACAAGCTATGAGAGCCACCACAGTGAGCGCATAAATCGGTGTTCTTATGCTCCGTTTCATACATAGCAGTCCATGCTGTGGAAGCTACGCAATAAGTTCGGTCAAGAAAAGTCATCACTCCACGCGTTCTGTCCATGCTTCGCTGCGCGCCAACAGCGTTCGCTCGCGCAGGCATGCACGTGAGGCTCCTCGCGAAGGGTAGCAAAAAAAAAAAAAAGAACAACAAAAAGAAAAAAATGATCTAAAACAACGTACTGCCAGCCGTATACCACAGTGTGTTTGGTTCTAAGGATTGAGACTTGTTTCATTCAATACAGAGCCTATATAAAAAACAGTTGCGCACAATTGCTGTCAAAAAACATCGAACTATATCCAAGTGTGAACGAAGCCACTGCAAGAAGTCTCTCTAGCCTCCACAGCGTTGACTGCTATGTATGGAACGGAGTATAGTGAAAATCGCAGCATGTGAAACAGCCGTCTTTTCCCTGACAACTTGCTGTCATTTTTATGCCGGCTCGCACTCTTCGTATACCTCAGTGTGACTTACGGACGGATAACTGAATCACTCTTTATGCCGGATGACGTAATACAGTGAACTCTCAATTGAGTGAACTTCAAGGGACCCAAGGAAACAGTTCACTTAACTGAAAGTTCACTAAACTGAATATTCACTAGAGCAACATAAAACATGGCATACAGAGTCAAAAGTTTGAAGTGCAATTCATGGAGCGAAAGACATTGCCATTCATAGTGTTAGAAATGTGTGAAATGTAATTTGTACATATCAACAAGTACAAGGTTCATAACAGTTATAATGCTGCCTTTCTCACTTAGAAAAAAAATCTGTAATCTTCTTCTGCACTTGTACTTTTATAGCACAGGAAGTAACAAAACTGTCCAAAGAGTCAATGTTTTTGTACACTTCTGGCACAGCTTGCTGTTGAGATACAAAGTCTCTCAACTTTCCAATGTACCCTACAACATCAGCTAGAGTTAGGGGGCTCGAAACTGGCTCGGCGATGTTACTTTGTTCATGGCCTCCGAGATTACATGCTTGCTCGTTTTGTCCGGGCGATCTCGGAGGCCATGCCCCGTTGCCGTTCGTTTTCCGCGCCGCCGCTTTGCCCCAGGGGCGCTGTAGCGCCAGCGACGTTACATTGCCGATCGTAAAAATAACGTAAAAATAAGCCTTGGGTCCTCTGAGCGAGTTCGTTAAACTGAAATATTGACTTCCGAAAATCGTTTAAGTGAAACATTTTTGCATAGAATCTATAGGAAAACTGCAGGGGATTCTTAAAAAGTTCGTTATTCTGAAATATTCGATAAACCGACGTTCGTACAACTGAGAGTTTACTGTAGCATGTTTATTTATTTTTAAACATGCCCAGAAATGTCATTGCTTGACCCGCCGTGGTTGCTCAGTGGCTATGGTGTTGGGCTGCTGAGCAAGAGGTCGCGGGATCGAATGCCGGCCACGGCGGCCGCATTTCGATGGGGGCGAAATGCGAAAACACCCGTGTACTTAGATTTAAGTGCACGTTAAAGAACCTCAGGTGGTCAAAATTTCCGGAGTCCTCCACTACGGCGTGCCTCATAATCAGAAAGTGGTTTTGGCACGTAAAACCCCATAATTAAAAA
This sequence comes from Dermacentor andersoni, assembly GCF_023375885.2. Lineage (NCBI taxonomy): Eukaryota > Metazoa > Arthropoda > Arachnida > Ixodida > Ixodidae > Dermacentor > Dermacentor andersoni. The sequence goes on from NC_092814.1 coordinate 143,154,534, forward strand.
AAATGTCATTGCTTGGTGAATTTTTCTTGATAACGTATAAACAAGTTAGCCAGTCGGTCTGAGAACTGGCTAACCTCCCTGTCTTTCCGTCTATTTCTGCTTGATAACGTATAAGAGAAATAATGTTTCTTGAAAATATTGTTAAACGTTATAGAAATGGTCATCGATTAACAGAATTTATATATATATATATATTCTTCTTCGGCTGTGCTATATATATATATATTCTTCGGCTGTGCTTTCTATCGCACTTGTGATTGCATTCTTGTATAGAGAGAGACAGAAGAAAGGGGAAATGCAGTGAGGCTAACCAGATGGGAAGATGCGGTTTGCTACCCTACTTGTATAAATTTAAATGTGCATACGTTGTTAAAACTTTTTGACACTGAATATGTTTTGGGGGAGAACTGCTCTAGCAGAAAAACAAAACCTAAAGTAATGTAGCACTCGGGTTACGGGGCGGAAGCGGGCCGTATGGAATGGGTTGCCTTTGTTGATCCGTCCCTGAACAACCATCAAGTTTTATCCGAATTCGTTGTTGGGCAAGTTGGTTCATTGTATTTGGAAAGATTGGATGCGCTTTGTAGACGATCGCAAGGAAGAAGACGGGACAGGCTCCTGTCCGTCTTCTTCCTTGTGATCGTCTACAAAGCGCATCCAATCTTTCCAAAAGTTTTATCCGCTTCTTTCTCTCCGTTCACGGCGACGTCGAGTTTAGTCAGCGGATGTGTTCAAGTCCGTTATGTTACGTTGTGTCTACGAGGAGTGTAGACCCTCCCACTTTCGCTGCGCTCGCTTTTTAGGAGGCTCGTTCTCCGTACGTCATTTTCTTGAAAGTGCGCTGCTCTTTCCCGGTGAGGAAGACGTAGAAGGAGATGGGTGCATGGTGACACCGCGTGGCGAAAACCGAACGGCACCAAAATGTGTGCAACCTCTCCTCGTCACCGCGGTGGGTACCGGCTGGATGCCGCTGCAAATGTGACTGCGGGAATGGCGGCGAAAGACGCGCACGCGCATCGGTGACTGCATGTACGGAATCTTGAATAATTACACATTTAACCAGAATGCAATAAATAAACAAATAAATAAATAATGTGACTTGCTTCATACAGTAGCCAACAAGATGCATTTTGTAGCGTCCTCCGAGACAGCGTGGGTATATTTTTAAGCCTTGACTAAAGTTAGCTGGGACGCGCTGCACAGTTCACACGCAGCACGGATCACGGCTGCAGCAGTAACTTTGCTGCATGTGCCTTTCATCACGAATGCCTCCTCCGCAAAAACCACCGCCGATACCGTAGCAACTGATATAAGCGACCATTTGCCTGTTTACTGTGGTACATAATAACTCACCCATTTGTTGTAAAGAGAAAAGAAAACGACACACGTGTTTATGTATTTTCGGATAAATACAAGGTATTATGTGGGAGCATGCACACAGTATCAAGGATCTGGATAACGCGCACGAAGAATTTCTTAATGCCGTGAAAACCATACTTATTATGCAAACTCTCCCACTAAAACTATTACGAAGAAACACAGAATACGAACACCTTGGGTAACTAAGGGTAATATAATTAATTTCAAAGGCCAGTGTTGCAGCTAGGGTGGCGTTAAGGGCATGGAATCCACTAAGCCCGTCGACCAGTGCGTCAGGTTGTAGAAAATGAAGGAAAAAGAGTTTATTTAGCTTAGTTACACGGCTCGAGTACGGAAGTCCACTCCATGCAGGAGCTAGTTAAACATCTCAGTTCACAGCAGGACCCTCTGTCCTCACTCTCGAAAAGCCTCTGCTTTTAATACCGTCGTCTTCCCTAGGCGAGTCGGCCAGGGAATCCGAAGACTGTTCAGCAGCAAATCACCATCGTCGACTCCATCTCGATACCACGCCCATGCTCGCCATAACTCGCAGTGACTCCGCCTCCAAAGAAACTAGTTTGGGATCTGCGGAAAGAAATCAGCCGGCGACACCTATTATAGTTCGTACGTCGTTGCCCCCCTCCCCCCCTTTTCTTTTTCGCTCCGGCTGCCAGGTGAAGGGCGGGCTGGGGGCCTTTCGTGGAACCCTACAACAGCCGGTCGACACGCTGTCTTGACGGCTGGATAAGTGCCGAGAGACAGATTCTTGATTTGGGAGGAAAAACAAGGGGTAAAGTGCAGCGCAGTAACTGTCTCTCAGATGAGGACACCTCAACCGCGCTGCACAGGAGGGATGGGTGGTGATTTGACTCGTCTAATTAACTGCGCCTATCAATTCGTTGTCGTGGTTCCCTCCCTTTCATCCTTTTCTCAAGTTTCCAGGTAACGGTGGGGTGAGCGCCCTTCAACTGTCAGTGTCCACGCTGCGTTGTCGTCTGGATAGGAGGTGCGGTGGTTTGACACGTGGCAAACGTTCATTAACACCCTTGGTGGTGTTGAGACGTAGCATCAGCTTTATGTGAACGTTCTTAAAAAAGAACCCCAATGTGCTTGTTTAACTTAAGCGACTTGGAATCACCATTTTTAGCATGTCTCAGAAACCGAGGTCGGCGTGCTGCTTGAATGTCAATTTTTACGATATTAATGCTATGCAAACTGAAAAAGGAAGACGCTATTCTCAGGCGCACTCGAGGCTGCATGCAGTTAAAATTGAATCAATTGCTCAGGGTGGTGGTTATTTGTTGTATGGTATTGCTCTAACAATCTGTTCAGCAACTTCCCAATTGATCGGTTTTGAAACATCCGAACGGAACAAGACCGCAGAACACAAGTACCACTTACAGACACTGCATTTCCTGCATACGGGACGTCCGTATATTCTAATAAACATTTAAATAACAGCAGTGTTTGTGATTTAGACAACCTGCAAATAGCAGACATAATTGTGGGCGCATGGTTGCTTAAGGAATTGCGTTCGAAATTCTTCAAAAAAACGACTAATTTAGTGCGTGGGAGACTCTTGTATATAACAATGCACGAGAACTAAAGTGGATATATCATTCGGTTAGCATCATCGACAGACGTCAAGTGAAGTCTCCCTTGCGGTACTTGCGGTGTTGTTAGCCTTATTAGTTTCATTGTCAATTTTGCACTTATATATTTATTTGTTTATTTTGGCAGTATAATTTATTCCTGTATCTTCTTATATAACATAGAGAAATGGAGTAGAAGAAGTACTCTTTACCTCAATATCTCCACAGCAATCATTGTGTAACAAAACAGAACAGGGATGCAATAATTAAGCAATATGCAGTTTAAAATTACTCGCTGCTGTAATTAGGCAAACAATTTAAAAACTGGAATAACTTACTTTTTAACCGAAAGAGTGAGACTATCGATCCTGTAGTGCAATGCTTGAAGCGCGTCATTCACAACCAGTTGCAGACACGCTGTCGCTGCTAAGTCAATAGATAAAACAGAAACTGAACTTATGAAGGACGCAAGTACGCAGTCGCCCATGAGTGACGCGGCTGTTTACACGTTTCACCAGTGGGGGAGCATGAAGAGAGCGAGATGGGCGGTCTGATAATGACACCCTACACGCTCGGTATTATCCATAGAAGGCACACTCTCGGACTCCAGCTGTCGCGGGGGCAGATAATGATATGCAGGCTGATTCTGAGGCCGTGCCGATTTCAAGGAAAATAATGCGCATTATACATGAACGGAACAGTAAGTCCGCAGATTCAGCTACACTAAGTTTCCAGTAAGGCAGCCATATGCATATACTCGAGACGTGCCTTTTCCTTCTACTTTCTTCATTTCTATCCGCCACCGCGCACACCACACCGGCACTGAGGCTCGGCGTCGTCCCTCTTTAATTTCAGTTTTCGTTCGCGCCTTTCACCACGAGCGATGCAGCAGCAGGGAAGTATGTACACGCTCTTCTCACTCAGCCTCACTCACGACGACTGTCTCTCTCAGTTCGCCGAGTCAAATATGAGAATATTGGCTGAGGCAGTATCCAATATACGACGACCTCGCGGGCATATAGAAAACAAAATTCAATAATACGTGCAAACGGTACCTGTCGGTTCAGTCACGCGCTGTATTTCGCTGCGGGGCTTTGCACCGAGAGCGTGCGACGCTGCCAGCAGCTTTCGACAGATGGCGAAACCCGTCTGCACTCGGATCCCCTTTGCGCAAGAATATGTTTGCTCTCTTGGCGAGAGCTTCCTTCTCGTGTACGACCGACCCCAATAGTCACCGGAGAGAAATCCGGGGACCTTCTGTTGCGACTCAAAATGTGCGCTTGGCCAGGCAGGACACTGTTAACTCTGTTAACTTGTTTCTCGGTGATTTCACCAATATGCATCTGTTTATTGTTTTCCTGTAACTTCGCAGAAAAAGAACTGTTATGTATAGTTTATTCCATTTAAGGGAGTAACTTTTATTCACCAGATGGCTGCATATTTTATAGTATGTCGTACGAAAGAGTAAAACGCTGGGATGCACTGTTGTTAGCATATGGTATACATGCACATATAAGCACACTACACAGAACACATGAGATATGACCTCCCCTGACGAGACATCTGGCGCCAACTCATCCGGCACTACGTGTCACATCCAAGTATATATCCACTCAACGAGTTTATACAGTCATGCTCTTAGCGCTATGACTGGCCCTTATAACAGCTGTATCGTATTCAGAAAGTAAGACAAATTGGCTGTGCATGCGAGGTCTATCTACCTATACTTGCGCAACTGGTGAAGCTACGAAGAAATGTTAATTAAGGATAGTGAAGAAACGAAGAAATCTAATCTCGCTCAAAGTATTCATGGCACTGCTTTTCACTTTACCGTATTGGGACCAATTATGTTAAAAAAATAATAATGATGTGATTGACCTAAACAGAAAGTATTTGTCTTTGAATAAATTAACCTTTGTTTCTTTCATTGAAAAAGAAGCACGCCGATAATCGCAGTAACCGCATCGATTGGGAAAACGCTGCTATAATATAGGTATATAAGGAAAAGAATCCGATGAAACAACTTTTGTTGGAATCTTTAATGATTCAAACGACGTACAACAGGATCAACAGGACTGACGGAAATATGCCTGCTAACTACATCCGTTCCCTACGTCACATTTTGGCATAAAAGCGACTTACGGCTCTTGCCCGCTTTTAGCGGGACCAAGGAACCCGAACAAGTCTCGAAACATCTGCGTGTGTCCGATACAGAGACCGATGCAGAATCTGTAATGCCGATGTGTCAGTTTGTTTTTTTTTTTGTCGTTAGTGGTTGGCCTGTGGCACTGGGGCGCACGTAAAGTATAGACTTGCCGCTTCGCAGGCGCGCATTCGGCGCTCAGGCTGCAGTCACACAGTCTTCGGCGACGGGAGTACGTGCCACATGGGCACTCTCGGCGCAAGCGCCGCCCAGGCGTGAACAAGAACTGCAGTATATGTATAACCTGCAATTGAATACTTAACACTAGACGAATTCGCAGTAACAATATGTCAATATAAATTGGTCTGTGGCCGCTCAAATGGCATCTATACCTAACCACGCCCCCGCGCTTCGCTCCCCTTGGCAGGAACCCTCCGTATCAGACGTGGTGGCGATGCATAGGAAATACAGAACAGGCACTGTAGAAGTCAAGGGGGAAAGTGATATAATAATGCACAACCATAAAAAAAATGTAAAAAAAAAAAAGAATTATCGAACACGCGATTGGAACAAAGGACCTCCCAGTGACTATCGAGCGCAACGCATTGGCGAGGCGTCACAAAAGGCACAGAATACTGTTCCTGTGCAACGCGCACGTGCACACTTCACAGCATAGCACAGTCATCTTCGCGGGCAGAGACAGAAGTTACTGCAGTGTAGCTAGGAGGCTGTCTATAGCTTTGATAATTTTTGCCGCTGTTAGCGGCATTTTCGTCGGAATTAAGAGAATAATCGGTACTCCCCTGTGTATCATGAACAGACTTTAATTTCCCCTATGCTTTCCTTGAAATAGCGGTCTGTTGACTTCATACACAGTTGTTACTAACAAAAGGATAGCGCTGCTCGGTTCCCGTTATTCTAGTACGCGGAATCGAATCCCGGCCACGGCGGCCGCATTTCGATGGGGGCGAAATGCGAAAACACCCGTGTACTTAGATTTAGGTGCACGTTAAAGAACCCCAGGTGGTCGAAATTTCCCGAGTCCCCCACTACGGCGTGCCTCATAATCAGAAAGTGGTTTTGGCACGTAAAACCCCACAATTTAAGTTTTTTTGTTCCCGTTATCCTTCCTGCTCGCGTTATAACAGAAACCAATAGCTGTTGGGTAAATCCGTAGGCTTTATTAGACGGGACGCTATACATAGCACACTCACAAGGAGTTGTGCACGCCCTTCTACAGTCACTAAGGGCTCAACATTAAGGTGGCTCTCGGGTGCTTATATTTAAATTAATCCGTTTTTTTTTAGAGTGACCACGTTAGTAAATTGTAATAGTTGGTATTTTGAAATTTACGTTGTGTTAGACTGATCCCGTTCTTTCCCTAAAATCACTTGACACCTAATAATTTCTTTAACGTGGACTTCTGATACTATACATTCACCATTTTTGCTTGTTGTTTCTGACTAGGCATTACTTCTTTAATTTAGAGCTTAAATTTTAGCTTTGGAACCCACACAAGGGCTTGTGATTGTGTATCTGCATAACAGGGAAACATATTTCATCGTACATTTGCAAAGATCCAACAGAAGATTGATGAATGCAGCTTGCAGGGCGATTTGACTGAATGAGCCACAAGAATAATTCATCTCACTTGGTAAATTAAAGCACATATTAGTATGATATACAACATATGTTACAGTAATGTTATGGGTTTTCTTGCTTATACAGCAAAATAATCGGTGCGCGAGAAAAAATTTATTTTTGCATACCCCTTGTAGAGACTGATTTAAGGAAAAGGAGCTAGAGCTGTCCACATGATCTACTTATTTTATCTGCGAGTATACTCAAGGAAAATTTATGTCCCAGATGCTTAGTGGAAGTTGAGATTATGTCAGTATTGCATATGCGCGTATTGCCTAAATGATTGAATTTTGAAAGTGTTCGTGGGGATTTGATGAGCATATCTGCAGTTTACGGATACATGTAAACGTCTCAGCATCAAGTGCAAGTGAACGGTCCCGCAGGCCCGGAGTCGATCATGCAAATAGATCCGCTGCACACATTTGTGACCAGAAAAGATATGTCAGATGAACTGGCATGCAAGGAAGTATTGAAAATATTGCACAGTTAATAAAACGCCTACGCTACTAATATGTGGGTTCATGTACTCGATTTCATCCGTATTAGGCACACATCTATTGATTGTTTCCTGGCACAGAAATACTCGGCACACCATCAGTCTTCAATGTCTTTCTGCTGTGGCCTTTGCAGAAGCATGATTGTTCAAAGTGCAATAATTAAACAGATTCTATGACTTGCTTGTAGATTCGCCAGTACAATTCCAGTTGCGCTGATCCACCTGCCCAGAAATTCCCTATTACTTAGGGGAAACCTGCAAATAATAACACCGCTCAGCATATTCATTGTCTTCTTTATTTATAGCGTTGCAGACCAAGCGATAGGTAAAAAATTGCTCTACTGTGACGCTTCTCAAACGATCGCGATGCATCACGAGAGCTGTCTACTCGTGTGATGTTCTGAACAAGAAGATGCATTCGTTTACTTTCATGTGATGGCAAATGCTAGAGCCCTTTGGGGCTTTGGTGTGGCACAAAAGGCACGAAGGTTCCATCGCGTCCGATGTCGTCGCGCTATCACATGGCAAACCTAGATTGTACCAAACGAAACTACTACGCATCCAAAAGCACAAAGAGATTCGAAATCGAAATTCGCGCCAAGCTCCATTGAATCAATGCGTGCATTGTGCTTTACATACATTACGTCTTAGCAAGCGCTTTCTGTAAGTTTAATATTCACACATCACCTTCATAAAGCCATCAGGTATGCCTTTTTTAATGACAAACAATAAGGAGACCTGTACTTGTTTTCAGCTTTTTCAATAGTAATTGCGCTCGCCACATTGACAAGTAGCAACAGGGCGGCGCCCTAGCGGTTCCCTCCTTTTTCGGCCCAGCTCTTTCTTTAGGTGGTGGTGATGATGATGATATGTGGTGTTTAATGGCGCAAGGGCCAGGTGTGGCCAAAGAGCGCCATGACAAGTGGTGATGTTGACGATGTATTATGGAGATGTGACTTGGCTGTAAAGTGGCCTAAAAATAGTTGCTGTAAAGTGCATAAAGTCTGCGTGATATAAAATTATGGCGATGATTAATGACGAATACTATGAACAATAAAATCCATCGTAAAAGAATGACACAGAATAGAAAATATATGAGATAATAAAAAATACCTGGAGCACTGTTGCCTCACCAGAGCCCTTGAAACACAAGAGCCTAGAGGCACGTGCTATACAAAAGAACTATCACAGCGCTATCCTCTATAGAGAGGAGGCGCTACGAACGTGTGGGGCTAATAACATGCAATACAACATCTTTCAAAAAACCTAGGATGGCGTTGGTGTCAAAGAGTGGTTCTGGACCAAGTAACATACCGGGATGAAGGGGGATGTGGTGCCGGTATGCTAAGAGAAAATGTTTCTTTCTTTCGGATTCGGCTTCCCGACACTCCAGTAGGACGTGGAGGACGGTCAGCCTCTCCCCGCATCTACCACAGTTTGGAGGCTCGTTTCCCGTGAGTAAAAAGTTATGTGTGCCAAAAGTGTGTCCTATTCTTAGACGGCAGAATAGGACATCTGTCCTGCGGGATTTTGTTACAGGAGGCCAGAAACCTAATTGTGGCTTTATCACATGCAGTTTATTATTTATTTCTTCGTCCCACATGCGTTGCCAGTGGTTTCGTAGTTTCCTTCTTAAGAAAGGCTTCAGGTCTTTGACAGGGACCGAAGCAGTAGGACTAACTGCATGTAATGAAATTGATGTGGCCATCTGGTCCACTAGAACGTTACCTTCGATGCCCCTATGACCCGGCACCCAGCATATGATGACACGTTGGTTACATATATACGCTTTACATAAGACGGAATATAGTTCATTGATTACTGGATTTTTGTGCTTACAAAATGACATCAAAGACTTCACAACACTAAGGGAGTCCGTATATATAACTGATTTTTTGAGTTTTGATTTCCTTATATGCTTCACGGTCGATAATATTGCGTAGGCCTCAGCCGTGAAGATACTAGTTTCCGGATGCAGTAAATCGGATTCCGAGAAAGATGGACCGACGGCTGCATAGGACACCCCGTCGTGTGACTTCGATGCGTCTGTGTAGAACTCCGCACAGGAGTATTTGTGCTGGAGTTCCCGGAAATGCATTTGGATTGCAATCTCTGGAGCGTTTTTTGTAACTTCCATGAAAGATGTATCGCATTGTATCAACTGCCACTCCCAAGGAGGTAGCATCTTGGCTGGATGCATTAGGCGAAGTTCGAGAAGTGGAACATGCATTTCATGACTAAGCTCCCTCACACGCAGCGAGAAAGGCTGTCTTACGGAAGGACGATTACGAAACAGTGTAGCATATGTCAAATCATTAACGGTAGTATAACACGGATGCTGAGGATTAGAGTGAACTTTCAGAAAATATGTTTGGCTGATGTATGTTCTCTGGAGATGAAGTGACCATTCGTTCGATTCGGCATATAAACTTTCAACAGGACTTGTCCTGAAAGCGCCCGTGGCTAAACGGATACCTAGATGGTGAATAGGGTCTAGCATTTTTAGCGCACTCGGGGCGGCAGAGTGATAAATCACGGCACCATAGTCTAGGCGTGAACGAATGAGGCTTTTATAGAGTTTCAATAAAGACATCCTGTCACTACCCCATGTACTCTGGGATAGGAGTTTCATTATGTTCATCGTTTTTAGACATTTTTCTTTAAGATGTTTAATGTGGGGGACGAAAGTGAGTCTGTAGTCAAGTATGACACCTAGAAATTTGTGTTCTTTGTTTACAGGTATTTGTTGTCCACCCAGTTCTAAGCAAGGGTCTGGGATCATTCCTCTTTTTCTTGTAAAAAGAACGCAAGTGCTTTTGTTAGGATTGATCCTAAATCCATTCCTGTCTGCCCACATTGAGACTTTGTTCAGGCCATGCTGTACCTGTCTCTCGCACACTGCGAGGTTACAGGATTTGAAAGCTATCTGAATGTCGTCCACGTAGACAGAGTAAAAGATGGCCTGAGGTAATGAAGCGCGAAGCGTGTTCATCTTCACGATGAAGAGCGTGCAGCTGAGCACACCTCCTTGGGGTACACCCGTTTCTTGCGTAAAAGGACGTGAAAGTGCATTGCCTACTTTTACCCGGAACGTACGATTTGACAGATAGCTTTCCATTATGTTAAGCATATTACCGTGGATGCCCATTTCTGACAGGTCTCTTAAGATTCCGTAACGCCACGTTGTGTCATACGCCTTTTCCATATCGAGAAATATCGATAGGAAGAACTGTTTATGTATGAATGCCTCCCGAATATTTGCTTCAACACGTACGAGATGATCGGTCGTGGACCGCCCTTCTCGAAAGCCGCATTGATAAGGATCAAGCATTTTGCTCATTTCAAGGAAATGGATCAGTCGCCGATTAATCATTTTTTCAAATACCTTACAAAGGCAACTTGTGAGGGCTATCGGGCGGTAACTTGCCACTGAGGAAGGGTCTTTGCCTTGTTTCAAAACAGGGACCACAATAGCTTCCTTCCATGCGGTTGGAAGGTACCCTGCATCCCAGATGGTGTTGAAAAGTGTGAGTAGTGTAACTTGCGTGTCATCGGGTAAGTTTTTGAGCATTTCATACATGATTCTGTCAGATCCGGGTGCAGAGCTCTTGCATGAGCTCAAGGCAGCTTTCAACTCAGCAATACTGAATGGGCAGTTGTAGGACTCACTCTGTGGACATTTTCTTTTGAGTGGCTTACATTCTTCTATTTGCTTATATTTCAGGAAGGATTTCGAATAATGTTTTGAACTTGACACACTCTCAAAGTGCTCCCCAAGTGAGTCTGCCTGATGTTGCAGCGTATCACCCTGTGTGTTTACCAGAGGGAGTGAATATGTTTGTCTCCCTCTAATTCTATTTACGCGGTTCCAGACTTTCGCCTCATCTGTAAACGAGTTGATGTTCGATAAAAACTTTTGCCAGCTCTCTCTTCTGGCCTGTCGGCGGGTTCTCCTGCCTTGAGACTTAACTTTCTTAAAGTTAACAAGATTCTCTGCAGTGGGCGAAGCGCGTAGCAACCCCCACGCTTTGTTTTGATTCCTACGTGCGACTCTACATTCATCGTTCCACCACGGGACATGCCGTTTGCATGCCGAGCCACTTACTTCACGCATGCATTTAGATGCGGCATCTATAATAAAAGCTGTAAGGTAATCCACAGCAGCATCAATTTGTAACGAGGACATGTCATCCCATGATATGCTAGTTATGGTTCGGAATTTCTCCCAGTCGGCTGTGTCAACCCGCCACCTAGGAGCCTGTGGTAGATATTCGTTTTCTTTAAGTGTTGTTAATAGTATGGGGAAGTGGTCGCTTCCGTAAGGATTGTTCGCAACTTCCCACTCCAGTTCAGGCAGTATAGACGAGGAAACTATGCTGAGATCAATTGAAGAAAAGGTATTATTTGCAAGACAGTAATAAGTGGGTTTCTTCTTATTCAAAAGGCACGCACCAGAAGAAAAAAGGAACTGTTCAACAAGACGACCTCGCGCATCTATACGACAGTCACCCCACAGGGAGCTGTGCGCATTGAGATCGCCAAGAACAACATAAGGTTCTGGCAATTCGTCTATAAATGACTGGAATTCATGTCTGTTTAACTTGTAGTGTGGGGGTACGTAAAGCGAGCTAATGGTGATGAGTTTGTTTAGGAGGACAGCTCGAACTGCCACTGCTTCAAGAGGCGTTTGGAGCTGTAAATGTTGACACGCAATGCTTTTGTGGATAACTATAGCTACACCTCCCGATGATGCGATAGCATCATCGCGATCTTTGCGAAAAGTTATATACTGTCGGAGAAAGTTTGTGTGTTTTGATTTTAGGTGTGTTTCCTGTAAACACAGCACTTTTGGATTGTGTTTGTGTATGAGTTCTTGTACGTCATCCAGGTTTCTAAGAAGACCTCTGACGTTCCATTGAATAATTTGTGTATCCATATTTAGAGTAAATTGGTGCTGTGTGTACGGAAACGGAAAGATGCCTTAGATTACAGAGCCCTTTCGAGGCCCTGTAATAGGTGTTTTGTTCTTTTTGAAGCGTTCGAGCGATTCTCGACGCTCCTTAGGCGTTTGGTGCGCCTTGGGGACAGGTGTAATGTCCATTGCCTCGTGTGAGGCGCCGGACAAGCGCTCTTGCGAGCGAGAGGTTTTCAGAGGGAGTCCCGCCTTGGAGGGCAAGACCCCTGCGCCCACCAGCCCGGAGGTCGATGGGGCTCCCAGAGGGATTTCGCTGCGCTGGCCGTTGCCAGCGCTGGAAGGGGCCTCGGAGGCTGGGGCAGCCTCGGCTGCGTTCACCTTCGGGGTCGATGGTCCCTCATTCTGGGTAGACGGAGCAGCGCTAGCTGCAACCGCCGCGGGGGCAGATGGCGTAACTGCCGACTCACTGCCTGTGGGTCGGACAGCCGCCGGAGGCCGTTGTGACGCTGCCCCCTTACGCGCCACATCGGCGAAGCTACTCTTAGACAGGTATGACACCCGCCTACGTGCCTCCTTGAAAGATATGTTTTCTTTTACCTTGATTGTGACTATTTCTTTTTTCTTCCAGGACGGGCATGACCGCGAGTATGCGGCATGCTCGCCATCACAATTAACACAATGTGGAGTGTTCCGACACGTTTCAGAGGAATGTTCGTTGTCACTGCACTTGGCACAAGTCAGCCGGCCTCGACAGTTCTGTGAACTGTGGCCGAAACGTTGGCACTTAAAGCATCTGAGAGGATTGGGAATGTATGGCCGAACACGAAGTTTGATATAACCGGCCTCGATGGACTCGGGAAGGACACTTGAGCCGAAGGTGAGTATCAGGTGTTTCGTCTTTATCTCTTTTCCATCTCGCCTCATCTTAATTCGTTTAACATTGATAACATTCTGGTCACTGAAGCCCTCCAAGAGTTCAGCCTCTGTGAGCTCCATCAAGTCATCGTCAGAGACAACACCACGGGTGGTGTTCATCGTGCGGTGCGGGGTAATAATTATCTGGGTTTCCCCAAATGACACTAGTTTTGACAAGTTTTCATATTGTTTTTGGTCGCGGAGCTCCAAGAGGAGATCACCACTTGCCATCCTCGACGCCTTATAACCAAGACCAAAGACTTCAGTCAATGACTTGGAAACAAGGAAGGGTGAGATCGTTCGTACTTGTTTATCTGGGTTTGCAGAATGAATCACATGGAAACGTGGGAATGATTCTTTTTGGCGGCCAAAAAACTGGAAGACTTCATCGGTGCGCCCTCTTTTCTGAGGGCGATCAGGTAGTGGAGGGAAGGAAACAGCCATGTGTGGAAGTGTAGTTTTCGGCAGCAACGCTAGCCACCCACCATGGAGTCCAACAAGGGGACGCTGCAGGGCCTGAACAACAGGGCCTGCAAACGCCAGCTGTACGTTGCCGCTATAACCCAATATGATATAACCAAGGTTGGCTACTCACACAAGGTTAACCCTTGCTGCCAGAAAGGTCGGAAGTAATAAAGAAGTGAGAAGGAGACAGGAAAGGTGGAAAGTAAGGAAAAGACGAAGGTTGTAGGGAGAGAGAGACAGGAAAAGGCAACTACCGATTTCCCCCGGATGGGTCAGTCCGGGGGTGCCGTCTATGTGAAGCAGAGGCCAAAGAGGTGTGTTGCCTCCGCTGGGGGGCCTTAAAGGTCCAGACACCCAGCATCGGCTCAACCCCCAGGATCCCCCTTTCCCCAGACACGGCTAAGCCGCGCACGGCTACACGCGGGAGGGGCCAACCCTCGTGTGCTCGGGTCCGTGGTGTCGCAACCCACCAAACGCCTGCTGACGCAGACGCCCCTGCGGGGTTAGGTGGTGGTGGTACAAACTTTATTTAGTGAAGGCCAAAAAAGGAAAGGAAATTAAGATGCCGCCGTTCCGTGGGTGGCCTTCAGGCTGCTGGTCGTGGCCACCAGATCATGCCTGGCGGCGACTTCCGCTGCCCAGATCGTTAGCCGTAGCTGGACATCCGGCTCCGAGCTTGCCAAAGCAGCCTCCCACAGCTGCGGACTAGATACATGCCAAAAGGCAGGGGGTGAGTGTTTAGGGCACGAATACAGAATATGAGCATAGTCTGCTCGTGGGTGACTGCAGAGCGTGCATTCAGGTGAAAAGGCACCGGGGTGAATAAGGGCAAGTCGGGCAGGAGAGAGGAAAGTGTGGGCCTGTAAATGGCGCCACGTGCTCTGTTGGAGCTTAGACAGGGATTTGTGAGGGGGAGGGAGGGATAGGCGAGAGTTGCGGTAATGAAGGGTGATGTCATGGAAGGTGAGGAGAGAGTCACGCGTGTCCATCCCGGAGTGGAGGGGGCCAGCTCGGTCTGTCATCTCGCGAGCGATGGAATTTGCCGCCTCGTTTCCAGGGTGCCCCGCGTGAGCCGGAACCCAGAGGAGTTGGATACGACGAGAAGGGGGAGGGGAGTGCTCAAGGATGCTGAGCGCGGAGGAGGAGATGCGACCCTTCGCAAAGTTGTGGACTGCAGCTTTGGAGTCGCTGAGTATGAAACGGGCTGGGGTAGTGGCAATGGTGAGCGCAATAGCTGCTTCCTCTGCGGCAGTGGAGGTGGGGGCAGGTATAGTGGCAACGGTCAGGGGAGAAAGTGTATGGGAAATGGTGGCAAGGGCGTAGGCGGGGTGGGAATTGTATGGCGTCGCATCGACATACACAGCGCTAGACTGTGTGCCGTATTGGCGCCAGAGGGTAGAGGCACGGGCAAAGCGGCGGGCGGCGTGATGCTCAGGGTGCATGTTCTTGGGAAGAGGGTTGACAGTGAGCATGGAAGATACAGAGGAGGGTAAGGGGTGGGTTACACAGACAGGGGACACAGGGGTCAAGCGGAGGGAAGAGAGAAGGGCTCTACCAGATGGGGTGCGAGAAAGGCGGTCGAGTTGTGCCGTGCGATGGGCCTCCACAAGCTCTGAAAGAGTATTGTGGACGCCCATTGCAAGCAGACGAGATGTGGGGGTGTAGGTGGGGAGCGCAAGGGCTGACTTGTAGGCTTGGCGGATGAGGCAGTTCACCTTGTCTTCCTCGGCGCGAGAGAGAAAGAGATAGGGGAGGGAGTAAAGAAAGCGGCTGAGAACGAACGCCTGGACAAGACGACGGAGGTCGTGCTCACGCATGCCGTGGTGCCGGTTAGCGACACGTCGAATAAGTCTGACGGTCTGGTGGACGGTGGTAGTTAGGCGGGAAAGGACGGCAGTGTGTTTGCCGTTGGATTGGAGAAGGAGACCCAGAATGCGGAGGCAGGAGACAGAAGGGACGGGGTGCGCGTCAATAATGATGCTAAGGGTGGGGGAAGAGGTGGGGGGCGTGCCTCGAGCCGGGAGGAGCAGAAGCTCCGACTTCGACGGGGAGCAGGCCAGCCCGACTGCGCGAGCATGACCGGCAACCACGTCCGCACCCGCCTGGAGGACGGCCTCCATCTCTCCAATATTTCCGGTGGTTACCCAGAGGGTGATATCATCGGCGTAGAAAGCATGGGACAGGTTGGGAATGGCAGTGAGAGTGCGTGCCATGGGGAATAGAGTGATGTTAAAGAGAAGGGGGAGAGGACAGAACCCTGGGGGTGCCCTGATTTCCAAGAGTGAAATTTGGAGAAGTCAGAGGGCCGAATGAAATCTCAGCGGTGCGACGGGCAAGGAAAGCCGTGATATAACCGTGGATATGAGGACCCACGTTAAGGGTGGAAAGAGCATCTAGGATGGCGGAATGAAGGACGTTATCAAATGCTTTCGTCATGTCCAGTGCCAAGACCACACGAGTGCGCTTGGAGTGAAGAGGGTGAAGAACTTCTTCGGAGAGCTGGAGCATGACGTCATGGGTAGAAAGGGAAGGGCGAAAGCCAAACATCGAATCGGGGTAAAGGTGGTTGTCTTCTAGAAAGCTCTGCAAGCGGTCGAGAACAACGTGCTCCAAGAGCTTACCGAGACAAGAGGTGAGGGAAATAGGGCGGAGATTTTGGATGTCTATTGGTTTGCCAGGTTTGGGGATGAAAGTTACCTTAGCGTGGGTCCACTCGGAAGGTAGAGTGCTTTCATGCCAATGTTTGTTAAAGAGGTCAGTGATGGCCTCGAGAGATGGGGTGTCCAGATTACGGAGGGCCTTGTTAGAGATTTGGTCGGCCCCCGGTGTGGAGGTGGTGCGGAGCTTATGCAGTGCGGCACGAACCTCACCCAGGGTGATATCTGCGTCGAGCGCAGAATTAGGGTTGCCGGCGTAGGAAGGGAGAGAGGAAGGGGGGTTGGTGCAGAGATAGCGATCACGAAGAGCAAGAAGAAAGTCGGAATCAGAGAGTGGAGATGAGTGAAGGAGGCGCGTCACGTCCCTGCGGTGCGTGGCCTTGGAATGCGACGGGTCAAGGAGGACACGTAGGAGAACCCACGTATCCCTCAGCCCGAGGCTACCGGCCATGCGCTCGCAGGTCTGGCCCCACTGCTGTCTGGTGAGAGAAGAGCAGTGCTCCTCCATGTCCATTGCCAGGCGAGCAAGGCGGAGGCGCAGCGAGCGGTTGTGTTTCTGGGAAAGCCAGCGGCGGTGCAGGGAGTGATACGCCTCCCAGAGGTGCAGGAGGCGACTATCAGCCGTGTAGGAGTGAGGAGGGGTGGGGACGGTGGAGGTGGCAGAGGAAACATCCTGAAGCAAGTTAGTGGTCCACTGAGAAAGGTCTGAGATGGAGGTGGAGGCTTGTTGCCGCGACTGGCGGAAGCGATCCCAGTCCACCACCTGCACCAGATGCTTGCGGGAGGAAGATAGGGTGGGAAAGGAGAAAGAGACGGACAGGATATTATGGTCGCTACCGAGAGAGACCCAGGTGTTCGTCCACACCGCGTCCGGGATATTTTTGCAGATGGAAAGGTCCGGATTAGTGTTGCGTTGTACGCTGGAGCCAATGCGGGTGTGTTCCGAGAAATCGTTAAGGACGGTCAACTGTTCGCTCTGCTAGAAGGTCCATAGTGCCAGGCCCTTCCTGCAGTTCTTGGGGTAGCCCCAACTTACGTGATGAGCGTTGAAATCCCCAAGAATTAGGAGCGCGTTCCGGCTCGCGCGTGAGATGGCGTTGCGGAGAAGGAGGAGGAGGGGAGCTGCAGGTGTGCGGGGAGGGCTGTATACATTAAGGACAAAGAGGCTGGCATCTTGCCGCCGCCGGGGAAGGAGTTCCAAGAAGAGGTGAGTGCACTCCGGAACGTCGAGCGGATGCTCGATTGCCATGTAGGCGCGATGAACTAGCGTGGCAACGTTCGGAGGTGAAGGGGAAGCAGGGTGGAAAGCTGTGTAGTCCCGTAGTTTTACTGGGGAGAAGGTTTCTTGAAGGGCGATGATTGCGGGGAGGTCGGAGGGAGGGATGTTCTGGAGGTGGAGCTGCAGCGTGTTCCGCTTTGCGCGGAAGCCGCGGCAGTTCCACTGCCAGAAATTAAGGCGCGGGGGGTGTCTGGCCATCTTGAGGCCTGGGTACCCCTGCTGTTGCAGGGTGTTTGGGAGATCAAGATGAGGGGAGGAGGGATGAGACATTAATGGTCATCTGGGCAAGATCGGCCTCGAGGGAACTCTGGCGGGCCTCAATTTTGGCCATGCGGTTGTTAATTTGAGCCATCCAGCTCTGCGTGTCCGTACGCAGAGCTGTAATGGCGGCCATGATGCGTCGTTCATGTGCCTCGAGGAACGAGGCCGTGTGGCGGATGACAGCCTCCATCTCCGGGGTGGCGGCAGGTTCGGTAGAGGAGCGCCTCTTATGTGGAGGGCTGCGGGAGGGGGAGGCGGCACGAGAAGAAGCGGCCGAAGAGGAGGCGGACATAGGGGCGGGAGGTGGCGGCGGTGGGGTCTGGAGAGCAATGGGTTGTGAGGTTTGGTGAGGGGATGAGGTGGGGAGGTGGGGGCGCGCGAGCAGCGCCTGCAGCTGTTCTTTCAGTAGGGCAATCTCGTTGCTCTGGGCTGCGATTAGAGCTTTGAGCTTTTCTTTTTCGGGGTCGTGTGTGGGAGGCTGCGATCGCCAGCTCACCTGGGAAGCAGTCGATGGGTTGTCTTGCCCCGGTAGCGGTGGAAATGAGACGGAGCGGTGGCGGGGGCTGCGGTCCCGGCTTGATCGGGAGCTGGATCGTTGACGGGGACGCGATGAGCGGTTGTCTTTGGCGGATGGTGTTGACTGCGCTGAGTTGGATGGCGTTGACTTGGGACTGGATGCGAGTGGGGAGGGACCCCCCCGTTCGAAGCGGAGCTTACACGGGCGGGACCCCATGACATTTGTGCCGCTGCACAAGATGCAATGCATCATGTAACCGCACTGAAAAACAAGGGACAAGGAAGGAACACACAAGACAGGCGCGGAGTGCAGTCAGGGGGGTCCCGAGCCGCGTGCACAGCTCCGCAGCGTGGGCAGCGTCCGGACCTGGACTTGGTACATACGTCGGAGCGGTGACCATGGCTCCAACAATTGAAAGAAGCTTCAGCCTTGGGGCGGAAGGGGTGACAGATGAACAGGCCGCAGTTGAACACCACGGTGCGAGGGAGTTCTTTCGTGCCGACGAAGGTGACCAGGATGGACCGGGTGCGACCCATCTGCCTTGCGTCGGCGATGGCGTAAGTGCTGCTGGGATTCATAGCCTGCAGGTCCTCGATAATCTCCTCTTGGTTTTGATTGTCCACGGCGTTGTAGATTATGCCGCGGAGGGCGTTGTCAGGTGCGGCCACATAAGCGCGCAGTGGGTACAGCTGGGTGGCGAGATGCAACTCAGAGGTTCGCACATACTGTCGGGTGCGTTGCTCCGAGGGTGTACTGACGGTGAAAGAGTTGTTGTACGGGTTTATGCGTACGCGGTCCTCGACACGGGTGTCGCCGTACTCAACGCTGGCGCTAGAACAGAGTGAGGCAAGGAGGGCCCCATTGGTGGTTGTGCGGAGGTCGAGGCCACCTCCAGGGCGGAAGACGATCTTGTAGTCTTCCGCTGGGAGTCGAGGCAGCGGGACGTGGCGGCGTAGGCGGTGAGTCTTCAGCGATGGCGGGGGTGCTATGGCGGACTTGAGGTGGGCGTTCGTGGCTGAAACGGCTTCCTTTGGATGGGCCGCACGGTGGGCTTGGAGCATTCGGGACCAGCGAGGGTCGTCATCAAATTCTTGTTGGGAGATGAGTGTACCGTCGACTATACTTTTCATATCAGCGGCTTCGAGACGAGGGGAGCGAGTGCCGGCGCAGCGGACGCCGGTGCGACGCTAGGTGCAGCTGCGCGCTGCGGGCAAGGTGGCGTTGCGCCGAGCGTTGGGCTTAGCTCGGCGGCCCCGTGGCTGGTCAAAGATGAGGTCCTGGTGAAACGTTGGTCGGCGGGTCCGGGCAGATGAGGTGTCAGGAAGGTCCTTACACCTCCGGGTGCTCGGTAGCAGAAACTGGAGAATATCCCGGGCGAGATGCCAGAACCAGGAGCAGATATCGCGGAGCCCATGCGAGGCACGTCCGAAGAACGCCGGGCGTGGGTTGCGTCTCCCCCTCTTTCTTTAGAGTTGGTAACTCTGTGGCGCGCCGTATGCTGTGTGTGCGAGTGAAAGCGTGTGAGGGTGAGCCGACAATGGCGGCCCGATATCGCGCGTGCAAGGGAGGAAAGCGGGGATGAAGCGCGCCCTCTTCCGTGGCGCGTTCTACTCCGGCGGCTGCTGCGTATGGCGCGGTTGCGTGCGGCCGTGCGGATTCTATCTTGAAAGCGAGCTGCGATGAGTACAGAGCCTAGGTGTGCCGCGAGCTCATCGTGGACGCAATGTTCTGGGTGCTTAGTTCGCGTTGAAGCGAGATCTCGCTTCAACGCGAATTTCAACGCGACCTTCGCGCTGCCTCAATTCGCTCGCTGCTGCTGCCGCGCTTCCGCAGTCCTGCGTTTTGACAGCTAGTTTCTGCGGTCATAGAGTGAGATGCGTTCATGTTTGCTTGTGTGCGCGTGCCTGCTTGTTAATTTAGTTAGTAAGCGAATGTTTACAAGTGTACACGGCTGATAAAGCTACGTATACACGATAAAAACCAGCCGTCACTTTACGGGTCATGGTTTTATCATTTCGCACAAGCCATCGGTGTCATTCCGACAAGACAGGAACGAGGAGAGAAGGAGAGAGTCACGAATACTACATGAAAAAATAAAAGAAAATGCGTGTGATAACAACGCGATTTAATTGGCTGTCGCGTGCAGTGCCTCATGGTGTACGCCTTACAAAAGCACAGCCTGCAGTCATTTTGACGGCCAAATGCTTGGAAATTGGGCTGCCAAGATATTTTCTGCCGTTTACTCAAATATTTTTTACTGTTTAGGTGTCTCAATTTGCTATCGCAATCAATGCTTCACATTTCGGGCGAAACTACGACTGCTCTTTCACGACAGGAAGATGACCGTCCCGGCTTGTGAACTGCTGAAGAATTGGTTATTGTGAACCATTGCATAGTTGGTCTAACAGCGCAAGAAAGACAAAGACATAGGAGAAGACATCCAATCTTATCTTCTCCCCTCGTCTTTCTTGCGCTGTCAGGCAAACAATGTATTCGTACAAATTCTTCCAACTTGGGGAGTATTGTGAGCCTTTAATCACAGACGCATTGCATACAGCAGAAACACTGCTAAAACTGGATGCGTACAGCAACGAAGTATAGTAACATCGCTATCACATCTACTCAATCCTCAAGTGCGTACAGTAAATTTTTTAACACCGTGACAAGTAGGCGGTAGGAGCTGTCATCAAAACGCGAGGCGAAACAAGCTTTTTTAGCTCTTTTTATTGCACCAAAAGCTTGCTCACCTGATTTCTTTTGGGGGGGGGGGGGGAATGAAACCCATGTGTAGCCCCAGAATAATGTTATTCCGAGCTGAATTACTTGTAAAAGTCACTCGGATGATGTTTCTTTGCTTTTGACGTAGTAGTTCTGCGGAAACCCGCAAGGTGGAGAGAAGTAATGAATAAGGGGAAAATCAGACATCCACCCTGGCGCATGTTTTCCGGTGTTAAATTTGCTTTTACGCTGCTCTCCTATGACGACCACAGATGTTTGATCAGAGGTGGGTTGCTGCACAAGTCCGTTTACGGCTCTTTTGCACGCGTTGATTTTGCGTGCAGGGTCCTGGAAAATTTGCCATTTCAAACCGCAGTGCAATAATATGTTATTTTTTTTCTCGTTTGTGGTGCAGTCTAGCCAGAAAAAAATGCGTTCAAACATATATTGCTATGTACACATGCCCATAGGAGTCTTTGGAACGTCAGGGCATACAGAACAGCAGAATTGCTTTCGTGTTTAACCATGCAGTCGAAAAATCGAGGCTTGTGTTTACGTCGTGAAGGAATTCAGCTTGTTCATAAGTTTAGCGCCCCGGGGTGTGTGGTTAATCTTGTTCTAAGCAATTCACATGCACATTTCTTCCTTCCGATGACCTGACGGTAAAGTTTCCTACTTGAAAGGCTAACACGCATGCCTAAATCCCGGTATCCCTTTATATGTTGCGGTTCTAGTTGTGCGTTCGGTGGTTGTCTGCAGTGTCACGGCAAAAAGAAAACGTTGAGAGCAATGCTGCATTTTTCTTTGTAGCTCAAACATATGGACGTGCTATGAAGTGTCATCCTAACGTCTTGCGGATGCCAGAGAACCGAAGAAGCAACAGCTTTGACCGAGCAAACTGCGAATGTTTATGACCTTGGTTGTGTGCTCGCAAAGTTTTCTTTGACACGGCTACATAGAATGACAAGAAGCTGAGTAATTTGTAAGGGATTCATGGTTTGAAAAAGGGAGCTGACAAACCATGGACACAAAAGGAACGAAAGGGGCAGCATAAATGCGGACACAAAACCGCATTTGTGTTGCCTTTGTTTAGGCCAACCGCTTAGCTTTTCCCAAATAATAAATCTGTCTCTCTGCTTTTTCGCACCATTAACGACACGAGACATATCTTGCCAGGTGCGGTTTGTCCCCCCTTCTGAATTTTTCTACGAGAGCAGAATGCCCTAACAAAATTTCTGCACTACTTGCTGCCACACGAGTGTCTGTACACGTAACCGGTAGCTCCCACTTGTATGCGCGAAACATAAGTTGCGAGAAGACACGTAATTTGGCCCGCTTTCCATTGGTTAGTGGCGGGATAACTATAGGATGTTTTTATGCATTATGTGTTGTAGTACCTTTGCTAATTCGTGTCGCCTACACCGCACAGGCAAGCGGGGATATACATTACAGTAAGAGCTCGAATTCTCGAAAAGCGTCGGTTTATTACGTATCATGTCAGTTAATTTGCCAAAATTTGATTAACTTCACCTGAAGCAAGTCAGTCACGGTGATCATTGCTGACATATGTTGTACAGCTCTGTTAGTGGCGACCTAATATGTATGTTGTTTGCAGCAGCCTTTATTTAATTTGTTTTGTTTCCTAAGCACATTCCATGATGCTTAAGCAGAGGTCCTGCAGTTCTGCAAACCAATTCCCAAGAAATACTAAGAAAGATCAACTTATACGAAGCAAGCAGAGGATACGCTAAATTATGAACGTATACATGTATTCAGAGTTGACGATTGTGTTAGAAACAGCCAGTGGGTTACAATTGCCACCAAATGATGTCGATCATACACAAGTTTTACAGGGACGGAAATGAGTAGTGTAATCGACATCCCCTTTTATGTCAACTGCATGACGAAGGCTTTTTCCAGAAACCTCCAATTGTCCTCGGCTTACATACGCCATCCAACTCCATAGTTTATGCCTGAATATATTTACTAAACTCACCCCACCTCCTATCTATCTGCCATCCTCGACTGCGTTTCCCTCTCATAATTGGCAACAATTTTATTACACTAATGGTCCACCGAGTAACTGATTAATGCATCACACGACCTGGCCAAGTGCACCTTTCCTCTTCGTCTTACTTATAGCATATCGGCTACACCTGTTAGGTCTCTAATCCACGCCACCGTCTTTTCGTCTGTTAACGATACGCCTATCATTCTTTTGTTCCATCGAATTTCGTTGTGCGGTCTTTAGCTGATTCCTAAGCTTCTTCGCTATCCTCCAAGTTAGAAATGACTGCTCAAGACACAAATGTTTCAAAAACTGCGTCCCCGCTCAACAAATAGAGCGCACGGGGATTATGCAAGGCATCCTGCCTGCTGCAGACAGCTCCGGTATATTAATTACAACGCCGCGTAAGCGCTGCAGGTGACTTGGCAGTGAGCACCTTATAATAGCGGCACAAAAATTCATAAATACATCGAAAAAGAACGCGCGTGATAAAATCAAGTTCACGTGGCCCAATAACGGCACCAGACCTGTATGCCGCTGTTTGCCACGGTTCCTGATTTCGACAAACCGGTGGCGCTTCCGAGAGGCCAGTACTTATAAGTGATTTAGCCGGTGCATGCAAACATGTGCCTGTCGCTCAGGTTGGCGCCAGCATTTCTATCTTGCTAATGTTGGAAAGTTAGACTTTATGCGATTTGTGCAGAACGAGAAGGCGTGAAACATGGCGTAAGTACGCATTAAATTCAGGCCGAAGCTTACCCGTAAAAACAGGACGAGTGAATGGAAGGGCATCAATTGAAAAGCGGCGCCGCGGGAAGCTCCACTGTGCTCAAATGCTTCACAGTGGCGTGGAATGCTCTTCCTGACCAGATCAATAATTGCACCGGGATGGCATCGCGCTGCTCGCCGAACTGCAAGTTCCGTAAGAAAAAAAAAGAACAGAAGAAAAAAAAAAGGAAAAGAAATTGGGAAGTTTGCAGGACAGAAAGTAAAGCACGCCGCCTTTATTAACATGCGCCGCTGGTCTGCGTAACCGGGAGCGGCCTATATGTGCTTGGGCATCTATATACGTCAACGCGCCCTAGGCTAATTTACTTTTTAATATATTTAGGGAAACGGAAGAAGGGAAGAATTCATAGCGAACGAAGGCAGCCCGGCCGGTCGGAGCTGGCGTGCTATACCTATAGCTATACTCGGCGCTCGGCCGGAACGGGAAGAAAAAACAACAATAGAGAGATTTAGCAGAGCGTTTACGGTCCGCTCCGCTCAGACCGGAATATCACAACAATTGGCACGCAGCCGCTCAGCAAAACGCTACTGGGAACACTGACGCGCGTGCGCACAGCCCACATAGCGGCAGCGGAACGTGGGACGCTGACCACGTTCCGCTAGGAAACAGATTTAGCGGTCCGTCAGGGAGCGTGTAGTTGCTTTCATTATCGTTTTACCGCCAAGCTGAGAGCACGTCAGTGGCATCTCTGGAAGACGCTCTTGTTAGATAAGCGAAATCAATGCATTCTGTGCAGCCACCGGTGCGCGTGAAACGTGTGCGGAGCGCAGCGCAAGCAAACGCTCTGCTAAAACTGTCTAATGACGACAGAGGGGAGGAAAGTGCATGGATTACACAGAGTGTCGTGCAAAAAGCTGTCTGGCTTGCGCAACTAGGGTTATAGGCCAAGGACTTCAAATAACGTTTGCTGACGACGGTCTGTCTTGGCGAGCACTTGTCCCTTTGACGCGTGCGTGGCAGGCGCCAAATGCATGCAGCGCCGGGCAACCGTGAGCATGCGCGTGCGCGTACCGACGCGTCATTGCGACGACATTCCTGTGAAGCGAGCTTGCGTGGTAGCGCTCGTCGCGGAGAGGTATTCGAAATTTCATTTCTGGGTCAAATGCATGCCGGCGGTGCTTTCGACGACGGTCTAGCTTTGCATGCCCGTAGGCAGTTTCCTTTTTTAAATTTACCTTCTTTTTATCTGGGGCTGAGGCTCAGGTGCGTCCCGCCATTCGGTGGGGAGAAGCGAAAAGTATAGCCCCTTCACGCAGCTATAGGGGCGAGTGTGAAATTGAAAGAGCAAAGAGCAAGTGGCAGTTTTACGCCCCCTGTCACTACAGGCCAGCTGTCTGGACCCAGTGACATGCCGCGTCACACAGTGGCACAGCGCCGTCCATTTGCACACGCAACTTCTGGACAGAATGCCACTCAAGTACCGTGCGTTTTCTTGGAAATATTGTGGGTAGTGTGGCTCAGCGAAGTGCTGCACCTCGGACGGTGCACCAGCATGCGCGTTGGCGTATCTGCAGGCTACGTACAGACCTGAGTGCGCGTACCTTCCTTTTGAGCTTCCTGCTGCTTATCCACTTTCACCCACATCGACACAGCGGGCTGTCCATCTTGCGCGGCACTTCCGGGTTCCATTACCTGCATTGGACCACGACAATAATGCCTCTTTTGAACTAATCTATGCCGCGGCCACTACGTTGGCCACCTACAACTTTAGGCCCCTATTTAGTGGTTATCGAAAGCAAAGATGTTGCTTTTACAATTCGCAACGGATGTTTTCTTCCTATGCAGCAGACTTCAGCATCCTGCGCTGCACCATGCAGTGTCCGGTGTAAGTTATGTAAATTTCCTCATTTTTCTCCGATTTCGAAACACAGAGGCGACGTATTCTTTTTTTCTTTTTTGAAGATTACCATAGGTGCCGTTGACTTGTCTTCGCACAGTAACAGCTATGTCCTGCGCTTCAGGGTCTCGGGAACAATTAAACTACGGTAATGCAGTGCGGGCTGTATACGAGAACATTGCGGAATTTAGATGTGTGCCTCGTGAGTGTAGCGCTTACTTATTTATTTTTTCTTTTATTGTATTGACGGTTTAGGATAATTTCCTTCGTCTACTTTTACTCCTTGGCAGTGAGCGAAATGAAAGGTAAAGGTTCTGCGGCTTGATTTGAGCCACTCCGTGGTCAGTTTCTCCCAACGCTTATTACGTTACGTTTGAAGAATCGTCATTTCTGCTCGGAACGTTCACTTTCATGCAGCACGTTTGTGGATATGCGTTTCACACACGGTTACTAAGAATGTTTGTTTTCGGTTTATCCGGAAACACCGGATCGGCTTAACAGCGCGGTATCATGCTTATTTACGTGACAGTGCTATACGCACGCCACTGTCACCATCACCGTTTGGGTGACAAACGAGAGAGAAAAACGGACTGTTTGGAAGCTTCCGATACGTTAGGTGTATGTGTACACAAAAACAGACATTTGACTCTTGCAAGGCTGCCACTACGGGTTTTATAAAGCGAGGCACGAGATGTCAATGCGTGTGTGTGCTAAAATGCTGTCGCTTCGCTTCGGTGAGCCAGAGCTGTCGGGTTCTTAAACAGCTAAGACACTGTCACGTAGCGTTTGCGAAAGTATATACCTAGCTTGCACCAGCCTATAGGAAAGCGCACATCACTGCTTTCCTGCGCGTACCTTGCATATGGAGCCGCGTATAATTGAAGATGTACGCTTTGATGCTGGAAATTGTATTGCCACGCAGGATGACCGAGTGCAACGGGCTAGGCCGACGCAGGGGATATATACAACGTTTTGCAGGCGCGTAAAACCGCTAGGTGGAATCCCAGCTCAGCCACCTCTCAACGGATAGTGGTGTCCATCCGCCCACGCCACGCGCGGCGAGTCAAGCTGGTCACTAGATATTGACTCATTGATTGCTGGGGGGTGACTACTCACAGGCTATGATAGACGCTGTAGCGGGGGACTGCGGATTTATTCTGACCAACCTGGAGTTCCTTAACTTGCAACCAAAGCACAGCATGCGAACCTTTTTTATTTATTTATTTATTTTTATTTTTTGCACTCCGCTCGCGTCATAATGCAGCCACCGCGGCACGGAATCAAACCCGCGGACTCTAGCTCAGCAGCAGACTCTAGCTCTAGCTTTGTAGCTATGGAGCCACCTCGGGCGCGTCTATAGCTTAAAAAAGAACGCATTCGTTGAAGTGAGCCAAACTTCACCACGGAGGATGGGATTCATTCGACACCAGGACCATATGCTGAGCGACATCGGCGGCGACATTTAGCGAGACAGCTTGCGCACGCATACTGAGCTGACCTTCCGGTATACGACGTGTTACGCATTTACTAGCAAAGAAAACTCGATATACCGTTACAACTACAACACTTTTACACGGGGTTTTCAATTGGGATACTTTTTTGCCGATCGATATAGACAGTACTTCGACATAAGTGCATTTGACATGAATGGAAGCGCGTGCATGCGTTTCTTCTTGAACATATTTTACAGTGAAGCCATGTGAAGCCTATCGCACTTTTGTTTCGTGTATTTTTTTTTAACACCGTATTGTCGCTGTGCGCGCTCATTCACTGTAACCGATTAGCTGGTGCATCAGAAATGTCTGTGGGCATAGATGCCATTCTGGCCGAGGGCAAGCGGTGTGACATTAATAACATCTTCCTCAACTACTGCACGGTGTTGTTGTCGAGAAACGGTTATTCCGATAGTAAATAATTTTGCGGAAAAGACCAATGCGAGCTATTTCCCGGCGGGTAGAATGTAGAGGAAAATCAAGATTTGATGTCAATTGTGTAACACTTGCAGTGTGCTGATTAATCAATAAAATAAAATGAACTGAACGGTCCTGCACTGTCTGTAGGTTGTTCGTAAGTGTTAGTCAGGGTCCCATACTATCCATGCATTCTTTAATTGTAACCGAATATAAGTGATATCAAGTAACTTTTTAAAGGACTTGGAGCCAGAAAAAAACTCATTCTAAGGCAACCGATATTATTGTTATCTTTTGCCTTGATGGTTTGAACATATTGTTTCCAGGATAAGTTTTTACAAATGGTCAACTCCGAGGTACCGGTAAGACATAGGTTCTAGTGCGGTGTCATTCAGGAAGTAGTCTGAACTGGCTAATGAGCAAAGTGAAACACGCATATGCTTATTAGAGTTACTGTACATGTTACCAAAGATACAGTAACTCTAGTGCTTACATATGTCAAGCGCCACCTGTCCACTTGCCGGAAAGTGCCATCCGCCATCTTGACAACGGCACGGCAGAATGAAACTGCTGGCCTGACTGTATACATGCATAGTAATCCCCATGACCTGTGGTGGAGTACCACTGTTGTTCGTTGTTGTTAGCGAAGCAAGCAATGTGTTGCAACAATCTAGGGTTGTTTACTTTCAGTAGTAGGCACAACAAAATGAGCGAATGAAATAAAATCCACTTGATAAGCAGTGGTACGTCGACGCCGACGACGTTGTGGACCGGGAGCTACTGTTAGCAGGTAAGAAGAGAATTTAACTTCCATCTTGTCTCCTCATGTCTGTACTGCAAATAGTAAAATTGTGCCTCCTCCGACTCCCTTCCATATATATATATATATATGAAACGCCCCGTCTGCTGTGGCGTTAGATCGGAGCTGATGGTACTAGCGAGAACAGAAGCAGGGGTCGGATCCATAGCTGTGGGTGGTTGTGAAACAGCAGTAGTCGAAGTAAGCACAGAGACAGGCTGAGTGTCCAAGACGCACATGAGAACGGTGCCTTTAGAAAGCAGGACTGGCTCATTGGTTGTGTTGAGTACAGCCAAAGTGGCCGTGCCGTTGGTGAAGTGAACAAGGCTGGGTGCCAGAGCAATCCCTTTGTATAAATAACTGGCTGACGGTACTACTAAAACGTCCCCATCGGTGATGTCAGAGTTAACTACAAGGAGTTGTTCGCGGCCAGGGGGCACCATACAATCGTCAGCAGTTCGTAAGCGAAGGCGCGGTTCGTGCACGTTGTCGGAATTGTCAGTCTCTGTCAAGTTAACGAGGCGTTGACGGCACGAGATGAAAGCAGACGCCGAAGAGAGAAAGTCCCACCCTAGTATAAGCTTGCGAGCACAGGAAGTCAACACTGCGAACTGGATATGGTGGCGTATCCCGTCGATCGCAACTCTAACGGTGCATTGCGCCGATGGCCGAATCACATTATTTGCACTACGAAGAAGAGCTCCACTGTAAGGTGTAGTAACCTTGCGTAGGCGAGAGCACAAGCCAGCGTGAATAATAGAAATAGCTGCTCCCGTATCAATCAATGCTAGGACTGGTACACCTTCTGCACAAACTAATAAAGTATTGGGGGGGTACGATGGAGGAATTGTAGTCTGTACGAGCCATGCAGCTTTCCCTCCAAAAACTGCACCATCTAGTTTTCCGATCGGTAGTCATGAGTGCGGGTGGCCGGTTGCAAGGGTGATGTCGATCTCTCATAAATATCGTAGCCATGGCGTTCGTCCTGTTGTCGTCTTCGGCAAAAACGCGATATGTGCCCACGAATACCACAATAATAACAAATGGGGCGGGGCGTAGGCCGGGTAGTGTAAAATGCTGTTTATCAACAACGCTCGCTTCGCTTCTGTACGATAAATTGTTCAAAAATTAACTGTTGAGCATACGACCATGACACTGTTTCTTTCAGTGTGTGGAGGTACTACTCTTTTATAACAACACATTTAGAAAATGGAAAAGAGCAGATTGGGTGAGGGAACAAACGCGAGTTAATGACATATTAGTTGAAATCAAGAAAAAATAAGGGCATGGGCAGGACATATAATGAGGAGGGAAGATAACCGATGGTCATTAAGGGTTACGGACTGGATTTAAAGGGAAGGGAAGCGTAGCAGGGGGCGGCAGAAAGTTAGGTGGGCGGATGAGATTAAGAAGTTTGCAGGGACGACATGGCCACAATTAGTACATGACCGGGGTAGTCGGAGAAGTATGGGAGATGCCTTTGCCCTGCAGTGGTTTAAGCGCGTGAAAAGCTTCCCGGTTCATGCAGTACGTGTAGTGACCTTCATCTGTTGACTACCACGTTGACTACCACTCACTTTGACTACCACTCACGTTGACTTCCACTCACGTTGATTACCACTCACGTTGACTACCACGCACGTTGACTACCACTCTACATACACGCAGACGCACCAACAAAGGAATGCAGGGTCGATCGAAGCAGATTACGATGGCACGCACGCAGAAACAAGCGCGGTCAGGCACGGTCGCGAACGCTGCGAAGGAACGAAACACTAGAGTTGACGTCACAACACCGCGGTTTCCGGTCTCCGCTCGCATCGTCAGCGTCAGCAGCAGCGCGCGGCATTCGACGGGGGGCGGAGCTACAGCGCAATTTCAACCGACGATTACGTCGCTCCTAATTGAAAAAAAACCCCCCAAATTTTACCTACATGGTTTATAAGGTTCCCGCATCCGTATATGAGCGTCTTATTGAATTCGACAGACTCTTCAGCTTCCCTTTAACGCTCTCGTTGAGATTAAACCTAACACCTTTCTGAGGCATGAAGATCTCTCTTAAAGGTGTCTCATACAGAATAATGGCGCATACTATCTATCAGTTGACGGCGTACATCTTAATCAGCGTGCAAAATGCTATAACTAACTCTAAGCAGTGCTGTTTTTATGCAGACAGTGTTGCCTGAAGGTGGCACCTGTCTTCCGACTCTATGAACTAGCGTTTTCTTATTTATTTGCAGGGAACGCGCTACCAGTAAATAAACATTTACGGTAATTTCCTTTGTATTACTTCAAACTTTCTTGTGTTGCTTACCAGTATAGTTTTCGTCTATACAGTCTCACTAAAATCATTCAGCATCGCGGAGACTACAGTGAGTTGCTGAAAAAGCGGAGACGGAGGTCGCCAACACAGAACAGCAGCGCACGCACACGACGGTGACTACGTACTCTGCTCGCGATGAGAACCTCATGGCGTTCGGTGGGCAGTGGAATTGCACTGTTCTGAAGAATATTTTCAAGCGAAACTTTCTCTACGTCTTTCCCCACTTTGCGGGTGCTGGTTGCTGGCTGCTGCCTTCTGCACTCTTGCACATTTGACCGGTCCTGGGCATAGTGAAAACCGGTACCATATATCGTGCAAATTGAGGGGACTGGAGCAGCAGGTCATGTACGTAAGCGCATACGTGAGTTCCGACCCAAATACGTCTTTATCGTCGCACCGTCGTCCTCATTTCATCGCATTCATTCCCATCATCACCCGCCGTGGTTGCTTAGTGGTTATGGTGTTGGGCTGCTAAGCACGAGGTCGCGGGATGGAATCCCGGCCTCGGCGGCCGCATTTCGGTGGTGGCGAAATACGAAAACACCCGTGTCCTTAGATTTAGTGCACGTTAAAGAACCCCAGGTGGTCCAGATTTCCGGAGTCCCCCACTACGGCGTCCCTCATAATCAGAACGTGGTTTTGCCACGTACAGCACCATAATTTATTATTTCTTTATTTTCATTCCCATCATCGTCATTCCATAGTCGTCATTCCTTCGTTTCCATACCGTCGTCATCGTTCCGTCATCTTCACTCCGTTGTCGTCACTGCACCGTCATCACACGTTCATCATTTTACCGTCATCATCATTGCGTCGTCATCACTCTGGCGTCGTCATTGCGTTGTTGTCATGGCTTCGTCATTATGTCAACGTTGTCATTCCGTCGTCATTTTGTCGCTTTTATTTCATTGTAATCATCCCTTCGTTACCATGGCCTCGTCATCGTTCCGCCGTCGTCAATTATTTATCGTCATTTCTTCGTCATTATGTCACTGTCGTCACTGAGGGCTTTTCAATTGTCGTCATGCCTTCGCCATTATGTCGTCGTCTTCATTCCATCATCGCCACTGAGTCGTTGTCACGCCGTCGTTATCATGCAGTCGCCGTTATTCCATCGTCATCATGCTGTTGTCGTCAGGCAGTCGACATCATTCTGTCGTCATCAACCCGGTGTCGTCATGCAGTAGTCATGCTGTTATTGTCAGGCCGTCGTCGTCATTGCATCGTCGTCATACCATTATTGCCCTGCGTTCATTGTCGTTCCTTGGGCGTCATTTCAAGTCATCATCCGGTTGCCATCATCATCGTCGTCATACGTCGAATTCGCATGTTGGAGTGTCACAAGATTACGTTGAGTGATTTCCCGGTGAAAATTGGTCCATTTGGTCACTGTGTGAAGAGCAACGTTCCTCGCAAACGCGAAGGAAAGCTTCGCCTAAACCAAATTTCCTAATGTGCTGGATCCGCATACATATATTTTTTTTTTTATGTTTGAAAGGACTGATGATATGCGGCACTTCATTTTTTATCATTCTGTCGCCCGTTATCAGCATGCCTCCTGGTTCTCACAACGCTACACGGTTTTCACGGGGCTGCCCTCGAGATTGAGCACTTTCAGGGGCGGCTCGCCACCCCCAATGGCTTCATTGCGCAGTTGCTTTGTCCACTGTGACGGCGAGCGCAGCCGTGTGACATACACGATATGTGGTGACACGACAGTGAGGGTGCAATGTTGATTCGCGAGCTGTATATTATTGCACATAGCCTTCTACTGCTTACTACCTATCCTCTGATGTCTCCTTGCTGTTCCTAATTAATCATGTGCAGTGTGCATTATAGCCCGTTGAAGCGATCATTATTTGCTATTATGGCGGGTTTCCCTTGAAGGCGTTAATTCATGTGCAGAGTCACATGCACCCATACTGGCTAGGATTCGCTCTCACGCACAATCAAGGTTACGCCACCTCACTAATACCGACAATAAATTCCCGTCGTGGCCTTGATTAAATGCGAGCGAAAGCGAGTGAATAAGTGTGTGGAACTCTTCGACTTATGGCAGCATAAATGAGCTGATGGCATAGTCAAAATTATCCGCTCAGTAAGGGAGAGGCACATGCTTTTATCGCTTTAGCGTTCATAAAAAAAACAAAAAAAGAAATAAAAAAACAAAAAGAAACAACTTATTATAAACGTGAGGAAAGCTGACGGCTAGTAGAAAGCGATAGACGGTACCACGTATACAGAGCAATATTGTGAAGCAAGGTTATTAAATAACGTACGTGAAACAAAAAGTGTCTAAACAGTGTGGCGGATGCGATCTGTCGAGTGATCCCGCTCGTCTGATCCCTATGGTACGGACACAGCGCAGAAAAAGTGCGTTTGCGTACGCCCGACGAAAAGGGAAGAATAGAAACGGTATACTACAGGCACGCGTTGTACAAAGTAGAATTTCGCGAGCACAATATTTGCGAGCGCGCACAAATTTCCAATTTTATGACACGTGCTGTTGTCTCTTCGAGCGCTTTCACTTTCTTTGGGCGTCTTCCAGTGAGCTGAGCGTCTTTGTCCCTGCGTGGTTCGAGCGCCCGCGGCTCTGCAGCACTCCGCTGGATGGGTATCCGGTATTGCTCGTAGCCTCGGGGCCTCAGAGAAAATGAGGTGTCAGTGTATATGCATGCACATGACCCCTCCCCTTCGCAGCAAATCTCACAGTTATGCGAAAATCCAAACAAGAACATGAGTAAAAGGTTGCACTTTCGGCAAGGTGAATAGAGAAGCGGGAGGATGGGGGTGGGGGGGGGGGGGGGGGGAGGTCCACGGAAGGTTTTCGCTCAGCGCACACAGTTTTATAACGAGAGCTTCCTGGGCGCCGCCAGAATCCCCGTTGGGCTGTTGCGAGCGTGTGTGAACAGCTGCTCAAAAGCACTACTAAGGGTACAGGACCCGCCTTGTTCGACTGCTTCCAACACTGCAGGAAGCACGTTACAAGCGAAGGGTGGTGAGACGCATTCCCCCTAGCAGTGCGCGCACTTCCTGGATGCAGATAGAGGGGTTGTTATTGTAGACATTGTGCACACTTCTATACTTTTCACACCATGTCAGGGTTGCAGGAATGACACAATACATCTGCATGAGTAAATAGCGCAGATGGGTGCGCGTAGGCGTGTTTTTGCGTGTTTACGTGCGTGGTTGTGTAGATGTGTGGCTGTTGGAGAGTCTTCGCGTGCCTTTTTATGAACAGGCACCCTTACCACCTCATTTAACGTGTCTGTGAAACTTGATTGATGTATACGCTAGCATTAATGCTGTCGAGGCTTCGCCGAGCCAGTACGCAGCCTCTTCCGTCCCATTTTTGCCATGCTGTTGCCCGCTCACATTTTCGTTTGTCCGCTGCTTTACTTACTCTCCCCCCCCCCCCCCCCCCGACCCCCTTTGCCTATGACAAACGACCTTATTTTTTTCTCATAAGGCTGCTCATTCTTTAAGTCTCCCTTTCTCTCTTTCTTCTTTGTCCAGCTTCACTTCAATTATCTCCACAAATATGTCTCTCACTGGACGCCAAAAGAAGGAAGTTCAAAGGCGTAGGATGCAGGATCCGATTATGCTGGTCATCTCAACTCTAGGCTTGCTGATTGGAGGTTTGACCGGTGGCATATGCTGATTGCTGATTGACCGGTGGCATATATATGCATGACCGAAGGCAAATCTCCGGGCTCGGGTTTGTTGGGCTGTGCGGAGAAAAAAAAATTTAGTGTTTGCTGTATTGAGCTTCGTCTTGAGAATAAGACATTGTGTGCATGTTCGCTCGCGGATGCTAATTTATCACCTTCAGCGATAAACGAGAACATGGAACGGCTAACAGTGGGCATCCTCAGTGAATTATTAATCATGCCGCAGGTAAAATGAATTATTCGTGGCCGTTGGGAAACTACTTGTGGCTTCGCTCCAAAGGCACTCGCCCGACTTGGTTTTGTTGGGTTATCACCGCTTCACCCGTTAATATTTCACCGCGGTCAGTTCTCGTGTGGTACAAACCGCTGATACGGCCGGATGGGTGTAAAGAGAGTGGGCGGGGTGCTTTGAACAGCGCCGTTCGCGTGCTTCTTAAAAGCTCGTTAATTACCGCGCGACAAGTCGCGTGCGCAGCGCTCGAAGCCGCAGAGGTGCAGCATTATGGGACGGCGGCAGACATTTGGCTCGCGTGCACAAACTCTCCTTATTAGTTTGAGATAGGGGTTGAGGGACGTCGTGACAAGTTCCGTTAATCATGCGCATACAGGGACGTGTTTGCTAAGAGCCAGAAGTCGATGTGTGACAGGGAAGCACTGGAAGGCAAATACTTCGCTTTTATTTTGTACCTTGAGCAAGTTCACGCGCTCGTTTTGAGTTCGGGATGAAAACGTGGTAGCTCTGCAGACTGGGGAAACTGGCTCAAGCGTGTTGTTAGCGCATTATCAGCTCCTCACGAAAATAACAGAGCTGGAAGTTTTCTCAGAGTTTGGCGTCAGCGCAAGCAAAGCCTGTGTGCCTATTTAGTCACCTTAATTAGCTCTCCTAGCAGCATCGCGGCGTGACACGCTATAATGAGCTGTGTCCCGTTAAATTTCTCCCGTTATTGTTTCCGTGGGCACTGTATGGGATGTTTTTTGTTGGCTCTGGTATCAAGGCGCAAATATTTTTTGACTTCTGTAAGGCCTCTTGAATCAGTGCGCCATGAGCGTCGTTATTGCGCCGTTATCGTCAAAATACATTAAGAAACAGAGTAAATGTTAAATCTCTTAATTATCAGCCAATTGGAAGCCCTCGGATTTTAAAACTTTCTTTTGCGTTCGCACTGCCATCATCAACCGGAAATTACATTAGAGGATATACAGCAAGGAATAACAAAGACAGAGATACAGAGAAGACGCTTCTTTTCGCTGACAGAAAGTATAGTAATGCTTGTTTTCCTGACGCGATACGACTCTGCAGCGCTAAAACAATATGTGAGCGCACGGATATAAAACGAAATAAACAAACGCCATAAAGGAACGGACAAAAAAAAAAGAAAAAAGAAAGGTGACACGCAACTTTGCGCTATCTTCTCTTTTCCCAAGGTGTGATGCATCACCATGTTTTTTTTTTTTTTTTGCATGTTTGATGCATGAGAACGCGTTTTTCTATTGCTGCTTATTTTTCGGCGCTGGCTGATAAATTGTAAATTGCTTTTTTCCCTCGATTCCCAAAAGCGGGCTCAATTTCAGGGCAACGTCAAGCAAATGCAAGGGAACGCTTTAAAAGGGCGAGTGCCACGCGTATATACACATTTCTCGCGAGGTGCAGCGCTGAAGGTAATGTTCGGGCACACTTTCGCAGCGGTTCGCGACGCCCTGGCTCTTCCGTTCTGCTGTGATCGAGCAAAGAGCGCATGCGCCGCCGATGTGTGATCGGAGGTCGCAATCCAACGCACGCGGATAGCACGCTGTAGTATGGAGCAACAGCGTGAACTCGGAGGTCGGCGAGGAGAAGCGGCTGCGCCGTCCACTGAATACTGGCACCGCGGCACCGCGTGATGCCACTCGTGTCTACACCCACGCACTTCATGCAGCACGCATGTCACGTTCCCGGGCAATAAGGTACCATCCGTGTCTCTCTGGACAGCGTGAGGAGAAGGGAAGAAAGAAGTGGAAGGGATCGGAGGGCGAACGCAAGATTGCGCGTCACTTACGAACGTCGGGTATAGCGGTAAGCGAGCGAGCGAGGAAGAAACGAACATGAGCTTGCTTTGGCATGCTAGCCGGGTTCGTCATAGGGCACGCGTGTTTCTGTTTAGCGTCGTGTTCCACACGCACGGGATTAGAACGCGCATACAGACAGACAGAGAGCCAGAAAGGCAGGCCGCAGGGTACGCGCTGATGATTTTGTTAAACCGCACGATCGCCACCGACAAGCACTCATGGAGGGAGCCGGTCGCGCTGACAGTTTTTTCCCCGTACTTTTCACCTGTTAGCGGCCGTCGCATTTTGGGGCTCTACGACTGTCCCTTACTAACCGCTTGCGAGGCGGAGTGCTACAAAGGACGCCTTTTTGAACATTAGAGACAACAAAAAAATGTGCAGAAAACCCCGGTGATGATTGTCAATGTAAACTAAACGAACGAACGAACGAACGAACGAACGAACGAACGAACGAACGAACGAACGAACGAGCGAACGAACGAGCGAGCGAGCGAGCGAATGAACGAACGAAAGAACGAACGAACGAGCGAGCGAGCGAGCGAGCGAGCGAACGAACGAACGAACGAACGAGCGAACGAGCGAGCGAGCGAATGAACGAACGAACGAACGAACGAACGAACGAACGAACGAAAGAACGAACGAGCGAGCGAACGAGCGAGCGAGCGAACGAACGAACGAGCGAACGAGCGAGCGAGCGAGCGAGCGAATGAACGAACGAACGAACGAACGAACGAACGAACGAACGAACGAACGAACGAACGAACGAACGAACGAACGAACGAACGAACGAACGAAAGAACGAACGAACGAGCGAACGAACGAGCGAGCGAGCGAGCGAGCGAGCGAACGAATGAACGAACGAATGAATGAACGAACGAACGAACGAACGAACGAACGGACGAACGAACGAACGAACGAACGAACGAACGAACGAGCGAACGAACGAACGAACGAACGAATGAAAGAACGAACGAACGAACGAACGAACGAACGAACGAACGAACGAACGAACGAGCGAACGAACGAACGAACGAACGAGCGAGCGAACGAACGAACGAACGAACGAACGAACGAACGAACGAACGAACGAACG
Organism: Dermacentor andersoni; assembly: GCF_023375885.2. Lineage (NCBI taxonomy): Eukaryota > Metazoa > Arthropoda > Arachnida > Ixodida > Ixodidae > Dermacentor > Dermacentor andersoni. The sequence goes on from NC_092814.1 coordinate 143,191,969, forward strand.
TTTTCCTTGCCGAGTCTGACCATTGACCAACCAGGAAAACGATGCGTGAAAGCGCGTAGAAGCGCGTTTAGGTCCTGTAGGCTCGACTACCTGGACGGTGCTGAACTGTACGAGCGGCTGTAGCCGCCCTGCCTTCCTGACATGCCTTACCGCTGGGCTATCTCTCCCTTCTATACTCTATTTTCTTCGCTACTCTTTTTATGCCTTTCCCCTCACCCGTACAGCGCCGTGGAGGTGCCCTCGCAAGAGAGGCAGCAACGGCGCTGTACTTATCTCTTCCTTATCCCCCTTTAAAACAACTCCCATTTTCAAGCGCGGTGAGGTCAGGATGAGGGAGGAACTTCGCTATTCCGCATAGGGATGACCGACACCCCAACCTGTGACCACTGCAGCCATGAAGAATCCATTGACCATATTTTGTGCGCCTGCCCGCAGTACAGTCCACAGAGGGCCTTCGCCACGAACTTGACCAATTAGACGACCAACCGCTCTCCGAAAAAAGAATTCTACAACATCGAAAGGACCTACCGTCACAGAAAAAGGCCGTGCAAGCGCTATTGCGCTTTTTGCGATCTACCGGCCTGTGTGAACGACTTTAACTGGAACGCCTTTTGTGTGTGTGTGTCTCCATGTGTGCGTGTTTCTTTTTTTTTCTTTTTTTAGCGTTTTCCTCTCTGTCATCTTTCTAACCCCTATCAACCATCCCCAGTGTAGGGTAGCAAACCGGAGACTCATATCTGGTTAACCTCCCTGCCTTTCCTCTTCATTCTCTCTCTCTCTCTCTCTCTCTCGCTGGGTACCGTGTTGACGTGTTAGAAAGGTGACGTTGGAACACCCTTGCAACCTCATACGTCACTCCTATTTACACGTAATTTCGTAAACTCGTTGTGGCCACAGCGGCAGCTACCATAGCCTGAAGCGCAATCTTCGCATCACAGTTTCATTTCATCTGGAACTGCTCATTACAATGCACATTACTCCTTGCAATTGATTGGATGATATTTACAGCCACGACGTCAGGTTTCGACGTCATAATAGTAGGTAGTTTTGCAGTTTTTGCTTCGGTGGGTGGTATTAGTTTGGCAGTCAGGGCTGGTAATAGCTCTAACTACAACTTATCCCTAGGGTAGAGAGGCTGCGTAAGCACAGGTCGGAAAGCCGGCAGTCATGAATAAATGGAAACAGAATGCGCGAGATCTCCATCGGAAACAGCTTTAGGCCTTTTGAATTCACAAATACTGGCCCATAATCACGTAGAAGTCTTGCTTGGAGAGGTATCAAATAACTTCTTCGATGTCAGAGTATAACAACTGCTAAAAGAAAAATAGTAAAAAAAAATGGTAGGACTCTTTTCTCGATGACTGACAATGCTAATGCGAAGGAATCTAGATGAATACTCGCCTTAAAGGGTGTTTTCAACTTACCTACACTTATACACATTTATTCTATGTTCAGTAGTTTTGGCTATTCGGTTGATTCTCTGCCCAAGATAGATAGCAGGAACGATGTATGTAAAGTACGAAATGTACCTAGAAAATTTTGCATTTTGCATACCTCTCGGAAAAGAGATGGTCAATGACTCCACCTGTCCTTGCGGTGAGTGCAACACAAGCGGACAACATTCTGTGGCAATGAAGGGAAAGCTACGGAGGGAAAGCGCACACAAGTAAGAGAACCCCTGAAAAGAGTCCCACATTTTGACCCGAGTTAGGTTAAGCTGGGGAAGAGAAAACATAAACAGCTTAGGTGCAACATCAAAATTAAACAAAACACACAACGGAGTGTTAATTTTAGCTTCATTTTCTGCTTTTAGCTTCTGCATTTGGGCAAAAGCGAAACCATTGCCTGTGGAAGTTATGATGATTTCCCCTCCCCTTCCCCTTTCCCTTCAGTATCTGTTCTAAGAAACCAAAAGCGCTGTCAAACGCTGCTGAAATACTTGGCGCAGTGATACCACGTGCAGAAGCTCCACCAGTTTTCCCTTCCTTGCCAGAGAAGTTGTTCGCGAGTATAAATCACAGTGACCAGTTCTAATCCGAGGGCCCTTACTTTAGTACCGGGAACCCATGTTGGCGGGGGTTAGCTATGTCAATGTTAAAAAAAATCCTGTCACCATCATCGGCATCATAACGGATGATAGCGGGCGTCATCATCATCACCATCATGGGCTTTTTACAGCTGTCCTGTAAAACTTTTAAAGAGCGAATTGATTTATTTCGGTGTAACGGGGAAAGAAAATATTCGGCATATTCGATATCTGCATAAGGACAAAAGAGCGGGTAGCAACGCAAAGTTGACGCTGAGGGCGTATGTTCTGACTTATGGCTCGGACGGAAGGGAAAGAAAGCTGAATGTGGATGAAGCGATGGGAAACTTAAGACGAGCTTGAGGGAGCACAAATGTAAATTAGTGCCTATACCCGCATTTCATACCGAGTTGCATTTCATAATATGCCATGCAGCAGTGTAATATGAAAAATTATACAATCAATGCCGCTGTACAGAGCACCCAGTCAGTATCCACTTAATGTTTGTTTTACACCTTTTGTTTTCTTTATTTAAGACGCACAGTGCATAGACATGCAGAATTCTCAAGGGGAGAGGGGAGGTGCGGCAAGAGGCAACAGTTTGCCTGACTGGGCCGCATCACCCACGCACATTTCACACTGCGCGCTATGTGGAAGGCAGTCGCAAGAGCTGTACACGGTCTACGAAGTACAACCTTATGGATTATGGAAATACAAGCTTACGACTTACGGAAAGAAGCACCATTTCTGGTATTGCATGGTTCAGGGACTCGGCACTCATACATATTGCGATGTGAACAGTTAGTTACAGCCCCCTCCCCCCGTCCCCGCGCGCACGAATCCAGACACATTCACATAAATACGCACACACAAAAAAACAAAGAAACAGTAGACACAGATTAAAACTATACGATTCAATTCCCTTGACAATATGTTCGCTTATGACACTTATTATTATTATTTTTTGTGTCCGGTTGGTTTCTTTCAAACTTCTTTCCCTTCCCACACGAACAACTGGTGGCAGAGATAGGATTACACAACCATCAAGCGGTGGACAGAAGCCATGAAATAGTATATCAGTGGCTACCTGGGCCCTGCAACATCACAGGCAATGAAAGTGCGAGAAGATCTGCCCGTGAGGCACATGGAGAATGTGAAAGCACCTCCATTCCATTGTTAATAACGGATGCAGCGCGGCACCACACCAGTCCTGCCCATATTATCGCTCTCAGAAAATGCAATACACAACCAACCGGCGCCTATATGGCATGGGCCCACATGTGAGATTACGTTTTCCCGGTTTTACTCGATGGGAAGAAACGTTACTATGCTGCCTGCGACTAGGAGTTTTTTTTCACGAACGCCTACTCATTCCAAATTGGAATGGCGGACAGTGTCAATTGCAATACATGTGACAAAGAAGAAACCATATACTTGGTGTCCCAGCTAACTTTAGCCAGAGTTTAAAAATATGCGAATGCCACGCAGCTGTACAGAACCAAGGTAATGTTGTTTGCCGTCACTTGGATATACACAAATTATTTTTTAAATTTCGCCTGGTTAGATAATTAGTCTTAATTAATTAAGCAACTTCTCAAATATTATAATTAGATGAAAAGTGTCAATGGGAAAAATTGTAGAGCGTCATGAAAAACTTCCGATACAGCTTTCTGTTGCTCAATACGTGCTACATAAGAGTGTTTTTCCGAGCGTGAAAGAAGCCCACAAATGACTGGCCGCTCGAGGCACTTTGCGTGTATTCGGTACTGGGCTCAGCCTGCTAAACCTCCCTGCCTTTGCCTACGACCTCTCTCTCTCTCTTGTCCTTTGAAATTTGTGCATAAGGCGCATGCCGTTACGAAAGAAAAAAGAAAGAAAACAGTTATGAGTTCGCGCTTCACCTTATCTGTTTTCTTGTTGCTATCCTGGCGTTGTACCCCTTCCCAACGTTACTTAGACTAGTAACGTTGCCCCTTCCAGTGGCAGTTGCCAGCCTGCGCCTCGCTTTCCGTTTCCTGTCGAGTGTATATATATGTTTTCAAGTTTTCAAATGAAATAATAATAATAATAATAATAATAATAATAATAATAATAATAATAATAATAATAATAATAATAATAATAATAATAATAATAATAATAATAGTAATAATAATAATAATTATAATGTCCCCTTGTCAAGTCTTTAAACAGCACGTCTAACCATGAAGTTTTTTGGTAGCTTGTAGAAAAGAAGTAATATTGCTCGTCACTCGTTTACATTATTGCTCGTGACGAAACGTTGAGCTTCGAACATCCGTACGTAACTGATGTAAACAACCCGTTGGTCGGCATACTCATTAATGAGTGCTCTGATATCTAATACGTGAGCAATTGAGAGGGCGTGAGTGTGAGCTTCACTGAGTTTGAGAGAGTAGGGGCGGACGTGAGTGTATACCCGAAAAAAAAAGTACTTACACTACAACAAAGCCTCGGTTCAAGTTACATAAATAGGGGTTCGACATTTTATTCCAGCGTTGTGACACAAAGAAGCACGAAGAACATATATCAGGGATGAAACTACGAAGAAGCTAGAGTTAGCAATTAATTCACGAGTGGCCACGACCGATACATCTTTTTTCGGTGCTTTTTCATCGTGCCACAGCTGTCAGTCCACTAATCAGGAAGCATTCTTACTGATATATGATGTATACGTGCAGAATATTTTGCACGTTTATGTATGTCGACCTTAGGCTAAGGATTCTAGCTAGTAAGGCAGGGGGAGGCTGCTGCTTGAAGTGTTCGCTGTGCTGCACTAACGTCATTATTTTGCGCATATGTTTCAGGTGTGTGTGGTTATATGATAGAGCGCATTCTAGTCACAAATCAGCGCTCAGTTGTAGAGGACTGGCTGAAGGGGACTAGCTAGGTTCGGTCGAAGGGTTGCATTCCACTCCCACACTTCGTCGGGGCGAAATGCAAAAACAATCGTGTATGGTGCTTTGGGTGCACGCTGAAGAACTCCAGGTGGTCAGAATGAATCTAGAACTCCCCACCACGCTCATGATATATGCGACGCTCTAGGGCGTTTAACCCAATGAATGAATCTATGAATTTAACAGGCCCTAGAAGTGTGGGATGGGTGATCGACGCCACTTAAACCCCGGAATATACTGAACAATTTCCCCATAAAACTGCAGTGTATGTACGAATCGCCTACGGCACATAGGAACTGCCTGCCACCAGACTGGATACATTGGTTGCTGGCAAGCGCGTGTTTGTCTGTGTTTTGTGTGTGTGTGTGTAGCCATCTTATCGTCCTTTAGGAAAGAAGCGGTGTAACGATGTTGAAGTGTCGCAGTTTCCTGTACCATGATTGCTTTTTAAAGCAAAGCTTTCGTTGCAAACCCTCCCTGACTTTCCTGACCGTGTCTGCTGGGCGCTTCTGCTGTCTTGCTGAATAGCTCCCACTTAAAAAAAAAAAAGAATCACTTGCCCGATGGTAGGATCGAACCCCGGTCCCCCTGCACAGCAGCCCGATACTTCAACTCCAGAATTTAATTTAAATAATACTAACCCTTACGCTACCGCGAAAAAAAAAAGAACATTTTACCAAATTTACCGGATTTTTTTTCGCTTAGTTTGTAGACCTTTTTTTTTTATGAAACGGCACCATTATTTGAATTAAATGGGGTTCCCTTATTTCACAAATTGCGTAAAAAGTTAGTGTGAAAGTTGAAATTAGGTGAAGTTTGAAGGAGGCTTCACTGCATGGCCTTGCTGTCTTGCAAAAAGGCGTTTTGCAGGGCTCGATACATTATGAAAGAAGAGAATACGAAGAATAAATAACCTATACGCTGCAAAAAAAAAAAAAAAAAAACGTACATATGAATATCCGTTGCTTTACCGCAGCTCCTAAAGCAGTCAGTAGGCCATCTTCATACGGTAGACTCACAGGCAGCTGCAAGGTCCTCCAGTTCATCCTCAGAATCATCGTCATCAGACTCTGAAGATGAGCACACATTACTTTTTGTTTCCATGCAAAACTCCACAGAGCTGTCGTCTAATGAGGAGTCGTCAAAATGCTTTCTTCTGCGCGCGGTTTCATTGTCTCATTTGGAGGAAGCATCCATGCGTTATGCGGGGCTGTAAGAGAGATAGAGAGAGAGAAAACAAGGGTAGGAAAGGCAGGGAGGTCAACCAGAACAGCATCCGGTTTGCTACCCTACACTGGGGGGGGGGGGGCTGTAAGAGGCAGCAGCCTAATGAAAGGCGAGGCACAAAGAGCACAATATGGACAAGTGTGGCCATCTAGTGTCAGGAATCACAACTAGATGCAATAAGACGAGTATAGTCGTCATAGGCTCACTGTGTGACAAAGATTTCTTTATGACGACTATAGCTGTCATTGGTACAAAATTTCATGACGACTATATTCGTCAACAGAAGGTAAAGGGTTAAGCATTTGACGCGAAGAAGGGGCATTTGACAGGTGTTCACAGTAGGAATTCCATACTCTTTTTACACAACGGCCCGCAAGTTACGTCCGACATAGACAAGAATACTAATTATCAGGGACCCACTAGCAGCATATCGACTGCACAGTGCAGCTGGCGTAGCCATGTGGCTATTTTCTCGGTTCACGCTACAAATTTTCCTTGAACACAGGTAATACGGCTGTACCAGTGACTGCAACGGAGTCCAGTGGATATGCTATGGACATCTATTGCCAGGAAGACGAAGTGCCCTTCAGGCAGAACGCTGAGTCTTCCAACTCTACTTACTTTGTGGATTTCTTAGACTTTGCCAGTGAACTGCTGTTTCCTCCTTAACTGCGATGGAGATGGAGTCCCACGCGCGTCCACCGGACTCGGCAGTGCCCGCGGCGGCTGCCTCCAGGAAGCGCAATGGCACCGAGAGCGACACTGACAGCGACGACACCATGCAGTACTATGTCAGCAGTGAAGATTCTTGTGACACCTTCGAGCTGGTGCGGAGCCGTAAAGCAAACCGAAGGTTTCTCAGCGCATCCTCGAATTCGAGTGAGTCCACCGTGAGATCTTCGCGGAATACCGAGGAGCTCACCATCCTGTTCGCGCCAGTTCTCGCTACTGACAACCTGAGACGCCTCAATAGGCAAGCCGTGTCTTCACATCTATAGGCACTGGTTCCGAATGAAATCAAAGACATCAGAGTGAACACACTTAAGAACGTCCTAGCGATTGAAGTAGAACACGCGGCTGCGTTGGATTCTTTGGGCAATGTCACGGAATTTGATGGGATCAAAGTCCGCCCCCATATTCCGCTGGCCAAACAAGTCAGTAGGCGTGATTTACGATGTTGACAAGACCATTGTCGACTCCGATCTGTCGATCTTAATCAAGCCAGCTACAGAAAACACCATCATCATAAACGCATTTCGTCTCGGCACGTCACGGTGTGTTAAAATCATATTTAAAGGCGAATCCCTACCATCGCATGTAAAAGTGGGCCACTTCCGACACGCAGTTCGCCCCTTCATACCAAAACCGCTGCAGTGCTGGAAGTGCATGAAGTTTGGGCATGTGAGTAGTGTGTGCAAGAACACTACCGTCTGGTCTCGCTGCACTGGGCCCCACACCACTAACACGTGCGAGGCCAGTGTGCTGAAGTGCACAAACTGCAGCGGCCCTCATGATGCATCCTCGAAGGAATGCCCGTTGATTCGAAAGGAAATGCCAATATTGAGAAAAATTGTTAGAGACCACTCGTCTCACCGAGAAGCAGCAGCATCTATTAAGCGACGACGATCACGTCGCCGACGTCGATCAAGAACCTCCAAAGCCTCTGCAGAACGCCAGCCACGTACATTACCACCCGCTCTTCCACCCAGGCCAAACGCAGCCAGCTCAAAGGACAGAGGTGCATCGAACAGCACGGCTGCTGACGCTTGGCCGGCACTCACGAGGCTACATTCCCCTACTGAGTGAAGTCAGAGCTCTACAGCAAGGGATACCTCGTCTGTTCCTGATAAATTGTCGGACCAGGAACAACAAGTTGTTGTCATGATCAGCTCTCTGATGAGTGCTATTCGTGTTCTTCTGGACAAGTTACAGGCACCAACAGCTCGAAGTGCGTTGCATGTGCTGGATGCCATCAATCCGGTTCTTGCCTGCCTTCAAAAGTCCAGTGCTTGAGAGCTTCTACAGCAGAACCATGGCTCATCGACAATAAGAGCGATCGTTCCGGGATGATGTCAGAAGTGCCTCCATATTCCAATGGAATGCGAGAGGCCTGAGGTCACGTATTTTGGATTTTCGACAGTTCGTGTTTGACTACCACTTTCCTATACTGGTGATCTGTGAACCGAACTTATCAGCCTCCATAAGACTATCAGGATATGAACCTTTTGTCTCAACCACGTGTGTCCGTAGTAGTAAGGTTCTGGTTTACATTCGCAAGGACCTAACGTATTTTTCGCAACCCGTAGCGCCACACGACGGTAACCAATACGTCTGTGTTAGTGTGAAAAAGAAGAGGCTGTCTTTTACTATTATTGGCGTCTACCTATCCCCAACAAGTCACTTTGACAGCAAAAGACTAGAAGATATTATGGCTGCTACTGCCGGTCCTTGGATAATAACGGGGGACTTCAACGCTCACCCCAATATATGGGGAAGCTCCAGGATAAATTCGAGGGGCAGGTCACTAATATCCTTTGCATCAGGCCACAACCTGTGTCTTCTAAATGACGAAAGCCCGACATTTCTGCGAGGAACAACGTACAGCAGCTGCCTTGACTTGACTTTGGTGCCACGTTGCCTGACTTCGAGCGTGCAGTGGTTCACTGGTATTGAAACCCATGGAAGTGATCATATTCCGACCTATTTGAGAATCGATGGACTAGACGCCGCATTAGCGGATGTATCTCGCCAAATCGACTGGTCAGTCTTTCAAGATAGAGTAGAAGACACCTGCAAGAAACATATCCCACGCAGATTAGAAGACATAATTGCAGACGCAATGCAAGATTACACGCGTTGCTTCACACATTCGTCAAAGCGTACAGCCAATGGCATTGAATTGGAAAGGCTTCGTACAATACGTCGCCATGCTGAAAGGAGGTACAGGCGCACAAAGTCAATTCTTGACCTCAGAGCAGCTCGGCGCATGCAAAAGAAGATAAAACGCCGAATGGATAGGCTAGTGGATCAAAGATGGAAATGCTTTTGCGAGTCACTAGACCCCCGCAAGCCATTGTCCCGTGTGTGGCGTACCCTACGGGGTCTTTGCTCAAGACCCCAGCAACGACACCCTTTTAACGCCCTTGCTCTCTATCAAAACCACCGTGAGATAGACGTTGCAGAGGAATTTTGCGCGAAAATCGCCGGCAGCACAGTTTGAGTCGCTGACATGGCTTTAAGCGACATCCCCGGTCCACGAGATACAAGTATGGAGGCTCCATTCTCTATGGAAGAGTTAGGAACTGCTATGGCACTCTGTAGGTGTTCGTCTTCACCAGGGCCCGATGGCATAACATATACTGCTTTGCGGCACCTAGGCCGAGAAGCACGAAGAGAACTCCTCAGCCTTTTTAATAGTTCATGGCAAGATGGTGTCGTCCCACAGGAATGGAAACGCAGCAGCCTGGTACCACTACTAAAAGCAGGAAAATCGCCGTTTGAACTGGCATCATATCGGCCTATAGCACTTGCCAGCTGCGTCGGGAAGCTCATGGAACGCGTAATCCTCATGCGTCTGGAATGGTACCTAGAACGCCACAAAATTTACCCTGATTCTACGGCGGGATCTCGACGAGGCCGTTCATCGATTGACAGTGTCATCTATCTAGTGTCATCTGTAGAACAACAAAAATTTTGGAAACGATTATCATTAGCGCTCTTTCTGGGCGTGAAAGGCGCTTACGACGTTTCCCATCAACCTATTCTAGACGCACTTTTGACAATTGAACTAGGAGGGCGAGTATATCGATGGGTCAGTAACTGCTTGACACAAAGGTCCTTGTTCGTACGTACGGAAGATAGTCCGACTACCGACCACTACACATGCCGAGGCGTTCCCCAAGGCGGTGTTCTAAACCCTATTCTTGGCAACCTCGCGCTTCTTGGGCTGGCCGAATCCCTTCCGGAAACAGTGAGCGTCTCAATCTACGCCGACGACATCTGCATCTGGTCATCAGCGGTCACTCGCCTGCAGGTTCGCGCAAGGCTACAGAAAGCAGTAACACACGCATCTCACTATCTTCACAGACAAGGCCTTACCATCTCAACAGAAAAATGTGCGTTAGTCGCTTTTACACGAAAAGCGATGTCTCGTTTTCCAGTACGCATCAATGGCCAACCTATCTGCTACCAGAGAAATCATCGGTTTTTGGGTGTCATTGTGGACCGGGACCTCTCTTGGAGCCCTCACGTTGCCCATTTGAAGAAGAAGCTCCCATCTATTGTTCATGTCTTCAAGTTCATCGCCGGGAAAACATGGGGATCGTCAGTGGGCTCCATGCTACAGTTATATCGAGCACTTTTTATCGGATTGCTACGTTATATTTATCCCGTGCTTGCTAAAACATGCAAGTCAAATCTTCGAGAACTTCAGAGCGTGCAAGCACAGGCACTACGTGTTCGCCTAGGCCTTCCGCGGAACGCCTCAACAGCAGGAACCATTATAATGGCTCAAGACCATCCGATCACGACTTACATTAGCACCGACACGCTTAAGGCCCATGTTCGTCATGTTTCACGCATGCAATCAAGCTCTCTTGCCTGCCACCCAGAACGACGACCACAGGCGTCCTTCTCCAACGAGGTCAGCATCCATCGTGCCTGTCTACCATCGGGCTTCACACCCTCAGCACGTTCAACCTCAGCTTTGTGGTGTTTAAAACAACCTCAAGTGCGTCTTACGGTTCCAGGGATAAGAAAGAAGACCGACCCGCCTACCTTGGCCTTGAAGCAAGCAGCTCTGGATTGTTTGAACACTTTTTACTTTGACCGAGTCCACATATATACGGATGGCTCTTCCACTCAGACCAGCTCCACCGGCGCAGTGGTTATACCATCACGATCAATTAGCATCCGATACAAGATTTCTCACTTGACAACATCGACCGGGTCGGAGCTTGTTGCCCTTCGAGGTGCCGTTGATTACATTAACAACCAACCCGCTAATCGGTGGGCAATATGCGATTCGAAGGCGGCCTTACAATGTCTTCTGTCATCTCTTCGTCGCGGGTCCTGTGAACAACTAGTGTCGGAGATACGAGAAATGCACCATCATATTGCTACGGAACAGCCGCCACAGTGTGGCTGCACTGAGAAGGAAGACGACGTGGCTACAGCTTGATATAGCGTCGCCATCATTATCATTATCCATCATTATCCATAATTTACCTTACTCAAGTTTAAGTGCATCCACCTTTCTTTCTTGCTTTTTTTTAAACCATTCTTATCACCGCAAGGCTTACTACAGTATCAATACTTTATTTCATGTATTCACATTTTATTTTGCATCTTGGATTATTTTTTTCCCTGTGTTATTTATTTATTATCCAATTTATTTTATTTATTGAATCATATTACCACCCGATTCGTGGCCTATCCCCCACAGTGGGTTTGTGCCATTTGTTGAGGATTCATCATCATCATCATCATCATTGCCACCGTTTGTTTAAGTGTAAATATATTGAAAATAGACTCGTACGTCAGCTACACGTAACATTAATTTGATGGAGGTGGACGTTCCCCGTACCTGTCATGGAGCTTCGCAGCGGTCGCAACGGCGACAGTGCAACTTCGGCTCCTGCTGGCGGCACTTCATCTACGCAACCGTCTCCGCCTGCAGCCCCGACCTACGTCGCCATTTCCCCACCTCGGGATCCTGGTGTTTTCAACGGAGTCGGCAGTCCTGATGTTGACGACTGGCTCCGCTTATACGAACGTGTCAGCACCAGTCACAGGTGGGATTCGACTATTATGCTCGCGAACGTTCTTTTCTACCTCGACGGAGCTCCACTTGCATGGTTCCAGACTCACGAAGAGGAGGTCTCGAGCTGAGAAGCTCCGCGACCTTTTTGGCAATCCCTTCGGTCGTCAAGTCAATGCCAAGAAAGCCCTAGCCACACGTGTACAGACGTCGACCGAGTCCTACGTGTCCTACATTCTCGACGTCTTGGCCCTTTGTGCCAAGGCTGACCCGACCATGTCTGAGGACGATAAGGTAAATCACGTCCTCAAAGGGATTGCTGACGACGCCTTCAATTTACTGGTGTTTACCAACGTCACCAGCATCGATACGATCCTCAAGGAGTGCCGCCGTCTTGAGCATGCTAAAAGCCGCCAGGTATCCCAGCACATCACGCGACTTCCCAACACAGCTGCTACGTCATCCTGTGACGACCTCTTCCACTAGCCGTCGCGATGTGACAACTTAACCCGCATCATTCGTCGTGAGGTCGAAGCGGCACAACCAGCGGCCCCTTCATTTCCGTCACCTGATCATTCTCCGGTGACAATGTCCTTGATCCAGGCCATCGTCCGTCAAGAGTTATCCAACGTCGGCCTGCACTCCATTCGTTCCGCATGCTCGGAACCTCTCTCTCCGCGCACGGCCCCACCGCGCCCTTCTTACTCTTATGGACAGCGCAACCCCTCCGAATGGCGAACCGTGGACGACAAGCCGATCTGTTTTAACTGCCGACGCATTGGACATGTCGCTCGCCACTGCCGCAGCCGCTGGACTTCCCCGACACGCTATTCTCCTAATTACCACCCTCGCCCCTCTAGTGCGTCCTTTTCCTTCGCCCCTTCTATGCCCACCCCAACATCTGACCCTGCGACGCCTTTGACACGACCCCGCTACTCCCGCTCGCCTTCTCCCTCCCGTCGTCAATCTCGCTCGCCCCCGTCTCGCCGTGCTCCTTCTCCGACCTACTCTCCGCACCCCCGACCGGAAAACTAGACAGCGCAGCTTCTGGAGGTGAAGCTGCAAAGACGACATTGGCTCAAAATCCTCGCTTCACCTTATCGACGAACAAGAATCTTTTGGACATTTTCGTCGACAATGTTCCTGTGTGCGCGTTGATTGACACCGGGGCGCATGTGTCCATTATGAGTGCTGCTCTTCGCCGTCGGCTCAAGAAAGTTCTGACGCCTGCCCCGAACCGATTTGTACAAGTCGCTGACGGAGGGACTGTCGCTATTGTTGGCATGTGCTCTGCCCGACTCACCATTGCTGAGAGACACACCGTCGTTCTCTTCACCGTCATCGAGCATTGCCCTCACGAACTCATTCTAGGTCTGGATTTTCTTGCCCATCATTCTGCCCTCATTGACTGTTCGGCCGGCTCACTTCGCCTTGACTTGCCTCTTCTTGCCGACCCTGTGGACCCGCCTCCCAGCCATCTGAGCTGCATAGATTTTATTCGCCTACCACCTCACTCTATGACACACGTAGACTTGTTGTCCTCACCAGCTGTACCTGACGGCAATTACGTGGCCGCACCAATTCCGGCCGTTATGCTCACACATGGTGTTATCGTGCCGCACACTGCGCTGAAAATTACTGGCGACCGCACCTGCCTTCCACTCGTCAATTTCGCGCTAACCGCGCAAGTTCTGCCTCAGGGGATCTCCTTGGCTATAATTCGCGCTTTGCAGGATGATGAGGTCGAGCCATTCACAGTGGAAGATCGTTACAGCTCAGCCCATACCGTGACGTCATCGCACAGTACTGACGTCGACATTAAGAAGATGGTCTCCTCTGACCTTACACCTGCTCAAGCTGCAGCCCTTTGCCGCGTTCTTGAAGGCTATCGCGACATTTTTTACTTTGACAATCGACCCTTAGGTCAAACGTCCGTCGTGACCCATCGCATAAACACTGGCGATGCGAACCCTATTCACCGACGTCCATATCGTGTTTCTGCATCAGAACGAGCTGTTATCCAACAGGAAGTCAAAAAGATGCTTGCAAAGGACATTATCGAGCCTTCCTGTAGTCCCTGGGCTTCTCCCGTCGTACTTGTCAAAAAGAAGGATGGAACGTGGCGTTTTTGTGTGGATTATCGCCACCTGAACAAAATCACAAAAAAGGACGTGTACCCTTTGCCACGTATTGATGACGCTCTAGACTGCCTGTACGGTGCCACTTATTTTTCTTCTATCGACTTACGGTCCGGATACTGGCTATACGGATATCCGTCGACGACGTCCGGATATCCGTCGTCCTACGGTCCGGATATCCGTCGACGACGTGGACAGAGAGAAGACTGCGTTTGTTACCTCTGACGGCCTTTATCAGTTCAAGGTGATGCCTTTCGGTCTCTGTAACGCGCACGCCACCTTCGAACGAATGATGGACTCTTTGCTTCAGGGGTTCAAGTGGTCCACCTGTTTGTGCTATCTGGACGACGTCATCGTTTATTCACCCACATTTGACACGCATCTAGACCGCCTTTCAGCGATTCTTGACGTGTTCCGCCGCGCCCGTCTCCAGTTGAACTCGTCAAAATGTCACTTCGCTCACCGCCAAACCACCGTCCTTGGACACCTCGTAGACGCCAGAGGCGTGCGACCTGACCCGGACAAAATTCGCGCCGTTACGAACTTTCCTGTTCCGAAGCCTACCAAGGACGTTCGTAGTTTCGTAGGGCTGTGCTCATATTTCCGACGCTTTGTGAAGGATTTTGCGACCATCGCCCGTCCCCTTACCGACCTCTTGAAGAAAGACGCTCTATTTTCTTGGGGACCTGACCATGCCGCATCTTTTTCGCAGCTCACTACTCTCCTTACCACGCCTCCAATTCTGGCCCATTTTGACCCGTCTGCTTCAACGGAAGTTCGAGCTGATGCCAGTGGTCACGGCATAGGAGCAGTATTAGCACAACACCAGCGTGGACATGATCGCGTTATAGCCTATGCCAGCCGACTTCTATCCTATCACCCGCCGAGCGCGATTATTCAATCACAGAGCGCGAGTGCCTCGCTCTTGTGTGGGCTGTTGCCAAGTTTCGTCCATACTTGTACGGACGCCTGTTCTGTGTCATCACTGATCACCACGCGCTCTGCTGGCTATCCTCGCTCAAGGACCCCACGGGACGACTCGCTCGCTGGGCGTTACGCCTGCAAGAATATACCTTCTCCGTGGTATACAAGACGGGACGCTTGCACCAGGATGCCGATTGTTTGTCCCGCTACCCCGTCAACGACCCGGCTGATGCGGACACCATCACTTGCGTTTTCTCTGTGTCCCAGTTGCTCGAAATCGGCAATGAGCAACGCCGCGATCCTTCATTACGAGCCCTCATCGACCATCTGGAGTCAACGCCTGGCGACGCCTCTCTCCGGATGTATCTCCTTAAGGAAGGGACACTATACCGCCGCAATATCGATCCACACGGCCATCACCTTCTGCTCGTAATTCCATCACACCTGCATTCGACTGTCCTCCAACAACTTCACGACGCTCCCGTGGCTGGACACTTGGGCGTCTCGCGCACATACGACCGTGTACGCCGTGGATTCTTTTGGCCGGGTCTCGCCCGCTCCGTGCGGCGCTACGTTGCCGCTTGTGAGCCCTGTCAGCGCCGGAAGAAGCCCTCCACACCTCCAGCTGGATATCTTCAGCCGATCGACATCCCACCGGAACCCTTTTTCCGTGTTGGTCTAGACCTTCTTGGACCGTTTCCTCTCTCGGGCTCCGGAAATAAATGGGTCGCCGTAGCTACTGATTATGCTACGCGGTACGCAATCACCAGAGCCCTCCCGACAAGTTGTGCTACTGACGTTGCTGACTTTCTGCTCTATGACATCATTTTAGTGCACGGTGCCCCGCGCCAATTACTCACTGACCGTGGCCGCAGCTTTCTGTCGGCAGTCGTCGAGGACATCCTCCGCTCCTGCTCGACTAAGCACAAGTTCAGCACGTCCTACCACCCACAGACCAACGGCCTCACGGAGCGCCTCAACCGGACCATCACCGACATGCTATCCAAGTACGTCGCGACCGACCACCACGACTGGGATCTTCACTTACCATATGTGACGTTCGCGTACAATTCATCGCGTCACGACACCGCCGGCTATTCACCATTCTATCTCCTATATGGCCGAGAACCCGCGTTGCCCTTGGACACTTTGTTGCCCTCGGCCACACGTTCAACCACTGAATACGCCCGCGACGCGATCGCACACGTTGACCACGCGCGCCAGCTCGCCCGCACCCGTCTCGAGGCCTCGCAGGAGCATCAGAGACGCCTATATGATTGCCACCATCGCGACGTACAATTTACTCCGGGTTCTCTGGTGCTTCTCTGGTCCCCCATTCGACGTGTGGGCCTTTCCGAAAAGCTGCTGTCGCGCTACACTGGCCCATACCGTGTGGTGCGACAAGTGACCGATGTCACGTATGAAGTCATCCCCGCCAGCCTCTCAGCGTCATCGTCGGCTGCAAGTGACATCGTTCACGTGGCGAGACTAAAGCCATATCACACACCTTTCGCCGCGGATGTGTAGATTAAGCACCGGGACGGCGCTTCTACTGCCGGAGGTGATGCTACGGAACAGCGTAGTGAAGGACACGACGTCGTGTTTCAGTGGCTGCCTGGCCATTGCGGTATCTCCGGCAACGACCTCGCTGACGAAGCTGCTAGGAAAGCACACGAAGGAGCAACCCTTGTTTCTGTACCTTTATCGCGGACCGACACAGCCCAACACCTCAGCAAGCTAGCACACCGTATGACATTAGAGAAGTGGCACACACCTTGAATTCACCCAAGATCGATTGCATTCCCTCGACCCCTCCATGCAACTGCGGCTGTTACCAGGGCTTCCGCGAAATGAGGAAACAATGCTGTGCCGCTTACGCTTGGGCGTCGCATTCACCAATGCATATACGTTTTTGATTGGAATGGCTGATAGCGCCGACTGCAATGCCTGCGGTGTCGAGGAAACTATAGAACATCTACTGTGCTACTGCCCATCTTTTGAAAACGAAAGACATGACCTCTGCACAGCTCTCAATCAGCTAGGTAGAACACCGTTCACCTTGAACAAGATCTTGGGACCATGGCCTCGCATATCGCAGCTACAAATGGCCACAAAAGCGCTGCTGCGATATTTGAAAGCAACTAGATTGAGTCAGCGTCTGTGATCCGGACTGAGTGACCGAACGATATCCCCAGTAGGCTTTCTCTTCTTTTAATCATTCCGTCCCCTTTTCCCTTTCCCCAGTGTAGGGTAGCCAACCTGGCTCAGTACTGGTTAACCTCTCTACCTTTCCTTCATCATTTGCTCTCTCTCTCTCTCCATTGCCAGGGCATGATTATCCGAGGGATGCGTTGAGTATATTCAACGGACGTGCCTCGAACGATTATTTGGCCGAACTTTCCGTGTCCTACGGACATCCCATGCATGTGTGCGAGAAACTCTATGCGGACATGCTACTTACATTGCATGGGCATGTCAGGGCTTTTCGCACAGTGTGAAATGAATATTTCGTTCACTGCAGACGTTGCGTGACAGGTGGGAGGGGCAGAACGCCCACACAGCGAGATCAGATACACCGTAGTTACACGTATGCGTGCCCGCGTAGAAGTGGAGTGTAGTCGTCATCCTTCTAGGCCTTCCGCCAGGCGCAAGCGGCATGTTGAACGGAAGCTTTCAAAGCAAATTAATTAAATTATAGGGTTTTACGTGCCAAAACCACTTTCTGATCATGAGGCTCGCCGTAGTGGAGGACCCCGGAAATTTCGATCACCCGGGGTTCTTCAACGTGCACCTAAATCTAAGTACATGGGTGTTTTCGCATTTCGCCCCCATCGAAATGCGGCCGCCGTGGCCACGATTCAATCCCGCGACCTCGTGTTCAGCAGCCCAACACCATAGCCACCGATCAACCACTGCGGGTTCAAAGCAAATTGCTCCATAAAATACACAAAATGCGCTGTGAACATGACTTGCAGATATGATAGTCTCGGCTTCTAATTTGAACATGGGAGAATACGTAATTCTGTCATGAGAAAACGGAAAGACAGAGTATCTGAAAGGACAAATACTCACGTGTGGGCACAAGAAGGTCCAGATAAGATATGCTTGAGACGTGTTTGGGAGGATACCCGTACTTGAATGTTCAGTGAATGTATTATTCATCTTTAAAACGGCGCACAGACATTGAAACATAATTTTTATGTCACTGAAATTCTAAACACACCAGCAGAACGTAACATTCGCGAAAAGTACAATAAAAATAAAGCCAGGGGTCTGATACATACGCGTGTTCATGGGAAGACCGGACATTCACCAGAATTTTAACGTTAACCTGTTACTGAACCTGATACTGTTTTGAAGACATCCCATGAACAAGAGCCCTGAGGCGCTTATTTAGCGTGCACAATTCTGACTTCTATACTACTACTACTACTACTACTACTACTACTACTACTACTACTACTACTACTACTATTATTATTATTATTATTATTATTAGCTACTACTACTGCTACTGCTGCTGCTGAAATAGCTATGACGGCTGTATCTTTGGAAATGGCAGCAGTGTTTCACGTAACTTGTGCCAAGGATTTAAACAAGTGGTTAGCCGCAGCTTAATGAAACCAACGGCATATGATTTGGTGTCATGTGGCACTCCTTAGGATATTTTTAATATTCGGCTTAATTAGTTCATTAACCAAGATTAATTATGCAACATTTTTGATATTAATTTTAAGGTCGAGTGCGCTTCGTTGTGTTGTAGAGGGGGTTCAGGAACGACCGATCCAATTTTTTGTGGCAAAGGGCATGCTGCGTGGCGATTTTTTTCGGGGTTTAAAGAAAGCCTGCAAAATATGAAATAAAACCACGTTACTGCATTCGTGTGCTATCGTATTGCAACGCTCTCAACCGTGCTTCGAACCTATCGCTTATCAGGGACAACGGCGCTTCCTTTGCGCGTGCCACCGGATCGATCCCATGTCTTCGCATTACGCGTGCGATGAGAGCATCGCACACGTAATGCGAAGACGTGGGATCGTTGCCCACCTGCGGCAAGTTGTTTTTTCATCCACTTTCACTGCCATTAATTTATAATTACTTTAATTCAATTAGTAAGTACAAGCAATTCCCCTCTGTTTTTCTTGGTGTCCTTGTTTGTTGGCTTCTCATGATATCCTCATGGAAGAGAAAGTTAACAGTCACCTACGTGTCCCTACGTGATTTGAATGCGAAAACACCATGGCTTCTCTAAGTTATCACCTTAACTTAAAGCTGAACTTTAATCCACATTTCTTTAATTTGTACCAACCTAAATCCACCTTAATATACTTTAATCCACCTAGCTATACATTCTAGCAACCTTAATCCACCTTAGTGCACTTTAATTCACCTTACTTCACCGTGGGATCTCGCGCCGGGAACCGGACGTCATCACTTGGTCTCGTGGGTTTTGGTACCATCAGATGTTAAGGCCGTACGCCGGATTTTTCTCTTCAGGGGGCATATACGGCTTTCACTTTAAAAGGATCGACCTTGGCGACGTGATGCACTTCTACAAGACCTCGACCGCATATCTCATTGGTGTGCGTCATATGAGTCTAAATACTGACACATTCAAAACCATGAATTTCCAGTTCCCTCTTATTTCCTTACCACTTTGCCCTCAGTTATTGCTTGCTATAAGTACTTAAGCATTCATTTGACCCGAACCATTCGTGGTCGAGACACATAAAAAAAAGACCCATACGCAGCGCAAACATTAGCCTAACTCAAACGAAATCTTCACAGCATACCCCGTTTCTCTCAACGAACAGGCCGTACCTCTCCCTCCTTCGGTGAAATCCAAAATTACAGTTGCTCGAATTCTCCAAAACACGCATTCCTAGTACAACAAGGATAGGCGCAAAGTACGTGCACAACGTATTCAGTCGATGTACTCTGATACCCCAGGTACTATGCGTACTACAGGGACGCAGCTGCGTATGCAGAGGCGACTAGGCAGCGCTACCAAAGGAGGTGCGCCCTGGCATTCGTGAACGCGATCTGCCAGCAGCAAATACATACTAACCGCGTCGGCCACGGCGGCATCCCCCTACTCGGCCGAAATGTCAGCAGTGGCGATCGCCCTCACACACGCAGGGCGTGTGCAAATGGACTCGATTGGGGTCACGGACTCCCGAGAGACGCGCCGCATGTTTCTCAAGGGGCACGTGACTGCGGATAGCTTCGCGATAATTCCCAAATGTTCCAACCACAGTCATCGCCTACTCTGGTGCCCGCGACACGCAGGAGTTTACGGGAACAAATAGGTTAACGCGTTAGCTCGAGTGTGTACCAACCGAGCAACGGCGTCTTCTTCTAACTCCAACCACTCGCACTGTCTCTCTCAAAATCCCGTCAATTTGAATGCTAGAGACACCCTTGCTCATCAGCGTGGAGTCCCCAGAAAATACCCGCCGCCTCACCCACAACATAGTGCGTCGCCGATGGGCGCAAAATACAGACTGGGGTATTCCCCCATATAAAATTGTTAAACGCCATATATCCCACTCGCTATAGGGCCAACTGCCCTTGGTGTGGTGGCATACCCACCCTAATAGATGTACCTTGGGAGTGCCCTAAGCGCCCTCATAGGCATAATAGCAATAACGCAATGGAGAAGTGGGAGACACAGCTCGCAGGTTCCGACTTAAGTCCTTAATTAGCCATGTCATGCCGGCGGCAGAGGCGGCCAGTGGGGCCCTGGACTGGGAGGCTCCGAACACCCCTCCTTAAAGTACTTTCCTCCTGTCAAATAAAGTTTCTGTTTCTCTCTCTCTGTATATATATATATATATATATATATATATATATATTGACACGTGTACTTGTCTTTCTCGGGCGACCTGTTTTTCACCGCCTAACACATGTTATCACACAGCGCAGGACGCGCTTGCATGTGTCGGAAGTTTCTGGAATGTTATCGATGGTTCCATCCGCTGTCTGTTGTCGCCGAACCTTGTGCAATCTGATTGCATGTATGCGCGACGCGAATGGCGTAAAACTTTGTGGAAGGCATGCGGGTCGCAGCGATTACTCTGGGACATTCGACGACTGATCTGTAAAAGCCGACGCGCTTGACCCGCTGATCAGATTTTCGACGATCGCCGACTGTGTTCGCCGCTCTGGTTGTGCTTTAAGTGTAGCCTGTTTTGTGGGCACAGGTTCGCCCAATGAAAGCTAGTTTTGCCACAGTATTGCTACTGTGTTCTTTGACGTCACGACCACGTGACAATATATATATATATATATATATATATATATATATATATATATATATATATATATATATATATATATATATATATATATTTATATATATATATATATATATATATATATATATATATATATATATATACAAAGCACCCCTACATCTACCCCCAAGTTCGCTTGTGAAACTTTCGTGCGCTCACAGCTCGAATACGCATTTGCCATCTGGTCGCCTCATCAGGATTACCTTGTCAAATTTCCCGAAGCTGTCCAGAATCGCGTGGCATGGTTCACTGCTCGCGATTACAATAGATATTTTTCTACAAGAAAAATAAAATTGTAATTGTCATTTTCAAGTTTACAGAAACTATTGACAGCGCGAAACGACACGAACTACACAAGAAATGCACGGACAAGCGATGACTATCAACAGACAACTTTATTGAAAGCACATATATAAATAAGTGATGTTGCATGGGATAACAACTGAAAATGACGCAGTAAAGGTGCACTTGACATGAACTGGCAATATCAGCAAATCCCTAAAGAAACTTCTCAAGATAATCTATCTCTGACTCATGGAACGAAATAGACGGACGCCTAATACACGTGTTTCTTGCCTTGTCAATGAAGTAAGCTTCCGCTATTCCTCGGACTGATTTATCCCCGTACTTCAATAGTACAGTCGAGCGCGATTTGAAGGTTATCGCGCGAGCGTCGACCGGGAACGCGAACAGCGCCATGGCCCAGAATTCTCTGCCGAGGCGAGGGAGGTATCAGGCCTGCTTCCCTCACTCTTTTTGCTGTTCCTTCAGCAGCCGTCACTCCCTGCTGGGCTATCAGTTTCTTTCTTTTTCTATTTTTTTTTGGTTCTGCGAACAGGCAGTGATCGTAGTGCGCACGACGTATTCTTCAGTATTATCTGAAATTGGACGTTACGAAGCTGTATCTAGCCTATCTAACGTCATTGCTGCTGAGCCAGGAAGAATGGGTGACCAAGAACATTAGCTTAAGCCCGCGAAGATACGAGGCAACCAAGTCCACACTTTATCGCAACAAATGGAAAGCTTAGAATAGAGAGAAAGGGTGGTGAGTTTGTCGCGGGGTGATGGTTGTTGAATGTAACAGCGAACGAGGGAGAGAAGAGTGCGTAATCATGATTTTTCCTGTCCCGAAACCGGCCGCCAGGTGCCTGGAGTGCTGGGCTGGTTGACGCTCGCGCGATAACCTTCAAATCGCGCTCGACTGTACTTGGGTTTTTGACGGCACTAGAGCGCAGCCACTCCCGCATTTCTCGCAGTGCAAGGCAAGATTCGAAGACGGCTGACCCCTCAGGGAAGTCATACGTTCCCTAAGGCGTGCATTGACGCATCTTTCCGTCTGGCCAATGGACCGCGCACCGCACGAAACGGGAATTTCATACACCACTCCTTTCTTGCATGGAACATGCTTTTCCCGGTGCTTGGAATGTGAGGCAGCAGTTGTGTCCGGGGGATGTCTAGGCACTTTTTGGTTGGCTACAGCCTTCGACTTCACATGCAAGACGGGTCTGCAAGATTCTTTCGACGGAACGGTGGAGGCAGGTTGGGCTGTTGATGACAGTCTTCGAGTGTATTGAGCTGTGGGAAGTGGCAGAAGAAGGGCCCGCCTGTATGGGAAATGAAACAGGACGAATTCTCCGCATCACGGAGTTTGTGTGGAACACTGTCCATCCAAGGCTTCCGAAGAATCGGAAGGCAAGGCATCCTCCCGTGAACTGACGATCCTAGGTGACGTTCACTTAAACGGCGTGCATGTGAGGATGCTGGGATTAAGGTCGAAGTTCTGCTTTCAGCCTTGTTTGAAGCCGACTGAGCGTTTGGCCGTGGCTCGTTCTGTGGTTCACAAGGTCCCGGAGACTGGAAGAGCGAGATGTGGGGGGGAATGTGCGGCTATGGCCACTGTGTGCAGAAGCCGTGTAGGCCCGAAGGCGAACCTGCACCGCATTACTTCCTCGCGAACGGTTTGAGGCATCTAGAGGCGCAGACAGGGAAGAGCACTTTGTGGTTGTGCCGGAAGGTATCTTTTCGGAAAAAGCTGGGCTGGCTCTGAAGAGGAACCTGAAGATAGTGATGGAACGTTGCGATGTTGACGTTGCGATCCGTCACCCTGTTGCAGGAGCTGAAGCTTGATAAGTTGTGCGCTGCTGTGAAGAAGGCGGATAGCTCTATGCTTCGGATGTTCTTCACTGTCAAGATGCGAAAGGTGGGTGACCCCTTCCTCCTCATTGTGTACGAGCTTGGGACTTGGTAGCACTCAGTCTCAGGGTATCTGCAGAAGCACCTTTCGGCCTTGTCTATTGAGGATCCTTTTCGTGTTAAGAACCCTGAAGATTTGGTGCCGTTCCTTGCAACAGAGACGCCCCGATCTATGTGGGGGTTCCGCATTGACAAGAAAGATTCATTCTACTCGTTACCGCGCCAAGGCCTGATGACGTGCGTAAGGGATTATATACAGGACGACAACGATGAACAAAAGTTTGTGAAATGTTGCGGCGTCTCATTGGGTGCCTTTTTGTAGCTATTGTTTGGTTATTTATCTTCCACTGTTACTGAATGGAGGGGTGTCGTTTACACACCGAAACCAAGAGTGTGTGGGTTCAACAGTGGCACCGATTCTTAGTGAATATTTTTGAGTAAGGTGGATCGCCTGCTTGAGTCCGTTTTGGAGGGTGCAGTGGAAAAAAACACTTAGGTATGTCGATGATTTTTCTATATTGGTGGACGCAAGTAGGTCTATTACAGCGCGGGCCGATGCACTTAACCTTTTCAGGGAGAAGGGATCGCGGCTCACTTTCACGTGCGAAGTGCCGGACAATGGGGTAATACAATCTTAGGATTTGAGTATCAGGTTTGGGGGACCACACACCTGCTCGATGTATTCTCCCCGGTCTATTAAACCAGTTCATGATTTTCGCTCAGGGCACTCCACAGTTGTTAAGAATGCTATCGCTTGATCCTGTTCGACTGCGTCCTTCAAGAAAGCTTTACTAGACGGTTGGGAAGACTAGGTGAGGCGGGATACCCTGTACGTTATTTCGCCTTCCTGAGCGAAAGGAGTCTGTAGAATTGGAAACGCGAAAGTAGTGGGAGAACATGAGTAAGGGGTGTTAATAACGGTCATACGGTAAGGGTTCTTTATATGCATGGCCTTTCGCGTCGCTTGAAGAAGGTTGGAGCACGGTACGGTATTATTCTCGTTTTTTCAGCGAAGAACACGCTGGGCAGGATTTGTGCTGCCGTGCATAAAAGGACAGAAGGGATGGATCAGGGACAACGGGTGTGCGGCATTCAGCACTGGTAAAACACGTTGATATCTTAGTTGACATCAAGAAAAAGAAATGGGCATGGGCAGGACACGTAATGAGGAGGGAAGATAAGCGATGGTCATTAAGAGTTACGGAATGGATTCCAAGGGAAGGAAAGCGTAGCAGAGGGCGGCAGAAAGTTAGGTGGGCGGATAAGATTAAGAAGTTTGCAGGGACAACATGACCACAATTAGTACATGACCGGGGTAGTTGGAGAAGTATGGGAGAGGCCTTTGCCCTGCAGTGGGCATAACCAGGCTGATGATGATGATGATGAAAACACGTTCAATGCAAGAAAGGAGTGGCATATGAAATTCCCGTCTCATGCGGCGCGCGGTACGTTGGCCAGACGGAATTATGCGCCAATGTACGCTTAAGGGAACACATTGCTTCCCTGAGGGGTCAGTCGTCCTCGAATCTTGCCTTGCACTGCGAGAAATGCGAAAGTGGCTGCGCTCCGGTGCCTTCAAAAACCAAAGCACTATCGAGGTACGGGGATAAATCAGTCCGAGGAATAGTAGAAACTTATTCCATTGACAAGACACGTGTGTTACGCGTCCGGCTGTTTCGCGCCATGAGTCAGAGGTAGATTATCTTGAGAAGTTTCTTTAGGGATTTGCTGATATTTCCATTTCATGCCAAGTGCACATTTACTGCGTCATTTTCAGTTGTTGTCATGAGCACCATCGCTTATTTATATCGGGGCTTTCAATAAAGTCTGTTGATAGTCAGTGCTTCTCCGTGTATCTTTCTTGTGTAATTCGTTCCGTTTCGCGCTGTCTATCTGTCAAGAGTTCCAGTATGGAATGCCAACGTGCTCAGCGTACCGTCCTTTTGATCCATGCTTACAGACTCGCAGAAATATCGCACTTATTTGCTTGCTTATTGTACAAAATAATATGCAGTCGCCATCGAACCACATTGCCGCTTGTCGAGCCATATCGCACTTCAAGTGACTTAAATAATCGCAAGTTTTCAACGTCCGTTTGACCGAACGCGGGCATTCAACAACTCAGCTTTGTCTCGTTCGATTAAATTTTGTAACGGGATTCCAGATAGTATCATCAACATACGTGACCCAATAGTTTTCAGAAATGAGCGAATTGTATTCTCGTAATCTAATCTTCTATACACTGACTACTGTAAAGTTATTGCCGTCTTTCTACTGCTGTCGCTAGCTGATTGTGGAAAGCTTGTTTGTTTGTTTTCATTTTTTTTTAATTACTGGCAGTCTCAGCAGATGTGTTCTTTGAATACTTGTTTCTCTAAAAGGTTCTTTTCGTTATTTATCGCCCTACATTTGTGTACATTTACCCAAATTGAGCAATTTTTGGGCTGCTATGTACCATCTACCTGCTTTATTATACAAACCCGCCGTGGTTGCTCAGTGGCTATGGTGTTGGGCTGCTGAGCACGAGGTCGCGGGATAGAATCCCGGCCACGGCGGCCGCATTTCGATGGGGGCGAAATGCGAAAACACCCGTGTACTTTAGATGTAGGTGCACGTTAGAGAACCCCAGGTGGTCGAAATTTCCGGAGTCCCCCACTACGGCGTGCCTCATAATCAGGAAGTGGTTTTGGCACGTAAAACCCTATAATTAAAATTTGCTTTATTATCTCTGTAGCCCCCCTCTCACCTTCACGCGTTGTTCCAAACTTGCGTACCATGTTAGGTAAATAAATAAATAAAAGTCAATTAGAGAGTGAGCAAATCGACCTGAGAGACCTTTTAGAATTTGAAAACGTTCGCCAGGAAAAGCGATGCATGGGTCAGTGGTCCCCGCGGTGCGGTCGAGCATGCGCTTCATGAAGGGCCGCGCGGAGGCTTTGTTGCATTCTATTCTTATCACGTAGTGAGAATCGGCGCTTACACAGTCGACCGAAAAGAAAACGTGACCAAAGTTTAAGGTCGCGTTTTCACCGAAATTTATAAATCATTGAAATAGCGGCTCACGCGCTGTTCGAATTGCGTTACAAGTTGGGTAGGCATAGCACGCCACTCAAATGCCTGTTTAAATGCACGCTGGAGGGTCACCGCACGCCACAGTGGTCGCTTTTGGTTTCTGGGTGTCTTTGCACCAGCTGTCATCAAGCTTATTTTGCCCATTCCAACCCTAGTTTCCGCGATCCTCCTGACAACAGCCGCGTCCACGCGACGCGCGCATCGCCCTTTCGGGCACCTGCGCCGAATGCGTGAGCGGGCATCGCCCGCTGTTCAATATTTCACGAGCAGTGCCCGCCGATTCCTTCCTCCGAACGAGTCAAACTCTCGTTCGCTGGCGCTCGCACGGTCCTCCCTGTTCTCACCAGGCACTACTCATTCAGGGTCCCCGGCGCATTGTCGCAGCCGGCGCGTGGACCGTGGCGATGAGAGAGGCCGCGGCTCTGGGCATCGGCTTCACAGCACGCCATCATCTTTGATGACGGCGGCACACGGACAATACGATAGCGCATCGGAGTTTAAAGGAAAAGTTTGGCTACCTGAGAGATTTATAGCGGGCTCCACTATACATAACTTCGGAGTTTTATGTCTACGAAGGGTGAAAGGAAGAAATTTATTGCACTCTTGCTGCCATTTTATGTTTGATTGCGCACACTAGAGGACATAAACTATTCGAAAAATATTTGTACTTATGAATACGGACTATTCGATTCTCCCTCACAAATGGCTCACTTAATTACCCAATGACCCTCAGTCCCCAGCAGCTGCGAAGCAGCTGACCAAGGCGGCGGTCAGACCTGTAACGCGGCAGAGGGTGCTAAGAATCTCTGGGTCCGGACAGGCCGCCAATGGAAAGTGACTCTTGCAACGTGTGACACCCGAACCATCTCGAGGGAGGCTAGCTTATCAGGACGGTTTGATGAACTATCATACATTGTTTTGGATATCATCCGCCTTAGTGAGTTTAGAAGAACTGATGAGGCTTATACATTGCTGAATAACGGACATGTCCTCTGCTATAGAGGTCTCCTAGATAAGAAGCAATACGGGGTAGGATTCCTAATCCATAAGAACATAACGGTCAACATTGACGAATTCTATAGCATTAATGAGAGGATAGCTGTAGTCGTAATCAAACTTAATAAGAGGTATAGAATAAAGGTAGTACAAGCTTACGCTCCAACATCATGTCACGAGGATGAGGAAGTAGATCAGTTTTACGAAGATGTTGAATTAGCGACGAGAAAATGCAAACACAGTATACTGTAGTAATGGGTGACTTCATTGCAAAAGTGGGGGAAAGCGGACTGGTGAACAAGCAATTGGCAATTACGGCGTCAATTCTAGGAACGCTACAGGAGAAATGCTGGTAGAATTCGCTGAAATGAATTAGCTTCGAATAAGGAACACCTTTTTTAGGAAGCGTAGCAACAGAAAGTGGACCTGGAAAAGCCGTAATGGTGAAACAAGAAATGAAATTGACTTCATACTTTCTGCTGATCCCAGCATACTGCAGGATGTAGAAGTGATAGTTAGGGTAAAGTGCAGTGATCATAGGTTAGTGAAGGCCAGGATTCACCTAAATTTGAAAGCAGAAAGAGCAAAATTGGTCAAGAAGAAACAGGTAAGGGCAGTTAGGGTAAAAGCAGACAAATTCAGGCTGGTACTTGCAAACAAATATGCAGCCTTAGAACAGAGAGATGGTGATGACGTAGAGCTAATGAATGAAACCGTAACTAGGTTGGCTTCAGAGGCAGCAATCGAAGTGAGAGGCAAGGAACCAAGGCAACCAATAGGCACCGAATAAAGAAACGACAAAAAATGAAAGTGTCTAACTCAAGAGATAAGATAGAATTCGTGGAACTGTCAAAACTGATCAACATTGCGAAAATAAGTGATATTCGAAACTATAACGTAAGAAAGACTGAAGAAGCCGTAAAGAATGGACGCAGCCTCAAACCAGTGAGAAAAAAACTTGGCATAGGACAAACTAAGATATACGCAATGAAAGATAAACAGAGTAAGATCATCAGCAATCTCGAAGATATATTAACAGAAGCGGAAGAATTCTATACTGACCTGTACAGTACCCAAATGAGTCAGGATACCTTCATTAAAAACAGTAATGAACAGGATAAGAAAACTCCTCCTATAACTAGCGATGAAGTCAGAAGGGCCTTGCAAGACATGAAACGAGGAAGAGCGACAGGAGAAGTTGGAATAACAGTCGATTTAATCAAAGATGGAGGAAACATAATGCTTCTAAAACTGGCGCCTCTTTATACGAAGTGTCTATCGAATGCAAGGGTCCCAGAAAACTGAAAGAATGCAAATATTATACTAATCGACAGACGGGAGATGTTAATGAATTGAAAAATTATTGGCCCATTAGCTTACTCCCAGTATTATATAAAATATTTACCAAAATAATCTCCAATAGAATAAGGGCAACACTGGACTTTAGTCAACCAAAGGAACAGGCTGGCTTCAGGAAGGGATACTCTACAATAGATCACATCCATGTCATTAATAAGGTTTTTGAGAAATCCGCAGAGTATAATAAGCCTGTCTATTTGGCTTTCATAGAGTACGAAACAACATTTGATTCAGTAGAGATACCAACAGTCACAGCGGCATTACGTAATTTCTAGAGCCCAATAAATGTTTTCCGATCCGATCCGAATCAAGGAGTACAGAACGCTTACGTAAATACCTTGGAAAATATCTCCAGAGGTTCTACAGCTGCCTTAATTCTACGCAAGAAAAGCAGGAAGATACCTATAAAGAAAGGGGTCAGACAGGGAGACACAATCTTTCCAATGCTATTCACTGCATGCTTAGAAGAAGTATTCAAGCTAACAAAATGGGAAGGCTTAGGAGTAAAGATCGACGACGAATATCCTTCGGCAACCTTCAGAATATATCCTTTAGAATATCCTCATCGGCAACCTTCAGTTTGCCGATGACATTGTTCTATTCAGCAACAATTAATGCAGACGAGTTACAACAAATGATTGAGGACTTTAACAGAGAAAGTGTAAGAGTGGGGTTGAAGATTAATATGCAGAAGACAAAGATAATGGTAAATAGCCGGGCAAAGGAACAAGAGTTCAGGATCGCCAGTGAACTCTTTGAGTCTGTGAAGGAGTATGTTTACCTAGGTCAATTAATCACAGGGAACCCTGCTCATGAGAAGGAAATTCACAAAAGAATAAAAATGGTTGGATCGCATACGGCAGACATTGCCAGCTCCAGACTGGAAGCTTACCATTAAAAAGGAAGGTGTACAATGAGCGCATTTTACAGTGCTGACGTATGGGGCAGAAACTTGCAGACTGACAAAGAAGCTTGAGAACAAGTTAAGGACCGCGCAAAGACCGATGGAACGAAGAATGCTAGGCATAACGTCAAGAGACAGAAAGAGAGCGGTTTGGATCAGAGAGCAAACGGGTATAGACGATATTCTAATTGACATAGAGAAAAAAAGAGCTGCGCAGGTCATGTAATGCGCAGTTAGATAACCGTTGGACCATTAGGGTTACATAATGAGTAACAAGAGAAGGGAAACACAATCGAGGTCGACAGAAGACTAGGTGGAGCGATGAAATTAGGAAATTCGCGGGCGCTAGTTGGAATCGGTTGGCGCACGAGAGGGGTAATTGGAGATTGCAGGGAGAGGCCTTCGTCCTGCAGTGGACATAGAACAGGCTGATGATGATGATGAAGATGATGAGATTCGAAGGCCGAATCGAGTAGGCCATTATTCGATTCGTTATTTGAAGTTTTCGAATGCTCACAACCCTTTAGATACTTTCTTGTGAAAGCTAGCAAAAGCTTCTGCACACTTTCAAACTTGCGGAAGCCATGACGAATTGCTTAGTTCTCAATCTTTGTTTCTTCATCTGCACAATGTTTGCAAGACACCACTAGCCGGTGCAGCGACGGGGTAAAGCTTAGGATTCTTGAAAGTTGTAAGGCTCAGAAGGAGTAGGCACTGGTACAAGCGCAATAGGGGCGTGAAGGGAGGGTGCGCAAAGACAATTCTGGAGTAGCAGTCCCTGCAACAGCCTGCGAGGCCAGGCGCTGAAGCCTCAGGGAAAGAAAAAGCAAGCCGTGCCAGTGGGAGTTCGCGCTGTGTCCGTGTAGAATATATTATTGGCTAACTAAGATATAAAATATCAGTTTTCGCAATTAAAATGCTCATTTCGTTTGCGCGTAGGTTTTGCGATCATTAATATAATTTGTCGTGATGCGAAAATTCTTTATTCAAAGTCGCATGTTAAGCAAATGTGATGTGGCCAGCTTCTGAAATGAAAACGGCAGAAAGCATTAATTTAAAGCTGATGATGAATGAGGCGTTTTGTGGCGCAAGGATTACGTTAACGCTTCTTGCGGACATATCTTTCGGCACGCTGTGCCCCTAAAAAGATGACCTGGGCTCGGCTTCACTCTCAGCTCACTTATTTCAGTGGCGCAGACTGGGTATTAATACGACCACGAGTGGGCGAGGTGGGTCTTCACCGCAGGTATCAGGAGACGACAATGATGGTGACCATAATGATGAAAAAAATGAGACCAAATGTTTTGACATAATTTGTACAAGATAGTGACTCTATCAATCTCTTGAACAGTTCTGCCTAACAGCGGTGTCCGGATAGCCCTAAGAAACATCCCGAGATAATTCCTTCGGAGGTCGTTTTCCCTTTCGCGGTTTGTTGTCGTACAGCTGGGTCATCTCAGGGTGTGGCCGTGGGTGCGAACTATGGCCGGGGCCAGACAGATCGGAAGCTTGTCCATCTTCAACAGAGTGGTCATGGATGCACGTAATGACGTTCCCTCACGAAGGTCGCTCAGCTCGACAGAGGACAGCGATCTGGAGCGTTGGTTTGACTTGCGACGCGGAATTTCAGGCCGATAATGGCAGCATATGTAACGCCCGTCTGAGTAGGGCGTCACCCCTGCGGCCACCATTTGAACGTTTATGTTTACATTGCTGCTCATGCGGTGAAACATGCGCTTGCTTCTCAGCGTCGGACATTTCCATGCAAAGTAGTACCGAAGAACGAAGAGCGCTGTGTCGGCTTCGTGGTCGGTGTTCTCGTCCGGGGGCAGACGCTGTGACGCCCACAGCCGCAGTAAAAACAATATCGAGGCAGCTTCTTTGCTTCTCGCTTTTGCCCATCCTTCAGAAGGCACTGCCGGGTCGACTGCTCATGATAACCAAAGGTAGGAGCAAAGGATATCAAAGGGAAAAGATGGTTTGATTTCCGCGTCCTTTAGTACAGACTCGAAGTCTGCTGCAAATATATCTGTCCTCTTCCGTTTTGCCTGCTCCTAGACGTTGTGTCTGCCGCTGCGATGGGGTGCCTTGGCATTATGTGATAACACGGGCGACATATGAATCAGGGCTTGTGATCGTTACCCGGATTTTGGGATACATCCGGCTTGTATCGCTGCAATCACCCTATATGTACAACCCGCAGCCGTCGAACACCTCTCTGCGCGATAAAACAGTAGCAATAACACACGAGGCGTTCAGCCATGTAGCCACCCCGCCATAGTGCGCACGCTCCTTCATCATCGCAAAGTCGTAATTTTTCTCATGAAATAGCGATTATTGGACTGACCATGCTTCGCTCTTGGCCCAAGGATCCTGAAAACAAAAATAACCTAAGGAACGCACACATTGGATACATGTGATACAGAAATATCACCTCCACTTTATATGCCACGCTTCGCGCAAAATTCATTGTCAGCTCGAGTGAGCTTGAGTCCGTGTAACCTCGAACCCGCGACCTTGTGCTCAGCTGCACAACATTAAAGCCACTAAGCCAGCGCGGCGGATGAGTCCGGTTGGACCCGATTTTAGGAGTGTGAGGCCAACTAAGCCCCGCTGCGCTTGACTGCTACTGATTCTGACTCCGAGTGAGCTCGTCTGGGTCTCATTTTCGTGAGCCTCAGTGCGCTTTGTATTACGACCTCGGTAAGTGGCGATGTTTCCATCACTGTAAATGATTAAAGTTACTTCCTGGTCCGTCAAGGTTGGTTACTCCTAAGACACAGTAATAGGCTTCCGAGCCTCCTCTTTGTCGGTGCCTGTAGTGTGGCGTATGTTTATGCGTTGCAGTTATTGCAGTGATAGTTCACCGACTCGGCTTCCTTCGCCTGCGCTCCTACATTATGAGTAGGTCTGCGTGTGCGCGTGTGTGTGCCCATTGTTCATAACTACAGCGTTTCGACCCAGTGCTCGCTCGCTGCTCCAGACGCGGTCTTCTATCGCAGAATTGAAACGAAAGAATTCACCTTGCTCAATGTTTGGAGGGCTTTTTCGAGAAATGGGCATGTTCTAAGACATATTCACCGAGTGGTAAGTTCTGCCAACATATACAGCAAGGGAAAGAAAAAGCAATCCCCGCACGGCAGTCGGGCATAGACTAATCATGCGCGCCGTAATCCCTTCGCGCATGTGTGATAATGAGATCGCTTTTTGTGCATTCTTACTTTCTTTTCCTTCCGGCCTTGTTCCAAGCGCCTTCTCCGACTCGTATCGTGTTAGTCCAGTCTGCGCGAGTTGTCGGAAGGGCGCATAACTAAAGGAATCGTGAATCATGCGGGTAACAAAGTGTGCAGTCAAGAAAGTGGCCATTAATTTACATTCCGCCAGTCGCACTCGTGCCTCGGATGAATCCGGAGCTCGCGGCTTATAGCGGAAGCGATACCCAGGCTACGCGAAAAAAAAGGCCAACGTATTTCTTCATTTTTTTTCCATTCTACGCCATGCTTATTTCTTTCTGCAGGGCCTTGCTCGTGTAGAACCGGCAGCAATACTTCACATGGTAAGAGCTTCCTTGTAGCAGTCACCAATAAGCGGTCGCGCGCGCTTCGTACAGCCGGAGAACGCCGGCTTCGATAACTTCATTTTCGGCGCCACTGAAGAAGCGCCTGGCGTCTCGTCCGCGACAGAGATTCCTCGTTCTGCCCCGGGAGGACGCAATTATTTCGGGTCTACGACTTCGGGTGAGCACATTGTAGATGAGAAATTTCCACTAAGTGCAAAAGCAGCCATACAGCGCTGGGGCACAGCCGGCTGGCGGACTGACGCGCTTCCACTGAACCTTTGCG
The DNA here is from genome assembly GCF_023375885.2 of Dermacentor andersoni. Taxonomy (NCBI): domain Eukaryota; kingdom Metazoa; phylum Arthropoda; class Arachnida; order Ixodida; family Ixodidae; genus Dermacentor; species Dermacentor andersoni. Next base: position 143,225,619 of record NC_092814.1, read on the forward strand.
TCGGCCCTGTCGGTGCCCGGCGAAAATTTTGTGTGAGAACAGCCGCCCTCCCCAAGTAGTGGCGAACCCATTCGTCGTGATGCTCACTATTCGAAAAGTGTTTGGACAGACGTTGAGAATGCAACTTACCATTATCATCATTTTTTTTTCTCGAGATGAAAGCATTCTCTTGGCGCACGAGTGCCTTAAAACTGAGACAAGGGATCATGATTGTCGCGCAACCATTTGACACCCAAATGCGAACTGACGGGCTACCGACAGCACTGCTTAACGGCAACACTTTCATACGTCCTGCTTTCAAAATATAAAGCGCCAGAGTAGGATAAAAAAATTGTTCTAGCGTAGGTCATAGCGCGTGCTAACAGGGCGTGGTGTCAGTACACGCGTCTCGACACCTGCGCCCGCACTCACGAGCCAGAGAGAGAAAGGGATAGGCACATGACACGTCAGCGCAGAGACAAGTTCTGGGGGTGGGTGGGGTGGGCTGGCGGGAGAGCTTACATGCTTCAGATGAAAATGACAGGTGTTGAAATGGAAAATCTCTGTCACGAGAGAGAAGCAGATATCGGAGATGGAATAAGCACCCTAAAATTACGGTCAGTGCGTATAGAAGTGTACACATAAAAGAGTTAAAGACGGCAATACAAAACCCGCACAAAATGCAGCGTCAGCGATGAGACAGAGCAACCTAAACGCATTTCAATTGGTAACAGTGCCTGGGTGCGGGCGTCAGGTGCATCCATGCATTAGAAGAAGGTGAAATAGAAGGAGGGACTCTACTGTTTTGCATGTGCTCGACCATATATATGCGGGAATTGTGTAGAGCCCTGGTAAAACCTTACGCAGTTGTTTTCTTTCCTTTTTTATTTTTTGCACTATCCCAAAATGCGAGCTTGTTATAAAGGAATTACAGCGGCGTACTCCGATCTGAGTGAAAAAGAACACACACACGTCGTGCTCTTCGGGCTGCGTATGATGAAGGAAAGGGCTGCCAATCCGCTGCAAATTGCAATTCGAAAACAAAAAAGACGGGAAAAAAACACCGACGCCACTGGCGTTTTCTTTGTGCGTACTCTCTCAGGCGTCCCACTTGTGCCTGCAGTCGCCTCATCGTGTGGATAGCGCGCGACGAACCGACGTTTGCCTGTCTCGTGTGTGCGCAGGCCCCGTCCAACTGCTTCATATCCGCCCTTTCAAGCAGCTCGGCCGCAGCCGGGACACACAAGATAGAAACGTGTTAGCCCGAAAGGAACAATGCATCGAACCGCTCTCGGAGGGCCAAGTGCGGCGTCCCTAGAGAGCATGTGTGCCACGCCCCACAGGCCACGAACCGCGACGGCCTCTTATCGGTCGCGAGGAGCTCGTAGCACGCAAATCTCGACCCGCCCTCGACAGTCGCAGCAGTGTGGCTGTTTAAGGACGCTTGCTTCGAGTCATCCCTTTCATACAGCGTCGGTCCGAAGTAGGGCTGTCCACGTTTATTTTCCATTCTTTTTTTTTTTCCAGGGCAGCGATATTTTGTATGACGCGTTTTCTTTTCTCCCTCTTCTTCACGCATCAAGTTCGTTATCAACTTCGCGTCTTTATTACTACTCTCCTTCCGTTCCGCAGCCCGACTCCTTCGATTTGAGCCCAGTTCCCTTTCTGGATAGAAACCCGGGAAGGGAATTATATTTTGTTTTGATTTAGGAATGATGAACCTGCTGATGAATGAAACCTAGCAGGCATCTTCTTGCTTCTCAGAGAGAGAGGGAGAGATAACGAAAAAAAAAAAAATCGGCGATAGATTTTACTTTTTTTTTAATATTCTCTTTAGGGCCAAGTGCGTTTCGTGACGTTTAGACGGCACTTCAAAACAAGTGATCCAATTTTATGTGGCATCGTGTGTACATGCTGCGTGGTGATATTTTCCGGCGTCTAAAGAAAGCCCGCGAAATATGAAATAAAACCACGTGATTACGCTCGTGCGCTATCGTATTGCAGCGCGCTCCATCGTGCATCGAGCCTATCGCTTATCAGAGACGACGACGCTTCCTTTCGCTGTGCCACCGCCAAAGATGCTGACGCACTGTGAAGCCGATGTCTAGAGCCGCTGCCGCTTACTTCGCCACGGTCCGCGCGCACGGTTCTTTCGCACGAAGCGCGATTGAGAGTGCTGCAATACGATAGCGCACGAATGCACTCACGTGTCTTTATTTCATATTTCGCTGGCTTTCTTTAAACGCCGAAAAAATCGCCACGCAGCACGCCCGTGGCCACAAAATATTGGATCGGTCGTTTCTGAACCCTCTCTACAATTCAACGGAACGCACTTGGCCCTACAGGGACTATTAAACATTTTTCATAATTAATCTTAGATAATTAACTAATTAAGCGGATTATAAGAATACTCTAAGGAGCACCACATGACGGCAAACCCTATGCCTTTGGTTTCATTCAGCTGCGACTAACCACTTTCTTTTTTTAAATACTTGGCACAAGTTACGTGAAACACCCTGTATACAGTGGCGCAGCCAGAAATTTCGTTCGAGGGGGTGGGTGGGGGGGCTCATGTCGCAGCTAGGCATCCTCCTTATAGAATTTTTCGAGGGATCAACTACATCAATAATAACAACATTGCAATTGCCAAAGATGGTACAAACGAATTTTTAAAGGCTACGCACTGTCAAGACAAGTAAAATATGTATATTTTCATAGAAGAATATACTCGTATGTCCCGAAAATTGTCTTGAAGGGGAGTATGGTAGCGCGATTCAAAGACGGGACAAGAGAAGACACAAAGGGACACACACAGCGCTATGTGTGTCCCTTTGTGTCTTCTCTTGTCCCGTCTTTGAATCGCGCTACCATACTCCCCTTCAAGATGCATTACCAACAAGCCCACATTGCAACCCTCGTGAACTCCGAAAATTGTGCCCGAAATAACTGATATCGGTGTTTCCATGCTTTCTGTCCATTCAATAAGTCAAAAAATATCACACGAGCTTTAGAACTGTATCAGTTCGAAACCAGCAAAGCAGTGCATGCCGCTGATATGAAAAATGTAAAGGCCGTGAAATGAAGAAGTTCAGGACAAATATTTTAATGAAACTTTGTCATTCAAGAACCTTGTTTATATTTTCTACTGTCAGGATTGGGGGCTCAATCCCATCGCTCGTGATCCGTTGTCAAGATTGGAGTCGGGCATGAATTAGAAGGTAGCTGGCCCGTGCCGACGCTGAGGACGTTGATGAAGGGAAGGACTGCTTCTCATCGAGAACGAGGAATATGGGTTTATTTACAGTATTTATATCAGTCTAACATGACTGTTTGAGAAAGTACATCAGTCTAACATGACTGCTTGAGAGAAAGCCTCAGTCCAACATGACTGCTTAAGAAAAGTGTCTCAGTCCAACGTGACTGCTTAAGAAAAGTGTCTCAGTCCAACATGACTGCTTAAGAAAAAGTGTGTCGAGCATCCGCACAACAGCAGTTTTTAAACACTCGGTCCTCCCGCGATATAAGGCGACGCGAACGTTCGTTTGGTGACCGCAAACTAGCCGCCTCTCCGCAGGACGGTCTACACGCACAAATGCACACACGTTCGAAGGTCCGGAACCGACGTCAGAGGGGCCCCGTAGAACTTGGAGCTGTTCCGGGTAGCGCGTTGGGGAGTTTGCGAGCAATAGTTGGCCCGCCGAACTCATTCCGTCACAAAGTGGATTTAGTCACGCTGTGGCTAGAAGTTGGCGGCGACGCTCCCGGAATGCGGCCGTCACAGTTGCAAGTGGGTGGCAATCCTGCACTGCAGCTCGCCGCTCTTAACAGCGCCGGGATGCTGCCGCCATAGTCGCAAGTGGGTGGCAAACTTGCACTGCAGCTGGCCGTTCTTAACAGCGCCTCTATGGCCCGAAAAATCTCGACTGTCTAGCGTTGACCACCGCTGGGCAGGAAGAGAACGGCTGATGGTCAGGGGGTGATTGATGCCTTGGCTCGCAGCGACCACTTGTGTATTGATGTCACCGCCCCAAAACATCCAACAAGGACAGGCAACTGCAAAAGGAACCCCACAACACGGCTCTGCGCCGAGATGACGTACATTGGCTCTCACCTTAGACCCGCTAGGCTTCAAAAAAAAAAAAAAAAAAAAAACGTAAGTGCAGAAACAAAAAAAAATTGCTGCATTTCGCTATGCCAATTTCTGAAGCTATTTCGTGCTGACAAATTCTGCAATCATGGCGGGAATCCTGCTAAATGAGAGGAGATCTTCTTGGCTTAAAAAAATTACCACTAGTAACCCTAAAATTTAGGCGGGACACTCAAACGCAGAATTCAAATTAGTCTGCTCAAACCATCCACATTGCTATGCAACTTTCCCTTATTATATCTAACGGAGAAGTTGTACTCTTGGAGAGTGAGACTTCATCGGAGCAAGCGGCCATTTTTGTGTGACATTTGATTGAGCCACGTCAAAGGATAGTGGTCGGTCTCGAAGATGAACTTCGCTCCGTACAAGTAACATGACCACTTCTGGGCGGCCCAAACTAAACAAGCGCATTCCTTCTCTGAAGCGCTGTAGGCTTCCTCTCTTACATTTAGTTTACGGCTGGCATAGAGGATAGGATGCTCTTCGTTATCGTCGCCGACCTGACTAAGCACCACGCCCATACCGCTGTCGCTTGCGTCGCATTGAACTATGAATTCCTTTGTGTAGTCTGGCGCGCGAAGCACAGGACGAGAAACCAATAGCGTTTTCAAACTTTGGAAAGCGTTCTCTTTGTCCTTATCCCAGTGTACGTTACTCGGTGCTCAATTTCGGAGGGCGTCCGTTAATGGACTTGCCATTTGCGAGTAATTCGGAATGTACCGTTGATAGTACCCCACAAGTCCCAAAAATGAACGAAGGTCTGTTTTCGTGCGCGGCTGAGAAAATTCTCCAATGGTAGCTATTTTCAGCTCGGCCGGCCGTCTCATGCCTTGGCCGACAACATGGCCCAGATAAGTAACCTGTGAACAACCAAACCTACACTTTTCCGCTTTCATCGTTAAGCCGGCTTCCCTCAACCGTGAGAACACCTGTTTGAGGTGCGATACGTGTTGTTCCCAGCTGTCCGAAAAAATTGCTACATCATCAAGATAGGGCAAGGCGAACTCCTGCAAGTCGTTTAGGACAATATCCATTAACTTAGAGAAGCTAAACGGCGCGTTCTTCAGCCCGAAGCTGAGTGCGAGAGGGCGAAAAGTGCCTACAGGTGAGATGAATGCGGCATAGCGGCTGGCACTTTCTGAAAGGGGAACTTGCCAGTACCCCCGCACGAGATCTATAGTTGAAATGTATTTAACAGCGCTAACTCTTTCAATTCGTTCCTCAATGTTGGGTATCGGGTACAGCTGATCCCTAGTGATGGCATTTAACTTCCTGTAGTCAACACACGGACGAGGGTCCTTGTTAGGGGTTTCTACCAGTATTAGCGGTGACGTGTAGTCACTCTCAGCGAGCTCAATAACTCCCAACTCTAGCATGCGCTGTATCTCTGCCTCCATAATCTCTTTCTGTCTTGGAGACACCCTGTAAGGCTTTGATCTTACGGGTTCGGTTGATGTCAGCTCTATTTCATGCGTTATTAGTTCGGTTCTACCTGGCCGATCGCTGAATCTGTCGAGATATTCCCCTACCAGCCCTCTTAGCTCATCTAGCTGCTCCGGTCTAAGATAGTGCGAGCTTACCCAATGTTTTACCACTTGTTCCAGGCTGATTTCAGAGTTGGAAGTCGCCTTACACTCATTAAACTCGGTACTAGTGTCATCCTGCTCCATGATGGTACCAGTTAACGACTCCGCTCCGCTCTACGTACGGCTTCATCAAATTGCAGTGGTATATTCTCACCTCCTTCCTGCGACCGGGCATTTTCAGAGCATAGTTAGTATCTGAAAGTTTGCGCAACACTTTAACGGGCCCGTCCCAGCGAACTTCAAGCTTGTTCTTTCTTGAAGGTTTGAGGATCATTACCTGGTCTCCGGCGTTAAACGTACGAAGCCTCGCATTCTTGTCGTAAAAGAATTTGGCCTTCTTTTGAGCTACTCCCATGTTCTTTCCGACTAGTTCTTGGGTTGCGCTTAGCCGTTCCAGCAGATTTAGTACGTATTCAACCACTGCTGGACTCTCCCCTTTTTCCTCCCACATCTGTCTTAACATTTTCAGTGGAGAACGGAGTGTCCTCCCATACACTAGTTCTGCTGGCGAGAACCCTGTACCCTCATGTGGAACCGTTCGCAAAGCAAACAAAGTTGCCGGCAGACAGTTCTCCCAGTCCTCCTTATGCTCGTAACAGAGCGCACGCAAAACTCGCTTAAGCACTGAATGCCACCTCTCTACACTGTTTGACTGAGGGTGATAGACAGAATTGTGTGTTAACTTTACCCCGCACTTTTGCAAGAATGTGGAAGTCAGTGCGCTCGTGAATACTGACCCTTGATCCGCCTGAATTTCGGATGGAAACCCAACTCGTGCAAACACTGTCAAAAGCGCGTCTACTACTTCGGTGGAGCTGAGCTCTTTCAGAGGGATTGCTTCTGGAAACTTTGTAGCCGGACACAGCATGGTAAACAAGTACCTGTAACCTGATTTTGTTTTTGGTAGAGGCCCTACCGTGTCTATTACAAGTCGTCTGAAAGGTTCTGTTATTAAGGGCACTACCTTTGGTGGAGCTTTCCATGTCTCTCCTGGTTTACCCGAGCGCTGGCAGGCGTCGCATGATCTTACAAAGTTTTCTACGTCTTTGAAACAACCAGGCCAGTAGTATTCCATAAGCCGTCTCTCCTTTGATTTGTTTATGCATAGGTGGCCGGACCAGCCATTTCCATGACAGAGACTCAAAAGGTCCTCCCCGTACTTAGTAGGTACGACTAACTGATCTAAAATCCTACCCTTTCGATCTCTGTAGTGCCGATACAACAATCCTCCTCTCTCATGTTTCGTCACGTTGAGCCTAGCAATGCCTTCTTTAGCTGTGTGATGTAATTTAGCTAAGCTCTCATCATTCTTTTGCTCGGCTGCCAGTGACTCTCTATCCACACGTAAGAGCTGATCCAAGTTCTTTGATGCCGGTGATAATAACGACCCTGTCTCGCTTGCGTTTGCCTCAGCTTGCTCTTCCTGCAGGCTTGAACTTTGACACTCTAGTGCTACGCTCTAATTGAGCTCGTCAGCTGGCAGCCTCTCCTCCACTGATTTGTTGTCCCTCGGCCCTAGCTCGGATTCGGGTATAGAAGTTATACCTTTTTCTGCTTCCGCTGGAGCAGCTTGTGCATTGTCAGCCGAAAGCGACGCGATTTTACGAGCTTGGCCGCGGGTCAATGCCTGTACTATGCCCTCTCCCAGTTTAAGCCCTTTCTCACGCAGTAACTGATTAGAACGATTCGAAAAAATGTAAGGGTACTGCAGTGACAAAAATTTGGAAGCTGCAGCCTCGGTCACTAGCTCCCCGAATGGTCCACTGATTTTGACTTTGGCCATGGGCAGACACACGCTGTGTTCTTCTACAACCTGTTTGATCCATGCTACTTCTCCGGTGAAGTCATCTACCGTCACGTAAGACGGATGGACAATGTCCATCGTGCAGGCACTGTCTCTTAGCACTCGGCATGGTTTGCCATTAACTTGCAGGTCGGGAAGATAGGGGCTTAAAAGTTCCATATTCTCGCCTTTTTCCTCTACGCAGGAAAAAACTACGCTACGCTTCCCGCAGTTTACAGCTATATGTCCCAGTTTGTGGCATTTATAACAGCGGATCGGCCTAAAAGATTCGAATTTTCTTTTCCGTTCCTTTTGTGCGGTTTCCCCGTTAAGTTTCTCCTCGCTCTTTTCTGCGGGCTTTTCCTCCACGTCTACTGGCTCCGATCGTCTAGTCTGCGAACCCTTTTTGAACGGAAATGGTTTCCGGGATCCATTTCGACCGTCCCAATTTCCGTCCTCGGCGTTCAGCTTTCTACGGGTTGCGTACTCTTGGGCTAATTACAGCGCCCTTTCCACAGTGTGTACATTCCCTCTGTCTTGCAGCCACAGTTTCACAGCTTGGAAGATGGTTTTGTAAAACTGCTCTAGTCACATGCATTCAATGATCATGTCTCTGCTGTCGTACGCTTCCGCGCTTTTCAGCCACTCGACTAGGTTGGCCTTTAAGCCGTATGCAAACTCCGGATACCCCTCGCTATCTTTCTTGCCTGTGCTTCTAAACCATTGCCGAAAAGCTTCGGTTGAAAGGCGGTATTTCTTCAGAAGACTGGCCTTGACCTTTGCATAATCATATGCATCTTCCGCACTGAGTCTGGCGATTACCTCTGCAGCCTCACACGGCAACATAGACAGCAACCGCTGTGGCCATGTACTCGGACCGAAGTTCATCTTCTCGCAAGTCCTTTCAAAATTGCTTAGGAACAAGCCTATGTCGGTCCCCACCTCAAATGGCTTTAATAGCCTGTCCATGCGGTATGATTCTGCCTCACTTGATCGTCCCAGAGCCCCTTCACTTCCTTGAGACAACTGCAAACGTTTGCTTTCAAGTTCAAGTTGCATTTTCCTTAACTCGCGATCGTTATCGCGTTCCTCTCTCTCTTGTTCCTTTCTCTCTCGTTCTTCTCTCTTTTTCAGACGTTCAAACCCCATTTCAATTTCTTCCTCACTGGCCTGTTCGGAAGTTAGCTGCAATAATTCCGATTTTAGCATTTCCTTGCGTACATCTAGGCCCAGTTCCTCACCAACAATCAACAACTCGTCTCTCAGCAGTGTCCTTAACTCCATGATTGCTGCTTTACTGCCTTGGTCCTGCTCGCTAAATCTAGCTAGGAAAACACAACGTAGCTAACACTCAGCAATCTAGCTTCCCTACTGTTCCAAACAGAACAACCACAAAATGAAGCCTAGAGAGTCAAAGCAAGAACCAAGCACTCACCGCAGACACAGCACCACGTCGCAAAGTCCACCTCACCGCTGTCAGCCAGTTGTTAGGATAGGGGGCTCCATCCCATCGCTCGTGGTCCGTTGTCAAGACTGGAGTCCGTCATGAATTAGAAGGTAGCTGGCCCATGCCGTCGTCCAACTTATCCACGCTGAGGACGTTGATGAAGGGAAGGACTGCTTCTCATCGAGAAGGAGGAATATGGGTTTATTTACAGTGTTTACATGCAGTTGATCAGTCTAGCTTGACTGCGAGAGAAAGTACGTCACTCTAACACGACTGTTTGAGAGATTGTATCAGTCTAACATGACTGCTTGAGAGAGTGTGTCGAGCATCCGCACAAAAGCGGTTTTTAAACACTCGGCCCCCCCTTGATTCCAAGGGGACGGAAACGTTCGTCCAGTCATTGTAAACAGGCCGCCTCTCCGCGGGACGGTTTACACACACACACACGCGGGCGCGGGCGCGGGCACACACACACACACACACACACACACACACACACACACACACACACACACACACACACACACACACACACACACACACACACACACACACACACACACACGCACACGCACACGCACACGCACACGCACACGCACGCGCACACGCACACGCACACGCGCGCGCGCGCACGCACGCAGGTTCACGGTCCGAAACCGACATCACACGAATTTCGTAGAACTTGGAGCGGACCCTCACAGCGCGTACGGGTAGCCATTGTCCTGCGTCTTGGTCGGCGCGTGGGAAGGGGCCTCCGTCGACGTTCCCGCGGCAACTCCCCCACTCATAGCAGAACAGGGCGGCGTTGGTGGGTTCGGTAACAATAGTTGGCCCGCCGAACGCATTCAGTTACAATGGCGATTTAGTGACGCCGTGGCTAGATACCGATGGATCAACTACATCGTGCAGTTCCGGTGGTGCCGTGGTGATACCAACGCGAGGAATGACACTGCGGTTCAAGACATCGCATGTCACGACCTCAACGGCGGCAGAACTAACGGCCCTGCGTCGAGCACTGGAATTCATTGATTCTGAAAGACCCAGAAAATGGGCTGTGTTCTGTGATTCAAAACCGGCATTACAGTGCATGCAGTCAGTTCTCCTACACGGATGCCATGACCAATTGACATACGAAGTCGCGAAACTTTACCATCACGTCCAACAAAAAGGTCACGAGGTCGTTTTTCAATGGGTACCTGGCCATTGTGGAATCAGTGGCAATGATTCCGCCGATAACGCTGCTCGCACAGCACATCAAGAAGAGCACAGCGTTCCAATTCCGCTCTCGAGGACAGACGCCGCACGGCAGCTTCGACACCTGGCACGCAGTCTCACACTGACCGAGTGGAACTCGCCAAACTTACGACTTACACGACTGCATCGACTAAACCCCTCCCTGCAACTCCGACCACCACTCGGACTTCCTCAACGTGAAGCTACGCTTGTCTATCGCCTTTGGTTATGAGTTGCCTTCACAAAGGGATACTCTGCATTAATTGGAATGACTGACAGTGCAGCATACGAGGTCTTTGGCACCGAAGAAAACATCGACCACCTGCTGTGTCACTGTCCACGATACACCCAAGAGAGACAAGAACTTGCCAAAGCTTTTCAAAACTGGACAATCGGCCGCTTTCTGTGCAGGTGCTGCTCGAACACCGCCCCCATCGGCCATCGGCCCATAAAGCGGTGAAGGCGCTTTTGTGCTTCTTAAGGACGACGGACTTGTGCGACCACCTGTGACTATTAATGCAATTTCTGTTAGACTACACACGTCAGCGAACTCACCGCAATTTCCTTCTTTCCTTCCCTCCTCTCTCTCTCCCTGTTATCTTTGTTTCCCCTTCCCCATTCCCCCGGTGTAGGGTAGCCAACCGGACGTTATTCTGGTTAACCTCCCTGCCTTCTACTTATCTCTTTCCCTCCTCCTATAAGCAGAGTGAACGTACGCTTTTGTGGAGTACGATAGCTCTCAAATATAAGATCAGTTAATCTTACAAAAAAGATTTGTCAACACCACTTTTGTTTTTAGAGTGCAGTGCGTCCTTCATCACTCGTAAATAAATGTCTTCTCAGCCACCAACAGCAAGTACACGCGCACAGACGCATGGGCGTTCAAATACGTGCTCTGGCGCCAGGAAAGCTCATACGTCTCACGGGTACCATGAGGCGATTTCATCTCTATTGCCTTGTTCACTTTCGTAATTATTGCGTTGTTGGTGCTTTACCTTTCATTTTCATGCGACACTGTTTGGGCATAGCATCGCGCACAATTTTCCATTTACGTCTCCCTCTGAACTCGCGCTGGTGCAGTGTTCGGCAACCGTGCTTGCTCCAGCAGCTGCATGAAGAAGGCCCCGTGAGCAGCTGCAGCAAGAGCAGTGCTCTTGTCACAGGGGCATGCGTGGCAATAGCGGTCTCCGGTGGGAGGCGGTCGATTGCGCGAATTGGCCTCCGCGAGCGAGGCGGAAACTGGCGCAGCGCGGGGCAAGCTTCACGGCACGGGAATATGTCTGTCTCAAGGTTTGTTTGATTGTCCTCCATCCGACACATCGCCTCGCACGTGCGGAGAAGCGCCTTCCCCTCTGCGACGCGTCTTGCATTCCAGGCACCATCTCGTCGATTGAAGGCACCATGGTGCCGTGCTCGGAACGCGGCCTTTCGGCACCGCGGCCTATGCTCTAGTTTTTGCGATCAGGATTCGCAGTCTGATTTCCGGCACTGCCTCGAGCGCGAGTGGAATGCAAATAAGGTGCCGGCTGCTGAAACGGGACGCTCGACATCGATTTTTTTGTTCTCCTTCGTGCTCCTCTTTCTTCATATCCTCCACTTCAGCGCGCACACACATTCCCATACGCATACTTCTGCCCCGACATGTATAGACCTTCACACGAAACTTACGTTCCCTGCATTTGTTCCACAGACCGCAGGTGTGCACGAACGAGGCACGTACTGCGCACTCCCAACATCGGTTAGGTGACACGGTGACTGAACACCGACTCCCCGACATTCGGTCGTCGTCTGCATCTCTAAAAGGACATAAGTAGTTGGAGTTCGGGTTTCTTGGAGCTTCTGGGAACGCACCTTTTATTTTTATCTTTCCGCTTTCACTTGACATCACTTCCGATACGTGCACCGCCTAATTGAACTGTGCCCATGCTTTGTTCGAGTGCAGTGGATTCACCGGTCTGTACCCGCTCACAAGGCACCGCTAAGGCAAGTCATCCAGGAGATCATGTAGCATAGCCGCTGCCGTTTCTGCAGTTGTCTGCAGCAGTCGCACTAGTCTTTCACGAACAATTTCTCTGGAGCTCCGCGCATGCAGTTGCTCCTATTCGTGGGTCGGACATTCCCGGCAGCTTCACTCTCCGTAAGGAGGTTGCGTCCAGCATGATACGAATGGGCGTCGCATTAATTAATGATGTCAGGGCTACGTAAATGTTTGGGGCGCAATAACCCCTGTCTGGTTGATTGCCCTACCCTTTCTTTCTCTGTCTCTTGTCTATCTCTCCCAGATACCTACATAAATATTCATACGTGCAATCATACGGGCTGAACCTCAGCCGATCAAGGTTTGTCTTGGATTGCCATGGTGCACGGGGCCCAACAGCGAAAATTATGGCTAATGCTCACGATGGGTAGTGAGTAGTTGCCATATTGCAATGGAAGTACTCAACACACACATCAGGCATTCTTATGGTGAGACTTCCAACTATTTCTCTTCCCCGCCAGAAGGCCGACTGCGTACATGTTTGCTTCAAACGATAATGGCTTATCGCATCTGCCTCACATCAAGTTTTACGCCTGCGACGAGGTTCTTGGTTCCTCCTTGGTGCCTGGCTTAGCCTCAAGTTAAGCTTCGTCAAGTAGCTTCAAGTTAAGCTGCGTCCGTCCACGTCCTGTCCTTCCTTAATATCGTGTTTGTAAAACTGAGCGCAATATAACCATGAACGTTCACCAACTAGCCCCCTTCATTGCTTTACTAAATATAAGCTTCCAGTACCAGGGTTGCGGGCAAAAGCAGCACTCTCATTATTAGCTCTCAGCGCTACAAGGTATGCGAAGTCCCCGTTCACATTTATACTGAAGGTTCGGCCACCGTATACACAGGTCTTCAGAATTTATTATGTTCCTTGCAAATGACGCCACCATAAGGACGACTCCCCGGAAAATACTGAATGCTGCGGTGATTGCTGCAATTCGTGCGATTCGTCGTAAACCGCCTCCAAAAGTAGCATCTTCGATTAGTCTAAGACGGCTCTACAGTGCTTCCCTCTTTACGCTTCTCCTTGCTTTTCACGTGCCCACCTTCGCCTTGCTATGACGATGTAGTTTGTGAATCGTGGGGATCAGGTTCTAAACAAGACAAACAGGTTATGGGAAGACGGATACGAAATGATCAGCAGTGGGTGAACAATGAAAGCCTCTGCCTGGAGCCCACAGTTCGAGAAGGGGATTTGTCTTTGACTGTGCATGCTTTCATTGGTAGAACTTATACTGGGTGTTTCTACAGAGACTTCAAACAATATTTAACAAACAGGTAGCCACTCTGAAATAAAAGGACGGTTCCTTCGGAGACATGGCGTCAACGTTGCTGACCACGGGGTGACGTGTTATACGGGATAATTAGTCGCTAATTTAAAAAAATAGGACAATTAACTTTTAAACATTAAGTTCCAGCGGGCTCCTCGTAATTGGAAAATTGAAGCTAGCTCTCCTTACAAGCCTAACAAACTTTTGGATCTCGAAAAATGCGATTACCCGCCAAACTGTGGCACGACGAATTTCAGACATCAGAACCCGCGAAACCGAAACTGGGAGGGTGCAGCGAGCGCAAAGCCGCGCCCCTCGAGGTGACGTTAGTTGCACTTTGAAATATTGTGAACGCGGATTAAATCACGAATCCGCGACCTCAAAGAGGTGCGGCGTAATGTTAACGCATTTCTCTCGCACTTACTGCGAAATTGCGACTGAATATTTTTTTCTGTAGGCACGTGTGCCAGAACTTTGGAATGAAATCCATCCAGTAGCGCTTGAAAACATCAGCATGTTCTAGTAAGTTGAATAATAGTTGTGGCACAGGCCATCCTTACAATTTTACAGATCTCTGCTCTTCTCCAAATAATGTTGACGGCAGCATGATTTTGAATACACGGATAGCGACTGCGCAGACACGGAATCACAGCTTAGCTCAGCTGGCTTTGCTTCCTTTGAGGGCCTTCCCGTCCGCGTTCCGAGAGACATTCCAGGCATTCAGCCTTCGGACGCTGCTCCTCGGCGCGCCGCTCAATTCATTAGCAATTCACGTGTCGTCCGCGGCGCTGTAAGAGCCCTCGGCGCTTGCTCGGCGTAATGCAACATGAGCGCCCACAATGTCGTACGGGTGCTGCGCCAGTCCGTCGCAAACCATTCAAAGCCGCTGAGAAGACGGGAAAGGCTCCAGGTGCCTCTGTCCCAAATGAGGTTTCGAGGATCCGGTGAGACGGGGAACATCGCGCATAGTGCCCACATTCGCCGCCTGAATGGAAGGAAGCTCATCGCCGGCGAGCCCCGCTGACGCTGTTCCGGTGGGTGGCGATGACAGCCGGGAGAGCACGCCCGCGGGATCCTGGCCCCAAACACAGTTGGAGGCACCGCGAGGCGTCGATCCACACTGCGCTGTCGTGCACTTTTCCGTTCTAAGCAAGTGCGCGCACCGAGAAATGACCGCGTCCATTATTTTCAAGAGTGTTGTCGCAGCACCTGGGCTTTGGCTGAAGAGAGCACGGACTCGGAGCTATCGGCCTTCACCGATCTCATTTTCGAAGACGCGCGCACAGATATACAACGCGTACGCTCGCACGAAGATGTTCTGGAGCATTCTGTGGATGCATGCATGTTCGGCCGAACCGTGCTCTCTTGAGCTGCTACCACCTGTTGTCACGCGTCTCTCTGTTCCAGACGGGCTGGAGGGGACCTGCATGTATACGGAGGCGAACAACACCTGAACGAATTGTCAGCGATCGGGTCGTCCCCGCAGGAATAAGTGACATCGTTGACGATAGGTAATTGCACGGGACCACTTGTTTGGGCTGCTCGTGTAATCACAGTGGCAAAATTATTTCACGTGTTTTTACTGTATGTCCGGTAAACATTTCAGAAAGGAGGTGTGAATGTGATCGATAGACGTACGGCTTGTGGCATTCAACAAAGCACTCGTTACATGAGAGGCAAATAAATCGCTGCGAATGATATTAGTAATTTTAGAGCATGGGGGTGCCTTAGCTGAAACTGTAATGTTTGCGTAACATTTTGCATTGGCCGTGCGCTTTTCTGAACTGATGTTGACGAGAGACGAAAAAGAAATGTTATGTCAAGCTGTTTTGGTAGCTTACGCCTTAGAAATTGTAAACATGTCAATGAGTAAGCAGGTCTTACCGTGACCATAGATTTGATGACTCAAGGTCGTCCCTAATTTATAAAGTCTCTAGTAATTATTCACGCTGTGACTAATTAAATATCGCTGGCATTATCACCAAGCACTGTACACCTGTAGTAGAAGGCAAGTCCTTGGTATTCGAGTAGTTGAAGGAGGCATACAGAAATCGCTTTCAAGTCTTAACTGATGGCTCGCTTGACGTGGAACGCGACGCTAGTATACAGCTAGTACTGCGGCGTTTTTGATACCATGCCATGAGACCTCATGTGCTGCCTGACTAGAGCACAGTGTTTCTACGACGATGAGCAAACGTCGCGATTAAAGCTGCCTGAGGAAACTTAAATCTTACAAAGCGTGTCCGGTTGTGATATTAACTTTGTGCAAGCAGCCAGAGCTGCAGGCATTCCTCAAATAAGGTAACTTCTACTAAATAGTTTCTTATTCTCTCCCATTCATTTATTCTGTTGTATTGCCATGTGTAGCATTTCTTGTATTTTGGGCCCCCTGTATTCATGTCCAGGAATTCTGGACATTCTCGTTTGGAACTTCACGACAATGCACAAGTGTAACTCAATGAGGGAAAACAATAATTTTTCAAAATATCGGCCGAACATCAAAAAGTTTCAAGTGACTACAACGAGAGGGTAGTCCCGTCTAACAACTTATGCATTTATGTCACTTATAGTCGGAACATTGGTGGTGCGTTCAAGCAGTGTTTTGGTCAGGGATGGGCGGTGAAGTCACACGACAGGAGCAAATCGTTTTGCCCGCTCCCGGCAGAGGGCACATAGACATGAAAGACATGAAAAAGCGCCAAATTTAAACCGTAAAGCGATTTATTATAACTGATGTCGGAACGGTAGTAGTGGAGGGAGTGTTATGCAGTCTGTTTGCACGCGCAGGCTTTCTAGAGGCAACCGAGACGGCAGAGAGTGATTATGCGAGTGCACGTCTTGGAGCGTGCCTGTACATGGTACGCGTGTATGTGTGCGCGTGCGTCTGCCTCCGTGTTTGCTTTTTCATGCGCACGAGTGCGTGTATATGCGTGTTTGAGCCTTCGCGGCGTGTGGCCATGCCTGAATTTGCGTGTGCGTGCGCGTGTACGTGCGTCTTAGGATATGTGTGCGTGCGCTTGCGTGCTTGCGGAGCATGCATGGGCGCGTGCGAATGTGTACGTATGCGAACGTGTGTGTTCGCCTTTCGGCATGCATGCGTGCGAACAAATGTGTGCGCGTTTGTGTGCGCATGGATGTATGTGCGTGCGTATTATGTGTGTGTTCATATAGGAGGTTCAGAGGGCGGCAGAAAGGTAGGTGGGCGGATGAGATTAAGAAGTTTGCAGGGACAACATGGCCACAATTAGTACATGACCGGGGTAGTTGGAGAAGTATGGGAGAGGCCTTTGCCATGCAGTGGGCATAACCAGGCTGATGATGATGATGATGATTATGTGTGTGCCTGTGTATGAGTGCGAGGCAGGGGGAGAGAGTGTGTGCGTTTGTGCGTACGAGTGTGTGTGTGTGCGTGCGTGCGTGCGTGCGTGTGTGTGTGTGTGTGTGTGTGTGTGTGTGTGTGTGTGCGTGCGTGTGTGTTTGTGTGTGTGTGTGTGTGTGTGTGTGTGAGCGAACATTTTCCTGCTTACACCTACTCTTTGAAACAAATGCAATGTGGACATCATTTAAATCTATATTGATACCATGAGACAAGAGCGAGTAACACTGCATTCATAGCATCATCTCTTTCTGAAAACGAAACCGACAAAAAAAAAAAGCGCCTGTGACGTCAGTATTGCCGCCCTTGATCGGCACGGCCCCGTGAGAAGCGGCTAAACGGTTCAACTTAGTTATCTTGCTTTCGTCGGTGGCAGCGCAATGTCTTGAGGGCAATGACGCGCTATATCTGCACCATCATTGAATCATGTATCGTTTCTGTGACCAAGCAAGCTTTCAGCAGCGCATGTTCGCTGTTCCATTGATATTTCAACTTTAAACGGCTTGTCTTCGCAAAAGCAATGTGAATAAAAACCCAGAGTCGTCCGGCCGCAAGCAACATGCTTGCAGAGCCGTGGAAGCGGTCAGGGTGACGATCTTTTTCTGCGTCAGTTAGGCTTTCACAGAGCGCCTAAGCGTGTACGCTTAGTTCGGGCCCAACTCCGACGCGGCCTATTCAAATACATGCACAACGCAGAAACGCTTTCCTTAAGTAACCCCTGGACCGATTTTAATGAAATTTGTTGTATTTGAGAGAGAAAGTTGTTTTATAGTGACTGTTGGAAGCGTTATATTGATTTAGGGCCTGAATTTTGCTATCAGAATTTTCAAATATTTGAAAGTACAAAAGAAGAATATAGAAGCAAGAAGTTTAAAAATTAATAGCTCTGCATTAAGAGCAGATATCGCGGTTGCGTAAACGGCATACATTAGATAATTCAAAGCGGACAACTTCGATATCTCAGTTTATATTTTACGTGAATTAATTACGTTGTGTACAAGGGTTCTGCAAAAGCTGTATTTCGATGTTATTAATTTTTCAAAATTTATGTGTAAGATATCAATGTTGTCCGCTTTAGATGTACTATTCGATGCAATTCACAGAATTGTAATATCGTTTTTCAATGCTGAGTTAGAGTTGTGAACTTGATAGTCTCGTTTTCTGAAAAGTTGCATTTTTTGCCAATACTTAATAAAAAATTCACGACGTAAATAAAAAGTTCTAAAACTACAATCACTAGACTTTAAGTTTTTATTTTAAATGCAGCAAACCTCGTCAAATTCGGTGCAGTGGTTGCCGAGAAAAACGAATTATCCTTTTACATGTATTTAGATAGGAGGACCCGAACTAAAGCTTCCTCTTAATTGCAAAATTTTTCTTCTTAGCGCTTCTATAGACATCCTACACCTAACTTAGTGCATGCGCAAGTGCGCTATAGACACATGTTTTCTCTCTTTCTCTCACTCCACATTCCCCTCCCCACGTGTAGGGTAGCAAACTGGACTCAGTATGGTTAACCTCCCTGCCTTTCCTTCTTCCCTCCTCTCTCTCTTCTTAGCGCTTACCGGAGCATGTTTAATAAACATATCTTCGCTCAGCTACACAATCTCGAAGACGGGCTCCAAACTACTCATTTGCTTTAGCCACCCAAGAAGAATTATTTAAAGTTAATTAACGCAGCTTCGTGAATTACACACAAAACTGCTCAACTTACTCCGTATCCGGAGGTTACCATCTGAACACTCGAATGGTAACAATAATGTCAGGAAGATTTACATTGGTCAATTTCTTAAAATTTGGTGCCGTTTAAACATACCGCCGGTATATCCATGGTGCAGTAGGCTTCTGATAAAGCAGGTGCGAATGCTTGGAGAGGTTTTCTTGACGAAATTCAAGTTCATGAACTTAGAACGCATGTGCCCAACCATGCACCTCCGTCTTTGCAATGTATTCTCCTACATTTTGCAAGCAACGCGTCAGCGCCATGGTACATCACTAAAGGCTTGCGGGAACATTTTCCGCTTTCGCGGTTAGATTTCTGATCATTGGTGACGTCAGGCTTGGTTTCCTGGAGTTATTAGGAATGAAAGGAGCACATACTTAGTGACCCAAGCAGGCAGACTACTTCAGCCACTGGATAGGCATAAAATAGATAGATAGATAGATAGATAGATAGATAGATAGATAGATAGATAGATAGATAGATAGATAGATAGATAGATAGATAGATAGATAGATAGATAGATAGATAGATTTGAAATCGCTGAGGTGTAGGCAAATAATGCTATTCGCCTTAATAACAGCCTGCCTGGGAGAGAGCATTGGATATTTTTTTCAGTAATTCGTAACAGATGGGGCAGTGCAGACCCTATTTGGGTTGGAACGGAAAATACTGAATTTTAGGGTGACCGCTTTGTGCCAAATGGATGAATTGTTTAAGGTTAATTGTAATAAATTAAGTTTTACGAGCAAAAACCACAATATGATTATAAGGCACATCGTAGTGGTGGCTCCCGATTTATTTTGACCACCTGGGTTTAACTTTCGCACAATGCACGGTGTGCGAGCGTTCTTGCGTCCCCACACAAATGCGGCCGTCGTGGCCGGCAATCCATCCGACGCCCTCCGGCTTCGCAGAGCAACGCCAAAGTCAATGCGTTAGGGTGGCTAGAAGTGCGAGGAGCGAAAACCGGCCTCTTCAAGCTTGTCGGGATGCGCGATCCCTTCAAAGTGGCACCGGGGCACTGTCGTCCGGGACGCTGGGTGAGCCGAAAGTTGGGAATTAGGATTTGATTTATCCAACACGCGTAACAAACCGAAGGCGCCAAAGAACGTCCCCGGAATGACGTATGCGGATGACATTCTGCTACTGGGCGGCCAATGTATAAGAGATTGACAGACACTTGCGAATATTTGTGGCAACGCAGCGACAAGTGTGGGCCTCAAGTTTAGCACAGAGAAATCGGGAATTATGATTTTTAATGAAAAGACGAGTAATTACGTGGTGTTAATTGAAGAGCGAGTGATACCCATATTCAAAAAAATGTAAATACCTGTGCGTATATATAAACGCAGGAAAGAATCAAGCAGCCACCACTATAACTTGAAACTAAAGGGGAAGCTGAATGCAGCAACAATCAAACTTAGAGTGCTTTGGGGCCACAACAATTACGAGGCGGTGCGTGGAATCTCAAAAGGAGTCATGGTGCCAGCGCTAACATTCGCAAATCCCATTCCGTGCGTAAAATCGGATATCTTGTCGGGGTTGGAAGTTAACCAAAGATCGGTAGATGGGTTGACTTTGGAGGCCCACGGTGTAACCCCGAATGAGGCAGTGTAGGGTGACATGAACTGGTGCTCTTTTGAAGTCAAAGAACAAAATTAGTTTTGAAGAAAGACACCACAGGAACGTGGATGCGAATAAATGGGTGGCTAAAGTGCACAAGCACCGGTACCGGAAAATCACGGACACAGAAGGGAGGAACAGGTCAAGAAAGCTGGCAAACAAGTATACGGTAACTGAAAGTGTAAGTAGATAACCAGGGGTCATCGGAAAGGAACTGAGAGAAACAGATACAGCGAATTGGATGCAAAGAATGCAAACAAAAAAGGACTATAGGGAGAATTACAAGAATTGGAAGAAATAAATTACAAGGGAAAACATGTACGATAACACAAAGGGCAGTCTCTTGCTATTTGTGGCTCCAGCTGACTGCCTAAGGAGAATGTCATACCGGAGCAAATATTCGCAACAAGATGAGGAGTATGCATGCTGCAGCCAAAATCCGGTGCACATCCCTCAGCACATCCTTACGGGATGCGACGGCATTCACCCAGTGAGACCCGTAGGTAATGTACACCCGGCCACAAAATATTACGGACCATTTAATTTGAGAAAAAGCTGAAAATCTCTGCAGCATCACAACGCAGCCCGGTGTTTCCGTTTCGCGCCTCAACTAGAATATGCTAAATTGTCGCATACAGTTTTACTGACTACTGCTACAGGCTGCTCGGGAATTGAACGTTTTCTGAGATCCCGTGGTCCGTAAACTTTTGTGGCCGGGTGTACACTTTCCAGAAGCGCTTGGATTTAAAGTGGACGTAAGCATCAATCGGTCAGCCGTCGAGATAAGCAAGAAACGTTTGAGTATCGTTAAAAAAAAAGCTGGGAAGAGATTGATACGACCAGATCCGCTACAGGAAATGTTAAAATGAAAAACGCATATAGCATACCAGATTAAATCAAGCAGGCAATGTGACTATTAATCACCGCCCCGTCGCAAAAGGGATGCCAATAATAATAATAATAATAATAATAATAATAATAATAATAATAATAATAATAATAATAATAATAATAATAATAATAATAATAATAATAATAATAATCAACAAGCACCAAATTTAAACCGGAAAGCGATTTATTACAGGTGGTATTGGGACGGTAATGGCATAGCGAATGTCATCCAGACTGTTTGCACGCGCATGTTCTTGAGAGGAAGGAGGGAGGAAAGAGAGTGTATATGCATGTGTACGTCTTGAGGCGTGCGTGCACGTATACTTGTATTTGCGTGTGCGAGCAAATTATTGTTATCATTCGAGTGTTCAAAGGGGTAACCTCTAGATACGAAGTTGAGCAGTTGTTTGTGTAATAAACGGAGCTACGATAAATAACTTTTCAGTAATTGATCTTAGGCGGCTAACGCAAATGGGTAGTTTGGAGCCAGTCCTCAAGATTGTCTAGCTGAGGGAATAAATTTTCATTAAACATGCTTCTGTAAGAGTCACGCGAACAAATGTTTTGCTGATAAACTCTGAAAGCATAACTGACACAGAATAAGAGCGCCCGTAAGGGCGACCTGACCGCGCCCAGCCTTTTGTAGAGAGTATTAGACTTGGGGGACCCTAACGGCTTGGGGACCCAAGAAAATTGCCGGCCGCAAGTGCTCATGCGCAGAATCCAAGCCAGCCTTGTGTTCTTGCGTTCGCGTTGACCCAAGACCGAAAAATGGAAAACTAGCGTGGGTCCCCAAGCTGTCATGAGTCTTAAAAAAGCATACTCAGCTCGTAGTACTAACCCAGTAGTTACGTCTATTACATCTTACTGTGTGCCCCTTTTTGCTCAGAAATGCGTTCTGTTTGTTTTCACTTGTAGGGAAAGCTTTTCTTCTTTTTTTTTTCTTTCAAGCGCCATTTTATTTTCCCCACTGCGGCGTCCTGAGCGCTCGACCCAATGCTGTCTGCGTTTGACCCAATTCTCAAACTCCGCTGCTCCTCTAAGCTCAAAAGCAGCCTACGCAAAGCGGCTTGGGGACCCAGAGTCTTGGGTCCCCAATTCTAAAACTCTACAGTGGTATCGCTTCGTGAGCATGTTCGTTGCAGCCAGTCCGCTTTCGATATATAGTATTTACGTTGTTTTTTCGAAGGCAAGCAGTTTAAAATTTTTAATGTAGATACAGCAGGGAACGTGTGCCGCCGAAAGCTTGCTTGGCGTGCAATCGGAGATCGTTGTTCAGCGCGTTCGTTCGGTTACCGGCGCGCGCGATTGGCCTACTCCGCGCCGACGTCGCCAGCCGCGGGGCGCGGCCACGTTTTTGGTGACGCCAAAATGACGACACGCTCCTGTCAATCATCATCCAACGCGAGCGCGTCGTCTGCTAGGCGGCGAACCCGACGGGAGTTGGGAAGTTTGGAGCGATCATACGCTCGTGACGAGACAGGCTTCGCATGGCGCGTCTGGTGGAGTGGATTGGATCCAACCGGCGGCTGCGGCTGCGGAATGGCACGTTCGGACCCAATCCACAGTTTAATTCGAGAAAATGGCGCTTCCGTTGGGCATAAAGTTTCATACAATAATTACTACAGTCAGATACAACATAAGAAAAAAGGGGAGGCCCCACCCAGATGACCGGAGCGCGACAGCCGATTGCCGCCGCGACTAAAATAATCCCGCTCAAAAAATCGTGCTTCTGAAACGCGCAATTCTAGGTATAAATAAAGACTTTTGTATTTTGATGACTGGTTTAGTAGAGCAGCAAGTGTTACTACTGCCCAGGCAGACACAGAACCGTTGTGAGCCCCATCGCACGTCGGTGCTGAAGTAAGCTATGAGGCAATATAGACTCGATGTTTTGCAGTCAAGGGAACGCCAAACGGAATTGGGTTTCTGCCATCAGGCGGCCCTTGCACAACGATACGAAGTGTTAGCCCCGAATCTTGCCCGCCAGACATATTTGCGGAAGTTGAGTGCGGGCAATAGCGGCCTCGGACATAGCTAGAGCGCTTACTTGAACTTGCAGTACGACTAAAGCAAGTTCAAAAGCACGATGGCGTCCTTGCGAAGCTCGAGCCAACGTCGCCGTGAACGTAAGTAATTCGCCTACTTACTTAATAAATTGGGCGTCTGCTTTATCTCTGCACAACAGGCACGCTTGAACTCGTCGATCTCGTGAGCGTGCGCTGGAGCACCACCGTTCGTGCTCATTCGGCATTCTCGCCTCGATACACAAGACGCAGCTAGCTGACAGTTGCGAAGGAAATCCCAGTCGAGGCATTTGTCGCATCGTCCTAGCTGCGGCCCTAAGATGAGTTTGCGCTGCAGCATGCCCCGACGTTAGTGAAGCGCTGCTAAAAAGCCGCAGCCCCGGTAGCCTTTCGCGTGACGGTCGCTACCATTTCTTTCGACTTGAACGCACACGTATCATTACAGGGGTTAACCTAGTGGTGAAAGAGAAGCAGCGACTAGGAATCATGCTTAAACACCGTGCACAGCTGTGCAATAAACTGACATATGTAGGCGATTTCTTCTAATTAAGGTGCAATCCATGTTAAAGCGTCCCATGTCGCATAGCTCGTGGAGAAAACCGCAATTGTACCATGTCGTTGGATTGGAGGGTAAAGCCGAAGTCACAAGGCTTTTCGTTCGTTAGTGCTCTTTTCCATTGGTCAGTCCCCATTGCTAATAATATACAGGGTGTTTCAGCGAACACATTCAAAAATTTTTGAAGGTTGCCTGTGGCAGATAGCTCAATTCTAGTTCATGAGGCCGTAAACTCGAAGCGGCACACATCACTTGAAAAAAAAAATTGAAATGAAAAATTGACTAATTAACGAAAATTCGCTAATTCTCTTTTAAATAATTACTGTACGATCCATATTACAATTTACAAATTCTATCCTGGAGTTCACAAGGCGGATCCACTTGGAACGAATTCTCAGGGCGACATCAGTTTCAAGATTTTCATTCCCTAACTTCGCGGAGAAATGCATTCGCGTTGCAGTTGTGTGCTTCATTGCATAATACGATATTTTCTTCCCAAATTAACAAATTAAAGAAATTGCCGCGCGACTTCTTTCGCCGCGGGCTTCTTTCGCGCTCGGGAAAACATTTTTATGTAGCACGTATTCAACAACAGAAAGTTGTATCGAGAGTTTTTCTTGTCGCTCTACAATTTTCTCATTGACACTTTTCATCTAATTATAATTCTTGAGAAACTGATTAATTAATCAGTACTAATTATCAAATTACGCGGCATTAAAAAAGTAATTTGAGTGCCTCCAAGCGACGGCAAACAACATTACCTTGGTTCTGGCCAGCTGCGTTGCATTCGCATATTTTTAAACTCTGGCTAAAGTTAGCGGGGACAGCTTGTATATATATATATATATATATATATATATATATATATATATATAGAGGGTACTGCGCTCCCTGCAATAGAACCCGGATAGGTGGGGATGGATTGTAGTTGTTCATTGCTGGGTGGTCGCTTTTCAGTTTTCGCACATCTCGTAGCACGTAGGACTCGAGGAATTTCCGTAGCACACAGCTTCAAGGTAAGCGAAACCTAACAAAATAAAGCAACAAACGACCGCAGGCCACGTGCACGTCACGAAAGCGGCTCTTTACCTTTGGTAGCTTGCCATTCATCACGCTTCTATGTTAAATAATTTACAAGTAGCGACACAATGTAGGTGGACTTTTCTGCATGGTTGTCATAACGACGAGTGTGCTCGTAGAATGGAACAAAGCTTAGCGTAGATTCCCCACTGTTTCTTTTTAATTTTTAATTCGGTATCGCTTCCATGCACTCACAACCACGCAGCGAGCTAAGCAACTTTTAATGGAAAGAGAGGTCGCCCGCAGGCTTCTCGATTTACTCGATATCTCGATTTCTCGATATCGCTACGTTAACCACTTGCTTCTATGTGAAAGTAAGATGCGGGTGTCTGAGAATAATTTTTTTTCAGAGCGACACAGTGAGGCCAGTGATTTAGTAGACAGTTTTAGTTGGGCGTCTGCAACCACCCACGTACGCAGCGCGCAAGGTGGTGTGTACGTAGCGAAGCACGCGCGCACGATACGGCAATAGTTGGCCGGACGGAAAAGTTGAGAGAGGGATTGCTGACTTGCACGGGCAAGAGCCGGTAGTGTGCTACTCGGCGCCACCACATCCCAGCTTCTGAAACTGGGTAGCCAACATCAGCCGCCACGAAGTCAAACCACAAGCTAGAATCATATCTTTGGCAAGAGCGATATCGAAAAATATGTTCTCGTGTACACGCGAGAACACGCGAGAACGTCCCGCGAAGCCGGCAGAGCCCGCAGCGGACGCTATACAGGGGCTGAATCTTATAACGGTTCGGTTGGGGAACCGCTCGTTTGGCCTAACCTGATTGGCCAAAATTTTGATTACGTCACAGGTCTTCAGAGGCAGCGGGGCAGTATCGCAATTTATGAATACGCCACGCATCTGTCAATCATCCTCAAAGTGAACCGGTCGTAGGAACCGGCGAAGGGGTAGTTCGCTTTGGGTTCCGTTGCTGTGGCTTGGCTGTTGGCTTGCGACCCTAGCCAGTGGGGGGAAACTCCCCGGTTTCGGTGGCAGAGTTAATTGGCGCCATCTCTGTAATGTGCGAACGCAAAAATCCGTTTCCCTTGCATGGCCTCGTAGATCGTCGCGCGCACGCGCGCCGATCCAGGTGCTCTAGCCCTTCCCCCTCCCCAACTCCTCTCCAATCGCCCTCCCTCGTTACTACCCTCGCAACTCCCTCACCTTCGACTATCTCCGTGCGCACGCCGAGCGGCCCCGCCGGCCCGGAGCCAGCTCAGCCCGCTGCATGACGTTTCATGTTTCGTTATCTGCTGTTATCGCGAAGCGTGCGCTGCTGTGCGTTGACCGGCGTGGCTAGATTTCGTCAGTTTCGTGGTCCTCGGTAGCTGTGTGCATGTGCTCCGCGATGTTTCACCCGTTTCACGACTCGTAGCGCTCGTGCATCGTGGAGTGGCGCACAAATACCTCAAAAACAAGCCCTGCAAGGTTGTTCCGGTGCCTAAAGACAACAGGTGAGCGCTCAGACCCAAGGTCATCAGAAGGCGCATGTAGACGAACAAAGTCCTGTCCATTTGTGTGCTCCATGAGGCTCCGGACGTCGTTGCGCCTTGATTGTGCTACACTTCCCTCTTACCGGTAGAGAAAGCTGACAAATATATGTTCCTCCTCATTGTCACCTGGTCTGTGACTTGTGTTTTTCTGTGCCAAGTCTCATTCTGCAACTTCAGTAACCTGCCCAGCTTTCCATACCGCCCTCAGTGCTTTTTCTGTGTATCACGTTCTACAAACGTACTAACAGCTAAAAATTACTGTTAGTGTTTGTGTACTATCTCAGTAACCCCCGATGGGAAAACCGCGCGAACAACCTTCATGTGTAGGCATGATACGCTTTTTTTTTTTCTTCTGGAAAGCATGAGCATTGCAAGTGTCCTACATGCAGATTTTTGCAGTTCGGGTTTATTATACAAAGGAGTGCCCAGTAGGTACGACTTAGTGCCTTAAGTGACGTAATTTTGTTGCTAAGCATTGCTTTCGGGTCGAAAGAAAGGTCGTGTTGTTGGCTTATTTTACCTGGTCTTTGATTGAGGAATAAGCCTTTCTGCGAATGTTTTCTATGTGCTGCTGCAAAAGCCGACTACCTTCTGTTCACCTTGCCACCGTTACTCAAGTTGTGGCCAAGTGCAAAGTAATGTGATAATGTGTTTTCAGTTTTTATTACAATGTTATTTTTTTCTGCCATGTTCTTTAGAGAGAGAGAGAGAGAATGAAGAGGAAAGGCAGGGAGGTTAACCAGATATGAGTCTCCGGTTTGCTACCCTACACTGGGGATGGGGGATAGGGGTTAGAAAAATGACAGAGAGGAAAACGCAAAAAAAGAAAAAAAAAACACGCACACATGGAGGCACACACACACAAAAGGCGTTCCAGTTAAAGCCGTTCACACACGCCGGTAGATCGCAAAAAGCGCAATAGCGCTTGCACGGCCTTCTTCTGTGACGGTAGGTCCTTTCGATGTTGTAGAATTCTTTTTTCGGATAGCGCTTGGTCGTCCAGTTGGTCAAGTTCGTGGCGAAGGCATGCCCTCTGTGTACTGTACTGCGGGCAGGCACACAAAATATGGCCAATTGATTCTTCATGGCCGCAGTGGTCCCAGGTTGGGCTGTCGGTCATCCCTATGCGGAATGCATAGGCTTTAGTAAAGGCAACGCCCAACCAAAGTCGATATAAAAGCGTGGCGTCTCTACGGCGAAGCTGTGATGGCGCTCGAAGACTTAGTGTTGGATCAAGTGAGTACAGTCGCGTGTTTCTTAAATGTGGCTCATTCCATTGCGACGCGGTGCACTGCCGAGCAAGCAGGCGGAGCTTCCGTGCTGCGTCAGTTCTAGAATGAGGAATTGGGACGTGGCGCTCCTCAGTATGGGCTGAGCGGGCAGCGTGATCCGCCCGTTCATTGCCGATAATCCCGCAGTGACTTGGAAGCCACTGAAAGGTTATCTCATGGCCTGCTTCACTTATATGTTGCAACGTCTCTGTAATGTGGAATATTAGTTGTTCGTGTGGTCCGCGTCGTAAAGGTGACAGTAGAGACCGCAGTGCCGCCTTCCAATCGCAGAATATTGTCCATTTATGTGGTGGTTCATCACCAATGTGATGAAGGGCAGTAAAGAGCGCTGCGAGCTCTGCTGCCGTCGATGTTGTCGCGTGGGTCGTCTTAAATTTGATTGTTCTTTAAATTTGTTTAGCAGTAATCAACATGTCACGCATTTCTTATACTTTCGTGCAGATTTATATGTAAGCTCTTTGTTTTAGTATGGCTCTCAATCAAACAATGTTAGCATTTTATTCTATTTGTTAGGTATTTTGAGTGTCATTGTTTTTGCCATTACCAGTGAGTTTTCCCTTTTTATAGTTGTCATGACTATATGTCATACATGTCGTCCAGTTTTGTGCAATATCTTAGGGCATATATCAGAAGCTCGTCTACATTTCGGTCTTGAGGACGTTATATAAGAATCTTGTTTTTTTTTATGTGTGTGTACATGAAACGGCCTTCGCGTTTTCTAGCGCTTTCTTTTGTTATTTCGCCGTTTGTGAACTTTTGTGTTTAGTACTCTTGTATATGTCATGCACCTTTCACCTTTGCTCATTTTTTGAGCGTGAATCACACCACATTATAAGAAAAATGTTTTCGGAAACGAAGTCAATAAAGCGAGACCAAAAGATATGTTGTGTTGGAAGTGGAATCTTTTTTATGTCCCGGCACATGCTGGTATAACATAAGCATGGGCAAGACTGCGTGTCTGCCAACGCATAGCCCACGGCGCGTGGCGCGCCGTAACAAGCGCGCTATGTAAAAAAAAGCGCCGCTTACGGTTAAAAACACACAAAAAAAAAGTGAGCGGCGTGCGCGGCATGGGGAAAAGTGGGAAAGGGAGTGCAGCGGGTCGGCACAATAAAAACAAAAAAGAAAGAAAAACGTTTGGGAGAGGAGGTGCGGCTCGGCTGCTGTTGCTGTTGCCATGACAACGTAAACAATCATGTGCGCCGCCATTTTGCTTCTGCGTCGCCCATTGGTTAGGGCCGTAACTGAAGGGGACCTTGGCGCTAGCGTCGAAATAGCGTGTGCTCGAAAACGGCCAATGGGAGCCATACGGCTCCTCTCATCTCTCATCCTCTCATCCCTCTCATCTATTGGTCGTGTCCTCCCCCTCTTCCACCACCGGCTTGGGAGTGGCACATTTAGTGACGTAAGCGGCGAAGCGAACGGTTCGTATTGCGAACCGTTATAAGATTCGGCCCCAGCTGTTGAAAAGCTACGGGCGCACGGAAGACGCCGTGCCTGCTCCTGCGTATTGCGCATGCGCACTGTCGCCTCCGTGGTTTCCCTGCGTACGCAAGCTCTTGCGGACGCCCAACGAAAACTCTCTATTATCTTCATTGGTAAGCGCACGCGTCACGCTGCTGCGGACGTCATTGTTTCGTATCGAAGGTAGTTCATATATGGTGATGTGAGATTCTTTATTAGGGTACTAGATTTAACGGGCACCACGTGGTAACACTGCGTGTGTTTCTTCCGGGAAACAAGTGAGCGCGGCATAGAGGTATACCATAATTTTAAAAATATGTTTCCGTCATTGCATTCTTTTCCATAAGCACATGACGCACGCCTTCATTTTAGTTCCGCCAGCTGAAACCTTAACGTATTCCGAAGTCAGCTGTGTTCGGGTAGTAGTAATTCTTAATTTAACTTATAAGTAAATAAAAACAAATGTTACTACTCTCCCCTGGACCGCAGATGAGCAGTTTACGTTCAGGCAAAGGATGGCACGAACAAGAGCGAAATATCACCACAAGAACAGGTACGGAAGTTCGCCACCATGCAACGTCGAGCAGACTGAGGTGAACGGCGAATACTCCAATAATGTGAAACGATCGTGCCCTAATTGCGTCTAAAGATACCGTTGAAAGGGATTTCATTAACACGTGCCTCACATTTAACTTATCCCAGGTTTTCACAAAGCCTACAACAGAAAGCGTACAGTCATCGAACACATTAGACCTCGTGCTCACAACCCATCCTGACCGCATTCCGCCGCTCATGCACTTACCAGGTCTCAGACCTCATGACACGTATTTTTGTGAACTAGCGCGCCTTGAAAAGCTAACAAAAACTTTGACGCTTCACGATAAGGGTGACTACGGCAACATTAGCAAGGGATTGGGCGACTTTTGCGCATTGTTTGAATAATTTTCCACAGAATTCTGACGAGTCGAACTAGTCCCTATTGAAATTAAATAAAAGAATGAATTTACTTGTACGTCCCCATAATCTCCGTGATAGAACGACGTGCTATCATCATGGTTTAACAACACCTTAAAGCGACTTAAAAACAAAAAAAGAGGCTATTTCTCTAGGAAGAGCGATCTAACACCCCTTCTGCATAGAGTTGGTACCGTAGAATTTAAATGTAAAGCTCTTGCCGTGAAAACTAAGCGTTCCTTTTTTATCCGCCCTATATCGGCACACCATCTAATTATACTGAACTGTTCTGGCAAGTTATCTACCATAAACCTTGCCCGTAAATACGACTGTGATGATTCCGCTTTCCCGTAGCTGCGGTGGTGAGTGGCTATGGCGTGCCGATACTAAGCCAGAGGGCGCAGGATCGAATCTAGGCAAGAGGCAGCTGCGTTTCAATGGGCGTGAAATGCAAAAAAAACGCATGTGTACCGTGCATTAAGTGCACGTTAAAGAACCCTAGGTGGTCAAAAAATGAATCTGGAGTTCCTCACTACGGCGTGCCTCAATCAAATCGTGGTTTTGGCACGTAGTACCCAAGAATTCAAATCTTTAACTTTCCCGTACCGCACGAGGACGTCGCTGAAACACTAATAACGTACTTTTCGATTATCCACACTTTGATCACCATATGATGCGTAAGATCACATTTGAAGCTAACGGCGTGATAAAAATAACTGAGTGCCTTAAACTAACATATTGGTCGGAATCGACAAGATAAACGCCAGTTACTAAAAACACCACATACATTTTCAGTGTTCTTCTATCGCACATTTTTCAGCAGCCTCTCTCGACTGGCATTGTATTTCATGACTGGTAGGTCGGCAAATGACTCATGTGCACAGAAACGACCTCTAGCACTGCGAAAAAAAAAAACGATAACCCTGGCACATCTAGTACACGTTTCCCTGTAAAACTAATGGAACGCATAATCTATTTACACGTCATGACATTCTTGCTAAATTATTTCCACTCCAGCCAACATAAATTTCTTCAGTATCTCTCGTCTTCTACCTAACTAGCCTTATTCGTTAACGACATCAGCTCCAGCTTCGATATTAATGCACCCATGCACGTGCACTTCTTAGATTTAGAAATATGTTCTGTCAAGGTTGCTCACCAAGGCCTTCTACACAAACTTTCGCATCCGAACGTTAACCCCATTGTCCTAAATTGGGTGCGTCACTTCCTTACTAATCGGCAACAGTTCGTGTGGGCTAACAACCGTGCATATCATAACAGACCGGTTGTCTCAGGCGTGCCCCACGGCTTGGTTCTGAGTCCCCTTGCTCTTCTTAATTTATTTAGATTATCTGCACCAATTAACATATCCTCTAACATTCCTTTATTCGCCGACGACTGTGTTATTTACCTGCTGCGTCAATAGCAACCATGACTGTGATAAACTTCAAAGTTACCTGCGTCACACAGAAAAATGGCGCTACACGCGGCAGACGTACCTCAACACAAAGAAAAATTGCGCTAGATTCCTTCCACTGACGGTCTTCATATTCCACACAGAACTATATCATTTACGGTCCCCAAATATCTTCCTTACCCTCACATAAATATCGTGACCGTCTGCTTATCGCATCATCTATCATGGTGATCATACATAATTAACATTACGAACAATGCTCACCGAAGCCGTTCTCATTTGCGTCGTAACTTGCGTCACACCTTATTCTCTGCGAAAGCACTTGCTTCGGCCGAAGCTCGAGTACGCATGCGCGATTGGGGACGCCCACCAGATTAACGTGTCAAACATGTTAGAATCAATCCGAAGCCGCGCCGTGAGGTTTCTTTATTCTAGGGCCCTATTCTGAACATACCGCCATTTTCTTCGATGCGTGACGTAGACGCGACGCGAATAAATGGCGCTGATGGCCCCATTTTGCTTTCGCAACGTGACGCCAACTTGACGTTTCGCCTAAGAAACTGAAATGAAGGCACTGAACGTAAGGTTCTCGGTAAAGCAAAACAGTTTTCTCCGCAGTAAAAATAAAGCAGCTAGCTCAAAGCGCATGATTATTCCGTCGAAAACGCTTCTCGCTTCCATCGTCTGCTGCGTACAAGCCGTCGTCTGCTTCCTTAGCTAGGATGCGTGTCCCCGGGAAACGGAATCATCATCATCAGCCTGGTTACGCCCACTGCAGGGCAAAGGCCTCTCCCATACTTATCCAACTACCCCGGTGATGTACTAATTGTGGCCATGTCGTCCCTGCAAACTTCTTAATCTCATCCGCTTACCTAACTTTCTGCCGTCCCCTGCTACGCTTCCTTTCCCTTGGAATCCAGTCCGTAACCCTTAATGACCATCGGTTATCGCCCCTCCTCATTACATGTCCTGCCCATGCCCATTTATTTTTCTTGATTTCAACTAAGATGTCATTAACTCGCGTTTGTTCCCTCACCCAATCTGCTCTTTTCTTATCCCTTCACGTTACAGCCATCATTCTTCCTTCCATAGCTCGTTGCGTCGTCCTGAATTAAAGTAGAACCCTTTTCGTAAGCTTCCAGGTTTCTGCCCCGTAACTGAGAACTGGTAAGACACAGCTATTATACACTTTTCTTTTGAGGAATAATGGCAACCTGCTGTTCATGATATGAGAATGCCTGCCAAATGGAAACGGAATGAATCATCGTATGTTGGCGCCAACGCGCTTGTTTTCTTCCTTGAGACAACATACGCGACCTACCGGTGGTGATGCGCGCACGTTCTAGGCCACGTTATCGCTATCTCGTGAAACGTAAGCGACTCAGCCTGACTCGACTGACTGAGAAAGGCCGAATATCGCCGATAGCGTTGCGCGCGCCAGATATATCCACTAGTGCGACGCAAGCGCCGGCGCTGTCATCTCTTCTTCACTTCGCTGGTTATTCGCACAGCGGGAGGAAACTTCAAGGCACCGCCTTGCGTGCATTCCTTTTTATAAATTAAAAAGACGCCGTTGTCATAACTTTTGATTGTGCGAAAAGGCATTAATCTTGATTACAATAGAAACGCAGCAGCGAAAAGTGAATAACGTTGCAGAAAGTTTGCTATGTTCAACCAATATTATTTCATATAATATTGTTCTTTTAAAAAATGATGGCCGAAAACACAAATGCCAACACCACCCGAGAGCGATGCAAATACTATGAGCACGCGTTATGAACGAAAGATTTTCATGGCGTCAAACGACGGGGAAAATGTGGCGATACGCATTCCCCTCGGCCACCATTGCATATGGCTGCTGATTAGCATAATTCACGGGGATCGTTGAACCACAAATTATGGCGGAAGATCTCTGCAATGGCGGCCAAGCGCAACGTCACGCAACGTCAAATTGACGTTTACGAAACACCCCTTTCTGTGACCCTCGCCACAGCATATTCCTTCATCCAATCAGCAAGGTGGCATTGCGGCTTTCTTGAATCGCCACCACATAATCGCTACATTGCAGATGCGTTGCACTGGCTTCTGTACACTACCGCTCACTTTCTTTTTGAAGCGCTAACGTCGCAATGCAGCTGCCAAGGACCAAAAAATGTATTAGTCGATAAAATTTGCAGCTCCACGTCACCTTTAGTCATCTTGATGAAAACGCAAAATTGCATTTTGCAAAACTTCCGTTTCCTGGCACAAATTTCATGGCACGTGCGCTCTCCAGAGCCAATCAGAGAGTCAACATGGCGGATAATGGCGGCCGCGCAGCCGCCATGCGTGTCGAGAATAGCACCCCTGATCATTCTTGTATATCTAACAAGCATGAAAGCACTATAGGCCCGGGTCAACCTTCCCATTCTTAAATGCTGCCGCAAAATCTTGCGACTTTCTGTTTTTCACAAATTTTGTCAGTCGTCGATCGACAATATTGAATTTAAATTTATTTCCGACAAGCATGCTTACATACATGTTTGAGGCATATGGGAGTAAAAGCCGCTAAAAAGCAGCTTGACGAAGCTCTCATATCCCTTTTGTACTTGGCAGTGAAGGGCAGAAAACACAGGGTACACTGATTGGATAACAGATAATTACAGTGACGCCAGAAAAGCAGTAAAAAGTAGTACAGTGCGGTAACAAAAGTGATAATGCAACAATACGAGACATTTATTATTAGTACAGTTTTAGATTTGTTAAAACGGATCTCTCTCAAGCAATATATTATACTGCATCAGAAATAAAAAGTCCTGTATGCTTTTAAAAGAAAAAGAAGACGAGGTTATATTTTGATGTCTGATTTTAAACAGATGGTGACGCAGAACTAAGTGTTTGAAATCCATAATTTGCGCGCAGCTGTGGTGCGTGCCAGTGTTCATGGCATTGTGTTGGGTAATTTGCGGGATTTTCATGTAAATTTGCGATGTCTCTACGCAACATATTGTTTTGTTTTATCTAAATTTCATAGGACTTAAGAATACGAAATTCATATATTTTTTCTACTTCCATAATGTGGTGTTTCGAGAAAAGGGAACTGACATGTAATGTAACAGTTACGTTCATTAAACTTTTGTAGCAGCTTTCTGCAACATTAGAAGTTTATTTTTACACGTAATGGTTAAAATACAACCCCGTCATCACCCCCACAGACAAGAACTTATCCAAGTCCAAACTTTATTAATAAGCTATATCCTGAAAGAGAGGTACCAATCAATTGCGAGAAGTGTAATGGCATCATTACTCTGGATCACATGCTTTGGCAGTGTCCTGCGACTTTCACAGACTGTGACAAAGAGAGAGACTGGTGGCGGCGAGTCCTACACAGTGGAGTTCTTTTCGATCAAGTACAAGCCGTCCAGAAGGCGCACGATACGGCGGTAAGGTTAAACCTTACTGTCCCGACGTGGGAGCCGCCTGCGTCAACCTAAGGGTTGATCTTCAGCACATTAAATAAAGTTCATCATACCATACCATACCATACCATCACCTCCACTCACCGACTATCGCTTTGTATAAACCACATCAAAAAGCCGTTCATCCTCCACGTGTCTATACTTCTGCGTATCCGTTGATTCACTTTTCTTCCAGACAGCAAAATACTGTAACAACTTGCCAGCCGATGCCGCGAACATCACTGCCCCTGATAAATTTAAAGCAGTTCCGGTGTACATAATGAAATACTGTTATTGCCCACTCGTTCTGTCCAGATGTAACCCAGTATTTTGAGGCCTTTGTATCTGATATAAAATATTGTAGTATGCACTACAATTTGTACGTATTGTAAGTTTTCGTCGGCACCACCTACTACGCATGTGGAATTTTCGCTTTCGTACTTAGTTTGTTTTATATTGGGCTTCCTTTTTATTGACCTTTTACATTGTGTTTCTTGCCCTTCACCGTCTAGTTTTCACACTCACCCATTCTTCATGTAAAACCCCCAAATATACATACTTGAGTTAAATAAGAAAAACAAAATAGCCGACACACACAAATGCAGGACACACACACAAGTAATAAGCAGTAGTTCAGGTTGTCTTTTATTTTTTATTTATTTATTTTGTAAAAATGTTTGCCGTTTACACGCACATCACACTCAGATTGTTCTTTGTAGTTTTTAGTAATCTCGTCACACTTGTTTGGGAGACTTCAAATTGTGAAAGTTTTTTTCTACATAGATCATGCGTGAAATATAATTTGAACAAACATTATATCCGTCAACGTGCATGCGACGAATCGGCCGATTAGTGATATATTACTCATCAAGATGCACCAGTAGCAGCGCTCTTCTCTCAACTTCCTGTCTTCCTGTCGGTATTCTTGTGATTCCTGCTTTTTTTTTGCGTCTCCTTGCTCAGAAACCATATACTAAAAGCACAGAAGCATGGCCAGACACCGGCTTTATTGCCCAAAATGTCAAGATAGGTATCCTAGGGAGGGCCAAACCGAAAATTTTGTTGACATTCAGATTACACGTCCCTCCACTAGCACAGAAGTTTCACTGGAGGAAGAAAAAGAACATGAATTTTTTTTCCCCCAGTCGCTTACATTAGCTGCGAACCGAAAGTGGATGCCCAAAGAAAAACAATTGCCCGTTTCAGTGGGTTCATTGTTACGGGTAGATGCCTATACTGCATTAAAAAAAAAAAGAAGAGACAGAGAAAGAGAGAGGATGAAGTGGTGGTGATTGGAGGGGGGGGGGGGGAGGCAGCTGCGATCGATCCCAACTGCACCGCAAGTGGATGAAGATGACCGAAAGTTGGATTCCTGATCGAACGTTGCAAATCAAACTCCGTCTGAAGAAGCTGTGTATAATGAAAGGTGCAGCTTAAGCCGCGCAGTCTAAGATTGGTGAATGGTCTGCTACAGCGACATTGCACTGGGTTCGCGTGATATCTCTCTTGTGCTGTACTAACAGCAAAACGAAGTGTACTCTATGCCAATGAAGAAATCCGATGGGGAAGAGCAATGGTTGACATGATGGGAATTTTGCACGAGGCCGTGACCGCCGTCGCAGCGGTGACATGAGAAACACAAAGATGTGTTTCCAGTTAATAAATTTCCAACGAAAAAAACCTAGAAGGCCTCCTTGATCGCCAAAGAGAACTTCACATCCGGATATTCGCCACACATGCCATCACTGCACATATGCTGGACGAGGAGAGAGAGCCTGCATTCGTCTGAGTCCAAGAGTGAGCTTAAAACATTTTAAACATCCATATGCCAATATATTGGAGTATCAGACACAGTAGCACACCCATAATACAAGTTTAGTACTTTTGAAGGTTGCTGAAGAATCTGCTTGCGCATTACGCTTTTCGCCCTTGCAACCAAGTCAAATGAGATAAGGAATATTGCGTAATAATTTCATCAACTGGTGCTTTTTTTACTGAGTTAAAATAAGAATTGCGTGTTGCTTTCCCCCTATACATAAAAAAAGCCAATAGATAATGCGAATACATGTAGGTAGTCTTGTATTTACATAAAAGGGGCCCCTTAAATAGTAGCAACGAACGACGGTATTATGGTAAGCTCAAGTATTTTGCGGAGAGACCGCCCTGCACTACGAGGGCATTGTTGTCGTGTCCTGGACCTGACGAAGGCAGCAGAGTGTGCTAAGGCGTTTTGGGTTCAAACAGACGGCGATTGGAAACTGATCCTCGCAACATTCAGCCCTAATGTAAGTGAGTCGAGAGCAGCAGGGTATTAGATGAGATCTCGAGATTTCATGAATTGCGTGCCTGTCTATAGGCGAGGCACGTGGGTTCCGTTTCCACAGTGGAATGGTAATGATGGATCTTTGGGAAAGGATTTCTTCCTGCGAAACAGTTAATTAGGCCGGTAACGGATGGAAGGATTGTGTGTTCCGTGTAGCGCACTTATCTGCGGCTTAATGGCTTAACGAAAAACCTTAAGTTGTGGTGATGAACTGAGCGCATTGCACTCACGTTCTATGTATTATAAGCGCAGGAAAAAATTGCGCATGTTATACGAGAAAATTTTTGAATTGATTCAAATAAGAACGTTCGAAGAAAAATATCTAATGGTTTGTGGTATGAGAGTGATATTCGAAGCTACTAAGCAAAAAAAAAAAAAAATGTTCAAAGCCAGTCTTGCTGGCAGGAAATCGGCAAATAACCTTGGCTGATGAAGACAACTTTGACAAAGTGAACAAGAATATCATGTCGGTGAGGGCTGGTTGGTTTCTTCAGGGTAAACCAAAACAGCACAGCTAAAGAAGACAAAGAAGCTAACACGCACCATTTCGTATGTCCTGTGGTGCGTGTTGGCTTCTTTGTCTTCTCATTTTTCTACGAGCATGGATAGAAGTGAATTGAGGAAAGGATGGGCCTGTCGACTTCGGATACAGTGGGCAAAGAAGGGTTACCTTTCCGCTTACTTTGGCAGTTTGTGACTATATCTGAGGGGTAATGGAGGAAGGAGGGAGGGAGTGACGGAGGGGGAGGAGTGGGGAGTAGGCGGTTATGCGCTATGAACTATTCGGTGAGCTTAATGCTAGAGGCGAGTAGGGCACATACTTGAGTTTGGGCTTTGCCTACCTTTAAGCACCTTGCATCTTAAATAGAAAGACAAACAGCCGGCGGCTATCCAAACAATTGCGACGCCGTCCGACCGCCGCCAGAAAGCCTGGTACCGAACCCTGCTGCTTTGACAAGACCAACGTCAGTGTCAGTGAGTAAGAGCGCGTTCTCGATGCCAATGCGATCGTTGAGATAGAAGAAGTTTGGTGCTTTGCGACAAGGCACAGCATCCTCCGGATAGGTGCAAGTCAGGCTCAGCTGGTTGAACACCGTCTGGTTGCCGCAGAAGAAGCTGAAGTGTTGCATCTCGGAAGAGCCGTCGGCGTGGCGCACCTTGTGGCACACGTGGTACACCCGGCAGTAATTGAACACGTCGGCGAAGTAGCCACTGCGCCGGCACCTGAAGGTTTTCGCCACGGGCCCCACGACAAGATTGGCGCCGTCTGCGAGCTCGTATGCAAGCCGCTTCACCTGCGCAGCCAGTAAGTCGCGCCTGTAGTTTGGCTATAACCTCTGTGGCCACCATTATGCGCGCAGCCCCCAAGTTCACTTGGCGCAGAAAGGGCAAATGGTGCCGAAGGTGTATACGCACCGCGGCCACGCACACAGCAAGTGGCGAGTATGCTTATTCGCTGTCAAGCCAGAACAGGTGTTCATCGAACCGTTGCAACAGCGTGAAACGAGTGTGCGCCTTCAGTCCTTCTGTGCTGGTCAGCACGCACTCACGACGAAGCAGCTCCTGGAGAGATCTTTAGAAACAACCTCTCGTTCTTTATATCGCAGCTCAAAGCACGTCGGGCCAGGCTTCGTAACGATTCTTTTCCCAGTGGATTAAAAAAAAGTGTTTGCGAATGTTTCATGCTGTTTTCGACAGGACCGTCTACTCGGTGCGAGGGATGACAAGAAAATTTCAAGAGGTAATTGAATAACGAACTTTCAAAATCGAACTAAATACGAATATCTCTCAAATAAAACAATCTTCAAATTGCGAATAGAATACCAAAAACCTTGTAATTTATTAAAAAAGCGAACTACATAGATTATGTGGAGAGCATTTGAAAAAAAAGAAGGAAGAAGTATTTATACTATTTTATACATGTAATGCTACTCTGGACTTGACATCCGGTCAAATGAGAAGCTTATAAATGAGAGACAACTGAAAGTGACTGTATCTGGCACACAATCACAATACGAGTAATGAAATGCAGAGACAGCATGCTATCACATGCACCGTGATGCACAAAGAATGTAAAGACGTGTGGTGGTTGAAAAAAAAAGCAAAGTAATAGTAAAGCACCGCACATAGCTTTAAAGGAGTGCCAACTTTATGATATCTTACATACAGTAGATTGCTTTGCCTAAACAGAGAAAGCAAGTGCTTAAGCTGCCCTAGAGGCGATGCAGCCTTATTGAATACCTAAAATATAGTGCGCAAATGTTTGCTACTTGATGCGTTTGTGTCCGCAACTTGTGACTCTGCGCAGTAAGCGCGGCTACCCTGCAGCAGAGTCATTTGCAACAGTGACCACTTGCATTTGTATTTCTCCCTGTAGGCTCCAATAAGGGTTATTATATCCCTTATTTTAGAACAAAAACGTATTTCATACGATCTTGAACTATCAATTCTCGAATCGCATACGAATCGAATAGTCTTTGCCGTTCGATTCGTATTCAGAATTTAGAATATTCGCACACGTTTGAAGGAAACACACAGAATTGAAAGAAAACACTTTACGAAATGCGAGCACTCTTCTCTGGGCTGGGCCAAGCATGTGAAGAAAACGCGTGTTGCGATTGCCGCTGCATTCTACCGGTTGCTTACATACGCTTAGAACAATACAGAGTACGGCATCGCGGTCTGGCGGCGAGTATGGACCTTTCAATTGAAAGGTCCTTAATACAAGCGTGCGATCACCACGCTATAGGCATACTGTCGGAACGCTGTCAACGGTTCGCGTAGCATTATGAATGTTGCGCTATTTTGCTTGTGACCACGACTATATATGCGAGGCTGAGAGTAACGCTGCCGAAGAAATGCAAGCTCAGTACCTTACCCTGGTATCAGCAACAGCAGCGTGCATCACAAAGGCTCCGACTGAAAAGGACCAAAAGCAACAAGAAGGAACATCATAAACGGAAAATACTAGAGAAAAACAAGGGGCAAACATGAAATAAATTGATATTGGGGCTCGAAAATTTGCTTTGATGGAAGATAATAAAGGTACCTGTATAAAGAAAAACCAAACAAACTCATGAAACAGAAACAGCTTAAACTCTCCCAAAATAGAGTTTCTGAAACAGAACAGCGATGGCAGGAGCTGAATAATCGCACTTCATACGTAAAAAGTTTGAAAAAGAATTTCAGCCGATCCCGT
This sequence comes from Dermacentor andersoni, assembly GCF_023375885.2. NCBI lineage: Eukaryota > Metazoa > Arthropoda > Arachnida > Ixodida > Ixodidae > Dermacentor > Dermacentor andersoni. Next base: position 143,265,941 of record NC_092814.1, read on the forward strand.
AATGCGTCTTAATCAGGAGCAGCCACCTTCGGAAACAAATAGTGAACGGTCATTCTCAACACAATATTTTGTGCAATCGCTCGACGAACTGCCTATTCACAGATTTTGTGTTTTTAGGTTCGTACTGAAGAGTTCATACTTTCCGAATCAGTTCGAAAATTGAAAACCACGTGGGGATACAAAGAAAATTGCGCGTTTCGCTGTCAGCCAGAGTTAAGGCGGATCAAGGCGAAAGAAACGTTGCTAAAATGACACGCCAGACTATGCTGAATTGCTCTAGGCCGTAGCGAGGCTTAGTGCAGGACTGGGAATAACGAGATGTAGGCAACGAACCCGCCAAAACTCATTAGGAGTTGCAGGACCACCCTTGTTCTTTAAAATGTTTTTTTTTTTCTCAGGCAAGGTTATTTTGGCGCGCTTATGTATGGCGTTGCACGAAGATGGCCTGGCGTAACCTCTAGTAGTATCCGGTCCACTCACCTTTCTTGCTTCATCTTTCGTCACTTTTCCCGCGATTTCTTTTTGTGCGAGCGCCTCCAAGCCACTTAAGCTTTCCCAACATTCGTTACATGTTATTGGAGTTCCTCCGTGTCCGAAGGTAGAACAGAGAATAAAACGCCGGGTCAGAAGCTCTTTTTCTTATACCAGTGACTTCCAAGATTAATCTTAAGTTACAAACGATGAAAACAAAATATGGGGTTTAATTTGTAATCAGAATCGTGTCAAGAGTACGTTTTAATTCGGCATAAATAAGAACCATGGACATGTCCGAAATAAACTCGGAAATTTATGCCCATATACAGCTTATGGTCCTGACGGCATAGCAAGCCAAATACTGGAGCGTTTTGGTGCACACATTTCGCTTTATTTAGACGTGACATTTAACAAATCGTGGCAGTGTCAAAAACTATCCAAGGACTAGAAATTAGCAAATGTGATGCGCATTAATAAGCTGGTGATCGGAGCAGCGTTTAGGATTACACACCGGTGTAATCTACCTCCATCTGCTGTGAAACACTTGGACATCTTCGGAAGTATACTAAAACAGTGCAACTGATACAAGCACACACAGAGACGCAAACACCACAGAACAAGCGCTCTTCTTGCGTGGTATTTGTGTCTCTGGGTGTCCATGTATTAGTCGCGCTGTTTGAGTATAGTTCGTAAAATGAATCAAATAGCCTTCACTTGGACATGTAGTCTACTGAAGTCCTAATAAGCATCTTCAGTAAAACCCTCTCCCGCGTGAGCTCAATATGATTTTTCGCTCATATTTTTTCCTCCACAACGCACCTCACGGAATTTATATATGGCATAGAATTCAGAACCATCAATGCTGTACAAATGGACCTGATTTCTCTAGGTTAAATAAAAGATTTGATGTCGTATTGCAAATTTATTGTTGCATAAAATATCGTTCATACGCATGCCAGACTCACTGCTTGGATAGCTTATCACATCTCATCACAACAACGCGTTGTGATGAGCGGCTCGTCATCGTCCCCCGCGAATTTGTTACCTGTTAATCAGTGCTCGGTCTATTATTTTTTCTCAAAGTTAATCACTTGCCGGATAGAATTCAATCCGCCATTAGGCTATACACCAAACATTGCGTTAAATCTCACAATGATGTCAATGTATTAAAGCCTGACTTGATCAAATTTCTTTCTTGGTGCAATAAATGGAAGATAACAACCACGTGTTAGCACATTCTTTTCACGAATGAGAAAGTTAAAGTGCAAAGCGCGTATTTTTTTAATGAGGAATCAGTCCAATAAAATAGGCAGAGTTAAGTATCTCGGCTTCACCATTACTGATGCTCTGGGCAAGGTTGCGCATGTTGACAATATCAAACAAGGCTACAAAGTTACTGAACTTTTTTTCAACGCAGACTTAAGCATGTCCCAAAGTCATTAGAAAACGACACCATACTTAAATTTGCATGTATAGCATGGGTTCAGTTTACAGGTGCCCTTGTAGACAAAATAAAGAGGGTATTAAATCGTTCTGCTATATTCGTCAGAGTTAATTGGAATTTTTATATGAAAATATTTCACATCATTAGGGACCTTGGCTGGAAGCCGTTAGCCTCCTGTAGACTGACGTTACACCGGAAATTTTTTTTTGTTCAGGACTGCCAGAATCTAGCCGGCATTGGTAGAAACATTTATCTCAAGCCCTCATATAAGAGGAGATTGCACGAGAAATATTAACTTTAACACGCTGAAGTATTCATCTTTTTGCTCGCACAATTAACGACGAGAATGCGCTACCACGGGAAGTAGTCGATGCACGTTATTTTTTTTTATTGCCGTATGAAGTATGTTCTCTAGCACTTAATTTTTTGTTCCTTCATCTCGTTCGCCTTTTCTCAAATGTCCGGTAATATTGTTTGTTGTGGCTATTTTTGTACTTATTCACTTTTAACTTATGTTTGTCGCTTTTGTTTCCTATAACATTGTAGCCGCCCCCCCTCTCTCTCTCCAATGTAAGCTCGAAACAATAATGCCTTTTTGGGCTGTAGGTACTTGTAGTAAGTATATAAATAAATTAAAGCCACCTGACTGTAACTGCACGAGCCTTTATCAGTCGCGTACATATCTGTTGGGAACAAACATCCCGAATCGTCACCGTTGCCCTCGTCGATATGAAATCGCTACATGCTGTTGGTGTCATACAAGCGAAACAGACACGTATATTCGCAAGCAAATGGGTACGCAGGCCCCGCTGTGAAGTGGTGGAAACAATGGGAACATTTATGAAAATGGATGTGCGCAGGTACTGCAGGTGAACTTACCGCAGAGGTAACCAATTAAAGCTTCCATGTTCCGATTCGTTTGGGCAGCCTGAGTCGTGGTGTACAGGATTAGCTGCAAAGAGGAATTAAGTCAGTCTTGCAAAAATGTTTAGACAGACCTTTGGAGGACTTCTCCGTGACGAATTTCCGAATGGTTGGGTCGTTTTGTTAACCAATTAAATGTTAATATTTGTCAGTGGATTGGGCATTGATTTTTCTTTCTTGGCTTAAGTGAAAAAAGAGAAAGCCATAAAAAACGATCGCATATATTTTCATTACTACTACTACTACTACTACTACTACTACTACTACTACTACTACTACTACTACTACTACTGCTACTACTACTACTACTACTACTACGACTACTACTACTACTACTATTATTATTATTATTATTACTTTTGAGTCAATCCCTCTAATGCATTTTTGAAAGCTAGCCGAATCTTGGCCAATCACCTTGAGTGGGTAAGCGCCAATGCCTTTGATATGGAGAAAAGAAGAAGACTAGAAGGAAGCAACACGTTTATTTTTGAAACATAGTCATAAAAAATATAAAGTGAGGGTCACGGGCAATAGGCTCTCACTACGTCATAGGCAAGCGGTATAATTTCTAGCCGCCGAGCGTGTTGAGAGCACGGGGAAAAGTAAAGCGGAGAGCGGGTGCGAGGGCGATCGTGAAAAAGGTGTAACTAAACGCTACCGCGAACCAAACAGTGTCTTGAAAAGCCCGGCAACCATGTAGTGGCCTATTTACCCGCGAGTAAATGGGCAAATGGACCCAGAAAAAAATGTGGTGCGGCGTCGTTACCTTGCCGAGGTTAGCTGCCTGACGCCATGCTCCCTCGTATTTTTTCCCTTCCTCCATAATTCTTAAGGTCATCATCATCGTAATCATCCGGTTTGGTTGAGCAGTGTGGCACAGCTATACGGACACGTATACTTAAGTCTAATCCACTGGCTTGTTTGAGTTTGAATCTAATACGGAGCTACTATTCAGTGCTATGTTTCAACCAATCGCGCACACGCTTCGGTTCGGTATGCCTTGCCGGCTCCTCTAAATGTGATTGCACCGTCGTCTTTCACATGACCAAAGCAAACGCCTTAAAAAGTCGGATGGCCAACTCTAATGACAGTATCTGAGCGGCAAGGAGAAAGACCTTGCGGGAGGTTGACGGCTGAGTGGGGAGTAACGGCTGCAGTTTTCGCGGAAGTTGCCACAGACGATTACATGCGTTTCTTTGTTCTTGACGAATAAGCCATGCATTAAAAATTAAATTATGGGGTTTAACGTGCCAAAACCACTTTCTGATTATGAGGCACGCCGGAAATTTCGACCGCCTGGAGTTCTTTAACGTGCACCTAAATCTAAGTACACGGGTGTTTTCGCATTTCGCCCCCATCGAAATGTGGCCGCCGCGGCCGGGATTCGATCCCGCGACCTCGTGCTCAGCAGCCCCACACCATAGCCACTGAGCAACCATCCCAGGTAAGCCATGCATCGCCGCCTAAATTAGCAAAACACGATACAATCTACCAAATGTCTTCTTGATGAAATTCGGACACGAACGGGCCAGTATTTTCTGAGCTTTTCATCGTTTGGAAACTAGACAAAGCAAAAGCACCCCCTTTTTTTTCGGTCTGGCCGTCGTGTGTGCGAGCCTCGTGCTCCTGCAGGTCTTATTTCTGTCAGCGCATGGTTGGCGTATTCTAATGTCCAAGTGATATATACGGCGTTGGAGCTTCTTTGGAAAGAACTGAATTCTGGAGCTTTTAGTGCGAAAGTCACAATTTGATTATGAGGCACGTCGTAGTGGGGGACTCCAGACTAAATTTGGCCACCAGGGGATCTTTAACGAGCCCTAAATGCACGGGGCAAGGGCGTTTTTTGCCTTGCGCCCCCAACGAAATGCGGCCGCCGCGGCTGGGATTCGATCCCGCGACCTCGTGCTTAGCAGCGCAGCACCATAGCCGCTAAGCCACCGCGGGGTACAGATTAAAACTTGCATGGGTGCGCAGCAGACAGTCACTAAAGACGGTAACCGACTTTAATCTTGCAAATGACGACTCGATTCTTGCCGTACTGGCGGCGTCGTATGATGAATTCTCATTCCTTAGTTATCATAGTAGTGTTGATGAGTTGGTTGATAAGTACTGCAATATTGTAGGCGAATGCGTTGCTAAATTTGTCCCGAGGAAATGTGTTAAACGAAATTTCTCCTGGCATACAGGAGAAATTATCCAGGTACCCCGCCGAATCAAACGCCTTTGTGGCGTAACAAGACTGATAAATGCCGTAGCCACTTGCTATGCTCGCTTAAGCCTTCGCTCAAAAAAAAAAAAGGAAAAAAAAAGAGAGGAAAGATGCAGGAGGCCAAAGGATTTTACTATAACAATACCCTAGGGATTTTCATTAAGGAAAATCCATCCAAATTTTGGAAATAAGTCAACCCGCAGTTAACCATCATTTATCTGCAATCAACCGTGCTCCGACCCATTGATCATCGCTTGAACCTGTAATGAGTACTTTGAGTCCGTCTCTGGATAAGATAATGACAATAGCCCTGTCTTTAATGTTTCTTGTCCGTTCCCCGCATTACCAGACATTGTTGCACATTGTGCAGGTGTGCACAATATTTTACTTAAAATTGACGAATCTAAAAAGACGGTATACCTCAACCATGTTCTTAAACAGATACTCCGAAGAGAACACCCGCTACCTAACAGTAATATTTACTAAGCTACTAGGCACCTGTTCCGTTCCTCTCATATGGAAATATGCTGTAACGTTATTACTGCATTTACGTCGGGCAGCAAACAAGTTTTAATCAATTATAGGCCAATATCTCTGCTTTTATCATCATGTAAGCTTCTTGAACACATCATTCGCAAACATATTGTAGCATACCTAAAGTGTAATGCGGTTTTCTAGCGTTGACAATTCATGGCACGAAGGTGTGGTTCCTGCTGCATGGAAGTCCAGCGGCCTTGTGCCTTTGCACAAACCTGAAAAATCGCCCTTAGACACCCCGTCTAAGGGTGATTTTCCAGGTTTTATCCTCCCATTTTTCTGGTCAGTTGTCCAGTAGAAGTGATGGTCAGTAGTGATGGTCAGTAGAATTGATGAAGAGGACGGTACTGACACGTCTAGAGTGGCATCTAGAACATTACGAGATATACCCTGACGCTATGGCAGCCTTCCTACGCGGACGCTCTTCTATAGACATCGTCATAGATCTTGTCTTGTGTGTTCAGGTCGAAAGAAGTCTAAGGAGACTGTCAGCGGCGATATTGCTGGACGCTAAAGGCGCTTATGACTACATAAGTCATCCAGCCATCCTGGACGCCTTGGGAGATGGCCTAGGTGGCCTGGTTTTAGATGGATATTCCGCTACTTGAAGGACAGGTCGTTCTTTGTGCAAACAGAGGATGGTGGGACATCCCAACATAAAACCGACTGTGGCGTACCACATGGAGGACCCTTGAGCCCCACTTTATTATTATTATTTTATTTATTAATATTATTACTTTATTTATTATCGACCTGGTTCATTTCCTTCCGCAATCCGTTCATGCGTTGATCTATGCAGACGATATATACATTTGGTTATCAGCAGCGACCCGTCACCAAGTTCATGCCAAACTCCAAAAAGCGGCAACACTAACACCAGCTAATATTCGAGTACGAGGTCTGGAGGTGTCCTAGAGAAGTGCTCTATGGTCGCTTTATCGATAAAATTAATGAGACCGTACGTCGTCAGAATTAATGGACAGCCGATCACCTACGAGAAGACGCTCCGCTTTCTAGGACTGATAATAGATCGAGACCTTTCCGGGAGTCTTCATGCCTCTTACTTGAAAGAGAAGGTAGCCATGATAACCTATCTCCTCAGATTTCTCAAGGGAAAGTCATGGGGTGCGTCTGTGAGGGCGATGCTTCAACTCTACAACGCACTACTACTGGGTCTCCTACGATATAGCTTACCTGTACTGGGTGGGACCGGTAGAATCAACCTACGTGCTTTCCAGTCTGTGTAAGTTCAAGCTCTGCAAATATGCCTTGGCCTTCCCAGGTGTGCATCTACGCCAGCAACAAAACCGTGGTGCATGACCACCCCTTCAATAGGTACATTCAAGTCGACGCTGTAAGAATGTACATCAGGCGCTTTGCCCGACTTCTATCCCATCATCTCGCCTCCCTTCCTGCCGCTCAATCTCGTTCAGCGTTTAGCAGGATTATTGTTACCAACCATCGAGCTTTACCGTCGAACCTCACGACTACAGCACAATCGTCTCTACCGCTGTGGTACCTGCATACACCCCAAGCCCTTCTTGCCATTCCTGCCAGCAAAGGGAAAACGGAGATGTGATCTTTCGCCATCAAACAAACCGTACTTTCATTCCTGCATGAGAAGCACAGAGAACGCATCCACGTTTACACGGACGCTTCTGTCTCCACCAAAAGTTTGGCTGGAGCAGTTGTAATTCCCGCGAAATCTATCATCATCCAATTCAAGACGTCTCACATTACCTCACCCACGGCTGCAGAACTCGCAGTTATCCGTGCTACTCTGGAGTTTATTGGTCACGAATCATCCCAGTTATGGTCCTTCTTTTGTGACTAGAAGGCAGCTCTCCAGTGTCTGCTGTCCCCTTTCAACCGCGGACGTAACGTGCAATTAGTCGCAGACATTCGACTAATTCACCATCACTCAGTCGATAGGGGGCACAATATCTACTACCACTGGATATCGCGTCACAGCGGAATTTCGGGAGATCACAGTGCGGATGACGCTGCCCAATCGGCCGACGACGGTGGCTATATTATACCAATACCATATTATACCAGTACCAAGGCTTCGCTCCAACGCACGCGAGCTTATATAGACTCTGTGGAACGCCAGTGAATTCCCGAATACACGTCTCCACAGATTGCCATCCACGTCTCCAATTTCGTATTCCACCAGGGATAACACGAGTGGAAGCAACACCTCTGTGCCGCCTGTGGCTCGGCGTGACATTAACGAACGCCTATTCCTTCCGCATTAGAATGACCGACAGCACTGCTTGCGACAGCTGCGGCTGCGAGGAGACGATCAAGTACCTCCTCAGTGACTGTCCCCGTTACACTATGTCAAGAAAAGTGCTTGTGACTACGCTCGAAAAACTGGACGATCGCCCCTTCACAGAACAAACGTTCTAGGACACTGGTCCAGAAGGGTTGTGGCACTCAAGGCCTTGAGTGCTCTGCTCAAGTGCTTAAGGGCTTGTGAATTCTGCGACCGACTTTGAAAGTTGCAGCGTGTAGCAGCGCGTCCTTGTGTGAATATCATATCTCACTTTAATTTTTTAAAATTTGTTTCTTCTATCACCTTTTATCCCCTTTACCCATTACCCATCTTAAGGACGACGGGCTTGTGCGACCATATGTGACTATTAATGCAATTTCTGTGGGACCACACACGTCAGCGAATTCACCGCAATTTCCTTCTTTCCTTCCCTCCTCTCTCTCCCTGTTATCTTTGTTCCCCTTTCCCATTCCCCCGGTGTAGGGTAGCCAACCGGACGTTATTCTGGTTAACCTTCTTGCCTTCTACTTATCTCTTTCCCTCCTCCTACCCATTTCCCCAGCACAAGGTAGACAGCCGGTGTACTTACACTGCCTAGCCTCCCTGTCTTTCCTGTCCCTTTCTCTCTCTCTCTCTCTCTCTCACTCGCGTCATCAAACACGGCTTTCGACCTGGTCTCTCAACATTTACTCAGCTCATAGAATTTAAACATCACATTGCATCAACACTTAATCTACGCGGCCAGGTTGACGCAATTTTCATCGATTGTAGCGAAGCTTTTGACTTGGTTTGTGGCACGAAACTTCTCTTGAAACTGAGCGCATTTCTAAAAGATACGGAATTGCTTTACTGGATTGCTGGGTATTTGTGCATGCGTTCTCAGTTCATCACAATTAATCAAGCGTAGTCTCGCTCTGTTGACCTAACTTCAGGTGTGCCATAGGGATTAGTCGTTCGATCTCTCCTATTTGTTATTTATATTAATGATGTTAATATTATTGCGAACACTCCAGTTAAAATTCGTTTGTATGCCGATGATTATATCTAATACACTAATATAGCCAGCACTCATGATCAAAATATGTTGAGCAATGTGTTTTCTCTGTTCCGGGGACAAAGTGACCTATGGCAGATGTAAAAAAATTTCAAGAGGACAGTATTCATGACGCTCACAAAAAAAAAAAAAAAAAAAAAAACGACATTTGCACTTCGAGTACGGAACCCACCGACAAAAAGTAGTTGATGTGAACAAATTCAACTACATCGGAATAACTTTTACGTCTAGCCTGAATAGTGTTACGTTTCGCCTACGACGCGCGGTATAGCCGGCGCGGATGCAACGGACGCCGGGGCTTCGTTCAAAGCGGCGGACATTTTGGCCCGTTCAGCGCCGCCGATACGCCTCCCCGCCAAGCGCGTCCAGGCATGTTTCAATGCCACGTGTCTTCAAGTGTGCGTGTGTGTGTGTGTGTGCATGTTGGTGCCCACGCTTGTCAAAGCGCGGCAGCCGGGGAGAGGAGCTCCCCAAGTGTGAAGCGAGGAGGTCTGACCGGCGCCGGCCCGGCGGATGCGTCACTACACAGTTCCGTGCTTGCCCTATCGGAGCGTAAAACTAAAGCAGTTGAGCAGCTTATTAGTTGCATAGCGTAACGTTCCTACGCGAAGCTGCAATGTGAAGAACACAGTATAAGCATAACCTATTCCAAGATACAGCAAACAGTCTTCTCCACGCGCTTAATATGAAGAGCCTAATAAGGAGTGACTGCTCAAGATGGAGCGACAATTCGTGTCACGCTCCCTTACTAATTACATCGTCGTACGTGGCCGGCGATCCTCCCTTTCGACATGGCTGCAAGCTCGCGGAGACGGCCTTTTTGGTTGGAGTGATTGATTTTGACACGTGGCGAATTGAATTGTATTGAATTCTGGGATTTTGCCTCATAATCCCTTTGTAGTTTTGGCACGCGGTAGCGGGGGACTGCGGATTAATTATGATTACTTATTAATTATTATTAATTTGATATACCCTCAATGCACGGGACACGGGCGTTTTTTGTATTTCGCTCACATCGGAATGTAGCTGCCACGGCCGGAGTTTGATCCCGCGACCTCCTGCTTAGCAGCGCAACACCATACACGCTAAGCCACCGCTTCGGGTGACACGTGGGGAAGCTAGCCAACAGAATTTTTCATGTTACGATAGAGGCACCAGGATAGAGGATAGGTGGCAGGTCTTGTTGTGAAACTTAATAAGAGGTACAAAATGAAGGTTGTACAGGTCTACGCCCCTACATCTAGTCATGATGACCAGGAAGTCGAAAGCTTCTATGAAGACGTGGAATCGGCGATGGGTAAAGTCAAAACAAAATACAGTATACTGATGGGCGATTTCAATGCCAAGGTAGGCAAGAAGCAGGCTGGAGACAAGGCAGTGGGGGAATATGGCATAGGCACTAGGAATAGCAGGGGAGAGTTATTAGTAGAGTTTGCGGAACAGAATAATATGCGGATAATGAATACCTTCTTCCGCAAGCGAGATAGCCGAAAGTGGACGTGAAGGAGCCCGAACGGCGACACTAGAAATGAAATAGACTTCATACTCTGCGCTAACCCTGGCATCATACAAGATGTGGACGTGCTCAGCAAGGTGCGCTGCAGTGACCATAGGATGGTAAGAACTCCAATTAGCCTAGACCTGAGGAGGGAACGGAAGCAGTTGGTACATAAGAAGTCGATCAATGAGTTAGCGGTAAGAGGGAAAATAGAGGAATTCCAGATCAAGCTACAGAACAGGCATTCGGCTTTGACTCAGGAAGAGGACCTTAGTGTTGAAGCAATGAACGACAATCTTGTGGGCATCATTAAGGAGTGTGCAATAGAAGTCGGTGGTAACTCCGTTAGACAGGATACCAGTAAGCTATCGCAGGAGACGAAAGATCTGATCAAGAAACGCCAATGTATGAAAGCCTCTAACCCTACAGCTAGAATAGAACTGGCAGAACTTTCGAAGTTAATCAACAAGCGTAAGACAGCTGACATAAGGAAGTATAATATGGATAGAATTGAACATGCTCTCAGGAACGGAGGATGCCTAAAAGCAGTGAAGAAGAAACTAGGAATTGGCAAGAATCAGATGTATGCGTTAAGAGACAAAGCCGGCAATATCATTACTAATATGGGTGAGATAGTTCAAGTGGCTGAGGAGTTCTATAGAGATTTATACAGTGCCAGTGGCACCCACGACATATGATGGAAGGGAGAATAGTCTAGAGGAATTCGAAATCCCACAGGTAACACCGGAACAAGTAAAGAAAGCCTTGGGAGCTATGCAAAGGGGGAAGGCAGCTGAGGAGGATCAGGTAACAGCAGATTTGTTGAAGGATGGTGGGCAGATGGTTCTAGAGAAACTGGCCACCCCGTATACGCAATGCCTCATGACTTCGAGCGTACCGGAATCTTGGAAAAACGCTAACATAATCCTAATCCATAAGAAAGGGGACGCCAAAGACTTGAAAAATTATAGACCCATCAGTTTACTGTCCATGGCCTACAAAGTATTTACTAAGGTAATTGCAAATAGAATCAGGAACACCTTAGACTTCCGTCAACCAAAGGACCAGGCAGGATTCCGTAAAGACTACTCAACAATAGACCATATTCACACTATCAATCAGGTGATAGAAAAATGTGCGGAATATAACCAACCTTTATATATAGCTTTTATTGATTACGAGAAAGCGTTTGATTCAGTCGAAACCTCAGCAGTCATGGAGGCATTGCGGAATCAGGGTGTAGACGAGCCGTATGTAAAAATACTGAAAGATATCTATAGCGGCTCCACAGCCACCTTAGTCCTCCATAAAGAAAGCAACAAAATCCCAATAAAGAAAGGCGTCAGGCACGGAGATACGATCTCTCCGATGCTATTCACAGCGTATTTACAGGAGATATTCAGAGACCTGGATTGGGAAGAATTGGGGATAAGAGTTAATGGAGAATACCTTAGTAACTTGCGATTCGCTGATGATATTGCCTTGCTTAGTAACTCAGCGGACAAACTGCAATGCATGCTCACTGATCTGGAGAGGCAAAGCCGAAGGGTGGGTCTAAAAATTAATCTGCAGAAAACTAAAGTAATGTTTAACAGTCTCGGAAGGGAACAGCAGTTTACGATAGCTAGCGAGGCACTAGAAGTAGTAAGGGCATACATCTACTTAGGGCAGGTAGTGACCGCGGATCCGGATCATGAGACTGAAATAATCAGAAGAATAAGAATGGGCTGGGGTGCGTTTGGCAGGCATTCTCAGATCATGAACAGCAGGTTGCCATTATCCCTCAAAAGAAACGTTTATAACAGCTGTGTCTCACCAGTACTCACGTACGGGGCAGAAACCTGGAGGCTTACGAAAAGGGTTCTACTTAAATTGAGGACGACGCAACGAGCTATGGAAAGAAGAATGATAGGTGTAACGTTAAGAGATAAGAAAAGAGCAGATTGGGTGAGGGAACAAACGCGAGTAAATTATATCTTAGTTGAAATAAAGAAAAAGAAATGGGCATGGGCAGGACACGTAATGAGGAGGGAAGATAACCGATGCTCATTAAGAGTTACGGAATGGATTCCAAGGGAAGGAAAGCGTAGCAGAGGGCGGCAGAAAGTTAGGTGGGCGGATGAGATTAAGAAGTTTGCAGAGACAACATGGCCAAAATTAGTACATGACCGGGGTAGTTGGAGAAGTATGGGAGAGGCCTTTTCCCTGCAGTGGGCATAACCAGGCTGATGATGATGATGATGACGAGGTTTCGGGCTCAGCTGTTCGTTATTTGCATTGAAGTGTGCGTTACTTTTAGAGTGCAGCTCTTAGGCGTCTGTTCCTATGTTGAGCGTCGGCCTGTCTGCGCGTCCCTCGTAACCGAGCGAACGAATGCAGCGAAGGATGAAAAAGTGAATGTGGAGCGTGTACACACACACACACACACACACACACACACACACACACATATATATATATATATATATATATATATATATATATATATATATATATATATATATAGCGAGGGTTGAAAGAAAGGCGATAGCGAAGAGAAGAGAGTGCGAGGAGGACAGCGGAGGAAAAAGTATGGCGAAAGGGTGAGGAGGAAAGGAGAGTGCCGCGCGAGACATGACCCACTGCGCATACGCTACTTCGCCTGCACCGCCTCCGCTAGAGTATGCGCTGCGCACGAGTCACGCGCACTCATGTTCTATCTCGTCAATAAGCGACGCAACCGATGGAAGTGCTTCGTCTGACGCTGCTGCTAAACAAGCTGCACAAGCGGAGGCTCAGCGCCGTCGCCGAGAGCACCCTGCTGTTCAGATTCAAATTCTGTGCCCCAATATAACGCGAATTCAAAGTAGCTAAACAACTGTGCTCAAACTTCGTGGCACTGGCCGGGTGGGCGAAAGAAAAAATCATGAGCCATTCCAATTTGTGAAGGTGGTTGACGAGCTAAGCTGTTTAGCACACGACACGGAGATGACACATAATTTTAAACCAAGGTACGAACTCATTTATTGTCTTGATGGGTGGTCGTTGTTTTACTTGCGACTGCAATCACATTCTTTGATAATGTCAAATCGATGCAGGTACGCCGCTGGGTGGTCGGTTAGGCTGGATCAGTGTGGCATCGGAAGGAATATGTATGCAACACGGAACGCGTAAGCCGCTCCCGTTACGGCACCGGCACATCCACATTGAAATCACCGACAACGACGACAGAGGTAGAGTCATTGCAGCTAATTCACGCAAAGTGAGTAGCGATGAACTTTACGGGACTATGAGTCATTGAGAGAGAGAGAGAGAAGAGAGAGAGAGATGAGAGAGAGAGAAGAGAGAGAGAGAAGAGAGAGTGAGAGATAAATAGAAGACAGAAAAGGCAGGGAGTTTAACCAGACGCACGTCCAGTTTGCTACTCTGTACTGGGGGAAGAGGTATGGGGATGAAGAGAGAGAGGAGATAGAGAGAGTACAGTTTCGCGCACATTTGAAGGTTCGCACCGAGTCTACAGACGGTTGCCAAGACCTGTCCACTTAAGGTATTTCATTAGCGTTTTCGTGGAGTGATTGAATTTTTTGCTTGCTTAAGAGGGTATACGAGCCATTGCTCAAGGGGGTATGGGCCATTGATGATGACAGTATTCGACATGCTGTTATGTATGTCGTATGCGTGATTAGAAAGAATTTAAGCACTGTTCGTTTCACTTTGCTCAGTGCTTGTAGCCTCTGCATTACGGGGCTATGAGCCGTTGCATTATTTTGCTTGCTTACGGGAGTATGAATGCTTGCGGGGGTATGAGCCGTTGATGATGATAGTTTTTGTTCACGGAGAACAAGAATGCACGGAACCCTAGTCCTATACAGCTTTCTGTAAAAAAAAAGAAAGAACCAGGAAGCTCGCCTTCGCGCATAGCGTTAGCCGCAAGCGTTTTCCCGGTAAAGATTACGGTTGCAGAAGCTGCAGTCGCCGCGAAGCGGCAACTGTGTGGCCGGTCTATATATAACGCAGCGAATCGCGGCTGTGCAAGTTGGTGCGGTGATTGGTGCGATGTCTCTAAACATCGCGAAATGAATTGTCGGTGATTTTTTTTCCCGTTTTGAATATTGTCTTCAAAATATATCTTGTATTGGTGTTTTTTGAAGCGTGAGTGCCATTTTATTTTCATAATAGGGAGCGAAACGTGGTGTAGGAGGAAAAAAAGAAAGTTCCGGAAAATTGGTTCTCCACATCGAAGCTTGCCAGAAAATTTGTGGTTAAATTACAAAGCTTGTATTTTGATGTGCGCTAGTAAACAAGACTTGCTTGGATGCTAATGAAATAGAACAAATTTGAGGTTTGTGTAAGTATAAAAGTGTCAGATATCTTAAATAGAAGGATCGTAACGGAGTTAAGAGTGCCACATTTCGTGATGTCGTCAAAACGTTACCATAGGTGAATAGCCTTCACCTTATACTATGTAGCTTCGGCGATAGGCGCGCAGACTACGGGGAGGCTCCGAAACCTAGCCCCCCCCTCCCCCCTCTAAAGTGTCCATAGATCTGTTAGCCACGTCATTTGAGTTTTCTTTTAAGTTGCCTCTATCTTTTCACAGAAAATTTTATTGTGGCTAAAAATTACGGCATCATTGCCGGTGCGGACGTGCAAAGCTTCTAGTTCATAATTTTGCTTTATTTCCGCAAATACTGACAAAAAGAGGACAAGCGCATTAGAAGCACCAGCGGTGGCTACCTCACGTGTGTTTTTGATGTGCAAGATTTTTTAACATCTCCATCTTGAACACCATGCACAAACACAATACATTTGAACATATACACCGGACAAAGTTTATTATATTTTTCATGTGAAGGAGGTAGCCAAATTATAAATAGTCCTAATGTTATGGATAGCCTATGCCTAGATAATGAGTATGTTGCTGTATGTGCACCTCGATTCAAATTGCTTTGCGTGCTTTTTTGATCCTGAAAAATACCTGCAGACTTGAGCGGCCCCTGCTGCAGCGTCCCTTATCAACGGCGTATGAAATGCACGTGAATGATATGTGTCTCAGTATTGCTTCTCTTTCCAGTACGCAATGCTAACGACTCACGAAAGAAAAGCTTTTGTAACAAATTACTACACATCTTAGGGATGGAAACATCGCGAAATGGATGCAGAGGTCATAAATATATGTCGTTCACTCAGTAACCGAAACGACGCCGAGCCGGGTCTATTCGAAATATGAATCAATAGCAGTCACGCGTGCCGCGCTTATACTCGGACTCACAGTAAAAAAAAAGGCTACAGTTTCACTGCAAAGGCGAAGCATTAGTGATAGCGAAGTATAAAACAATTACACGATGGAGATTGTTTACCGTATATATCCTTGCAAGGGCCGCACTCATGTAAGGACCGAACCCTCAACTTCACAGCCAACATAAAAAAAAAAAAAATCCAAGCGTCCTCGCCGGACCTGCAATAAAAGTTGCTTCACTCACTCACTCCGATCACGCTCAACAGCCAATATCCCATTTAAGGCCCACTAATTCCTCCAATACCCCACGATTTTCCTTGGAGTACAGCTGGTATTAATATATATATATATATATATATATATATATTGTTACGTGTGGAAAGACACAGACGAAAGATGCTATTTAAACGCTATTTACACTGGAGCCAGGCAGCCAGGCTGACACTCGCTCGTGCCAAGGGCACCGACCAACTTCTTCGTCGTTCTCGCGGCGGCTCATCTCTTGAGCATCGCTCAATGATATCGTAGCAATATATATATATATATATATATATATATATATATATATATATATATATATATATATATATATATATATATATATATATATATGGTCTCTTTAGACCATATTCACACTATCAATCCGGTGATAGAAAGAGGTGCGGAATATAACCAACTTTTATATATAGCTTTCATTCATTACGAGAATGCGTTTGATTCAGTCAAACCTCAGCAGTCGGGCAGGCATTACGGAATGAGGGTGTAGACGAGCCGTATGTAAAAATACTGAAAGACATCTATAGCGGCTCCACAGCCAACGTAGTCCTCCATAAAGAAAACAACAACATCCCAATAAAGAAGGGCGTCAGGCAGGGAGATACGATCTGTCCAATGCTATTCACAGCGTGTTTACAGGAGGTATTCAGAGACCTGGATTGGGAAGAATTGGGGATAAGAGTTAATGGAAAATACCTTAGTAACTTGCGACTCGCTGATGATATTGCTTTGCTTAGTAACACAGGGGACCAATTGCAATGCATGCGCACTCACCTGGACAGGCAACGCCAGAAGGGTGGGTCTAAAAATTAATCTGCAGAAAACTAAAGTAATGTTCAACAGTCTCGGAAGAGAACAGCAGTTTACGATAGGTAGCGAGGCAGTGGAATTGGTAAGGGAATACATCTACTTAAGGCAGATAGTGACTGCGGATCCGGATCATGAGACTGAAATAATCAGAAGAATAAGAATGGGCTGGGGTGCGTTTGGCAGGCATTCTCAGATCATGAACAGCAGGTTGCCATTATCCCTCAAGAGAAAAGTTTATAACAGCTATGTCTTACCCATACTCACCTACGGGGCAGAAACCTGAAGGCTTACGAAAAGGGTTCTACTTAAATCGAGGACGACACAACGAGCTATGGAAAGTAGAATGATGGGTGCAACTTTAAGTAAGGAGGGATAAGAAGA
Organism: Dermacentor andersoni; assembly: GCF_023375885.2. Classification (NCBI taxonomy): domain Eukaryota; kingdom Metazoa; phylum Arthropoda; class Arachnida; order Ixodida; family Ixodidae; genus Dermacentor; species Dermacentor andersoni. The sequence goes on from NC_092814.1 coordinate 143,283,044, forward strand.
GAGTAGATTGGGTGAGGGAACGAACGCGAGTTAATGACATCATAGTTGAAATCAAGAAAAAGAAATGGGCATGGAGAGGGCATGTAATGAGGAGGAAAAATAGCGGATGGTCATTAAGGGTTACGGGACGGAAAAAACTTTAATGGAAAAAGGACCTGCGAGGTTGCCAGCCCGGGCTCAGGCCACCCGGGCATTGTGTGCGGTGAGGCATAGCCTTTCCACCGCTGCCCGGGCCCGCTGGATAGCCCATAATTGGTCGTTTAGTTCTGAGCTAGTCAGAGCGCTTAGCCATCGCTCCTCGAGAAGGTCCGGTTCTATGTTGTCCTCTACGTATACTGAACTGATCTGTGTGCACTTCCACAAGATGTGTGCCATGTCTGCGTGTTCGTGTTTGCAGAGCTTGCAGCTAGCGTCTGGATATTGTGTTGAATTTATTCTGTTTAAGTGTACTGGGTTTCGGAACGTTCTGGTTTGCAATCTTCTCCAATCTGTTTCTTGAGACCTGTCGAGTTGTTTGTGGGGTTGTGGGTATGCTTCTCTTTGTTTCGTGTAGTGTGTCAGTATGTCGTGGTACGTGACCAGTCTGTCCCTGTCGTCTTTTATCGCTTCTTCGTCGTCGTCGCCTCCTCCGTCTTCTCCATCGCCTCCGCCGCAGTCCTTCCCCCTTCCCCGGGGGTTGCGGGGTGTTGGGCCTTCACTGGCCGTGCCGCGGTGGGTTAGTTTTCGCGCGACTCGGTGGGCCTTCTCGTTGAGGTTGGGAGGGGCACTCATGGTAACTTCTCCCATATGTGCCGGGATCCATTTGAGGTATTTGGGTGTAATTGTGCCGTTCCTAAAGTCTTCTGCTCTGTGGTTCAGGATTTTGGCCGCCTCGGTGGAGACCCAGCCCTTTGTGAAATTCCTAATAGCCGTCTTGGAGTCGCTGATTATTGTTCTGTATTGTTGCCGACCGCTGATTATAGCCAATGCGATTGCCGTTTCTTCCGCTGCCTCCGACGATCTAGTCCTTACGGAGCCCGCAGTCACGGTCTTCCCTTTCGTGCATACGACCGCCATTGCGAAGAGGGAGTTACCTTTGTCAGCGCCGACACCACCATTGTCGTCCCTGTTTCGGGGGTACCGCGCGGCGTCTACGAAGAGCACCCCCTCCCGCGCGCCGTGGTTTTTGAGAATCGTTTTCGTGCGGCATTTCCTTCTCTCGACATTGTGCACGGGGTGCATGTTCTTCGGGATATTTTCCGTGTTAATTGCGGCTCGGACGTCTGGGTGAATCTGCATCTTGGGGCCGTTCATTCCGTGGTAGTTTATGCCGATCTTTTCCATGATTTCTCTGCCCGCCTTGGTTCCGGAGAGTCTTTCGAGTTGCGCTATTCTCTGTGCTTCTGCGATCTCCTCCAGCGTGTTATGCACGCCGAGTTGTAGTAACCTTTCGTTTCTTGTGTATTGGGGGAGACCCAGAGCTGTTCTGTACGCTTTTCTAATGAGCGCGTCGATCCTGTCTTTCTCGGCCTTGTTCCAGTGGACGAATGCCGCCACGTACGCGACGTGGCTGATCGCGAAGGCCTGAACGAGCCGTACGACGTTTCTTTCTTTAATGCCCCTCCTGTTGTTGGAGACTCTCTGTATTAGCCGAATGGCCGCCGTGACTTTCTTTTCCAGGCGTGTTATAGTTTCCGTGTTTGTTCCCCTGGCTTCGATCCAGAGACCCAGGACTCTAATCTTTTGGACCATGGGTATCTCCGTGCCTTTCCTCGTGGTTAATCTGATTCCCCTTTTGTGTAGTTCCGCTACGTCTCTGGGCGGTTTGCCGAACCTCCTGGGGCGGTAGAGCAGCAATTCCGATTTTTCCGGCGAGCATTCAAGTCCGGTGCCCTCTAGATGATTTTCGATTGCCTCCACCGCCCCTTGAAGCCTGTTCTCCATATCGCCCTCGCTTGCGTCTTTCGTGGTCCAAATCGTAATGTCGTCTGCATAAACGGTGTGATTAATGCCTTCTATTCGGTCCAGTTTTTCCGATAGTCCGATCATGACGAGGTTGAAGAGCATCGGTGACACGACGGACCCTTGCGGCGTGCCAGCGCTGCCCATGTCCACCTGGATACTCTCCTCCTCGTCCAGTCTGATTCTGGCTGTTCTTCCCGTAAGGAAATTTCGGATAAAATTATACGTTCGTTCGCCCAGGCCGAGTTGCACGATTCTGTCGAGTATGGCCGTGTGCTTGACCCTGTCGAAGGCCTTCTTTAGATCAAGTCCAAGTATTGCCCTCAAGCCCCGCCCCGTGGTATCTATGACTTGCTCCTTTAGTTGTATCATGGCGTCTTGTGTAGAGAGCCCTCTTCTGAAGCCAATCGTGTTGCTGTGGTACAGGTCGTTTGACTCCAGGTAGCCGTTAATTCTACTCAGGCAAGCGTGCTCCATCACTTTACCAACGCAGGAAGTGAGAGAGATCGGCCGCATGTTCTGTATTTCTAAGGGTTTACCCGGCTTCGGGATGAGGATCACGTCGGACCTCTTCCATTCGTCGGGTATCCTGCCGTTCCGCCAGCACTCGTTGATGTAGTCTGTCAAGCGGCTCGTTGCCTGGTCGTCCAGATTCCGGAGCATCTTGTTGGTCACTTTGTCGGGGCCCGGAGCCGACTTGGTCTTGATGGTCTGCAGGACCGCCTTGATTTCTTGCTGGGAGAAATCTCTGTCGAGGTCTTCGTTGGGAGAGCCCGAGTAGTTCCGGTGTTCAACGGCTGGAGGTCTCTCAAGGTAGAGCTTGACGATTTCATCACCCATTTCACGGATGTTTCCTTTGTACTTGTGTCTGAGCTTGGTCATTTCCGCTTTCGCCGCTGTCTTCGTTCCCGATGGGTCGAGCAGGTGCTTGAGGATCTTCCACGTCTTGCCCGTGTTGATGTTGCCGTCCATGGCGTCGCATACCTCGTCCCAATCCTGATTGCATAACTGGGCACAGTGTGCTTCGATGGTCTTGTTTAGTTCCGCGATTTTGCGCCTTAGATTTCTATTGTGTGTTTGCCCTTGCAGCCGTTTCTGGATGGATTTTTTGGCTTGTACGAGGTGCGCGAGCCTGCTGTCCATCCGCGGAGAGTGACCACCACCGCTGTCGTCGTCTTCATGTTCGCGTCGAGCCTCCCAGTCGTCCCACTCCATCTCGGTCGTGGCCTTTTCTACGTCTCGTAGCAGCTCTCCGTTCCATTCCTCTATGTTTCTTATGGGTCCCTGTTCTTTTTCGTCTCTGATTTTGCGGAATTTGTCCCAGTCTACTAGCCGGAACTTATGTTTTATTCCCTTCGTGACGCGGGCCTCTCCTAGGGCTATGCTGAGTATCCTGTGATCGCTCCCCAGGTCCTCGAAGGTGTTCTCCCAGGTGATTCTCCCGGCTCTCCTGCATAGCGTTAGGTCTGGTGTGGTGTCCCTATGGGGGCCCGCACCCACTCTGGTGTGTGAAGCCGGCTCGTTGAGAAGGGTTAGGCCGGCCTTTTCTATGAGGTCGGCCAGATTTTTTCCCTTCTTGGACGAGTGTCCATATCCCCATTGCGTGTGTGGAGCGTTGAAGTCTCCACCGATGACGAGCCTGTTGTCGCCGGCGATGGTCAACGTTTCGTTTATTAAATCTTCGAAATTGTGTGTTAGGCCCTTTTTGGACGGGCTGCTGTAGACGTTCAGGACGAAAGTGCTGCTCTCCTTCTTGCTGCGTGGCACGACTTCTATGAGGATGTGGCTAATGTCCGTAAAAATGTCCGCACAAAAGGGACGGGGAGGGACATAGTCGTGACCACATTAGTCAAAAAAGGACTGGTCGCGATCCCGAGAATTAAGGGTTACGGACTGCGTGGCACGACTTCTATGAGGATGTGGCTAATGTCCGTAAAAATGTCCGCACAAAAGGGACGGGGAGGGACATAGTCGTGACCACATTAGTCAAAAAAGGACTGGTCGCGATCCCGAGAATTAAGGGTTACGGACTGGATTCGAAGAGAAGGGAAGCGTAGCAGGAGGCGGCAGAAAGTTAGGTGGGCGGATGAGATTAAGAAGTCTGCAGGGACAACATGGCCACAATTAGCACATGACTGGGGTAGTTGGAGAAGTAATGGAGTATATATATATATATATATATATATATATATATATATATATATATATATATATATATATATGGGTAGGGTTCGGACAGCTGGTCGGGCCCCCCACACCCCCAGGTAAATGTAAACCTTCCGCCTATGGCTGCGGCTGTTTAGTTCCTTACAAAAATGAGTCTGTCTTTAGAAAGTCTATAGGGTTCTTGTAGACGACTTTGCCTGTCTATGGATTTGGTCTTTTGTTGATACCGAGTCTACAGACTCTCTGTTGACAAACGGTGATCAGGTTTCTATTTATTCTGGTCTACTGGCATACCATAGTCCGTCTATAGAAAAAACTCGATAAGGTGTTTGTTTCTTTTTGTCTACTTCCCCACTAAAGACTACCTATACACGAAAGTCGATACAGCCTCTTTTTATTTTTTTCATTCTTTGTCTCTAGATTATCTACAGAAGAAAGTCGATAAGATGTTTGTTTCTGTCTACTTCCGCTCTTGTTAGGATCGGCCTGCAGCTATTTCAGCCCGCTGCACGTGTTCCAATCCAACCGGACGGGGCGCACTTAAGAGAACTGCGGATAACCAGCAGCCACGTGGCGCGGGGCAGCTCAGGGGAGTTCTCGAGGGGAGGTAATTGGCGGAACCTCCCCATGAGCTTTTTGAGACACCAGACAATGTGCTACCCGGCCGCGTCACCAGGGACGGCTCAGAGTTCTACGAAGCCCCTCTGACGTCGGCTCCGCACCATTGCACCTGTGTGTGTGTGCGGCACGTGTATGTAAGCCCTCATCCTCCTCCAAGTCGACAGCCCTCAGCCTCCTCCAAAAAGGCGGGTCATCTTCAATGACGTCGAACTATGACGTCAAGCGGAGAGCTCATAAGCAGCGATTGTCGGCTGCTAGAGAGTGCTCGTTGTCATGCTCGAAATGTACTCGTGAGCTGTGTGCTCGTAAGCTGTTTGCGGTATGCTTTGTCTTGCGGGATCCATTTGGGAGTCACGCTAGACTGTCGTTGTATGTCTTGTCTAAGAAGTAAATAATGTAAACAAATCCTGTTCCCCAAGTTCCTCCTTACGACCTTCAACTCCTTCAAATGGTGGCAGCGGCGAGATCGTCCGACGACTTCTACATCTGGTTGACAGTAGTGGGATCGTACGACAACTCTGACACTATATAGACTAGCTATAGACGAAAGTCGATCAGGTTTCTGTGTCCTTTTTCTACTCCCGGTTTATAGATTTTCTATAGAAGAAAGTCGATAATAGGTTTGTTTCTTTTTGTCTGCTTCCACTCTCTAGATTACCTATGGACAAAAGTCGATACAGTCTCTATTTATTGTTTTTCATTCTTGATCTATAGACTGTCTATAAACGAGATTCGATAATGTGTTGGTTATTTTTGTCTACTCCTACTTTATAGATTGTCTGTAGACAAAAGTTGGGAAGGTTTCTATTTCTTTGTGCCTACTCCCATTTTATAGTAGGTCTATAGAAAGAAGTCGATATGATGCTTGTTTCTTTTCGTCTACTTCCGCCCTATAGATTACCTGTAAACAAAATTCGATAAAGTTTCCATTTACCCTGGTTGATTCTTTGTCTAGAGACTGTATATTGAAATACCACGGTCGAGAGGACGCTTTATTCCAAAAAGGAAAAATGGCGCCGATGCAAAAACGAACACGAGCCGATGATTGATGATGACTTTGTACAGATGAAGATGAAGTCCGCATAAATGCTTACACTAATTTCCCCCTTGGACGGAAGCGGCCAGCCTGGGCCGCACATTAGACAGTGGAACGGAGATGAAAGGGCTTCAGGCGAGAAACGTGCACGATCTCCGTTCCGCGGCAGCGTCGGTCAGTTGGGGCCTCAACAGGTGTAACGCGATAGTTCACCGGCGAGGTCTGCTCTACGACTTTGTAGGGGCCAATATATCGAGACTCAAGCTTCTCACATAAACCGGGTGTTCGTGCAGGTGTCCATAGGAGCACATCGTCACCAGGGCGGTAGGAAACGACGCGATGAGAGGCATCGTACCGATGTTTGCGATCGTCTTGGCTGGCTACAGTGTTCATACGGGTGCGACGACGACATTGCGCAAGACGAGACACAAACTGGTCGCAAATGAATGGTGAAGCGTTGACGGGGCCAGAGAAGAAAGAAACGTCGAGTGATGAGGTTGGGTGGCGGCCGTATACTAAGAAAAACGGAGAGTATCCGGTGGTCCGTTGAACAGACGTGTTGTACGCAAATGTTACAAATGGGAGAATCGCATCCCAGTTACGATGATCAGGTTGAATATACATGAATAGCATGTCACACAGCGTGCGATGAAATCGCTCTGTTAGGCCGTTGGTTTGAGGGTGGTAGCTAGACGTTGTCTTGTGCACGGTGTTGGACGCTTGCAGAACTTGATTAAGAGTGCTTGAAAGAAATGCCTTGCCTCGGTCGCTCAAAAGAACGTGAGGCGCGCCGTGACGTAAGTAGACAGCCTGCAAGAAGAAGGCCGCTACTTCTGAGGCAGCTCCTGAGCGTATTCAGGCTGTTTCAGCGTACCGAGTCAAATGGTCAACAGCAGTGACGATCCATCTGTTGCCGTCTGGAGTAGGTGGGAGAGGCCCGAAAAGATCAATGCCGACGACTGAGTATGCGCTCGTGTGTTTTGTGGTAACCCAAGTGGCCTGACGTAGGGTCATCGTGTGAGGCCTGCAGAACTGCAGCGCGAAGAGAGCGTGGTAGAACGGGAACCCATCGATGGCCTTCCGGGTGAAAAATGTACCGGTAGAGCACGTCGTCTTCAAACTTGAACAGTTTGAGCTGTTTCCGTAGCCTGGCATTGGGTGGAGATGAAACACCGCTAAGGCGATTGATGATACCATGGCAATAGGAATCGGCGCGCTGGTGAGTGGAAAGCACTGAAGGGCGGTTTGATGGAGTCAAAAAAGAAATCGGTGTAATAGACGAAGCGTCCTCCGTGCGGCCAATTTGACACGGTGATGTGATGTGCTCCGATGATGGTGGTAATGGGCATCGTGAAAGAGCATCGGCATCTTGGTGCTTCCGTCCGGACTTATATATAACATCGAAATCATATGCTTGTAATCGGAGTATCCAGCGGCCAAGGCGCCCAGACAAGTTTTTGATCGTCGACAACCAACATAGGGCATGGTGGTCGGTCACAACCGTGAAATGTCGACCGTGGAGATATGGACGAAATTTCTGAATTGACCAGACAACAGCCAAACACTCTTGTTCGGTTATCGAGTACTTCTTTTCCGCGGAAGTGAGAGTGCGGCTTGCATATGCAACAACCTTTTCGCAAAATTCGTGGTCGCGCTGCAGCAGTACGGCGCCAATACCGTGACCGCTGGCGTCAGTATGCAGTAATGTGGGCGCCTTGTCATCAAAATGACAAAGAACAGGTGGGGATGTTAGTGCGCGCTTGAGTTCTTGGAACGCGGCTTCACACTGATCGTTCCAATCGAAGGAACTGGAACTAGCAAGGAGCTTGTGGAGGGGCGAGGCAATGCTGGCAAAGTTCCGAATAAAACGTAGAAAGTATGAGGCGAGTCCAATGAAGCTGCGCAGTTCTTTTGCACGAAGTGGGCGTGGAAAGTTGAGCACCGCGGCAATTTTATCAGGATCGGGCTGGATGCCGTCTTTGCTAACGAGATGACCCAGGACTTTAATCGTTGTGCTAGCGAAACGGCACTTCTTTGTGTTTAGTTGAAGTCCGGCATTAGAAAGGCATGTGAGCACTTCATCTAAGCGTTGCAGATGGTCAGTGAAAGTCGAGGAAAACACGACGATGTCGTCGAGGTAACATAGACAAGTTTTCCACTTGAGGCCGCGAAGAACAGTGTCGATCATTCTTTCAAATGTGGCGGGAGCATTGCGTAGACCGAAAGGCATTACATTAAACTCGTAAAGACCATCCGGAGTAGAAAAGGCGGTCTTTTCTTTGTCCGCTTCGTGCATTGGAATTTGCCAATATCCGGAGCGAAGATCAAGGCTGGAAAAGTATTGCGCGCCTTGCAACGAATCAAGGGCGTCATCGATACGGGGCATCGGATATACATCCTTACGGGTGATCTTGTTTAGCGCACGGTAGTCAACACAAAATCGTACCGATCCATCCTTCTTCTGCACTAAAACGACGGGTGATGACCAAGCACTGGCGGAGGGACGTATGACGTTTCGTTTCAGCATATCGGCGACGTTTTCCTCGATGATTTTGCTTTCGGCCAAAGAGACTCGGTAGGGACGACGGCGTACAATAGTCTGGCCAACGGTGTCGATACGATGGAAGGCAACGGATGTCTGTCCGAGTGACGAAGTATCCATGTCAAAGGAGGCCTGGTGCTTCGTAAGCAATTTTAGCAACGCTTCATGTTGAGCAGCAGTAAGGTCAGGACTTATCACGGAAGCAAGGGCAGATGAAGCAGATTTGTCCTGTTGAGGAAGAGCTTGCGAGGCGGCAAGAGGAAGCAGGGAGACTGGTTGAGTATCCACATAACAGGTCACTGCGGAGCCTTGAGGTAGGAGGATTGTCTGAGTGGTCGCGTTTAAAGCGATGATTAACGCAGAGCTTTCTTTGAACCGCACCAGGCAGGAAGCGAAGACAATCCCACGGCCAAAACAGCGACCGTAAGGAGTGATGAACACGTCGCCATTGGTGATGTCTGTAGAAAAGAGACTTATGACTTGCTCGTGGCCGGGAGGCAGTACAGAATCGGCAGCAATGAGAAAACGCAGTCATGGCTCATCGGCACTCCCGCTGCAATGAACTGTCTCGGTCATATGGACTACACGTTGACGCCAAGAGATTAAAGCGGACGCTGACGAGAGAAAGTCCCAACCTAAAATTAATTCATGAGCGCACGGGAATAAAATCGCGAACTTAATGTGATGACGGATACCATCGATGAAGACGCGTGCTGTACATTGGGCTGATGGTCGAATGATTGCTCCATTAGCCCCAATCAGGGATGATCCAATATAAGGCGTCTTCACTTTCCGCAGACGAGAGCACAGGTCCGCACGCATAACAGATATAGTAGCTCCCGTGTCAATCAGAGCTAACAAAGGCACACCCTCCACAGACACCAATAACATGTTCGAAGGACGTTCAGGAGGACTTGGAGCACTTCGCGGCGATGCAGTTTTCCCTCCAAAAACTGCACTGGTTAGTTTTCCGGTCGCTGGACATGGAGTTGGGAGACAGGTTGAAGTGGCGAAACAGAACGTCGGAGCGGCGATGGGGAGCGGCGTCTTGAGGCACGTGTGTTGAGTGCGGTGTTGGAGAAGTCGGCCGGAGATGGAGATCGGTGAACGGGGGGATTATCGTCATAAGTGCGGTAAACGCGAGAAGGTGGCACATCGCGTTCAAAGGCCGCGTAACCACGACGTTCGTCTTGTTCGCGGCGTCGGCAAAACCGGGAGATATGTCCTCGAAAGCTGCAGTAGTAGCAGATAGGTCGCGACGAACGCCAGGCAGAGTAGTAAGGCGGGTTCGGAGCTCGGGTGACTAAAGGTGCCAGGTGATCGTGAACATGCGCAGGTGGTGCGATTGGAGACGGCGCGGCTGGCATTGCAGCAATCTGGGCGTAAGAAGCCGGTTGTGGGCAAGGAGAAGCGTTGGTATGCTGGGCGTTCTGCAGGGAGGCCAATTCTTCCTTAATAATACCGCGCAGGTCAGTAGAAGCAGGTTATACGTGAGCGCTGCTGCAAGGGGGTGAGCCATGCGCTTGCAATTCCTCACGAATTATTGCTCGAATGATAGACCGGAGCTCAATACTGTTTGCCAGGGGGTTGTCGGAAAAGTCCGGTTGCAAGCGGATTGATTGCAGGGCGTCGAGGCGCTGACAGACGGAGACGACGTCCGACACCGTCGAAGGGTTTTGAGCGGCGAGTGCGTTGAAGGCAGTAGATCCGATACCCTTAAGAAGGTGTCGCACGCGATCAGGTTCTGGCATGGCACTGTCGACACGGCGGCAAAGCGCGAGGATTTCCTCAATGTACGAGGTATACGACTCGCCATAGTGCTGGACGCGCTCAGACAGCCTCTTTTTCGCAACTTCCGAACGAACCGTGGGTGTGCCGAAAATCCGCCGTAGCTGCTCCCTGAAAGACGACCAATCACGGAAGTCTCTCTCATGATTCAGGAACCATGTCTTGGCTACTTGAGAGACGTAAAATGGCACGTTGTTTAACCTCGATGTCTCGTTCCAGTTGTATTCGCTGACACGATCGTAGTTGTCGAGCCAGTCTTCAACGTCCTCACCAGGCAAGCCAGAGAAGATTTCAGGATCGCGATACCGGTTGTAGGCAGGGCTAGGAGTGGGGATGGTTGGCACATGAACCGAGATGGTGGACCCTGCAGTCTGGTCTTGCGACATGGCGGCCTCTTGGCGTAAGCGGCGTCCCGAACTTAGCTCCAGGAGAGATATTGAAGTAGATTGAGGTCGAAGGGATCTTAAAGCGCCTCCACCACTTGAAATACCACGGTCGAGACGACGCTGTATTCCAAAAAGGAAAAATGGCGCCGATGCAAAAACGAACACGAGCCGATGATTGATGATGACTTTGTACAGATGAAGATGAAGTCCGCATAAATGCTTACACTATAAACAAAGTATGATATGGTGTTCATTTCTTTTTGTCTATTCCCAGTCTATAAATTTCTATATTTCATCACGCGCACGTGCACACTCATTCCCGTGCACACACACACACACACACACACACACACACACACACACACACACACGCACGCACACGCACGCGCACGCGCACGCACGCACGCACACACACACACACACATATATATATATATATATATATATATATATATATATATATATATATATATATATATATATGCTTTAGCATTAGTTCGTGCACCAGCCGAAACGTCAGGAGGATTTCGTGGAAAAGACGAATATTGTGCATTTTCTCTGAAATTGTAACTCCGAAGCCAGCTTCATTATACAGGGCGTCCCAATTACCTATCATGCGCCAAGATGTACAAATATGCAAATGCCACCTAGCTGGTCAGAACCAATGTAATGTTGTTTGCCGTCGCTTGGAGATACCAAGTTTATTTTTTGCATTCGGGCTAATTACATAGCTTTGATTAATTAATCAACATTTCGATATTATAATTAGATGAAAAGTGTCCATGAGAAAATTGTAGAGCAACATGAGAAAATCCCGATACAGCTTTGTGTTGTTCAATACATGCTACATAAAATTGCTTTTCCGAACGTGAAAAAGCCCGCGAATACACGCAAAATTGCCGCGCGACTGGCCGCTCGAGGCACATTGCGTGTATTGTTGTGTATCAGTTTGTAGTGCAGGACGCACTACAAACTCATCAAAGTTTCTCATTCACTTCAAATATGTGCCAAATCCTCTGAGCCCACCCAGTCCTTCGTATGCGGTATGCCTGTGCGGCCGCGCATATGAGTGCGTCATTACTGTCTTGATTGCTTTGACGTATCATCGGAACAGAAAATTTGCACTTACATGCGTGCAGGTATCACATTTGGCGTAGGTACGCTGGAAGATATGGTAGAAATGCACTGTATTACTCATCGTTGTTGGCGATAATGCAAGCGCCCGACGGGCTTTGTAACGGCTTCTAGAAACAGTGCATTCATTCATGTGTGCATTCCAGTTCCACACGTTAGCCCACAGCGTTTGCAATACAACGCACCAACGCATTATAATGCGTTGGCGCGTTGTATTGCAAACCTTTATCCATGAAAAAAAAACTGAAGATGGAAAAGAAAAGCAACCCGTTTCGCGTGCATGGCGCGCAGAGAGAGAGACAATAAATATAAAGGGAAAAGGCGAACGTACTTCTGGGAGCGCGCACGCCCTTGTCGCCCTGAGCATCTGCGCATGCACAATGGCAGCAACGGCGGCGCGCCATCTGTACGCGTCCATTTGAATTCTCAACCACGGCGCCATGCACGTAAACGCTTGTTGCAGCTGTGTGCGGTGTCTGCCTGTGCCTTGGCGTCTGTGTATTCGTGTCTTCTTTGTGGCATCACACGTCAGCTACTCTGAACGGTAAGTTTCAGGAAAGATGTTTTCCGTCTATAGCTCATGATTAGACGAGCGCATTTCGTAGCGCGAACCGGCTGCATGTAGTGTAGGCGACTCGGGCATAGTGTCGATTTGTCGTTTACATGATTTGATAACGCGCTCGTGCTCTCGCTTCTACTGTAGGGAATGTTTTACGGCAAGCGATCGCTCACGCTTGTTGACTTTAGCATCATAGTTCATCTGCGTAAAAAAGAAAATACACCTGGTTATACCAGCAAGGTTCTGACTGGTGTTGAAGTCGCGGGGCGCTTTTCTCGTCGCGACGATATTTTGAATTTTTTACGAGCACTGCTCCTGGAGGGAACATGTGAGGCCTCAGCAAAACACCTGAGATCATAATAACGCTGTGTCAAAAGGTACACATCGCACGTACCTGTTTTGCTTCCGTTTCGCTAACTCCGCGGCCCACGCCTACCGACTTTTGGACATGTTTTTGCAGAAGGACGTTTATTTAACTCAAAGCGGATCATTAAAAATGCTTTCGAGAGATACTGAGCAGCCACTAAGCGGATTGTGTGTGTTCAGCAGCCACTGTGGGTAGATCTCGTTTCGCGGCGCTCGATCGATCGGGCCGCCATGAACGTTGCGCCGCATGTGTAGTGAAATTCTCGCGACGCGCTTTACGTATATACCTCGAAATTGTGTTAGCCTGAGGAATTTTCGAACAGAAACGTACAGTTGAATAAATGATAGCGTACTCGGATGAAAGGCCGTGTTTGCGGGGCTTACGTCAGCAGTCCGTCCGCTGTCGTTTCCGTAGGGTAAAAGTAGCAGTATTTATGAGGCTCCTGGCAACCAATCTAAATATATGCAACCGCAAAAGCTTTTGGAGCATGAAACCTGTGATGAGCTCAGTCACTCGCAGCTTCGCAACTTAGCCGAAAAATGTAGAGAACAACAAATTACCCGCTCGAGGAAGCATCTTTACACGTTTCAAACTGAAGGCATTGGGTTTGACGATAGTTAAAAGATATTTTTTCCGGGTCTCTTTTATGAACAGTTTAGCAGCAGGGGTTACTTTCCTGGCTATTTGAAAAGCGTTAAGCGCCTTTCGATGCTTCGGCGTTATGCAGTTTATGTGCTGTTATTCGCATTCGCATTTCGGCAATCGTGCATGCATGAAGTCCTTGTCCTGTGTAATAAGTGTTCCGGTTTTCATTACTGTTACATTTAGTGCCGTCGTCTTGCACAGACTGTATACTACATACGCTCTACAAAAAGAAAAAGAAAAGCCAGAATATCCATTCGGTGGTCTTTTGTTAATAGATAACGCACAGATTATCCAAATAATTTAGTGGACATTGCACTTGTTCTACCCTTATGAACCCACCTAAGAGATTGTAACATTTTTGACACACCCCATTCATGTGCATTCTATTGAAAGTGGGGCAAATAGTGTATTCATCTGTGAGTAGGAGAAGAAAGGCATTGCAGACTGTTCTAAGTGGAAATAAAATGCACTTCTTAACGTGATTGTTCAAAACTGGGGTCACTATTCTGAGCATGCTCGTTCGGCACGGGCATACTGTATTACCACCCGAAAAATGGGCACAGTCCAGCCGGGTATCTTTGTTTCAGCGATTATTATTATAGGAATAGTTTGAGATTCTCGCGTTTGTTTTTTATTTTGATAAGTACACTCTGTGTCACATGAACCTGTCTTGAAACGAAACATACCGTTGCTGGCACCAGCGACCATTACGGTTGTCCAACTGCTCATCATACTGTAACATGATGAAACGTTATAATGGTACTGATTCGTATTAGCATGTAGTCTTTAGCCAGAGGTAAACCAAGTTAACTAGAGACATAAGTTATGAGAGCAAATTATTTATAAAGGTAATAATGAACCGTAAAAATAACTAATTGAATAGTTTTCCCTCTCATTGGTGCATTTGCTTTACGTGTGTGTCGTTCTGTGTCCTTGTCTTACGTGCTGTGCTCGTGTTGCCATGAATTACGAACTTGCCCAAGTCCTTGTCAGCTTTATTAAACAGGGGATTCAATTCAGTTGAATGTAATAGTGCATGCCAAGTGACTGACGTGTTATTCATTTTATTTAAATGTTATGGACTGGCAGTAACTTGGCAAGCATTAAACCACATCTTTTTTATTACACTTAAGCTGCAGGTGTCATAGACTGCCAGGGAGTTTTCATGAAAACAGCCAGAGAGACTTGGAAAAAGATCAGGGAATTTTAAGATGTCCACATAGGTATGCAGTCTCGTTATATGCCATACAACATTTCCGGAGAATCTCTCTATTAAACATATTTTTAAAATGTTTTACTTCACAAAAAATTGAAACAAATCATGCCATTTCTTGAAGAAAGAATGAAAGTGAAGCATACTGAGGTGGCATTTCCTACTAATTTTTTTTGTCCGTTAACCTCGTCCTGAACCTCGAAGGCCTAGAAAAAGTACTCAAGTTTGAGAGCACCTTCAATAATTTACTGTGATAGCATTTATTCGAACTATAGTTTGTTTTGTTTCCCAGGAGGTGCATATCTTTCGTGCCATGAAACAGAAAGTGCTCGCGTGGTATTTCGGGTGCTCATGTGGTAAACCTAACTTGTAAACGTGTTCGCATGCCCAAGAGGCCTCATTACCTGTAAGAAACTAAGTGACCATATCAATGAAATCAATTCATCTTCCTTCTGTTGAAGTTATGGCCAATTATGTATTCATTTAAGAGTACGAGAAAGACATTTAAATGTGTATTAAGGAAAATAAATTGCAATCTTTGACATGATACTGTCAATATTCAAGTCGCTCCTCCCTTTATGTCATTCTGCACGGGGATATTTAATTACCAGTAAATGCCCTCAAATGCAAGTTGAACGTATTACCAAAGGCTGCTCCGCGCACAGAGATCAATTGAACAGGCTGTCGGTGACTGCGAGAGACGTTCAGTGACTAAAGGGACGTACAGTTTTAAGAAAAAAATTATACGAAAGAAGAAGCACGATGTTGGGGGCGAGGAGGATAGTGCGATAAAGGACGGAGATGATTACTATGCTACCTCCGGTCGCACATCCCATTCGCACGTGGCGGTCGGATTTTCCTTGAAGAATTTTTTCCTGAACACAGCACGCCCCTTTTGTCACTTAATGTCCATCGCAGTCACCGACAGCCTGTTCAATTGATCTCTGTGCGCGGAGCAACCTTTGCTAATTCGTTCAACTTACATTTGAGGGCACTAAAAGCGCGGCACGTTAGCCGGCAGTCACGTGGTATCTTTTAAAAGATTTCACGCACTTCAAAGAAAGGCTGAAAAAACATTAAACAGGGCAGTTAGCATAGATTAAATATTCCGATGTTTCTGCACAATCGCTACAACTTGTGCATTTTTTATTCAGATACCCTAAAGGCCCCTGCGGGCATTATTTGGGGGGGGGGGGGGTAACAACGAGATATTTCAAACAAAATTGGGGGGAAAAGGCAATATAGAACACCGTAGTAAAGGTCACCGAACATAAAAAAAAACAAAAAAAGAAGAAAAGAAAGAAAGAAATGCATACATGTTGAAAAAAAAAAACACTCGGTACAAAGCATGTAAATGCACTTACAATGGGTCGAAAGCACAAAGTTCTGTTTTTACTTGACATGCGTATTTAACTTGCGCTTCAAATGACTTACAAACGAGTCATGATCATGTATAGAAGCAATTTCTTTTGACAGCTTGTTCTGGTGATAAATAGCAAGAAAGAGCAGTAATTGTAGAAGGAGATTTGTACCCGCAAACATGGAACACATTTTGAAGGGTTGGTCGAGGCGATGAAACATTTGTTGCGGGGGTTTGATGTGGGATGCAGTAAAGGATGACGGGGTATGGTACAACCTGTGAAAGTGGGAAAGCAGTTAAGAGTCGTCGTTTTTCTAGAGAGGGCAATTGGAGGGACTCTTTGATAGCCGTGATGCTGGATTTTCTAGCGTAAGTCTTAGTGATGAAACGTGCTGCTTTATTTTGTAAAGATTCAAGCTTGTTTATTAGGTATGTCTGATTTGGATTCCATATTATGGAAGCGTATTCTTTCTTTGAACGAACTAGAGCTGTGTAAGCTAATAGTTTATGAGGATAGCTATAGGGGCTTGTTGGTACGGCATATCTTATTTTGTTGTAGCGCAAGCTACACAGCGCTGTGTGTGTCAGATGTGCCTTTCTGTTGTATTTGTTCATCTTCCGCTACAACAAAATAAGCGAATAGTTTAGTTGACCGATTTGCTAAATGCAAATTTCGCCTAATAAATTCAAGTGTTTTATTTGCTTTCGAAGTTATTTCATCAATGTGATCATTCCATGTAAGGTTAAAATATTGAAGATTTTTCGCTAGATTTACTATATACGAAGATAATTAAGCAATCTTTGTTAGTTACTCAACCTGGCGGAGTGGGAAAGATATTACGTGCTCGATATGGCTCAGAACAATACTGCACCGATTCTACACGCGTAGCGCCTATGTTTTTTTAAGTACTTGGCTCAAGTTAGCTGAAGCACCCTGTATAGATTAGCTATAGACTGCTCTACAGGAATTGCCTATGGGCAGTCTGTTGACGACAATCTACAGACAGTGTAAGGCCACTAGTCCATAGACTAGACTGGTCTATAGGAATACTGTATTGTCTATAGACATTTGCCTATAGACATTTCATGGACTTCAGTCTACAAAAGTAGAACTGTATAAGCCTATACACTTTTGTCTGTAGACATTCTGCAGACAATTGTATGCAAACGTGAGTTTTCATTAATCTGTAGACAGTCCATAGACTTAGACATTGTACAGACAAGTCTACAAAAAGTGTAAGGCTACAAAAAGTGTAAGTATAGGCAATTCATAGATTGCCTATAGGCTAGTCTAAAATATGTATAGAAAGTCTAGGGACTTCACAGACACATGTCTATAGAGTGCGTCTATAGACTCTCTACAAAACTTTTTGTAAGTGTGGAGGGACGGCAACCTTCAGTTGCGATGATTTCTCTAGGCTTCAGTCTACCGGCTCAGAGGTTGCGTAGTTAAAGCAGAAACGGGGCTGGTTGCGCAAAATGCACAGCCCTGGCACATTATGGTTGAACCACACAATTTGAAGTGGTGTCATTTTATTGGTAGGAATACTGCTATTAAATGCAGTTCCTCTTTTAGGTGTAGAAGCACGTCTTGCGTGGACAAGTTGGGCCGAAAACCGAACATCGTGTTCAGCATAAGTTGATGTTCTTCGATATGCGTCTGTAGCCTGTCTAATATCACGCGTTCCATCAGTTTGCCGAGGCAAGACGTGAGCGAAAGGGGTCTTAGGTTCTCCAGGCAGGGCGTATTTCCGGGCTTTGGTATCAGCGTAATCTCAGCATGCTTAAATTCCGGAGGCAAGGTCCCTATATCTGCTCCAGTTTGTATTGAATAGTTCAAGTATTGCCTGCACGGTTGCATCGTCAAGGTTACTTAGCAACTTCTTGGTGACTCCGTCCTTGCCCGGAGTGTTGTTTCGATGGGCGATGGACCCCGCGCCTTTTGCGAGTGGTGCGAGTAATCCAGTACAAGACCGTCGACGGAAGAATACCGAGGTTATGCGACGAAGAGTCTAGCACATCTCATAATTCGGCCCAAAACGGGAACGTGCAAAAAGGACAAGAAAGCGATAACTAATGCTAACGCATTACTGTCGCATGAACCCCATTGATCGCCTTCACATTTTTATTATGGTACCTATTGCGCTCTTAGGGCATTATTGTGGAAACAACAATGTAAAAAATTCCGGCAGAACACATCTCACGATGAATGTTGATGCGATTAGCATTGCAGCAATGTATCGACACGCTGTAATAACACCGCCGAAACGCGTCATGTATGATGCGTGTATACAGCCTGACTCCTCTATCGCGCTTCTTTTCTTGACACGCTGTGCCATCTGGGGCGACCACCACGAAGTCGGTGTTTTACGCGGGTGTAAATATATATATATATATATATATATATATATATATATATATTCAGAGAAAATCGTCCGAAATGTATATGACGTTACACTGGCAGCATCAAGCGGGAAGGACGATCGACAAAGACTGGACAGAACAAGCGCTACGATCGCCCTTCCCGCGCTATGCTGCCAGTGTAACTATGTGTTACCAACAAGCCCAAGCCTATACTCTTCTGATGTATATGACGCCGGCTCGGTTTCGCTCAACGTCAGAAAAATCTACAAAACATATCTAGCGCCACGTATCCAGTGACCCAAGCTGTTCCAACGGTTGGTTTCGAACCCTGTTCCATCCGCACAGTAGCCCGACTCACTACCTATTGAACGATGGACAACCCAATGACCCAATTTGTTCGGGAAAAGGTTTAAAAAAGAGAAAGAAATAAAGAAAGGAAGAAAGAAAGAAAGAAAGAAAGAAAGAAAGAAAGAAAGAAAGAAAGAAAGAAAGAAAGAAAAGTAGCTAGATAGATAGATAGCTCCCAAAATGTTCGTGAAGTACTTTGAGAATGCTAATCGCATTAATAAATTTCTATATACATATAAAACAATGCAGACAAAGACAAATACTTCGTTATTCTGCTTAGCAGAATCTCGGACCACTAACAATCTAAAAATAAAAATGTCCACCCATTCAAACACTACACACATTTCCGGGACCATCTATCACAGAAGGATGTCCTGAAAAACGGCAGGAAAAGACTAGAAATGCTCTCCTGATCTTACTTATCGCAGATGACATGATCTACATTTATCCAGCACCAATTGCAAATCCGTCTAGATTGAAATAGTTAATTGTTCTCTCTCTAATGATCACAGAGATTTCATATTTGGTTACATTTGCCGTTCCCCTTCATCATCAGTCAATTACTTTTTAACCCGCAGTGTTTGCTCAGTGGCTATGGTGTTGGGCTGCTGAGCACGAAGTCGCGGGATCAAATCCCGGCCAGGGCGGCCGCATTTCGATGGGGGAGAAATGCGAAAACACCCGTGTACTTAGATGTAGGTGCACATTAAAGAACCCCAGGTGGTCGAAAGTTCCGGAGCCCCTCCACTACGGCGTGCTTCATAATCAGAAAGTGGTTCTGGCACGTAAAACTCCATAATTTAATATTTTAATTACTTTTTATCTAAGCTTGATCATACTTTGCATACCGTTTCACTAGAAAATAAAAATGACATTAGAATGGGTGACATTAACATTAACCTGCTCAATGACACATCACCAACAGTTATTGCACCAGTCTACTACAAAGCTACGGATATGAATGCTGAATCGATGTTCCTACGCGACAAGTTCCTAATGGCACATGGACACTAATTGATCACACCCCCTCTAACTTACTAACTTCACCAGAGGTGAAAGTTTCTGATATTGACACAACTGAGGATTGCCCATTGCTTCTACGCTTTATTTACAACTCGAGTCCTTGCCCTCTTCCACACTATAAATATGTTCTGGACAAAGAGAGCTTCATAACTGCCATTGCTAATATAGACTGGTCTTAAATAAAACTTTTTATGATCCTCAGAAAGCATTTTCTAAATTCCTTACTGTCATTATATCACGTATTCATAAATTCACTTCTAAAAGAAAATGTAAAAAGAAACATTGCATTCTCTCACAATCCATGGATGTCTAAAAAGTTATTAGCAGCTTTGAGCAAACGCGATAACCCGTACAAAAAAAAACAACTAAAAACCAGCCTTTTAATACCAAGGTATTGCCTGATATAAAAGTTACGTAACTCTATAAACAGCCAGTTAAAAGCGGTAAAATTATTATATTTTGAACCAAAAAATCTTAAAAACAGGCAATAATACGAAATTGAAATGGAACATCGTCAGCTCCTTTCTAAACAGGAAATCTCGACCATTACAGGTATCAAAAATAATGTACAATAACTCCGTGTATAACTTCCCCATCCAAATAGCCAACTCCTTCAGCTCCAATTTTTTTTTTCATAATGACACACTCTCTCCTTCACAAGTCACTCAACTTTATAATAGTCTCCCTCACTCGTTTTTTCTCTTCCCCACAACACCAGAAGAAATACATAAGATTATATGTCACCTAAAACCCACCAGTGCGGGCATTGATGAAGTTCTGCCATCTATCATTAAAATGATTGCGCACCTAATTTCTGACATCTTGTCTTATATTACTAATTTGATATTCAAGACTGGTGTGTTTTCTAACGACCTTAGCGCGGTAAAATCATTCCATTTCAGAAGAAAGGTGACAGCACACTAATACACTACTATCGCCCTATTTGTATTTTACCTTTTTTCGGCAAGGTTCTCGAGAAATTAATCGAATTGAGTCTAACCAAATACCTCACTAAATGTAATATTCTCTCTTCATCCCAATTTGGCGTTCGTAATGGATAATCCACAGATCAGGCACTCATACATCTAACTGACCAATTAAAAATAATTGACGAAGGTCTCTTTAGAGGTTCGGTCTTCATCGATCTAACAAAGGCCATTCAACTGCTTAAACCATATAGTATCATTTTTGCTAAGTTTGAGTCTATCGTTGTAGTGATCCTGCCCTCTCACTATTAAAAAGTTAGTTATCTAACAGAGTTCAGGTTGTGTCTGTGTCCTGTTTCAGAAAAAAGTTGGAGGACGCTTGAGCTTCGCCTTCAAGAGTGGAACACGATAGCGTTCCCGTCGACCCGCCAAGGGGTGTAAGACAATGCGCTACGGCGCAGCGATCACTTACGAGGCGCCCCGCATTGGACTTTGCACCCACCAATCACGCGGGGAGCGTCGAGCAACGCAGCGTTCGGCGCGGCAACGAAACGTGCGCATGAGCAAGCGGAACGAACCAAAGAACTCGGTGTCTCAGAGGGGGAAACGATGTATGCCAGCCAAACGTCGTGATCGGCACGGGCAGAGAGATAGACAGATAGTGATCTAAAGAAAGGAAGGACGCTTGATTCTGCAACCCGTGGGGGAGCACGGCGAAGCGTCGTCAGGGGAGAGGGAGTCCGGGCCGCGACGCGCCTCGCACCGGCCCCCCACAGCCCCAATGCGCGCGCGGCGCGCCACCTGTCGGGGCAGCGCCGTACATTGAGAGGAGGGGTCTTCTGTGTTTGCCGCAAGATGGCTCTGCGTGTGCGGAAAGCGCAGAAGAAATGTAGCGGAAACGCACTTCGCTACTCGTGTAACTGCGACTTCTGCAAGTTACATGTTCATAATTACCGATATACACCGCAGTATAACTTTCTACGGCTCGTTTCTAATGCAACACCGCATTCACTAGAGGCGCTTTTGTACCGCTTCGAAGCATCAATTTCGTGGCTGAGTGGTAGCGTCTCCGTCTCACACTCCGGAGGCCCTGGTTCGATTCCCACCCAGCTATCTTGCAAGTTGTTTTTTATTAATGAAGTGCCTCCCGGGATTTATCGCTCACGGCCTACGCCGCCGACACCGACGACACCGGCTTTTCTGCGACACGAGCTCCTTAACGCTATCGCGTTAAAATACGACCACATCATCGAGGCACATAAGTCTGCCACTTCAGTCCATTGAGAAAGTGTCCATCATTCGCTGGAAAGTAACCGGGACTGAACACAAGCCAAAAGGAAGGACTCGAAATCCGTAGAGACCATCTGGAGTCGCAAAGGCCGTTTTCTCGCGGTTTTGTTCATCGGCCTCGATTTGCCAGTATCCGCTTTTTAAATAGAGAGAAGAAAAATAGCGATACGCGGCCGCGGGTACGCGTCTTTCTTGGTGAGGTTGTTAAGCTTGCGGTAGTCGACGCAGAAGTGGAGCGTTCCGTCTTTCTTTTTGACAAGAACGGCCGGAGACGACCACGGGCTGTTGGAAGGTTCGGTGACGCCATCGTCAAGCATCTCCCGGACCTGCGTACGTATGGCTTCGAGTTCTTTGGCCGACACGCGGTAAGGCTGCTGGTGTATCGGGCGTGCGTCCTCGTACGTGATGATCCTGTGTCTAGTGATGGGAATCTGCGTACCTTTGAAGAAATTGTGAAGCAGGTCCGGAATTCATGCAAGAGCTTGCGGAGTGATGTCTGGCTATCGGTGGACACCTCAGAATTGATGTCGATATGGTCCAGAGATGTGTCTGCTGTCTCCAATACTTCCGACGTGAAACAGTTCTTATTGTTTGCTGCTTTCTCTGCAAACGCTATCGAAGTGCCGCGGAAGAGGTATCGATGGTCATTGCTAAAGTTGGTAACAAGCGATTGCGATTGGCCATCAAGAAGCTGTATAACTCTTCTAGCCCCACAAACACATTGCTTCAGGAGGTGTTGTAGGTTAGTTTCGGCCACCGCTTCACCATCGCGTAGGGCACAGTACGTGACGTCGACGAGGACATTGCCTCGTGGAGGAAGCGTTACAATGTCTGCAGAAACGCGATGTACTTCGGCACGCCATTGTTCGTCCTGCACGTCGATTGCTCGGTCGGCTGAGAATGTGATACGGCGCTCTTGAAGATCAGTAATAGCGCCATACTGCTGCACGAAGTCAACCCCAAGAATAATGTCGCGGGAGCATTCGCTTAAGAGAAGGCAGCTCGCTACGAATGTAAATCCTTGAATCTTAACTCTAGTCGTGCAGGCGCGCAGTGGAGTAACGACATGGCTGCTAGCCACCCGATCTGCGAATTAGGCCAGGGCGTGGTTACATTCTTTAGCTGGATTCCCATTTTCCCACTGAGTATCGAGTAGTCTGCGAGGGTGTCCACTAAAGCACTAGCGGCGTAATCGTCATTAGTGACTGGTATATCGAGAGAAAGCCGGTCGTCCTATTCAGCTGCAGGTGGTGTCGGATCGGGATCTGTCCGTGTCTGCGTCGATCGGGGGCCTTCAGCACTTCGCCCGTCACTGACCTCGCCCTCAAAGATCGCTATAGTTAGTTCCCGGTGGGTACTGGGCGACCGCGCGGTAGAATACTGCTGGGGCGGAGGAGTAAATCGTCTCGGAGATGGTGATCGCGACTGCCGCCTGGCAGATGGTGGCAAGCGCTGCCGAGAGAGGTAGCGGCTGAGTGCTCCTTCACTTAGAAGTAAAGATATGACACTGATGTGAAAACATTCGGTGACATTCATTTGCGCCCATTCCTTGGTGCTCTTCAAGACTTCGAGTCTATCTACCAAACATCATTCCGCTTACTGCAAATAATCGTTGACTCTTTCTGCCTTACCATCTGCCTTTTCACGATAACATATATTGCCAATTTATGGATTTTTTGTTTTTTTCGCACTTCCACCTTTTACTCGGACTATAATTTTAATTCTAAATTAAATTCTGCGGTTTTACGTACCGAAACAGCAATTTGATTATGAGGCACGCCGTAGTGGGGGACTGCAGATCAAGTTTAACCACCTGGAGTTTTTTAACGTGCCCCCAATGGTCGTTACACTAGTTTTAAGCTTCTCTACAAGGCTATGATGGTAAGCGTCATGCTCACTTCGTATTTATTTCAGCACCATTTTACCAAACGCCTTCATTGTCAAGTACAGCGCAGGCGCATGCGATCTAGAATAAGATCGAAAGAGGCGCTGTTTCTTTATTACTATCGTTCAAATTTTCCTTATCATCCACAGTTTATCACTATACAGCACGCAGCTACAATTATACGCGAAAGGATAAAAGCTTGCGGAAAGGCCAACGCTTTTATTTTAGAAAGAATTCACGACGTGTCACTGTCTAAGCAACGACTGAGTGACTGAAATTTAGGACAAAAAGCATCCAGCTGACGGGCTAGCGAAATGTTGTCACTGTTTTCATAAAATAAAACCTTGCGCTTACGAGCAGTTGGGTGTCTCATGGTGCGTCGAGACATTCTTGCTACGATAACGTAGTCACCACTAACGCCTGTTATTGTAGTAACGGAGTGCACTAGTTCAGGTTCACTGCAGAAAAATAAATCGAGTGCCTTAGCACTGCGGCAGCCAACTCTTGTTGGTGTTTTGACTTACTGAGATAGTGAATGTGCATTCACCATTTTGTGAAAGGCCGTGCATAGAAAGTAAAAATTGCGCATTACGTGTTTTAAATTATTACATTCTACATCCGGCATTTTAAAATTCTCTGCAATAATTATGTACATTATCTTCATGTTTGAAAGGATATTGCTTAACTCAAAGAAAATTTGTGCATTTTCCGAGCTTGGCGGCCTGCCTGTAAAAGGAACATTGGAACGACTTGGAACAAATCTCTGGATGTGCCCTGATACTTGCAGTATTCTAGGGGAAAACAAAAACCAGATAGCGAGAACGTTGTTTGAGACCAAGTTCTCGACACGAGGCCTAGCCGTCCTGAAAGCACGCTAATGAACGCGAATTTGATGACAATTGTAGAGTATTCGACTGATACAACGCGAACTATGGATTATTTCAAACCGCACTCATCCTTAAAGTTTTTATAACACCACCATTCATAGATATGTAGTGAATTGCACATTGCAGCTGAAGTGTTGAATGTTTCCAGCTAGTCTTGGTGATCTTGCATTTCAAGCACCGAACACCAGATAGACCGCCTAGCACAGACCGTACGAAACGAGCAGATGGTCATTGCCAAGAGTGTTAGCATTAGCGAGCCATAAGACGTGGCTGGTAGCAGAGAATGGGATGCTATGCTGGGAGATCATTTTTAAGTTTTATTAAATTAAAAACGAAGTTTGCTGCAGATAACGTAATTCTAGTCCTTGAGCTGAATTATTCAGGGATGCGGACATTACTTGCACGAGAAATCAACAAAAGTCAACTAATTATCTTTTGAAGTAATTGTAGCACACATTGCAATTTACGAATCGTTCTGGGTGAGTTTGCAAGGTGTATCCACTTGTAATGAATGAATGAAGGTGTTGGCTTCGATACCGGCCATGACGACGGTGTTCCGATGGGGATGGAATGCAAAAAGGCTCGTGTACAGTGCATTGGGTGCACGTTAAAGGGACTGACAACTGGCCAAAAGGTGTTGTAAGACGTTGATGAAAATGAAACGCCCGTGATTTATATTGATAAGAATCCCGTACGCTGTTCGCGATTTAAGTAGACATTGTAATTTTAAAGTCGGAAATAAAGTCTCAAAAACGAATAAGGGGCACGAACTGGCAGTGAAGCCAATGGGTACTTCGGATGTGGTATATGGGATTACTGTACGTAAGTCGGCTGTTATTAAGAGCAGCATCCTTACTGCCTATAATTGCAGCTCGTTTATTATTAAGCTTTTGCGCTTTATTCTATGCGTATTACGAAGTAAAAAAAGTCCACGCTAACGAGCGGCGCTCGCGTCCCTTAATGCATGGCGGCACACATGATTGCCGTTGCACGCGCGTGAAATAATGAGCACGCATGAGAGCTGAAATCCTTTGTTCCAGCTGCGGAACATTCCGCGTGCTTTCAAAACTCTGCAACCGCAAGCTCTTCTATGAGTCAAGGCACTTGGTCAACCACCAGTGAACGCTCAAGAGAGACTCCTACTCCTGTGGCCAAGGATGCAGAGCCTATTGCCGGTCCGTCTGGCCAGAGCACTACATTGACAAGTTCCTCAAGAAAACGAGGCACCTGGTCCAGCACCAGCGAAGACACAGAGGTCTACTCAATCACAGGTGACGACTCATCCGATGACAGCTTCGTCTCGGTGAGGAGCCGAAGGGCTAAAAGGAGGCTTATCAAGGCGTCGTCACCAGCGAGTACGTCAACCATGCAGGCAGGCAGTGAACGCTGGCCGCACACCATCCTGTTCATGCCAGTGGATTCTTCCGTCAACCTTCGAGTATTGAACAGGCAAGCTCTCTCTGTTTTTCTTGAGGGAAAGGCGCCAAACTAAATCAAGGAGGTCCGGGTGAACACACGAAAGAATGTTCTAGCTGTCGACACAACCCGTGCAACCACGCTGGAGACGCTACGACAGATAACAGATTTGGGCAACATAAAAGTACGACCGGTCATACCTATGGATGGGGCCTGCACTGCAGCTGTGATCTACGATGTTGACTTGGCAATTTCGAACTCGGACCTGCCAATTCTGATCAAACCAGCATACGAAGGAGTGGTCATCACGCACGTATGCCGACTCTGCAACAGCCGTTGTGTGAAGATAGTGTTCAAGGGGGATTCCATCCCTTCGCACGTAAAGGTAGGTCACCTCCTACATGTCGTACGACGGTTTGTCCCAAAGCCGCTTCAATGCCACAAGTGCTTCAAGATCGGGCATGTTAAGGGCGCCTGCGCAAAATCCACAATCTGCCCCCGGTGCGCGGAGTCACACACGGTAGATTTCTGCCGTGCAACAAACATTAAGTGTGGCAAGTGTGGAGGCACCCATGAAGCGACATCTAAAGAATGCCCAAGGATCAAAAAAGAGTTCGAAGTTCTGAAGCAAATGGTCAGGGATAACTCAACCCATAGAGAAGCCTCAGAAAAGATCCGGCGTCGACGTCGTCATCGACGGAAACGCTCAAGACAGGGTGGAGTTTGTGCACCGCTTGCGCCAACGCCATCATCTTCAAATAGAACGCCCGAGAGCACAAGGAGGCCTCAGACGGAAAAGGCTGCCCCCGTGGAAGAGTGGCCGGCACTCGCAAGCTCTCAATCTTCTAAAGAGCCTCCACGCTTGATGCTCCCATCGAGGCCCGCTTCTGTTGGTGAGGCTTCAACAGTCGACTGCCAAGTGATTCCGGTGCGGCGATCCATTTTGAATCTCATCAGGGCCATGCTGACAAGCATTGACACTCCATCTGCTCGAAGTGGGCTACAAGTGCTCGACATGCTGAGCCCCGTCCTAGCAAGCCTTGAGTGAAGCCATGACTGACAATCACCAGTCATTTCGTAAGGAGGTCAGAGAAGTGTCGATCCTACAGTGGAACGCGAGAGGTTTAAGATCTCGCATCGCCGATTTTCGTCAATTTGTTTTCACTAACCGATTTCCAATCATTGTCATCTGTGAACCAAGATTATCACATCCAATAAGACTATCCGGCTACGAGACATTATTCTCATCAAGCGACATCAAAAGTTGCAAGGTTGTCGTGTTTATTCGCCGTGAACTTACTTACGTCGTCCAACCTGTGCAACCTCATGACGACAATCAGTACGTGTGCATGACTGTTAAAAGTAGGACAGTCACCTTTGTACTCTTGGGGGTGTATCTGTCTCCATCAAGTCGATTTGACGCCAAAAGACTAGAAGACATCTCAGAAACACAACCTGGTCCATTGATTATCACCGGGGACTTCAACGCACACCATACCATTTGGGGAAGCTCAAAGGTTAACGCGACGGGACGACGACTAGCTTCATTAGTTTCCAACAATGGTCTCTACCTGCTGAATGACGCGAGTCCACCATTTCTGCGGGGAATAACGTACAGCAACTGCCTCGATTAGACTTTCGTCGCCCACCGCCTCGCCACACATGTTAAGTGGTTTTTGGACATTTGAAACGCACGGAAGTGATCACATCCCCACTTACCTCAAGATCAAGGGAATGTCTAACACGTATACGTCCACCACGATACGAAGAATAGATTGGACTGTCTTTAAACCCCAGATTGAGGACGCTTGTCACAAAGGCCTCTGTTGTGGACTTCAACAAGATATCGAGAAAACGGCACAGACAGCCACGCGCGCACTCACGTGTTCTTCAAGGTATTCTTAATTCGACCTGGAATTGGAGCGGCTTCATGCGATTTGCCGTCGTGCTGAAAGAAGATATCGACGCACTAAGTCAATTCAGGATGTAAGAACAGCCCGGCGAATGAAAAATAAGATACAACGCCGCATGGATAAACTAGAGGCTCAGCGGTGGCCGAAATTTTGTGCGTCGCTACATCCCCGCAAACCGCTATCTCAAATATGGAGAACTGTGCGAGGTCTACGTTCTGTTCCGGAACAGCGTTTCCCGTTTATGTCCCTAGCACTATTCCAGCGCCGACAAGACGTTGATGTGGCGGAAGACTTCTGTGCTGTGATTGCGGGCCAGCCAATTCGCACAGGTTCGCTTACATTGAACCGTATTCCAGATTCACGAGATTCACGCATGTATCTGCCTTTCACGACGCAAGAGCTTGACGTGGCTCTCGCCCTATGTAATCGGTTGTCGTCGCCTGGTCCAGATGACATATCTTACCGTATGCTATGTCACCTTGGTGAACGGGCACGAAGTGCGCTCCTTAATATCTACAACGAGTCCTGGCAGGAGGACAAAGTACTTCAAGATTGGAATATCAGCCGCCTGGTACCGCTTCTTAAGCTTGGCAAGTCTCCCTTAGAGATATCTTCATACCGGCCAATTGCGCTGGCAAGTTGCGTTGGGAAGGTAATGTAGCAAATGATCCTCGCCAGACTTGAGTGGTACCTTGAACATTGCAAAATCTACCCGGACGCCACGGCTGGTTTTTGACGTCACCGATGTTCTATCGACAACGTTATCGATCTGGTAACCTATGTTCAACACCAAAAGACGTGTCAGAGTTTATATGTCGCAATGTTCTTAGATATAAAGGGAGCCTACGACAACGTTCTTCATGACGCCATACTTGAAGCATTGGTATCGGTGGGTCTAGGCGGTCCATTATATCGTTGGACACGCAGTTATTTGCATAGGCGGTCTCTATTTCTTAACACTGAAGCTGGCCCAACCTCGCAATATTATACGCACCATGGAGTTCCACAAGGCGGTGTCTTGAGTCCCACTCTTTTCAACCTTGTACTTATTGGTCTCGTGGAACGACTTCCGAACACAGTTAAGATGTCAATGTATGCCGACGACATCTGCGTCTGGGCATCTGGTGTGACACGGCCGCAAGTACGCGCCAGGCTTCAAAAAGCTGCCACGTCAACATCGGCGTACTTAAATGAACAAGGCCTCAAGATCTCGCCAGAAAAATGCGCATTGGTCGCGTTTAGCCGAAAGCCAATGAGATCATATGATGTCTCTATCGACGGTCAAAGCATACCTTATGTCAGGACGCACCGATTCTTAGGCGTAATCATTGATCGTGACCTCTGCTGGAGTCCTCATGTGGCCTACCTAAAGAAGCGCCTGATGGATATTTCTAATGTGTTTAAGTTTCTTGGAGGAAAAGCCTGGGGTACTTCAGTACATGCAATGATGCAACTGTACAGGACGCTCTTTCTTGGGTATTTGCGATACAGCTTGCCTGTGCTGACCAACACCTGAAGAAGTAATATCCGTACACTCGAAAGCGTCCAGGCCCAGGCACTTAGAGTGTGTCTTGGATTACCGCGGTGCTCGTCAACGGCTGAAACAATTACCAATCAATCAATCAATCAATCAATCAATCAATCAATCAATCAATCAATCAATCAATCAATCAATCAATCAATCAATCAATCAATCAATCAATCAATCAATCAATCAATCAATCAATCAATCAATCAATCAATCAATCAATCAATCAATCAATCAATCAATCAAAAAGGGAGCTTTATTTAAACAAGTCAAGTAATGTGTACAAAAATAGACCAATAGCCTATGTGGGTAGTAGCTGGTCCAATACACAAAAGTACATATTCAGGTCAACCAAATACATATCTGCTCAATGAGTAAGAACATTTTTTACATGAACAAGTACTTTTTTTTAAGGAAAAGCTATTACGTTTGGCTAGACGAGAAGATGCGTTTACATACAAGATGAAAATTTCTGGTTACTTTTATTTCCACAGGCACAGTGTTCCAAGTTATAGCGCCAAAGAACTCTATTAATCGTTCACCGTATACATTGCTGCAATAAGGAAGGTTTAAGTTAAAGTTAGTTGCTTGCCTGGTGTTTGCACGTGGGAAGTTAAATATGGTGTTGGGTAAGGGAAAGTTGGTGTTGAGTATTTTGTGAACTAAACAAGTGATCTTACAATTTCTTAACGCCGTGAAAGAAAGAATACGAAGGTCAGTAAACAGAACGCTACTTGGGTGATCAACAAAGGAAAATGTTATTATTCTTAGGGCGCGTTTTTGCAACTGCACTATAGGTGTTAAGTAAGTTTTATATGTTAGGCCCCATATTTCACAACCATAGCTCATGTGGGTATGAAACAAAGAAAAGTATATGCAACGAAGCAAAGCACGAGGAAAATATTGCCGGGCACGGGCCAGTGTGTAACAGCTGAAAGCGAGTTTTCTACAGACAGCGCTTATTTGTTCTCTCCAGTGCAAGTGACTGTCTAAAGTAACACCTAAATATTTAAATGAATCAACACAATCCAGAGTTCGGTTCGCTAGAGTCAAAGTGAACTCACTGTAGTCTAGTAGTTTCCTGTTAGACTGAAATATGATATACTTAGTTTTATCAGTATTTAGGGCTAGTCTATTTTCTGAAAACCATTTAGCTACATTTAGCAGTTCACCAGATATAGTGTCTTGTAATGACGAGAGGGAGTCCCCTGAGTTAACTAAAGCGGTATCGTCAGCGTACATCAAAACTTTTGACAGCTTAAGTGCGCCCGGTAAATCATTTATGTATAATGAAAACAGATTAGGGCCTAAAACCGAGCCTTGCGGTACACCGCATACGATATCGGTGAAAGCAGAATGGTGTTTGTTAATTACCACATGTTGCATTCGTGCCTTAAAGTAGTTGTGGATGAATTGAAGCGCGTTTCCAACGATACCATAAGATTCCAGTTTTACCAACAGTATGGAGTGACAGATCGTATCGGACGCCTTTCTTATATCAAGAAAGATTGACACAGCAATGTTATTCTTGTTAAAAGCAGAGTTAAGCGATTGCGAAAGTGTTAAAACTGCGGTTGATGTAGATATACCTGCAAGAAAGCCATGCTGCTGCGGGCAGATAACGTTATTGCTTACAAGAAATGCATTTAACTGCAGCACAATGAGCTTTTCGAATAGCGCGTTAACTACACTAAGAATTGAAATAGGTCTATAACTACTCAGATGGTTCGGATCACCACTTTTGTACACAGGGATAACCTTTGACACTTTCAGTATATTTGGGTAAACATTACTACTTATCGCAGGGTTAAACACGTGACAAAGGGGCACACATAAGACATCAATATTGTTTTTCAATATCTTAACTTGACTGCCGTCAAGTCCGGATGCCTTATTAACCGATAATTTGCCTACGATACTTTTTATTTCCTCAAGAGTTATTTCACCAAACGAAAAATCACTGTCGACGCTTCTCTGGATCCTGGTTGTGGGAATTGAAAGTACAGACTGCTTAGATATATTGTCACCAATTTTTGAGAAATAATCATTGAAGTCATTAGCAATCTGAGGGGACGGATTTTCAGGAGTAACATACTGTTTATCCTGTAATCCTACTACATCTCTTACTATTTTCCATATTTGCCTTCCATTGCCATTTAGTCGTTTAATCAAGTTCGTATAATAGATTTTCTTTGATTTGCGAATTAGCATAACTGATTTGTTTCGAAAAAATTTAAGCTGGCTTTTGTAGTAGTTGTTAGTTTTCTTATGTTTTAATTTATTATAATAGTAGTCTTTCCTTTTCAGTAGAGCAAGTATGGACTCATTCATCCACGGACATATGGCGTAATCATAGCTGTGTCGTGAAGCGAACCGCGATTCTTCTATCGCATTTGTAATGCAGTCAATAACGTTTCGACATTCCGGGTGAACGTTGTCATTGTAGAGGTTATCAAAATTAGTAGTGAGTAAGATGCTGCGTACACGTGGATAGTTAAGCATTGTCGAATATTTGTGGTGCGTTTGGCGAAAAGAATGCAAACAATCCCGAGGCAGAAACAAAAATGTTGGACAATGATCAGCAATTGTGGTGTCATAAACACCTGCCCGTACATCGATATCAATATTGCACAAAATATGATCGATGAGAGTTGAAGACATGTTGCAAACACGAGTAGGGGATGAAATCACATTTTTAAGATTGCACACGATTGCACATGATTACACACGATTTAAGATTTAAGATTGCACACGATTTCCCAGCTAAGACCCATATAGTCATGGAAGCGCTCAGAGCACACGTAAGACATTTTGCTCGAGCCCTTGCCCATCATCTAGCCTCACTGCCAGAGGTTCGACCACGTGCTTCCTTTTGTGAAACAGTCCTGCCCTTTCGTGCATACCCTCCATCAGGTTATATAGCTCCAGCGAAAGTTCAGTTTCCACCATGGTGCTTGGCTCAAGCAAAGGTTCGACTAATGATACCAGGAATACGAACAAAAGCACAACTCTCGTCTCGAGCACTCAAGCAGCTTTCACTGCTCTTGCTGTACGAGACATACAACGAGCATCGTCATCTATATACTGACGCTTCAACCACGGCGAATGGGTCTGCAAGATTGGTGATCTTTCTTACAAAACCCTCCACCATAAAGATTCGACTATCTCACCAGACTACATCGACTGCCGCGGAGCTTGCTACTATTCGTTGTGCACTTCGTGTAATTTCTGAAGAACTACCCAAGAAATGGAGCGTGTTCAGTTACTCCAAGGCTGCTCTTCATTGTTTGGTTGCTGCCTTACGCTGAGGACCCCACGAACAACCAGTTCTAGAAATCAGACTGCTGCTTCACCAACTCGTCGAGCAAGGACACGACATCACGTTACAGTGGATTCCAACCCACGGTGGCATAATGGGCAATGAACATGCCGATGCAGCAGCACGATCTGCACATGAGGCAGGCTTGCAAGAGTCCATTCCATTCTCAAGAGCAACGCTGCAATGAAAATTCGTGTGCTTGCAAATGAAGCCATCAAAACTTTATGGAACACACCAAGCTTGAAGCATACAGGTCTACACCGACTGGACCCATCCCTTCGACTTCGACCCCCATCTGGACTCTCTCGACTCGAAACAGCAGTACTTTGCCGACTGTGGCTTGGTGTCGCCTAAACAAGATCTTTCGCCTTCCGAGTCGGTATGGACGACAGCCAAGACCGCAAGCGACCGCAAGGACTGCAAGCGCGGCTTGCAGTCCCTGCGGCCGCGAGGAGACTATCGAACACGTACTTTGCCAGTGTCCTCAATACAGCACGCACCGGCTGTCACTAGCGACCGCGTTGGCACGCCTTTACGACAGGCCTTTTTCAGAACAGTCAGTTTTGGAATGCCGACATGAACTCTCGTCGCAGCGAAAGTCGGTCAAGGCTTTGTTGACCTTTTTACGTGACAGTGGCCTATTAGAAAGATTATAAAGACCCCTATCCAACCCTCTTCATATTTTTTTCTCACGCTTTTATTTTTGTCACGCTATTCTTTCCGTCTTTACTTCCCCTTTTCCTTCCCCTAGTGCAGGTTAGCAAACCGGAAGTTTTAACTCTGGTTAACCTCCCTGCCTTTCTCTCATTTGCATCTCTCTCTCTCTCTCTTGTTCCAGCTCGCTCAGGTCTTCGAGAGACGACATGATTAAGAAATCAAAAGCACGCGCTTGTGGCTACGGCAACACGCTGAACTGCGTATAACATGTAAAAGCGTCGTTTCACTTTCGATGAATCAATATGGCTTGGCCAACGGACACCCTTGGCCTGTTATAATGACGAAAGATGTTGGACAGGAAACGACGAAAGCGCGTAGCTTTCATTGTAAAAAATAATTTAACACTTCGCCAAACATGAATCGCAGGAACATCATCTTGATAAACAGAATATTACTTTCTCACAGCTACGACCGCACTTGTCTGCCTCCCACCAATGCCGGCGTACAATCGCTATCGCGCTCACCTATTGCTTGCTCAGGACGAACTGGTGGGGTAGTTGGTTATACATGTCTGTTTGATCACAGCGCACAATAAATCGACAGGGACTGACAGAGTAACGGCACCACAAAGCGCTGTGGTGTCTTTACTCTGTCAGTCCCTGTCGATTTATTCTGCACTGCGATCAAATGGACACCTATTGCTGTTTCCAGCATGCTTCCATTGAGCGACTACATCCTCATTGCAGATCGAAACATTCTGATAAAAAATGTTCCACAGAGTTTCCGGCGTTACGATTACAATATTCAGCACTCTGACCGGTAACCTTTATGTTGCACTAAAGAAATTGGCACCCCTAAAAATTGGTTGCGAGTCCATTTAAAGAACTCGAGGTGGTGAAAATTAATCCGGAGCCTGTTTTGGGGAGTCTTATAATCCTGTTTTTGTTTTGTCAAGTGAAGCCCCATAAATTGTTTTTATGTTCACCAATTTTAGCCAACCCTCCCATCACTCCTTCCCTGCTTTATTTTTTACGTTCTCCACATAAACCAGTGCACAAGAACGTGGCCCAGCCGTTGCTAGACCATTTGTTATTCCAGTGAGTAATATAAATAAAATACGTATATAGTTATGCGCCTTACGAAGTCGATTGAAATAGCCAGCATTAAAGAGAAGAAAAAAAAAACGCAAACGCAAGCAAGCAGCTCATTAAGCAACAAGCTTCAGAAAAAAGAAAGAAAAAGAAACAAAAAAGGAGCAGAAAACGGATGGCTGGGTCGTACTTTTGAGAATGGCTATCGATAAAGATATCAATGAGCGATAACAAACGGAATACCGCTACACAAAGGGAAAAATTGCAGTCATTTATAGAGTTAAGAAGATAAGAAAAAACACATTATGAGACGTTCGTGCGAAGGAACTGAGGTGTTGAGAAAAGCGCAACGACGATCCATTATTTCTGGGGACCTCAATCGGGGTGCAACACCCGTCATCATGAACGCTGCGCTTCCCGTTTTTTTCAAACGAGGGAAGAGAGACCCTTCAATCAATGTCT
The DNA here is from genome assembly GCF_023375885.2 of Dermacentor andersoni. Taxonomy (NCBI): domain Eukaryota; kingdom Metazoa; phylum Arthropoda; class Arachnida; order Ixodida; family Ixodidae; genus Dermacentor; species Dermacentor andersoni. Next base: position 143,317,911 of record NC_092814.1, read on the forward strand.
TTTTACCTTGTACTGCGGCGGAGAGGGGGGGGGGGGGGGGAGGAAGGAGGTGCTGCATTATGTGCGCGGACATTAATAATGGCGCCGAATCTGTTGTCCGCCTTTTCGAAAATGTAAGCGCCTCGGTTTCTCATTGGTCCCATTTTTCCAATCTGTCGATGCTAGTTCGAGCATGAAGGCCTCAACGAACAAGCAGAATAAATGAAGCTGTTCTTTTAGTAGTGCTGACTTTCATGGTCGCTCTGTGGAAATATTTTCGCCATTTATAACTTCCCATCAACAGATTCACTCAAAGCGCGGTATAGAGAATGTCTCACTGCGTATCAACGAAATCACCGCCAGTTAAGTCAAGAGGAGACACGCATCCCGCGCTTTTCTCCTCCTCCGAGACAGAGAAAATGGTAACCGAACCACTTAGATCGTGTACCAGCTCAGTAAGTCTCCTCAATTTTTTTCGATGCACCAATTGCGGCACATCCTGCAGCAGGCACTAAAATAAGCACCGTAAAATATGGCTATAATGTGACTGAAGCTCGTTTGTGTCCAGCCCATAAGGGGGCTGGACGCAAACGAGCTGAAGCTGATGTAGAGATTGGCTGTATACGAAAGGTCTTGAGGCGTTACTTGCCTCGCTCGATCGAACATGTCCACCTTTTCTTGACAACGGAGCTCAGCGCAGCGGCAGTGCTTGGTATGCGCCTAACCTTGCTTTCAACGTCAGCCCATCACGGGAAATACGAAGAAAAATATGAAAGCAAGGTGACGGGAAAAAAATTGCGATCGGACGGGATAATGTGACCCGCTCTAATCGTCTCACCTGCACGTACCTGCGGGCACCTTTAGCAAATGGGAGGAAGAAGCGAGAGGACGGCACTGTCGCTTGGCGGCGTCCCTCCTCTTGACTCTGTCGACCCCGCTAGCGTTTTCTCGATTCTTATACGCGCTGGCAAAGTACCAGTCCTACTGCGTCTTCATCACGTATGGAACGAACGAACCGAAATACGTACACGACGGCTGTGCTGGCGCTTTTTCACACCGCCCATTTCGTATGACGCCGCTACTTCGTAAATCACCTCCTCCGTCGGCGGCCGTAATTAGGCGTGAACCAAGAGTTCGTTCCACCACAAACGGCGCCCAACCCCATCGCGACCGACGCTTTCTTTGCGAGTACTCGCCGTAGTCCCATGATCACGCGCGGCTTGTTTTAGTAGGTGCGATGGACGCAACGTTTGTCTTCGAAATTGCCGTTTTGAACACGGCCACCACGACGTGACTACATGCCCTGGATGTACACACGTGTTTCGGCGGTATGACACCCTGACAGCCCAATTTCATGAAACGTTCGAGAAGAGAGAGAGAGAGAGACAGGGATATAAGCAAGGCAGGGATGTTAACCAGTCAAGAGTCTGGTTGGCTACCCTACGCTGGGAGAAGGGAGAAGGGGAAGAGAGAGAATGGAGAGAGAGACTGTATAGAGACGTGCAGAGACAGTCGTTGAGTCAAAGCCGCTCGTGCAAAGCAGACGTTCTGAGAAAGCACAAAAGTGTCTTCACTGCCTTCTGAGCCGATGATCGGTGGGGACGGCGCTCTAGTACTGTCTGTTCACTCAGAGGACGATCATCTAGTTTCCTGATTGCGTAGGACAAAGATTGTCTTTGTGCGTGAAATTGAGGAAAGTTGCACAATAAGTAGTCAGTGTTCAATGTGTGGTCAAGTGTTCAAGTGTGGTCAATAAGTGGTCTCGAACGTCTCATGAAATTGGGCTGTCAGGGTGTCATACCGCCGAAACACGTGTGTACATCCAGGGCATGTAGTCACGTCATGGTGGCCGCGTTCAAAACGACAATCTCGAAGACAAACGTTGCGTCTATTGCGCCTCCTAAAACAAGCCGTGCGTGATAATGGGAATACGGAGAGTACTCGCATCCGCAAACATCACACGCAGGACTGTCAGCCATTCCAATTAGTGTTCAGTAAGCTTTCGTGAACGCAGCTCCCAGCCGCAACCGACACAGAAAAGACGCTTTGTGTCAGTGCAGTCCGACCGGAGGTCGGGAAAGTTGTAATGAGGATGCATGAGACAATACGGTGGGGATCGAATACAGCGAGACGTCTGTCAATACTTGCGACAGTACAATTGACTCGCATTGTGAACATTTGCTCCATTATGTATGAGCGTTCCCGACCGCTTTCCACTTCTCTGAGATGCGATTCAATTATTCTCGTTCGTTGCGCTCATGCACTGCATGTGTTTAGTGGTAACATTGGAGGAGTGATCTCAGTGTATGAGACAAATGCTGTATAGTATGGTTTACAGAGTGAGGTAAGCAATGTGATTTAGTGGGGGCACCTCGACACGACCTTTTCTAATCATAATTCATAAATTCACAAAAATGCTAGCGCTTCCTCTACGCCCTATGTATAACAGTCGTTTGAGCTACTGCTTTGATTCTAACGTAAAAAACTTACTGTATTGAAGATGACGAGATAGCGTTCTGGTGGGCGACTTTCTTCAACCGCTTAAGTTGCGGTATAATCACGCAGGGTGACAACCAGCGATTCCTCGTCACTCCTTTATTAAGGCTAGATATTTTATTATGGATCGCGATATTATATGAAATGCTATACTGGAAATATACCTGCATATACAGTGCCTTCACAGTCAAAGCATCGGTAATTTTATCGAGAACGCTAAACTAGCTACATAAATCGTGCTCTCGTAGGTGTTTAGTGCGCTTTGACGGACGCAATTTTCACGAATTATAGAATTAGCAACATTCTATTATTCATTGTTATTTACTTTGTAATTTTCTGGGTTATATTATATGCCTATATGGAAAAGTCGAAGACAATTATATTCGACGACAAGTACATTTAATTTAATCCTTCTGGGGCGTTTCTATTGTGAGACCTTCATTTCTCATTGCTAGGCCAGAGTTTCGACACAAACACAAACCCACCATTTCACCTAGCTGATTCCGACTAGCACCCCCCCCCCCCCACCATCCTTCAGCATAAAAAAAAACAAGAAAAAGAAAGAAAAATAGAGAAAAAAACAATGCTCTTACCTCCAGTATGTGTTGACTCTACTTTTTTTCCCGATAATTGTGTGCACAAAAGCGCATAAAACATCGGTGCAAGCAGCATTTATGAGGCTAGCATAGCGTTTTTTATTAATATTACTGAATGTTTAGCTTTGAAGACATACCATATATATTTCTTGTCTATCTGTCACTACTTTTGCGTGCGCACTGACTCTGTGCGTTTCTTGTGTTTTGACACTCTGATAACTCCGACTCTTCAATCCAAATATATTTTATTTATTTATTTATTTATTTATTTATAGAATACTGTCAATCCCCCATGGGGATTTTTACAGGGGGTGAGCGACAAGTCACATCCATGAACACTACTAAAACATTCTATAGAAAAAGAGCACAGAATTATTGGAGACTATTCAAGAATAGCAGTAGTACATTCATACATAATAATACACCCAACGAAGCCCATGTACATCAACCAGCAGGAAAACTAGAAAAAAATGCAGAGTAGAATGCATCATTCAGATACAAAATGCACAGAACAAAAAGTGTAGGCAAGTGCTTTCCTATCACAAACTGAATCGGGATGGATTGCATGACGAAAGCAATTTAGTTACTTATATTGACAACTTTTAGGCTGATACAGCATGCTCAATTAAATCAATAAACTTTGCTAGTGTTGGCTGCTGTTTTGCGACTACATCCAGTGTATTCCATTCACGAATTGAGCGTGGGAAGAAAGATAGCGAAACGTATTATTAATAAACGGATATTCTACAAGTTCCCATGCATGTCGTCTTCTGGTCGGTCTAGTATCACGAAATTTCAAGTAAGAGTCAAGGTTTATACGGAATGATCTATGCAATAGTTGGTATACAAACTTGAGCCGAAAAAGCTTTGGGCGACTTTCAAGGGTAGCTAGACCAGCACGCTGTAAAGGCCGATCCACACGACGGACCAAGTCTTGCTGGCCGATCGGTCACGTGATGCGACGTCACGGCCCGCCGCGGTCCGGTCCGGCGCAGAGCACATCCACACGGTGGACCGCCATAGCAGACGGCAGAGCAGACCAACCAGCTACACTCTCGGCCAGAGTTTTATCATTGTTATCATTCCGGCTCGAGTCCCACAAAGCCGGGAACTGCTCAACGAGGGATACAAAATAAAAAACCTCCTCGTCATTCCAAGAAGACACGGTGTTTAAAAAATATCTGCTGCACTACACACAAGAGACGGACAACAGATTCCGCGAGTCGACCACAAACGCATCTTGGGCTCCTAATCGAAGCCACCAGATGCCACGGACACACTATCAAACATTTAACCACCAAAACCGAAAACATGATCAGACTCATCCACAGAGTCTCGGGGCGCAGAAAGGGTCTCTGCGAAGATAACCTTTTGCGCGTATACCACGCATTCCTTATGAGCCACATTAATTACGTCGCCTCTGCCCACAACTGGACGAAAACAGAAAAGACGAAACTAAACACACTCATTGGCAAGAGCATCAAACAGGTCTTGGGCATTCCACAAAGAGCAAGTACATCGAAGGTTGACCAGCTAGGCATGCACAACAACATCGACGAAGTGATCGAGGCTCAGACTATGGCGCAAATACTACGCCTATCCTCGTCCAAAGCCGGTAGACTAATCCTAAACGAAGCTAATATCTCCCCATCTCCCTATTTCGAGCATGCGATTACCCTACCGAGCGAAATTAGAGACAACTACAAGGTCTCACCATTTCCTAGAAACGTCCACCCACAACACAACGTGGGCAGGCGCGGGGCCCGCGCCCGCGCGATTCTCGATCGCACCGACGCGGATCGCGAAGCCACCGCATTTGTGGACGCGGCCCAGTACGGCAACACATCCACTTTCGCGATAGCAGTCGTGCACGGTAACGGAACCTTACGATCATCCGCATCGGTTAAAACGACCACCAGGGCTAAAGCAGAACAGATAGCCGTAGCCATCGCCATGGCAGACCCCACATTTACTCATGTCCTCACGGACTCACGTGCCGCAATTCGGGCCTACGAAAGCGGCAACGTATGTAAAGAAGTGGCGCACATACTACTAGCGAGCTCAAAGGAGAGCAAACGACGCCTCTCCTGGTTCCCCGCTCACATGGGGAAAGACATTCACCCGCGGAAACCAAACCTCAATGAGACGGCCCACGACCGTGCGCGAGAACTTGCCCGCCGCGACGGTCCCACGGCCTCCGAGGGGCTGGACATTCAGTTTAATGACCCGCTACTCACTTATCACGAAATCACCTCATACTATCGAAAAGGCAGAATGAAATATCCGCTCCCGCACTCGAAACTCGAACGCGCGCGGGCGGCCGCGTTTCGAATGCTACAAACGGACTCGTATCCGTCACGAGGCCTACTGAGTCACTATAACTCGGACATCCCGGCAAATTGCCCAGACTGCCAAGAACTTTATTGCTCACTCTCGCACATGCTATGGAAATGTACCGCGTTACCAAAGGGCCCTCTCTCTAGTGAGCCCGAATGGGAAGAAGCCCTCAAAAGCCCGGACCTCAAACTCCAGCTCAAGGCCGTCCAGAGGGCCCAAGAACTGGCGGAGCGTCACCACGTTCCCGTCCCGACTTGGGCGTCGCCTACGGTTTCGGCCCGAGGAGCTCCCCGTATGGGATCTCTAACGGCTTAAAACTCCTCAGGACCTCACTGAAGTTCTTGACTGACTGACTGACTGCTGCACGCACGCGTAGGCGGAACGGCGGACATGAAACGACTGGCTTGACTGGCTTTTGCTGAGCCGAAAACTAGATTGGATTTGGCTGAAGACACTCTGTTGCCGGACAACAGTCGTTGGCTAAGCCAAAATCGCTGCGGTTTGCATGCGGTCCGGCGCCAAAACGGAAGCGGGAAAAGCCTCGGCGATTTGTTGGACCGCGAGGGCCGCGGTCTTGCGCGGGCCAACGGCGGTACGCACGAACTGGTGACGTCCTATCACGTGATGCGCGGACCGCGGTCCAAAAGAGCAATTTGGTCCGTCGTGTGGAACGGCCTTAACAGAGCAGTAGGCGAGTCAAGGTGTCCGTATCTGTTAAAGATAAAACGCACCGCTTTCCGCTGCACCCTTTCTAAAATGGCGATATCGTTCGCAGTGTGAGGGAACCACACAGTACTGGCGTATTCTAAGACTGGGAGGACAAACGTGACGTATGCAAGAAGCTTTGTTTCATGTGTAGAATATGACAAGGTCCGTTTAATGAAGAACAGTTTGTTTAATGCTTTATTTGACATTTGACGCACGTGCTCTGTCCAGCTGAGATTAGACGATATTATGAGACCTAGGTATTTATACTGGTTTACACTTCGAAGTGGCCCATCGTTGAAATGGTATGGAAAATCAAGCTTACACGCTTTATTTGTAATGGACGTGAATACGGTTTTATCAATGTTTATTGTCATTTGCCAATCTACACACCACTGAGCTATTTTATTTAAGGCATTATTTAATTTCACCTGGCCATCGCGTTGTCGTACTTCCTTATAGAGCATGCAGTCATCATCAAAGATCCTGAGTTTCACGTCAGCATGTTAGTTATGTCATTTATAAATATTAAGAACAAAACTGGAGCTAATACAGATCCCTGGGCAACGCCTGATAACACTGGAGCAAGGTCGGAGGAGTGAGAGCCGTACTGTACAGGTTGGTAGCGGCCAGTTAAGTAATTATTAATATATTGGTAAGTTGGGCCATCACCTAATATGTAACTAAGTTTAAGGCGTAATTTAGTGTGCGAGACGCGGTCAAAAGCCTTCGAGAAATCGAGAAAAATGACGTCAGTTTGAATGCACTCGTTAATGCCGAGGGCCAGGTCATGCAGTGTTTCGACAAGCTGTGTAACAGTGGATAATCCAGATCTAAAGCCATGCTGATTCATGTGGAGGATATTGTTCGACTCAGTAAAACTTATTAAAAATTTTAATACTATGTGTTCTAGAATTTTGCTGCAAGTGCAAGTGATAGAAATAGGCCGGTAATTAGAAGGAGACATAATATGGTGCTGTTATTGTCACATATTTTTTTTTTCATATTCAGGTTCATTATTTATTGGCAGCCTTGTTTGGTCCTAAGTACCGTTGTTGAAGAGGGCGCTCCTTCCTGAGGATGGGGAATAATGTCGTCGTCTTCTACAGTAGACCCATGGCCCACCTGCTTGAATCTCCTGGCGGAGTGCGCGCTTAGGGATTGACTAACTAAATAACACGAGCGAAAATGGTCAAGCCCATGGTATGCTAGCTGCATCGCGGTTTGATAGTTTTTTACGTCGGTCGTGATATAGGGCGGTGCAATAATACGGTCGTCTTTCGTTAAAAATTTTACACGAAAACACTCCTGGTGTGCCTATACTAGACAGTGTAATAAACAAATAAATAAAAAATAAAATATAAATAAATGAATAAATGAATAAATAAACAAATAAATAAATTTTAACAATAATGTTTCTTTTCACTTCAATAGAGGCATCCATACTTCTTGATGCTGCCACTATCTCGCACAGAAGCCACCTATGGCGCGATTTGTTACCTGCGATTCCATTGTGCAGCCATTTTGTCAGATACAAACAAGTTATTTTACCTAAACGCGTATACGCCCACAGTTTCTATAAGATTGGAGCAGAGGATATCGGACGATGTACGATTCGTCGGCTTTGTTCTTACAAATAAGGTATTACTTTATTGTGATAGCAATTATAGGCACACTGAGGCGAATTCTCCCCGTCGCCGTGATGCTACTTATAAAGTCCACGTGCGATAAGATCCCATCGCGCCCCGCGAGCCATTTGTTGTGGGTACTAGGGAAAGCGTGCGAGGGTGAGCCGAGAAGGATGGTGACTTGATGCGCGCCGTCTTCCGGCATGCTGAATGATGCAGCTCACGTGATGAAACGCGCACAAAGGGGGGCGAAGGTAAGCGCGCGCTAGTGGTGCAGATGGGCGCGCATCTCCTCCGGTAGCCCGGCTGTTGCGGCATTGGCTGTCCACGCGCCCTACCTTGTATGTAATCTGCGGCGGGTGCACAGATGGGCGAGCCGAAATGGCTGGTGCCTTCATGTGCAAAGTTTTCCAGCGCGCCTAGTGTTAAAGGTGGCGCAATCTCAAGTTTCAGAGATGCGTTGAAGCGAGAGACAGCCCGAAGACTTCGCTCCCCTCTGCCCCCACTCTTCATCACGCCAGCATTGTGACTGCGACTGTTCGCGGACATCGAGTGAGGTTTTTTTTCTTGTTGGCCTGTGCGCGCACGACACCGTGCTTGTTAATTTAATTAGTAAGAGGATGTTCACCGCAATTTGTACGGTCCATAAAACTACGAAGCTTGCTTCGTGCAGTCGTCTGGTACTTTGCTTTCGCTATCAATGCTTCGCGTTTTGGGCGAAACTGCGACTTTTTTTAACGATATGGCTGCGTGTGGACCGCGAAAGAAAAAAAAAAACCAATACACTGAAGTTTGAGAGTAGATTACGTTACCATGACATTTTTTTGCTGGTCATTAAATTAACTTCTGATGCATTTCACCCGGGCTCGCATGATCTACGCCTGATAAGAACTATGGGTGCGGGGGGTATTGGCCGTTGCCATGGTGCATCCAGGTGTGTCCAGGTGTGCACAGGTGCACTCCCTTTCCCTCTCGGAGCTCTGCGAGATGGTCTGTTTTTTCTAGCGATGAGGAAAAGAATTAGGATAAGAAAAGGCTTTCGAAAAGAAAAACGGGGAGTCTTTGGCCCCTTTTCTGTCTTCGTGGCGTTGAACCCTTCGAACAATTTTTTTTCACGCTCTGTAGTGTCGCAAGTAAAAAGAACTCATACGTATCAGGTGCCAAAATCTTTCTAACTAATCGTAGCTACAAGTTCGCACATTAAGCCTAAGTACAGTGCTTAATCAGCCGCTTCCAAGAGTAAAGATTGGAGTTGCTTTCTGCAAGACCTCTAAATTTAAGTTTCCACGGCCGGATTCACAGAGCTTTTCGTTCGTAAGTGCCTTTTGTCATTAGTCGGCCGCCTTCGCCAATAAAATGCCCAACACCACGATTGGCTGACATATCCTCTTACGAACAGTTCTTGCGTGAGCGCTTTTTTGTCAATACGGACGCTGAATTGTGGTGTGCGTCATGTCCACCACAGATTCCAAAGTTATTGTCATGTGCGCGCATTGAGCACAAGAAGCTACTTGTACTTTGACGAGAGAGCGTGCTATCCCACGCGTACCTGCTTGCTACTACTCGCTTTGCTTGGAGTGATAAACAGGCGCTATTCCCTCGCAGCAATTTTAGCCTTCTTAGAATGCACACTTTCCAAACGTTCTGAGGTCAACAAGTTAGCGCCTAGACAATGCTTACTCCAAACCATGCAGTATAACTTTCCGACGGGCGCTCCGAGGGCTCCTCATCCACAAGCGATCCCCACACCCACCCGATAACGTTTATCACCAGGGGCCGCATTGAGAAAAAGCCCTTTCGCTAAGAATTGTTTCTAAGAGCAAATTCTAGCCAACGCTGATGTTATATACAGGGTGTTTCAGCGAACACCTTCAAAAATATTGCCTGTGGCAGATATCGTAATTCTAGTTCATTAGCTGGTGTAATCGAAGAGGCGGACATTACTTGAACAAAAAATTGAAATGCGAAATCGAGTAAATGACAAAAGTTCAACTAATTCACTTTTTAACCAATTGCCTTATGATCCGTATTGCAATTTACAAATTCTAGCCGAGGAGTTCGCAAGGCGGATCGACTTGGAATGAATCCTCAGGATGACGCCAGTTTCGAGATATTAATTCCCGAACATTGCGGAGAAATTGATTCGGGTTCCAGTTAATTTGTGAACAAAATGTCGTATTATGCACTGAAGCACACAAGTAACTGGAAAGCGAATGCATTTCTTCGCAAAGCTTGGGAATTAATATATAAGAACTGGGGTTGTCCTGGGAATTCGTTCCAAGTGGATCCGCCTTGCGAACTCCTCGGCTAGAATTTGTAAATTGCAATATGGGTCATAATGTAATTAATTAAAAAGTTAATTAGTTAATGCTTGTTAGCTAGTTATTTACAGTATTTACATGCAGCTCATCAGTCTAGCATGACTGCGAGAGAAAGTACGTCAGTCTAGCACGACTGCTTGAGAGAGTGTCTCAGTCCAACATGACTGCTTAAGAAAGTGTGTCGAGCATCCGCACAACAGCGGCTTATAAGCACTCGGTCCCCCCTTGATTCCAAGGGGACGGAAACGTTCGTCCAGTCATTGTAAACACGCCGCCACTCCCCGGGACGGCTTACACACACGCACACGCGCACGCGCACACGCACGCACGCACGCACGCACGCACGCACGCACACACACACACACGCACACACGCACACACACACGCACACACACACACGCACACAGACACACACACACACACGCGCACACACACACACACGGTCCGGAGCCGACGTCAGAGGGGCTTCGTAGAATTCGGAGCTGACCCGGGTAGCGCGTCCGAGTAGCCATTGTCCTGCGTCTTGGTCGGCGCGTGGGAAGGGGCCTTCGTCGATGTTCCCGCGGCAACTCCCCCACTCATAGCAGAACAGGGCGGCGTTGGTGGGTTCGGTAACAATAGTTGGCCCGCCGAACGCATTCAGTCACAATGGCGACTTAGTGACGCCGTGGCTAGAGGTTTGAGGCGGCGCTCCAGGAAGCGTTGACGCCCGTTGTCGCAACTGGCTGGCAACAACCGCACCTCAGCTGGGCCGTTCTTAACACCGCCGCTTCGAGTAGACCCCCTCGGGAACTAAAATTGAGCTATCAGGCATAGGCAACCTTTAAAAATTTTTGAAAGTGTTCGCTCAAACACCCTGTGTATTATTAGCAATGGGGACTGACCAATGGAAAAGAGCACTAACGAACGAAACGCATTGTGACTTCGGCCTTACATTCCAATCCAACGACATGGTATACAGTTGCAGTTTTCGCCACGAGCTATGCGACATGGGACGCTTTGACATGGATCGCACCTTAATTAGAAGAACTCGTCTACATCTGTCAGATATTTCACAGCTGTATATGGTGCTTAAACATGATTCGTAGTCGCTGCTTGCGTTTCACCACCCAGGTTAACCCCTGTAATGAGACGTATGTATGCGTTCAAGTCGAAAGAAATGGTAACGACCGTCACACAAAGGCTACCGGGGCTGCGTCTTTTTAGCAGCGCTTCACTAACGTCGGGGCTTGCTGCAGCGTAAACTCATTTTAGGGCCGCAGCTAAGACGATGCGACAAATGCCTCGACTGGGATTTCTTTCGCAACTGTCAGTTAGCGGTGTCTTATGTATCGAGGCGAGAATGCCGAATGAGCACGAACGGTGGTGACCATTTCTCCAGCGCACGCTCACGAAATCGTCTAGTTCGAGCGTGCCTGTTGTGCAGAGATAAAGCAGACGTCCAATTTATTAAGTAAGTGCGCGAATTACTTAGGTTCACGGCGACGTTGGCTCGAGCTTCAAAAGGCCGCCATCGTGCTATTGAACTTGCTTTAGTCGTACTGATAGTTCATGTAACCGCTCAGGCTATGTCCGAGGCCGCTAGTGCCAGCAGTGAACTTCCGCAATGTGTGGCGACCAAGACTCTGGGCTAACACTTCGTATCGTTGTGCAAGGGCCGCCTAATGGCAGAAAACCAATGTAGTTTGGGGTTGCCGTTCCTATATAACATCGAGTCTATATTGCACAAATGCTGTCTGCAGCATTCAAGCAGGCGGCATTGTTGCTATTACGTGAGGTCCACAGTGGCAGCTTACGTGTTTACACCGATGGGTTGGTCATGCACTCCAGTTCAGCAGCTGCAGTATTTGCCCCAGCAAAATCTGCAGTGATAAAATTCAGGACATCGCACTTGACATCAACGACGGCTGTCTAACTTGCAGTTCTGCGTGCAGCAGTTCAATTCATCGATCAGGAAACGCGTCAGAAATGGTCCATCTTCAGTAATTCCAAGGCCGCCCTCCAGAGTTCGTTTGCACTCTGCATTACGCCGTGGACCCCACGAGTGACTTGTCGCGGACACATGGGAAATTTACCATCGGGCAGTTGACACAGGCCACGACATCCTATTTCAGTGGTTGCCAAGTCATTGTGGCCTGCTTGGAAACGAGCAAGCAGACACAGCCACTCGACCTTCACATACCAGTGCCGATTAGCGTTGCTACCCCGCTGTCAAGAACAGCCGCAGCGGGAAAGCTCCGCGCGCTTGCTCGCGGGCTTACCTTGGTCCAGTGGAATTCGGCAGACTTTAAAAACCAGCGCCTTTGTTCCCCGGATCCTGATCTGAAGCTCCGCTTTCCATATACCGCGGCATTCCACGCGTAATGCGGAGACGTGGGATCGTTCCCCATCTGCGGCAACTTCTTCTTGCATCCACTTTCATTTCCATTAATTTATAATTTCTTTAATTCATTTAGTAAGTACAAGTACTTTCCCCTATGTTGTCCTTGGTGTCAATGTTTGTTGGCTTCCTACGATACGATTAATAAAAATCGGGCCCCTCGGTTAACCCCCTTTCTTCTCGTTTATATACATGGTGTTTCACGTAACTTGATCCAAACAATAAATATACGCATATGCCACGTGGCTGGACCGAACCAAGGTAATGTTGTTGGCCGTCGCTTGCAGATACTCAGATTATTCTTAAGGCGAAAGCCTTATATGTCTCACCGGTCAGTCGACATTGAGCGAAAACACGTCAATGACACGAGAGGTACGAAAAGGCTACGAACCCTCTACCTTCGGTGGGAGTCGAACCACGGACATTTGTGGGAGCCCAACCCACGATCCTTGATGTTAATGAAGGCGACGTTAATTCAGGCATAGTTAATTAAGATAGCGTTAAAGCACTCGAACCCACGACCATGGGTCAGAGTCGAACCCTCGGTCTTTGGTGGGAGTCGAATCCTAGACCTTTGGTGGGAGTCGAACCCACCACATTTGGTGGTAATTAAGGCGAAGTTAGTTAAAGCACAGGTAATCAAAAAATTGCCGCGTGACTGGCTGCTCGAGGCACTCTGCGTGTATTTGTGGGCTTCTTTCACTCACGGAAAAACACATTTATGTAGCATGTATTGAGCAACAGAAAGCTGTATCGGGAATTCTTCATGCTGCTCTAGAATATTTTCATTGAATCTTTTCATTTTATTACAATAATTGAGAAGTTGATTAATTAATCAAGACTAATCATATAGCTAGGCGGAATGCAAAAAATAATCTGAATTTCTGCAGGGCTCCGTCTTCTCGCCCACGCTCTTCAACCTGGTCATGATCGGGCTAGCAGAAAAGCTACAAGAACTCAAAGACGTCCGGCACACCATATACGCCGACGACATAACCCTCTGGGTGCACGAAGGCAGCGACCGTCACATCGAAACGGCACTGCAATTAGCAATCGAGACAATAGAGGAGTACTTTGTGGGTACGGGGTTACGATGTTCGCCGAAAAAGTTTGAACTCCTACTCTACCGCCCCACGCAGAGGGCCAGATCACCCGGGTGTGGTCGGAATGCGCGACGACCAGGCGAGAATGTGAAGAGATCAGACTACGCACGAGAAACGGAGCAACCACCCCGATAGTGCAGAGAATTAAGGTCCTCGGCATGATAATCGAGGCTAACGGCGTCCCGGCACATACCCATCAAATATATGCAAGGTCTGCCACACTGATATAGCCACTTTACCTCACAAGCTCTAGGACTGTAACAAAAACCCGCATGGTGCTAACTCCAGAATCTTTCGGCCGTGGTGGGCCGCTGCCTTGCGCAGCCCCAGCCTCGGTGACCAACTCTGGGCCGTCCAGCAGGCCCGCGAGGCGGCGGCGAGGCAACACCTCGAAGTCCCCACGTGGGAGACCTAAGGCTCCGTCGGCGAAAGCTCTGCAGGACTCTAAATAAAGTTGTTACCCACCAAATCTCCAAGCGACGGCAAACAACATTACCTTGGTTCTGTCCGGCTACGCAGCATTTGCGTATTTTTAATGTTTGATTCAAATTAAGTGAAACAGCCTGCATGTTTGCGTATTCTAGCAGTAGTTCCTTTGTAACAGCGACTCACGGCAGTGTCAAACAAAACCAAAATTACCTTATTTTTCTTGCATACTGTCGGTGACACGTTTGAGCCAGAACTTCCAATACTGGTGCATGCCAATACGCCATTGCGCCATTAATTTCAGGTTAAAAAAAGCACAGAATACAATGAGAGCTGGGATGGCTAAAGAAAGGAAATATGTATACGAGATCCACGGTCGGCACATCAGCAGCCGCGTAAACACCTTGACTCGGCACACTTTCTGGCCCGATCCCGCTGGGCAGTCTGAACACCCGGAAGTGAGTAGGGAGGCGAAGGCTATCGCTGCGAAACGCGGCGGTGTATAGTATTCTGCACGCGCGAGTCGCACTCATTGCGAGGTCTCCGCGCTACGGCGAGCCTCCGGAAGATGAGGCGTGCCAAATGAAAGCGCGGATTCGTGATGGCGGTGATCGGAGCTGCTGCCGAGTACACCCGCTCTTGCGAAACCGCAAAACGGACACAACAGCTGCGTGGCGAATCGGCAGCAGCGAGCCCACGCATGGTTGGGCTGTGCGGCGTAATTTACGCGCACGACCGTCGCCGCGCGCATTCGACGGCCGTTCTTGGACTACGGAGGCTCCTGCATTTTTGTCTATCTTTCTGTTTGTTCACCACTGTGCCAAAAGGTCAGTGAGATCGGTCTCCTGCAGCACCGAACAACGGTTTCCGATAACACTAGAACCGCGCGCAGGCGCGTTCCCAGGTTGCAGTCACGTCGCCGAGGGACGTCATTAAGCGCAAACCCACGAGATGCGTGCGTCTGCCCGCCAACAAAACAGACAGTTTTAGTACTGCGTACGTAGCGTACGTAAGATGGCTTCGTTCTGCAAAGTGCGCATGTGCAGAGCGCAACACGAACGGTACGTGATGCGTACGCGGCCGCTGCGTACGCACGCA
This sequence comes from Dermacentor andersoni, assembly GCF_023375885.2. NCBI lineage: Eukaryota > Metazoa > Arthropoda > Arachnida > Ixodida > Ixodidae > Dermacentor > Dermacentor andersoni. Next base: position 143,332,980 of record NC_092814.1, read on the forward strand.
TCCGATTCTTGCCTGCGTACGTAGGGATCCTTGCGTGGTGTTCTCGTGGTTCTCGTTTGTTCGGGAGAGCGCAAGACAAAAGAGTTTCCCAAAATGGCAGCGTCAAAGGCGACCAGTGGAAGGCTGTACTTTTCAATGGTATACGATTAGGCCTTGCTGCGTGAAGTGAACGCGCAGAAGCCATTCCCTCATCCTGCACGGTGGGAATGCATAGCAAAAATAGAAACTGTTTTTGAGAAAGTGTTCCGTGTGTGCTGTTTGCGCGAAAGGCTCGACCTGCTTTTGGCGCAGTTCGTCGCAAATGACCGTGGCAGCTTCAGAAAGCAAGTACTCGGTTTTTATTTTTCTCGATATGATTCGTGTATTTCATCCGTATTAAAAGTACAGCCTCATAAAGGCCTAAATATAGTTTGACGAAGCGGGAACACGCCCACTCTTTACATGACATTAGCGAGATAAACAGCGTCCAGTTCGACCCACGGTTCGACGTGTACTGGCGGACGCGGCCAATGCGCTGCGACGCGCCCGGCCTCTAACGCTCGCCCGCTTACGTACGTAGGCATTTCGCGGTACTAAAAGCCCTAACGCGACACGGGCTCCTACATTTCGCAAATTCTTCTAAATTCTAAAGCTTAATTCTTCTTTGAAAAACATTCTTCTTTACAAAACATTGCTCAATGGTGCAATACGTGTGGGATGGAAATAAATGTCTTTAAAACAGCGTTCATCAGCCTAACCAAGAAAAAAACGACCTTTATCATTTACGTACAATCTTAAAGGCTTGAATATTACACAAGCCGACAAAGTAAAGTACTTGGGTGTCACATTCTCGCAAGACTTAAAATGGGATAAGCACATCACCGATACATGCGCCAAGGCATTCAAGCAATTAGGGTTTCTACGCAGAAGACTGAGCAAAGCACCTCAGGCCGGAAAATTAACTGCCTATAAAGCTCTGGTTCGACCTATTTTAGAATAAGGAAGCATAGTGTGGGACCCTCATGAAAAGTACCTTCGCGATAAACTTGAAAGATTACAGAATAGGGCTCTTAGGTTTATCTATTCAAAGTATTCTTGGTGCAACGCAACCAAGCGCATTTGGCAACTCCTTCCTGCCGGCGTAATGTTGCATCTATGAAGTTTTTTTTACCTCCTCTTTAACGGACACATCAAAATCAGGTAAGACGACTATATTCACCTGCCTGGCCGTCGGTCTAGCAGGACAAACTACGATAAGTGCATCCGGCTATTTAATACGCATTGCAATACGTTTAGGTTTTCCTGCTTCTCTCGCGATGTGAACGCTTGGAATGTGCTACCAAGCGAAGCTGTAAATAATACAAATTTAGATCCGTTTTGTTCTCTAGTGGAGAAGCTAATGGACCCTGTATAACTACTTTTCCTGTTGTAAAACGGCAGAAAGTATCTTGTAGTCTTGTATTGTTTTCGTCTGTACATTTTTCTCATGTATAGCATACGATCTATAATGCTCGATTTCCTCTTCTCGTGTACGCGAAGCGTAATCATGTAGGTAATATAATATTGATGCACTTGTTCAAAAGTGTTCGGGTCTACCTCACGTTTTCCTATTGTCTTTTTGGGAACTTGTTGTATCTTATTACATGCCTATGATGATGTAAGCCCGCTCCCTGTATGGGTCTGCAGAAGACCTACAGTAGTGATAAATAAATAAATAATTAAAAATCACTTGCATACGTATCGTCATAGCGCAGTACTAAAACTGTCTAATAATTCACTTCTATGTACGCGCCGGATTGAACTGGATGCGAACGCAATGGTTTTGCGCTCAGGCTTCAAGTTGTTAAACCGGAGTAATGTGGGACGACTGCGCGAGCAGAAATTCTGCGTGCGGCAACATACGGACCCGTTGTGCGCGGCGACCACTTTTCATCTGGCAAGGGTGGCCGAACGCAGGTCGTCGTACGTTCATGAGGGATAATCCCTCATGAACGTCATCGTCATGAGGGAATCAGTCATCGCCGAGACGTAAGCCAAGTATAGAAGCTCCTGAGCAACTTATGCACTTTGAAGTTGATATGGAGCACTTAAGGCAATAGGCGTGTGATCCACGAGTACGTACCGTATCCAGCTGTTCTGGACACGTACCAACCAGCGCCCCAAGCGGCCCCGGCACGAAGCTAGCGCGTTTTCAATGGGACGAGCGTGTTTTTCGCGAATAACAAAATCTGTAGGTCGATTATTAAAAAAGGCAGGTGATAGACATGTTCTGGAAGACAATCCACACGATACAAATGTAGTGATCACTCTCTGGCAAGCACGAATATTGTTCCCAGAGTGGTTAAAGATTCAGCAATGGAAGCCTATGGAAAGGACAAAAATTTGTACTCAATTTTTGAGATAAAAATGCTAGATGTGATAAAACTACGACGTCTATCGTAAAAGTCGCTGCAGCGTATGTAGTCCGGAGACTCGGCTTTCGATTGAGTCCTGTCTCAACACTTTACTCGTGGCGTAACACTGTTCGCAAAAGCGATCTTTTGCACACAGTCGTGCAAGTTAACGTGGTATCTGTAAAAACCAAAGCGTATCACTCGCGGGAACGTTGCAAGCCGTGACCGAGTCGTTTAATCGCTCGCACCTATCGTTCTGCATCATGCTGGCAGCGGTTCGATGCCGCGCTGCGGTATGTTTCTTTAGTGCCACATAGGACTCAGTTCGACAGTCTTCCACCTAGATTGCCAAAACACAAAACCCAAGATTTGGATTCAGTTTTGGTTTTTTCAGGAGGGCTCTTCAATTATATTTTCTATTTTTACTTCGTAAAACGTAGGGAATGGGTTGCTTACTTGTTAAGTCATCGCTTTTATTAGCAGATTTTATTCCTTGGACAACATAACAACAAGCATGCGCATATCTTTGTGTTACGTTAAAGATACTATCGTGTCTTGTAGCATGGACATAGTCAGGAATTCTAGACATTGCACCTTCACTATCCTACTTTCTACCTCGATATATACGGGAGCGATATATGCAAGCTATGCAAGTCTATTAGAGCCACCCTTCAACACATGTTGTGGGGATGTGAAATATATCAAGATAACATGGTAGTCTCCCGGGAAAATCTACGGGCGCGGTGGTCGGCAGCGCTGCTCAGCTCAGAACTCCAAGACGAACTTTGGGCCGTCCAACGAGCCTGGAGGTCGCACGGGGCAGCAGCTCCCAGTGGTCATCTAGGCGGCCCCAGGCCCGGTCCTCCCTATCGCCGGATTATAAATAAAGTTACCTCGCTCGCTCGTGCCTTGTAGCATGGACAAACTCAGAAATTCTGGACATTGCACCTTCACTATCCTGTGGAACGTCAAGGCAATGCACATGCGTAACTGAATGGACAAAATTTTAAACAACTTTATTTCTATGTAAGAGCTGAGTATCAACAAGTTTCAACTGTCTGCACCATGAGGGTAGTCTTTTGTAACAACATATGTATTTATGGTAGTTAGTCGGATCATTGGTGGTGCGTTAAAGCAGTGGTTTGGTCGGGGATGGGTGGTTATGTCGCACGACAGCAGTAAAGGGTCTTGCACCCTCTCAGTAGAGGGCAGATTGACTTGAAGTAGCGCGAAATTTAAACTGTAAAGTGGTTTATTACATCTGGAGTTTTGAACGGTAATTGCAGAGAGAGTTTCATTTTGCCTGTTTGCACACGCATATTTTTGTGAGCAAACAGGGAAGGAGAGGGAGTGTGCGTTTGTCCACACCTTGAGCGCGCGTGCGTGTGTACTTGTATTTGCGTGTGCGCGGGTGTTTTTGTCTCTGTATTTGTATATGCGTGCGCACAAAGGCGTATATGCGTGTGCGAGCATACGCGTATTTTTCTGTGCGTGCAGTTCCGTGTGCGTACACTTTTGTGCGTTTGTGCATGCGTGGGCGCGTGTAAATGTAAATGCGGGCGAGCATGTATCGTATCTATGAGTGTGTGCGATTGTGCGAGTGTGCGTGAACGAGCGTATGCGCGTGTGCGTGATTGCGTACATTTTCGGGCATGTGTGCATGTGTGGACGCGTGTAAATGTGAGTGCGGGCGAGTGTGTGTCGTATCTTTGTGTACGCATGCGTTTGTGTGAGTGTACGCGAACGTGCGTGCGTACATGATTGGGCATGTGTGCATGCGTCGTCGCGTGTAAATGTGAATGCGGGCGAGTATGTGTCGTATCTCTGTGTACGCATGCGTTTGTGCGAGTGTGCGCGAATATGCGTGCGTACATGTTTGGGCATGCGTGCATGCGTTGTCGCGTGTAAATGTGAATGCGGGCGAGTATGTGTCGTATCTCTGTGTACACATGCGTTTGTGCGAGTGTGCGCGAATATGCGTGCGTACATGTTTGGGCATGCGTGCATGTGTGGGCACGTGTAAATGTGAATGCGAGCGAGTATGTGTCGTATCTCTGTGTGCGTGCGTTTGCGTTAGTGTACGCGAACGTGTGTGGTTGCGTGCGTGCGTAAATGTTTGGGCATGTATGAATGCGTTGCCGCGTGTAAATGTGAATGCGGGCGAGTATGTGTCGTATCTCTGTGTATGTGCGATTTTGAGAGCGCGCGAACGTGCCAGCGTACTTGTTTGCGCATGTGTGCATCCGTGGGCGCGTGTAAATCCGAATGCGGGCGAGTGTGTGTCGTATCTCTGTTTACGCGTGCGTTTGTGTGAGCGTACGCGAACGTGCGTGGGTGGTTCAGTGCGTGCGTACATGTTTGGGCATGTGTGCATGCGTGGACGCGTGTAAATGTGAATGCGGGCGAGTATGTGTGGTATCTCGGTGTGCGTGCGTTTGTGTGAGTGTACGCAAACGTGAATACGTGGTTGCGTGCGTGCTCACATGTTTGTGCATGTGTGCATGTATGGGCGCGTGTAAATGTGAATGCGGGCAAGTATGTGTGGTATCTCGGTGTACGCGTGAGTTTGTGTGAGTGTACGCGAACGTGCGTGCGTGGTTTCGTGCGTGCGTGCGTACATGTTTGGGCATGTGTGCATGCGTGGGCGCGTGTAAATGTGAATGCGGGCGAGTACGTGCGGTACCTCGGTGTACGCGTGCGTTTGTGTGAGTGTACGCGAACGTGCGTGCGTGCGTACATGTTTGGGCATGTGTGCATGCGTTGCCGCGTGTAAATGTGAATGCGGGCGAGTACGTGCGGTATCTCGGTGTACGCGTGCGTTTGTGTGAGTGTACGCGAACGTGCGTGCGTGGTTGCGTGCGTGCGTGCGTACATATTTGGGCATGTGTGCATGCGTTGCCGCGTGTAAATGTGAATGCGGGCGAGTATATGCGGTATCTCGGTGTGCGTGCGTTTGTGTGAGTGTACGCGAACGTGCGTGCGTGGTTGTGTGCATGCGTACATGTTTGGGCATGTGTGCATGCGTTGCCGCGTGTAAATGTGAATGCGGGCGAGTGTGTGGTATCTAGGTGTACGCGTGCGTTTGTGTGAGTGTACGCGAACGTGTGTGTGTGGTTACGTGCGCGCGTACATGTTTGGGCATGTGTGCATGCGTGGGCGCGTGTAAATGTGAATGCGGGCGAGTGTGTGCGGTATCTCGGTGTGCGTGCGTTTGTGTGAGTGTACGCGAACGTGCGTGCGTGGTTGCGTGCGTGCGTACATGTTTGGGCATGTGTGCATGCGTTGCCGCGTGTAAATGTGAATGCGGGCGAGTATGTGCGGTATCTCGGTGTGCGTGCGTTTGTGTGAGTGTACGCGAACGTGCGTGCGTGGTTACGTGCGTGCGTGCGTGCATGTTTGGGCATGTGTGCATGCGTGGGCGCGTGTAAATGTGAATGCGGGCGAGTATATGTGGTATCTCGGTGTGCGTGCGTTTGTGTGAGTGTACGCGAACGTGCGTGCGTGGTTGTGTGCATGCGTGCATGTTTGGGCATGTGTGCTTGCGTTGCCGCGTGTAAATGTGAATGCGGGCGAGTGTGTGGTATCTCGGTGTACGCGTGCGTTTGTGTGAGTGTACGCGAACGTGTGTGCGTGGTTACGTGCGCGCGTACATGTTTGGGCATGTGTGCATGCGTGGGCGCGTGTAAATGTGAATGCGGGCGAGTGTGTGCGGTATCTCGGTGTGCGTGCGTTTGTGTGAGTGTACGCGAACGTGCGTGCGTGGTTGCGTGCGTGCGTGCGTACATGTTTGGGCATGTGTGCATGCGTTGCCGCGTGTAAATGTGAATGCGGGCGAGTATGTGCGGTATCTCGGTGTGCGTGCGTTTGTGAGTGTACGCGAACGTGCGTGCGTGCGTATTTACGTACGTGCGTACATGTTTGGGCGTGTATGCATGCGTTGCCGCGTGTAAATGGGAATGCGGGCGACTATGTGTCGTATCTATGTGTGCGTGCGTTTTTGTGAGTGTGCGCGAACGTGGGTGTGTGTGTGCGTGAGTAGATTTTTGGGCATGTATGCATGCGTTGGCGTGTGGAAATGCGAATGCGGGCGAGTATGTGCCGTATCTGTGTGCGTGCGTTCGTGTGAGTATACGCGAACGTGCGTGCGCGGTTGCGTGCGTGCGTACATTTTTGGGCGTGTGTGCAGGGCAGGATTAAGAAAAATGGGGGCCCTGGGCTAATGCGCATGCAGGCCCCCTTTCCCTATACTGAATCCCCCCCCCTGTCGCCTGCTACGCTACCGGAAATATGCCATGTTTAAGTTTAATTCCACCAAATTAAAAAGAACGAAGTGCGAGCAACGGGATTATTATTATTGTTATTATTATAAGGAAAACAACAAAACTTGCTTGAAACGTATGCTGTTGTAAACACCAACACATATGTTCACTTTCTGATTAATGTGCTTTCTGTTTTCTGCAAAAGCTAGGCTTTAAGGAAAGGTTTAGTGCACACAAAACGAACAAGAACGTAGAAAAGACAACTCAGCTCAGATCTCGATCCTTCTGAAGCTAGGCTTTGTTTGCATCACTAAGTTTAATCCCGTGAGGAGACGCATGGTTGTATCCAAAACATGCGTTATTAAAATTCAAGCATCAGACTGCAGTAATCGTTAGACGCGTTACCCTATAAATATGCAATATATATACAATACTCAAGGCAATACAAACACCATAAAAATGCACATGAATACAGATGAAAATGACCAACTGTAATTACAAAATAATATTTGAAAATATTTTCGTTACCCGCCGTGGTTGCTCAGTGGCTATGGTGTTGGGCTGCTGAGCACGAGGTCGCGGGATCGAATCCCGGCCACGGCGGCCGCATTTCGATGGAGGCGAAATGCGAAAACACCCGTGTACTTAGATTTAGGTGCACGTTAAAGAGCCCAGTGTGGTCAAAATTTCCGGAGTCCTCCACTACGGCGTGCCTCATAATCAGAAAGTGGTTTTGGCACGTAAAACCCCATAATTTAATTAATTTTAATTAAATATTTTTGTTAGAGGTAAGACAAGCAAGGACGACACCAAATGAACGTGGCACTATCGAAAACAACGAAAATACAGTTCCTTATAAGCGCGCTAAATATCACAAGAAGAACAAACAAGAGAAGAACAACGAAGATTTGCATATCTTGAGTTACACTGCTCAGCGTTTCATTGGCAACTTGGAGGCTGGGCGGCAACGCAAATAACTTAATGGAACTATTCATGTATAGCGCAAACACCTAGTCCTCTTTTAAAATGGCATTTTTCGCGCCTTCGCTTTAGTGAAATCAGATATAGTCTATTCGAAGGATAGATCGCGGAGGAGGTCACTTTCAATGGACATGATAGCAAGCGAGTTCACCTTGTCGTCAAGGAGGCTCGAACGAAGGCGATTTTTTATCAGCGACAACTTGGAAAACGATCGTTTGGTCTCACAGTTTGCCACGGGTATGATTAAGTACATTAGCAAAGCAGAGTGCAGAGGGACTGCTTCTATACAGAAATGACCAGCCGAGACGTGTGACTAATTGGTTGCCCGAACCCATTCAGACCATGATGATGGTAACATGAGCAAGTATGGCACTTACCCACTGTAGGGGACCTGTGGTTATGTTGGTAGTACCATGCTTGTGCGATGCCGTGGACCACCAGCCTGACAGAACTGTGCATTTCCTTAACCTGTTGAAAGAGGACTCTACACATCCGAATAAGTCCTACATCACTTATGGAAATTCACAGCTCAGGTGTAAGAAATAAGCGACTTAATTGCCAAAGCGTATTCACACGGCGGAACCCTCGACGCGGAGGGGGGATGATGCAGTGAGCATGCTGTCACAGTGCTTTGCGCTTCTACCCCACTCCCACAGATTGCGCCAAGATTGAGGGCATGTCAACGTTGGCGCACAGAACAATCACTGCGAAGTGAAGAAGACTGCCAAGCGCTTGCGAAGGAAGAAGCGATTTCTATGCCGCCTCTATACAGCCAGGAAGCGCGGTGTGTTAGGTTGCTAGACTAGTCCGCAAGATCCCTGCTGTCTCCCTCGCCAAGGGGATATATTTTGTACCGGAGCAGCAAAACGTCTCCCATCATACGTCGCTGTGTATGTCAGTGCCTTGGCCCCGAAAAGGCGCGACGTTGTCATCATGTTATGCGCACTTCCCACTTCGAAGCGGAGCTTTCTACCCAATGTGAATACCGCTTAAGCAAGCGCGGTATATGAAGTAGATCAAAGAACGGATCTATAAGCTCTGAAAAGAGACTTCTCAGTCGGGCAGCCACCGTACCATGTACTGCATTTACAATTAATTTAGTTCTGGACCGTTTTAAAAGCGAAGCTTTTCTTTGCGAACCTCGCCGGGTTTCGTGATGGTAGCTGCGGCCTGGCTGGTCTCTTGCCTAATAGGCGAGACAATAACAGAGGAGAACGCGGGCCGCTGGGTTTCTTGAACCACCATCAGATGGCGCGCGCCTCCGCGGTGGCGCCGGCCGCGTGGGGAAAGAAAAAAAAAGAACCAGAAAGCTCGCCTTCGCGCAACCGCGGCTGCACGGAAATGAGGAAGTAAAACGCTTCTTGCGGATAGAATGAATTAGAATTTCTCTAGGTACCTGTGTGCACGCTGCCTATGAAATCATGATGCATTCAAGACGTCCGTCGCTCTCACTAGTAGTCAGCAACTCCGCTTAAAAAAAGGCTTGGTATAATATGTGTGTACTCGTGTTTGAACACTTTATGCACTCACACAAAGCTTTGCTGTATATAGATTCCAACTCGTTGGATATAGTGCATTTTTTTTTCATTCCGTTTCTAAAGTTTGTTTCGAGTCACGAGAACAAACTGTTGTCGAATAGATCTCCTGTCTAATACTACAAAACAAATAAATATAGGCTGTCTATCACACGTTTTCATGTCTCAAAAAATTTCAGTCGTCTGCACCGCGGTTCACGCATGAACGCAGTGTAGTCGCCGGTACTGCGCGTATGAACCACAACCAATATCTGACGGTCAGAAGGATACACGATGCCACAGCCCTTTCTTCTGGGCCTCTGATCCCCAAAGCATACCCGGCAATAAGGCCGCTCCAACTGCCATAAAAGAGAATTTGCATACATTCCAAGGAAGGAATATAGAACGGCGAAACCAAAATAATCTCTACACTGCCCTTTCACAGAAAATTTCGACGGCTTCCACTGACATGTTGGGAGCAGGAGAGACTGGCGGAAAGAGCGGCAGAGCAAGCGAAGAAGCAGAGGAGGAATACGGTTTCCCACATTACTGCAAACGCACCCATCTCGCGAAACAAGACACGAAAGAAACGATGCGCAGTCTTCTAACACCACACCCGTATCCGGTCCCACGCGGCTTCGAACGGCACGCGAGGCCTACCAGGTCTACGAACTGGTACGGCAATGATACCTACCATGCTATACGCGACTTTAGCAGCCCCGGACAACCTGCAACATTCTCAACGACGAGCATGTCATTGTCTGCAATATTATGAGAAAATAACAGCGACGGCGAACTACCTTCTATGGGAGTGCGAAAAATAGACGTCGAACCGGGAATAGTCTTGGCGACGCTTTTACTCACCTTACGTACGATGACATAGGTGGAATGTAGCCATACCATAAGATTGCCTGAGGATTGCACGATGATTCTCCGGACCCTTTTCAACTTCATAATCATGCGATGTGCACAACAAATACGTATAAAAAATGCAGGTTCCTGTTTCCCGTCCCATTACCTCATTTCTTTCTGCCTCCAGCTGCTGGACCCAAGGAAACTGTGCCATACCGTGTCTGAATATGTTAATAAATACACTGTTTATCTCCATTCTTATTCATAGGGATAAGCCATAGCTTAATGGGTATGACGTCGGTGAACCAAGCGCAAGACCACTATCTCAATTCTGCAGATTTGAAGCTACTAGCACTTACAAACACCACTCCTTACGTACCACCAATCACGCATATCTTGGAATTAATTTCCAGCGCGACTTAATATGAAACCAATACATTCATATAATCTTTGCTTCAGCTAATCACTCATTCAGTATGCTTCAGCATATCCTATAGCAGGCACACATGCACTTACGTAAGCTCGTGTATACTACATTTATTCACCCCAAGATTAAACATGCTTCTGCCATTTGAGATCCTGACCAAGCACACATAATTAATGAGTTTGAATCGCTTCTAAATCGTCCTGTTCATTTTATATTATTAGATTATTCGCGCTACTCCAGTGCGACATCTTTAAAACAACGTGCTGAGCTGGAACTATTATCAAGTTACTGTGAAATCACCTGCCTTTAGCTCTTTCGTAAATTGTGGTCACAAGTGTCTGCGTGAGAACCTTTTCAAAACATCCTCGACTATCCTCCCTCGCCAGGACTGTTCATGCAAATTCAAACGAATCACTTGTCACACGTCGTCTTTCGACCGTTTATTCACATTTATAACCCCAACTGACTTAAATAATTTGCCACCGGACATTGCCAACTAAATCAGACTTTACTAAACTTCAAGACCTATTGCACCGTCCCACCATATAGTAGGATATGCGATCTGGGGATATTTTAGTAGTGTATTTGCGATTGCTTTATTTATGCTGTTATGTTGCTGTCACGAAAAATATTGTATAATTATATTTTGATATATTACTGTGTTCATTTTTGTTTTGCAGTGGCGCTTATATCCTGTACTCACCTTATTTTCTTGTGCTACTGTTCATCTTTGTAAAAGCGAACCATTTCTTCAGTCCCCCTCTGCCCCATTTCTATACAATACCCTCCTAGAGGGCCTTCCTCCCGAAGGTATTCAGAATAAATAAATTAATTAATACCACCATGCTTACCTTTAGGTTGCTCGAAACTTTGCATCATGTCAGCATCTTGGAGAAGTTTCCTCTGAAGCTTCAGGCAGCGAATACATAATTCACGTCTGAGCACCCATTACGCCACTCGTATAAGAGAACATTATTTGTTCACTGTGTTTACTTGCACAAGTATACGAATTAATCCTGAAGGAGTTTAAAATAAGCAGACAAAGAAGGACTTAGGGATATGGCAGCCGTTTATCAACTTTACTAGAAGTTCGCCTGTATAAACTTCTTGTTCGCAGCATTTTCACGAGGCATGGCCACGCAAATTTCAAACAGCGATTCTGATGCGTTTTGTGTACGTATTGCCCTCTCTTTATTTGACTGAAACACAGCCATGGATCGCAAGAAAAGCTAATAATTCACAAGGCCGCAGCATTCGGAGAGCGTCGATAATTCAAACGTGGCAAACGCGCCAGCTTGGGTAAAATTGCGCGTGGATATAGTGCGTGGATATAGGCATGACAAACGACTGGAGCTGTCGAAAATTTCTCGCTTACCAAATGGTAGCTGCGTATTGAGACCCAAAATAAAAAAAAAATAAAGAAGCGGCCCATACCTGGTACCGTGGGCAAGTGAGCGTGAAATAAGCTAGCCAAGCTTCAATCACACGAGTGCGGTTTAAAACGGGAGCATAACCCATGCAAGGCAGGGGTAACGGTGCATCAAAATCCCGTGAGGGTTGCTTGTCCGTTAGGAATGCGAATGCCTTTTGCACGTCGCACTAAACACGGGTGGACGGTTAAACTGCAAAGCACATTGAACGGTCTTCGCGTTGATGACAAATGGTGCCGCACGTGAGAAAGAAATGAGTCATGAAAATGCTCATATCTCGTTTTGCAATGCCAAGGCTGTACGAGCACTTCACCTAAGATTCGCCACATTGATTTTGAGGCGCTTTCAAATTCTCTCTCTCTCTCACTTCGTTCCCACTTAGTGCAGCTGCCTGCCTATTTCTGGGATATAAATGTGCTTCAAACTGCAGTAGAATAGACTTTGTGTGCCGTTTACGTAGGGCTAGAAGGCAAGCCACCAAATTATGGAATAAATAGAATCTTTGTAATACGTACTACTTGCATTGGTTGTCGTTTAATTGCTTAATCTAAATTGTTATTTCTTTGGTTCGAAGCTCCGGTTTTTAACACTCTTGCTACACGAAAGGCGAAAGTTTCCAGGCTCGACAATCGAGCAGACTTCCTGCATCATGATACAGTCATTCTCGATGAGCATGGCTGCTTAAGCTTGGGCGTCGCCACCATGAAAGGAAGAAAACAGGCAGGTAGAGAGGGAGGAAAATGATTGCAGTAGTCTCTTTGCCCATGTTTTTCCGTTTCCTGCTAAGAAATCCCGGTGCTTTGCCCGAGGTCCAGTGATGTGGCCCGCTGCATCCGCAAAATTGGTGCCCTTAAAAAAAAAAGTGAGAGAGCGAGAGAAAGAAGGAAAATACGCACGCCAAATTGCGACAGAAATTAAATTACAGAAAGAAAACCTAGAAGGCGACACCGTGCTTCTCTTCAAATACGTTGAACAAACAGAGCGACCTTTCTTTTTTTCTTTTCAAGGAAACACTCCGCACTTTCTTTCTTTCTTTACTCTTGCCCATGGTTCGTATAAAAAAATAAAACACAATAAATAAATAAATAAATAGGCTAAATTTACGTGCCAGCGTGCTGTTGATTTTGCCACGAGATCGTTGGGAACGGCTTGGTATAGTCGAAAAACCCACTGGATTATTTTCTGATGCGTAGGGATCACCCTCAGCGGCAGTACGTGTTTATTTATTTACCCATTTAGCTTTATTTATTAATACCTCAAGTGGGGAAGCAATATGGGTTATTGCACGAAGCCCGACATTTTTTTTTATCAGATAATGTTTTCGATGGAGTCATATGAAGGATGCATGACTAGACTGGTGAACGGCCTTTAGCCCCTGCCCCTGCAGTGAGCTTTGTATATTGCTTGCTGTAAATAAAACACTTACTTACTTACTTACTTTGGCAGGAAAATGACCTCAGTCTTTTTTCTGTTTGAGCAGTGTTTATATCACAAGTACAGCGAGTTGGCGGGGTGGTCACGGTGGCCACGGTGGCCGCATTTCGATGGGGGCGAAATGCGAAAACACCCGTGTACTTAGATTCAGGTGCACGTTAAAGAACCCCAGGTGGTCGAAATTTCCGGATTCCTCCACTACGGCGTGCCTCATTCATAATCAGATAGTGGCTTTGGCACGTAAAGCCCCATAATTTAATTTTAGTTGAGTTGGCGGGGGATAAACATCTTTCGGATGGCTAAATCTGGAAGTAAGTGCGATGCGTTCGCAGGTGCGATAATAACACTATGATCAAACGATGATTATGGAGCTCGTGAAAAACATAAAGGGTTGCTATGTTGCCGAGTAGTTCCACGGCTGCAAGGTTCAATCTAGGCTGAGTTTTGAATTTAAGAGAGCGCAACAAGAAACAGGGAGAGTATGGGACACACACAGCGCTGTGTGCCTCCTCTAATGTCCCTGTCCCTTGTTGCGCTGTTTGAAATTCGAGATGTTCAACCAACAGGCACAAATTATGGCGCCATTTAGATTCGGTGTAGTGTAGCGAATGCGGTACGAGTAAATGGAGTGAATAAACGTTGCTGCTCGAGTTGATGTAGGTTGCAGAGCTGTTAAAAGATTTTATTGGTAAGGGTCCCAAGCTGAGGGCACGTGCATCCTCAAGTTTGCGTCGGACTGTGGTTTAGTAGTTGCTGATGTTAGTAATTATGGCGAACGAGGCGTACGTAGCGCGGCACAGAGGCAACATAGGCAATGGCTCGCGATTCCGATTGCCAATGTTTGAAGTGTGAGAGCACCGACTGATGTTAATACACAGCTTGGTTCCGCGGCACTTGTATGAGTTGGCATTATATATATCAAAACAGGCGATAGCGTAAGCTTAGGTGATGGCTCGTGTTGGCGGTGGTGAAACGTAATAAATGTTCTACTAAGATTGAAGAACATCAGCTACTGGAAATTGGTATCATTAGAATAAGGCTGAACAATGAGTGTGTAGTTGTGACTATTAACAGAACCATAAACTACACAGTCATCAGCCAATAGACAAAGCTAGAAGAGATAACGTCAAGTAAGTCTTTAATGCATATTTAAGAATAAGTAGTGAGCTGAACAACTATGTCCTGTGGTGTGCTAAGGGAGACAGATATTTGTTTTAGGATAAATGAACTGTTGCCAATTAGTCAGATAGTCACGTAATCATTCGAAAACCAGGGGGTTAAGAGTAAAGCAGGCAACTTCAGAAGTAGCCGCTTGTCAGGAACATTGTGAAATGCGGCATGTTGGGAAATAAAACCGAGAGCGTGAGATCGTTGATGTAGACAGAATGACAACCAGCTTGTCTCGAACACTTAGACCAGGCAAGTTTCTGTGTACGCTTTTGTTTTCTCTGCATGCCGAAGAACTGCTTTGTACTTTTCGATGGCCTAAAAAAATGATACGAGCACACGACCCCTCACTACACCTTCATGACGTACGAGAACAAATCAAGGCCACGGTAAGAACGAAGGGAAAAGGGATGGATGTATGCAGGGAAAAACTTTATTGTGGCCCATTAGGTCGCACTAGTTTACTACGCCGAAGCGGGCCGCTCACCCGTTGGGAGCGAAAGGCCCAACACAAGGGAAAAGGGATGTCGTAAGACCTTATCAACCTGTTTTTATTAAAAATCCGCCATTAACTCACTGTGGTAATAGATCGAAATGGCCCGGCTCCCGCCCAAGCATATGACTGCAGCCCGAGCCATTTTGACCTATCTCGGAGGGCTAACGGCGAATTTGGATAAAAAGTCGTAGTTTCGCCCGAAAGGCGAAGCATCGATAGCTATAGCAAATTATTAGACGACTATACGAAGTAAGGATAGTAGTTTGATTGGCCGTATAAACTCGTAAATGTTCGCTTACTAATTAAATTTACAAGCATGGTGTCACGCGCGCACAGGCAAACATAAACACACCTCACTTGATGAGCGCGGACACTCGCTGTAAGAACGCTGCAGCGAGGAAGAGCGGCAACAGCAGCGAGCGAATTGACCTTCGTGCTGCCGCTCGCTTGAACGGGAATTAAGAGGAAGCTTTAGCTCGGGTGCTCCCATCTAAATACATGTAAAAGGAGAATTTGCTTTTCTCGGCAACCACTGCACCAAATTTGACGAGGTTTGTTGCATTTGAAAGAAAAACTTAAAAGCTAGTGATTGTTTCAAATTTTTGATTTATGTCGCAAATTTTTTTTTTATTAAAGATTGGCAGAAATCGCAAATTTTTCAGAAAATTATACTATCAAGTTTACATCTGTAACTCAGCAATGAAAAATGATCGCCCGCCGTGGTTGCTCAGTGGCTATGGTGTTGGGCTGCTGAGTACGAGGTCGCGGGATCGAATCCCGGCCATGGCGGCTGCATTTCGATGGAGGCGAAATGCGAAAACACCCGTGTACTTAGATTTAGGTGCACGTTAAAGATCCCCAGGTGGTGGAAATTTCCGGAGTCCTCCACTACGGCGTGCCTCATTATCAGAAAGAGGTTTTGGCACGTAAAACCCGATAATTAAATGTTTTAATTTAATGAAGAATGATATCACAATTCTGTGAATTGAATTAATAGTACATCTAAAGCGGACAAAATTGATATCTTACACATGCATCTCAAGAAAATAAGTAATACGGAAATACAGGTTTTGCAGAACCATTGCACAAAACGTAACGAATTCACATAAGGTATAAATTGACGTAATGAATTTGTCCGCTTTGAAATAACTACTGGATGCCGTTTACAGAACCGCGATATCATTTCGTCATTCAAAGCTATTAATTTTTAAGCTTCGTGCTTTTATGTTTTCAAACTTTCGATTTTTTGAAAATCTTTATAACAAACTTAATTCCCTGAATAGAAATTCCGCGGCCAACAGTCGCTAGAATTTAACTTTCTCTCTCAAATGCAACAAGTCTCATTAAAATCGGTACGGCGGTTACCTCAGAAAAACGTTGCTGCGTTTTACATATATCTGAATAGGCCACGTCGGAGTTGGGCCCGGGCTAAAGCTTCCTCTTAAGCGGCGAGAAGACAGCGCACACGAAGCTAGCAAACCTCGGCGGAACTACACTCTGTACTCATCGCAGATAGCTTTCAAGACAGGGCCCGCGCGGCTGCACTCCGCTGCGCGATACACGCACTTGGGCTTTATACGAAACATCGCGCCGACGCCGACGGTGGAAATACGCCTGGAATGTCCATATAATTGCTATTGCAATAAAACTGATTAGAATAGTTGTACGTTATCGCGGCCTAGGAAGTGCACGCGCGTGCGCCGACCATGTAGTCACTTGTGCTCGATCTCGATCGCCAAGAAAATTTGACCCGAAGTTCCGCAACAGCCGCGTGTACTAGAACTTTTTCTCAGTGGCACGATCGCGCGTATCGGCTGATGCGTTTTGTGTCGCGAGTAGCGGCGCCTGCCGCAGTCCCTAACTATTGATGACGTATCGCGGTAGAGCACGTCGGGCGCTGGAGCACGACCGATCTGGAACGCGTGTCTGCCGCCTGACCAGACGCGTGCTCCCGACCGTCCGGGGGTCGAGCTACGGGCTTGCTAGACGCGCTGAACAGCTAGCAGCGACAACGCCGCTGCTATGAGCTGTTGTGTTCACAAGTATAGCAAGATGCAGCGATTTCATGCATGCGTAAACCTCATCGCAGTGGGCCAATCCTGTGTTCTGGTGTATTGCCTGAAGCGCAGGATGGTCCTACCACAAGTTCAAGCATTCTTTTGGCCACCTGGTTCCTTGCTGGGGCCATGTCCGAAGAATTTCCGAGCTATTCAAATGTGAGTCTGCGTTCGTTGTGTATTATGTGTTCCTTCCGCTTGTCCTCGTTTTTTCGCACAGTTTTAACCTACCTTCAAGTATGGACGAACTGGCCAGAAAGAACTTCCAACTAAAGTATATTTTGTGGTAAGAAGAAAAATCTCCCTACGGACAGAAATATTATAGCGAGCGCCGGGTTTTGCCTTCACGGTAAGACAAGTATGCTCTTCGGCGTGGGTTATTAACTCGAACGCAACGTTTCCGAAAGCGGCTTACAGAAGCTTGCTGCGAAGGTATCGCTTGATTGGCAGAGAAGGGGAGATTCTCGACGGCAAGTACGAATTGATTACTTTCCGTCTGCGCAACCTGGAGCTTCTACATTTCGCTTTGCTCGCCCAGGCTGCTAGACCTGTAGCCTTACTCCTAGCGAGATATCAGTTTGCATGAGGCCCCTTCTCTCTCTCTCTTTTTGTCGCTTGAAACTTTCGTGGAACAGACTTCATTAAGATAGAGCATTTGACGTACGCTTCGGGGAAGGCTCGACACCTTACGTACGTAGCGCTTGCAGCGAGAAGTGCACTTGCGAAGTTGGCCACTTTCGAGAAGCGAGAGTGCTGCGTAGTTGCGAGTGGATTGTAGAGCTTCGGCTATAAGCGCGAGCGTCTGATGAGCATAAATGTAAGTGGCAAAGAACAGTGCTCCATTCCGCTCCCCTTCACTTATCCTTTCGCCGCCGCCGACGCGAGTTGCTGTGCACTTATTGACTGGAGTTTACCTACGGTGAAGCAGGCCTCCGGGCCGTGGGGAGGTGTTCAGGCGCCGCGGTGTATGGAAATTTCGATAAATTAGGTGGACATCTGGATATGCTGCACTTCCCACACATGATGGAGTAGTCAAGCTAACAAGCGTGGCGGTTCTGGACATCCATTATTTGGAGTTTTGGGATATGTGTTTAAGCTATATTATTGAGGGCGCCGAGGAATGTAGGCAGCTGCGGAATTGTTGTTTGTTTCTTGTGTTTCCTGAATAAGCTTGACTTAATCAGGCTTGTCTGCTTTTTAGATGGTGGTGTTTTCAGTGACTTGACTCCAATTGCAGAAACTGTGGAACGTGGCGCTTTGTTGCTCGGCTTCTTTTTTTTTTTTTTTTTACGCAAATGTCCTTCCACACATGCGTGCGAAAACTGATTATTTGCTGCAAATACGTTCCTTTCACTTCATGTGTGGATGAGGTATGTGTTTGTGGCATCAGAGAGTACGTAATCTCATTTCTCACCTACTATCTGGAAGTAGCATGTGTGCCAGGCCGTCAGCAACACTAGCGTATCCAGAGCTGAGAGAGAAGGAGAGAGAGAAGGTGAGAAGTGCGAAGGTAGGGAGGTCAAACAGACGAGCGTCCGGTTTGCTATCGTATGCTGAAGGAAAAACGGAGTATAAAGAGAACTAAAAGAGAGAGTGTACACTGTGTGGACGCATGAGAATGCAAAGATGGACTATAAATGGTTACTGAGGCCGACGCACATCGAAAAAAAAAAAAAAAACGTAGTGGCCCACGAATAGCCTTCTCCGCCAGCTACGGACATGCGGCCACGGTACAAGAGCTTTCGTCTAAGGAAACATTTCTGGAGTTCAGGCGGTTTGATGAGGGTTTGTAGAGAGGTGCGCTGAACGTCGTTTGAAGGCAGTTTCAGGAGAGGTATATGCATGCTCCTTCAGGCCTACAAGAGTCGAACGTTAGTCTATC
Source organism: Dermacentor andersoni (assembly GCF_023375885.2). Classification (NCBI taxonomy): domain Eukaryota; kingdom Metazoa; phylum Arthropoda; class Arachnida; order Ixodida; family Ixodidae; genus Dermacentor; species Dermacentor andersoni. The sequence goes on from NC_092814.1 coordinate 143,351,851, forward strand.
GGCCGTTCCTATACGGCAAGAACAAGCATTCGTAAATTCCATTCACAGAAATAGGTAGCATAGCAATGATGCATCGCCGCGGGAAAGGATATAGTAGGCACTTGCAGCCGTAACATAGGGTCCTGGGTACGCAGCCGACACTCCGAGAATCTCGGAAAATTCCAAAAAGCTTGTGTCGTTGTGCAAGCAAGCAAACTAATTTCTCTTGCAGCATCCGTCTTTGTCGAAGGTATGAGTTCATCAAAGTGACCTCGTGGGCCGACCTGGCAGTCTCGTCAGCGAAGCCGTAACTGACAATGCCACAATGACCCGGAAACCACTGAACGATGATATAGCGCCCTTTTTCCAGAGCATGTTAGTTAATTTCGCTTACTTCAGGTACAATAGGCTCGTATGTACTGTGACGTAAAGCCGACTTTAGGCTTTCAAGAGCTGATCTTGAGTAAGACATCAAGACTCATTTTAGATAGATAGATAGATAGGTAGATAGATAGATAGATAGATAGATAGATAGATAGATAGATAGATAGATAGATAGATAGATAGATAGATAGATAGATAGATAGATAGATAGATTCTATTAAAATAATAATTGGAATGCTCGCTAATGGTTGGGGCCCCTAGTCCAGAGCTCCGCTGGCTCTTGTCATCTTCTCAGCTCTCTGGATCAGCTTGAGCTGGTCGTCGAGGACCGAACTGGACAGCAGTGCCTCCCATCGCTCCCTCGTGGTGTTCTTGTCGGGGTGTTCTATGTTGTGTAGCGTGCACTCCCACGTAATGTGGTATAAGGTCGGTGTGGCCCCGCACCACGGGCATTCGTGGTGTAGGGCCACACGAATGCCCGGCCCACGTGTGGAGTGCTTAAAGCCTGTTTTACCTCCGCCGCGGGTCAGCCCGATATTGCACTATCTTCGGGATCGGTCCACATATGAGGAATGCTTAAAGCCTGCTTCAACTCCGCCGCGGCTGGCCCGGTATTGCGCTATCTTCGGGATCGGCCCACGTATGGGGAGTGCTTAAAGCATATGCTTCACCTCCACCGCGGCTCGGCTCGGTATTGCTCTATCTTCGGGATGGGCCCACGTATGGGGAGTACTTAACGCCTTGCAGAAGGGTTGAAATCTGGGCTAGTTGGTACATACTTGAACGAAAAAACCAGCGAAAAACACAAAGGACAAGAGCATAGTTGATAGTCCAGTCGTTGTGGTGTGAGCCTCTCCTCTTGTCCTTTGTGTTTTTGACTGGTTTTTTCGTTCAAGTACTTAACGCCTGCTTCGCCTCCGCCGCGGCTCGGCCTGGTATTGCATTATCTTCAGGATCGGCTATGGGGAGTGCTTAAAGCCTACGTCACCTCCGCCGCGGCTCGGCCCGGTATTGCACTATCTTCGACATGGACCCACGTATGGGGAGTGCTTAAAATCTGCTTCACCTCTGCCGCCGCTCGGCCCGGTATTGCAGTATCTTCAGGATCAGCAAACGTATCACTCAACCATCGAAGTATCACTCACCCATATCAAAGTCACTCATCGCCCTTGGAGCGCCCCATTGGCCGAATGTGACGGCACTTGCACAGGCGCCTACCATTGGATGAAAATGATGGCACCTGAGCTGGCTGGATGATTGGCCGAAAGTAACGTGACCCCTAGAGACCGAAGGAGTTAAAAGCGAGAGACAGGGAGAAGCGACATTCATTCATTATTTCGTTCTTCCTGCCACGGGCCGCAGCGCCCGATTTGCTGCCGGCCGTCAATGACTTTCTGACTGTTCATTACTTTGTGTTATTATTGTAAATGGTGTAAAAAAACCTTCAGTTCTCAAAATCCTCCTCAACGTCGGCCAACTCCCGCAAGATCTAATAATACTAATATTAGGAGAATATTGCCTAAACGCGATTTTCTGCTCAGCCTCATACAGGTACCCGAATGCAGCTTGGTCCTACTAACCGAAACATGGCTGAATTTATTAATTTCCCACTCTGATTTGCTTCCTCTATTTAATGACTTTGATATCTTTCGTTGCGATCACAAAGACAGGCGTGGGGCTCGGGTGTTAATTGGCGCTCAACATGGTTTAAAATGCTGCGCTGTCGACGTTCCTTCCAATCTTGAAATTATCTGCATTCGCTGCAAAGCTTCCGTTCCACTCATTACGTTGGCGTTTGCTACCGACCCCGTGATACCGATCCCTCGTTCATTGGCGAGTTTCATGATGCTCTTCCACTAGTAACTTGAGCTTCGGATAGTGCCCCTCTTCTTTTACTTGGGGATTTTAACTTCGCCGCCATAACTTGGCAAACTTATCATTAACGTCTTGAAAACAGAATATTGAAAGTGACCTTATAGATACTTGCCTAACCTTCAACTCATCCCAAATAATTAGCTTCCCTTCGCGGACGACTCATAATGCATCAAGCCTGATAGATTTATTTTTAGCGTCCCAGCCGAATAAAATTGAGTTCGCCTCTAACCTAACCTGCCTAATAGATCACACAGTTATTCATGCCACTTTCAAATATAACTTGCCCAATCCAAAGAAAGTAAAAGAAAAACCTATACAATAAGGCCGATTATCAAGGTAGTAATCACAAACTAGCCTCTTTCTGCAACTGGTTCCTTGTAGATTTTTCCAATTGGTCTGTCAAAGAAAACTGGGAGCTTTTTAAAAACAAAATGCAGCAATTGATAAACACATACACCTTCACCATCACCATTAAAGAACGGCCTTCTTCCCCATGGTACGATAACACATTAAAACGTCCTAACAATAAAAAGAAAAGACACTTCCGGTCAGCTAAAACACAAAACTCTAAGCAAGCATAGGGAAAAGTATCGTAAGACCGAAAAACTTTATGAAACATTCTTCTCTTCCACCCTGCCAGGCGTGCTGCGCACAAACCCCAAAACGTTTTGGAACACCATAAATCCAACCTATTCTAAGCTTATCTCGTTAGCCAATCAACAAAACGTTCCCGTCCCGAAGTTCGAAGTTGCCGAAACACTGAATTCCACGTTTTGTTCGGTCTTTACTGATGAACCGGACAATGTATTTGCGTGTGTGCCCCACCACGATTACCCTGTTATGCCTAATGTCATCTTCGAACCTAATGGTATCGTTCAAGTAATTGATCCCTTGAAAGTGTCATCTTCAGCTGGAATTGATTGTATAAATTCTGAAGTTGTAAAAAACACTAAACATTATTCTTCTGCCATACTGTCACATAGCTTCCAGCAATCACTGTCATCTGGAGTGGTGCCACGAGACTAGAAGGTTGACAAGGTCCATCCCAATACTCAAGAAAGGTTCGTCATTCTCACCTGCAAGCTACCACCCAATATCACTGCGATGCGTGTGCTGTAAACTAATGGAATACGCAATCTGTTCTGAAACCGTCAATTTTCTTATTACTGTACATTTTTTTCACCCCAGTCAGCACAGATTTCATAGAGGCCTTTGGTGAGACACACAACTAGCGCTCTCTATTAATGAAGTCAGCTTAAGTATTGATCACAATATTCCGGCATACGCCCTTTCCCCAGATTTTGAAAAAAGCCTTTGATAAAGTACCGCATAATCGTCTTTTCTTTTTCAAACTTTCACGCCTAAATCTTGACACTGCCGTTCTAAACTGGATAAAAGATTTCTTGTCTAACCGGGAACAGTTCGTTTATGACAACCAGACTTCATCATCCCGACGTCCTTTCGTCTCAGGTGTACCTCACCGTACGAGTTCTCGGTCCCCTCCTATATTTAATTTATATTAACGACTTGGCTACTAATATATCGTCTAATATGCGTTTATTCGCCGATGACTGCGTAATTTATCGTCCTATTAACTGCCCTAATGACTACCAGACCCTGTAAAATGATATATCTATTGAAACCTGGTGCACACATTGGCTTATGACTCTGAAGATTAAGAAAACATCTGTCGTTTCTTTCCATCGCCGAAAATGCTATCCTACTCCGACGTACTTTATTTGCGGCTCCAAAATATCACCCTTGAATTCCTATAACTATTTTGTTATAACCATAACACCAGATATCACGTGGTAGTCCCACATAACAAACATTTCTAACGAAGCAAATAAAGTTCTTGGCTCCTTCAGACGAAACCTACGACTTGCTCTTCCTTCTGTGAAACTTTTAGCATATTTAACATTAGTTCGTCCGAAACTTGAATACGCTTGCGCCGTCTGCAACCCACACCAATCTAATCTGTCCAAAACGTTAGAATATGTTCAGAATAGGGCAGCTTGGTTTATATATTCAGATTACTCACTTCACTCAAATGTCACTAACCTAATGAACAAAGCCCATCTTGTAAACTTTTAATTGCGGCGCAAGGTCACTCGACTAATCCTCGCTCACAATTTCTTCTATTCTTTGTCTGACGCATCTATTATCATGCCCGTACTTCACACATCTTCCCGAACTAACCACCAAAACACCGTTTATCCAGTGCATGCCCGCACAACTGCACATCTTCGCTCATTCTTTTGTTCAAACAGCCAAGGACTGGAATGACCTTCCGTCCCCCGTCGTGCACCCTTCCAGCCCCGCTCTGTTCAAAGCGCACGTCGAACAAACCCTGTACGAATGCCCACCCCTCAAGTCACATCAATGCACTGGGGTAATTGAGGCATAATAAATAAATAAATAAATCTTCGGGATCAGCCCACGTATGGGGAGTGCTCAAAGCCTGCTTCACCTCCACCGCGGCTCGCTCCGGTATTGCACTATCTTCGGGATGGATCCACGTATGGGGAATGCTTAGCGCCTGCTTCACCTCCGCCGCCAGTCAGCCCGGCATTGCACTATCTTCGGGATAGGTCCGCGTATGGGGAGTGCTTAACGCCTGCTTCACCTCCGCCGCGGGTCAGTCCAGCATTGCACTATCTTCGGGATCGGCCCGCGTATGGGGAGTGCTTAACGCCTGTTTCACCTCCGCCGCCGGTCAGCCCAGCATTGCACTATCTTCGGGATCGGCCCGCGTGTGGGGAGGGCTTAACGCCTGTTTCACCTCCGCCGCCGGTCAGCCCGGCATTGCACTATCTTCGGCATCGGCCGGCGTGTGGGGAGTGCTTAACGCCTGTTTCACCTCCGCCGCCGGTCAGCCCGGCATTGCACTATCTTCGGGTTCGGCCTGCGTATGGGGAGTGCTTAACGCCTGTTTCACCTCCGCCGCCGGTCAGCCCGGCATTGCACTACCTTCGGGTTCGGCCTGCGTATGGGGAGTGCTTAACGCCTGTTTCACCTCCGCCGCCGGTCAGCCCGGCATTGCACTACCTTCGGGTTCGGCCTGCGTATGGGGAGTGCTTAACGCCTGTTTCACCTCCGCCGCCGGTCAGCCCGGCATTGCACTATCTTCGGGTTCGGCCTGCGTATTGGGAGTGCTTAACGCCTGTTTCACCTCCGCCGCCGGTCAGCCCGGCATTGCACTACCTTCGGGTTCGGCCTGCGTATGGGGAGTGCTTAACGCCTGTTTCACCTCCGCCGCCGGTCAGCCCGGCATTGCACTATCTTCGGGTTCGGCCTGCGTATGGGGAGTGCTTAACGCCTGTTTCACCTCCGCCGCCGGTCAGCCCGGCATTGCACTATCTTCGGGTTCGGCCTGCGTATGGGGAGTGCTTAACGCCTGTTTCACCTCCGCCGCCGGTCAGCCCGGCATTGCACTATCTTCGGGTTCGGCCTGCGTATGGGGAGTGCTTAACGCCTGTTTCACCTCCGCCGCCGGTCAGCCCGGCATTGCACTACCTTCGGGTTCGGCCTGCGTATGGGGAGTGCTTAACGCCTGTTTCACCTCCGCCGCCGGTCAGCCCGGCATTGCACTACCTTCGGGTTCGGCCTGCGTATGGGGAGTGCTTAACGCCTGTTTCACCTCCGCCGCCGGTCAGCCCGGCATTGCACTATCTTCGGGTTCGGCCTGCGTATGGGGAGTGCTTAACGCTTGTTTCACCTCCGCCGCCGGTCAGCCCGGCATTGCACTATCTTCGGGTTCGGCCTGCGTATGGGGAGTGCTTAACGCCTGTTTCACCTCCGCCGCCGGTCAGCCCGGCATTGCACTATCTTCGGGTTCGGCCTGCGTATTGGGAGTGCTTAACGCCTGTTTCACCTCCGCCGCCGGTCAGCCCGGCATTGCACTACCTTCGGGTTCGGCCTGCGTATGGGGAGTGCTTAACGCCTGTTTCTCCTCCGCCGCCGGTCAGCCCGGCATTGCACTATCTTCGGGTTCGGCCTGCGTATGGGGAGTGCTTAACGCCTGTTTCACCTCCGCCGCCGGTCAGCCCGGCATTGCACTATCTTCGGGTTCGGCCTGCGTATGGGGAGTGCTTAACGCCTGTTTCACCTCCGCCGCCGGTCAGCCCGGCATTGCACTACCTTCGGGTTCGGCCTGCGTATGGGGAGTGCTTAACGCCTGTTTCACCTCCGCCGCCGGTCAGCCCGGCATTGCACTACCTTCGGGTTCGGCCTGCGTATGGGGAGTGCTTAACGCCTGTTTCACCTCCGCCGCCCGTCAGCCCGGCATTGCACTATCTTCGGGTTCGGCCTGCGTATGGGGAGTGCTTAACGCCTGTTTCACCTCCGCCGCCGGTCAGCCCGGCATTGCACTATCTTCGGGTTCGGCCTGCGTATGGGGAGTGCTTAACGCCTGTTTCACCTCCGCCGTCGGTCAGCCCGGCATTGCACTACCTTCGGGTTCGGCCTGCGTATGGGGAGTGCTTAACGCCTGTTTCACCTCCGCCGCCGGTCAGCCCGGCATTGCACTATCTTCGGGTTCGGCCTGCGTATGGGGAGTGCTTAACGCCTGTTTCACCTCCGCCGCCGGTCAGCCCGGCATTGCACTATCTTCGGGTTCGGCCTGCGTATGGGGAGTGCTTAACGCCTGTTTCACCTCCGCCGCCGGTCAGCCCGGCATTGCACTATCTTCGGTTTCGGCCTGCGTATGGGGAGTGCTTAACGCCTGTTTCACCTCCGCCGCCGATCAGCCCAGCATTGCACTATCTTCGGGTTCGGCCTGCGTATGGGGAGTGCTTAACGCCTGTTTCACCTCCGCCGCCGGTCAGCCCGGCATTGCACTATCTTCGGGTTCGGCCTGCGTATGGGGAGTGCTTAACGCCTGTTTCACCTCCGCCGCCGGTCAGCCCGGCATTGCACTATCTTCGGGTTCGGCCTGCGTATGGGGAGTGCTTAACGCCTGTTTCACCTCCGCCGCCGGTCAGCCCGGCATTGCACTATCTTCGGGTTCGGCCTGCGTATGGGGAGTGCTTAACGCCTGTTTCACCTCCGCCGCCGGTCAGCCCGGCATTGCACTATCTTCGGGTTCGGCCTGCGTATGGGGAGTGCTTAACGCCTGTTTCACCTCCGCCGCCGATCAGCCCAGCATTGCACTATCTTCGGGTTCGGCCTGCGTATGGGGAGTGCTTAACGCCTGTTTCACCTCCGCCGCCGGTCAGCCCGGCATTGCACTATCTTCGGGTTCGGCCTGCGTATGGGGAGTGCTTAACGCCTGTTTCACCTCCGCCGCCGATCAGCCCAGCATTGCACTATCTTCGGGTTCGGCCTGCGTATGGGGAGTGCTTAACGCCTTTTTCACCTCCGCCGCCGGTCAGCCCGGCATTGCACTAACTTCGGGTTCGGCCTGCGTATGGGCAGTGCTTAACGCCTGTTTCACCTCCGCCGCCGGTCAGCCCGGCATTGCACTATCTTCGGGTTCGGCCTGCGTATGGGGAGTGCTTAACGCCTGTTTCACCTCCGCCGCCGGTCAGCCCGGCATTGCACTATCTTCGGGTTCGGCCTGCGTATGGGGAGTGCTTAACGCCTGTTTCACCTCCGCCGCCGATCAGCCCAGCATTGCACTATCTTCGGGTTCGGCCTGCGTATGGGGAGTGCTTAACGCCTGTTTCACCTCCGCCGCCGGTCAGCCCGGCATTGCACTATCTTCGGGTTCGGCCTGCGTATGGGGAGTGCTTAACGCCTGTTTCACCTCCGCCGCCGGTCAGCCCGGCATTGCACTACCTTCGGGATCGGACCGCGTATGGGGAGTGCTTAACGCCTGCTTCACCTCCGCCGCCAGTCAGCCCGACATTGCACTCACTTCGGTATCGGCCCGCGTATGGGGAGTGCTTAACGCCTGTTTCACCTCCGCCGCCAGTCAGCCCGGCATTGCACTATCTTCGGGATCGGTCCACGTATGGGGAGTGCTTAACGCCTGCTTCACCTCCACCCCGGCTCGCTCCGGTATTGCACCATCTTCGGGATGGGCCCACGTATGGGGAATGCTTAGCGCCTGCTTCACCTCCGCCGCCGGTCATCCCGGCATTGCACTGTCTTCGGGATCGGCCCGCGTATGGGGAGTGCACAGCGCCTGCTTCACCTCCACCGCCGGTCAGCCCGGCATTGCACTATCTTCGGGATCGGTCCGCGTATGGGGAGTGCTTAACGCCTGCTTCACCTCCACCGGGGCTCGGCCCAATATTGCACTAACTTGGGATCGTCCCACGTATGAAAAATTGTTGGTCTACGCGCGGACGCGATCCACGAGATACTAGCCATAGACAGCTTCGCTGTAAAGAACATCGCGGCCAAGTTAATAATATTTGGTAACTTATATTTTCCATTGTCTGCATTTTCCCCTCTTCAACGTGGGGAAGTTAATTGGAAACGAATAATCTGTACAGTCGCCGCCGTATTGCTAGTTGCTTTAACAGAAGAGATTACAAGTTGGCGATGCGTACGTTCGCATGATGGACCGTAAGGTTTGGTATCAAGGTATAAAAGATCCCCGAGTATCTGCAGTATTTTTGCCTCTAGAGGGCTGGTTCTGCCCCTTCGGCACCTCGAGGGACCTGTCCACGTAATTCCCACTTTGATTTGGTGGAGCCTGCACTGATAGGATGTTGAAAAAAAAAAGAATGAAAAATAATGCATGCCGGGAGGAAGGCTTACGATTCCTGAGATAATACATTCTATCACATGATGGTAAGAAAGCGGCCACTTCTCTTCATGACTCCTACCGGATCGGCCTATACACACCAAAAAATGCAAGAGCAGCAGTGCGAATGCTCTTTATAATTAATTCCAGTAAACAGAAAGTTATCACCGTTTCCTGCAAAGTGCGAAGTGGTGAACGGGATCATTACTTGAGTATTTAATTATGGGGTTTTACGTGCCAAAACCATTTCCTGATTATGAGGCATGCCGTAGTGGAGGACTCCGGAAATTTCGACCACCTGGGGTTCCTTAACGTGCACATAAATCTAAGTTCACGGGTGTTTTCGCATTTCGCCCCCATCAAAATGCGGCCGCCGTGGCCGGGCTTCGATCACGCGACCTCGTGCAATTACTTGAGTATTGCGCTCTGTATTAGGGAAGGCAAAGCGTCGGTGAGCGGAAACTTCGTTTGCTTTACTTGCTTGCTACTTCGATTTTGTTTGAGAATCTTCGTTGCTGAATTCAGTCTTCCCAGTGTCGTTAAGTTATTCAGTGTCATGAAGCTATAGAGCGCAATGCAGTAAAACCTCCAAAAGTGTCGTACTACAAAGAAACGGGCAACAGTGGACGCACCGGTCACCACGGGTTCTGCTGGTCGTAACATACCTACACAATTTCTCTAGCCGCCGAGCGTGATATTGCAGGGCTCTGAAGAATGCTTTTGAGATGGTGTAAAAAGTTGAAGGCGCGGGGAAGTTCTATTTGTAGCGGTCAGCCAACATCAGTTTGCCTCGTAACTTTCACAACGATGCATTCTTGTCATCAGGCCGCTCTAGAACTCAATTGTTTTGACTGCCTCGCAAGGTTGTTGTTTAGCGAATGTGCTCGAGCGATCAAGCGTGGTGGTTGAGTCGATGGCATATGACATGCGATACTGCTAACAGTCAGCCAGCTGGTCGGTAAGTCACTAACGCCACAAAGACCAGTGATTGAATAGCTTGCCTGACGGCAATAAAACTTATTCTTGGGCGACTTGGTTAATATCTACTGAAGCCATTGTTGCGCAAAGGAACGCGGAGAAAGCACGGAACATGACACCACGGGGGCTAACTCACAACTGATTTACCGGATCGACCCCATAAAAATAAGAAATAATAGAAACACTCTGTATAGTGCATGCGTACACATTCATCATGGCAAAGAAAAAGAAAAAAAAAAAGGCGTGTCTCGCTACTAACTAAGCAGATCGACGTGTCGCTAACGCAATCAGTGTCTCTTTTTCTAATGTGACAAGCTTCCAAAAGTTCACGAGCAGTAGTATCCTTACTTCTAGTAGCCTTACGGCATTTTACAATCGGTGTAAAGATATATCATGGCGGACCTTCAGAATGTCACAAGTAGCACCCAATTATTTCTGTTTTTTATTCGCTCTATTTTAGGAGACGTTGCTTACTGCAGGTTTCGACCACTGCGTACACGACAGCAGACTCACCTGACGAGAAGGCAAGCCTCGCACTATCTTCACGCACTTCAAATGGCAGGCGTGCGCTGGGTCAGTCATGTGGGATTGATGCTTAAACTACACACAGCTCTAGCGACCAATCGCATATTCTATCCACTGATGTCTCCATCGGAGGACCAATATGAACGAGTGTATTTCGTCTACAGAAGGAGCTTGCATTTGTTTTGCCGTTTTTTCTCAGCCAGCTTAAAAACACAAATTATGCATCCGACCCATTCTCTCTCAGTCTGACTCTGGGCTGAGTCAACAGGCCACGATCCTGTTGACTCAGGTTAGAGTCAACGAGTTGACCCGTGGATCTCCGTAGGATCTGCTTTACCCGCCATGCGCAGCGCCTATAGGGGCGCCACTGAAAGCCGCGTAGTGTGTGCGTGCGATTTGCCGCTTGTGCGCGTCCCAGATAGTCAATTCTGCGGTGTCAGTGTGCGCAAAGAAATCGCACTGTACAATAGTGGACATGTGCCCGACTTCACGGCTGTCTGGGACGACATTGTCTTCTTAAGTGCCAGTGTTTGCCGCATGTGACCATCAACAAGCTTGCCTATGAAATGGAGTTCATTGCAGTAGGCCGCCTTCATTACCACGCCCCGGCCGCTAATGGCTTCATTTCTTGGCCCGTGAACCAACGTTCTTTATGGGCGCACTTGCTTCGTTTACGTGCCGTGTTTTTTTATAGCAGGTTGAGGGAGCGCCGTCGCGCCTGCGAATGGTTCGCACAGGCGCGGCCACGTGAGAAGCCAGCGACGGTAAAGCTTGCAAACCAGCACGATGAGATTGAGAAAAATAGCACATATAGGAACCTGGCAATAGTTAAGGGTTGATTGGTTTTACGCTTGGGCGTCCTGCCACTGTCTGCACAGCATGGATTTGACATGTTCCATCGTTAAACAAGCAAAGCGTTTCGATGATTTCACGGGAGCACGCGAGTGAGATATCGGAAGACGCCATTGCTGAGAATTTGCCTCCGTGGTCACTCAAAAGCATACTGCTCTTATACCTTATTTTTTTTGTGGCACCACCATTTTTCATAATATCACCCTCGCACCCAAATGTATAATTAAACCGCATGTTGTATTGCCTGTCTAGTGTCCCGAGTCTAAATAGCCAATGCATCGCTCTTTAATTAGTTAAAAGAATACGTTGACACAATATTAACACTTTGAAAGCAAATACAACACATTCGCAACGGAAACAATGTCTCTACTGCAAGAAGTGTGAACCACGGTTCCACGAGATAAAGATTCTTGGCAGAAGCAGAGATACAAAGGCACGTGAGGTTTTGGATGCATTCCATATAAGGAAGAATAAAAAACAACAACTGTGTTAGTGATACTTCCGTGACCCTCTTTAAAAGCGAAATGTCATACCATGAACGGTTTGGCAGATGATGCATTATGGTCCTTGAGCGCATGTCTGTGATTTTCCTTATATTTGCTGATTTTTCGGTGAATAAAGATAGATGAAGTTGGCGCTTGCCCTGTGTCGTTCTCCCTCTCGTGGTTGTCTTAGCTGGCGCTGTTCCTTCCTAATTCAAATACAAAGCATGGCAATAAATAATTCTTGTAAACCACGTGCTACATTTAAATCATTTTCAAAGCAGGGAAAACTACAGTGAGGCAACATGGACATATATTGGCCCATTTCATACAAAAGATGAAAAAGAGAACAAGCATTCGCTACCACCATTAGCGAAAAAAAAAACAAGAAACAACAACAAAAAAAGAAACATGAAGGCTTCATAAAATTAAATTATGAGGTTTTACGTGCCAAAACCACTTTCTGATTATGAGGCACGCCGTAGTGGAGGACTCCGGAAATTTCGACCACCGGGGGTTCTTTAACGTGCACCTAAATCTAAGTACACGGGTGTTTTCGCATTTCGCCCCCATCGATATGCGGCCGCCGTGGCCGGGATTCGATCCCGCGACCTTGTGCTCGGCAGCCTAACACCACAGCCACTGAGCAACCACGGCGGGTAAGGCTTCATAAATGACAATAACGCATGACATGTGCAGCTGGGGTAAAGTGAATACACACTAGTTGCAGACATCGGGGCTTCGAAGTTCAGGCGTCTCCCATTACCATCACGAAGCGATATTAAGAGGCATTCGAAACGAGGTTGAATGCCCTGTCAAAAGGCTTTAATGCTCACAGACGCCTGGTTGTACAGTCAACATGCAGATAGCTGAGGCGAGCGTAAACCGAACGTTAGACGCCGCATGGCGCATTGCAGTGCCATCGACAGCTAGAGCAGCAGCCGATTCCGTGAAACGGATGGGTTATTGCGTGACGTTTCTTCGAAGGCGCCGTCACCTGCTTTTTAACACAGAGCCCTTTGTTCAAAGCGTCTAAACACAATGAGCGCTTTACAGCTTCGCGCCGCATTCTCTGACTTAGTTTTTAGCATATATATATATATTTTTCAACGGGGGCATAGCGTCTTATCAGCAACAACAACCTATTATTTATCGTTTCTTCTGGACGGTAGACGAGGCGACCAAGTTTAAATGAGCCATGATAAAGTGTATAAGCGCGACTGAATGAGGACGTAGAAAGAAACAGAAACACAGGGACAGCGCTTTCTGTTTCTTCCTACGTCCTCATTCAGTCGCGCTTATACACTCTATCATGGATTCTAACCAACTAGCCCGCCAACGTGTTTTAATTAAATGACCCGCATTGGTTGCTTAGTGCCTAAGGTGTTGGGCTGCCAAGCACTCGATCCCGGGATCGAATCCTGGCCACGGCGGGCGCATTTCGATGGGGGCGAAATGCGGAAACACCCGTTTACTTAGATTTAGGTGCATGTTAAAAAACCCCAGGTGGTCCAAATTTGCGGAGTCCCCCACTACTGCGTGCCTTATAATCAGATCGTGATTTTGGCACGTAAAACACCATCACCTAATAATTTATTCTAAGTTTAAACGCGGAAGTGCTCACTAAAGGCGCAGCGACATCAAGCAAATAATAAAAGCAGTGATCGCTCTAAAACTGCAACAAAGAGAGCGCGATTGCCTATCTTCTCCGTCGAACAGCCGCGATCCACCGCCACCGTCGCTCTTGCTCGCGAAGCAGCACCGGAAACAAAGTGTGTGCTTGACGAGTTTTCATACGTGTTAAAACGCCTAACTACGCAACAGTTGCTTCAAGACATCGCTGAAGGCTGACAGAAGCCTTAAATTCCGATCAAGAACTCAAACATGATAGCACGCGCATAGGCACTGACGTGAACAGTGCTCGCTCGAGCCCGCCTATCCGCTTCGCAGCCTTGGCGACAGGCGGCGTTGTCGGCGTTTTGCGCATGACGTATTGGACTGGCTCTCACTGTTATGTGGCACTGAATGCTCTGCACAACATTGGCTTGAATAATTTGAAAAATAGACGGCGGACAGATCCTCCTCCCTTGCTAGGGGACATTAGTGACGGTCTCAACATCCGCGGGTTACTCGCAAAATGCTTCATACTTTCTTCAGCGGTGCGCTTTTTGTTGCTAGGGCACTTATATAGTCAACTATAGGTCAATAATGCAGCGGCAAGTGCCCCTCAAAGCGAACATGCGCCAGTGAACGGCCTCGTCTAGGTCTACATCTCCTTATTCTTTGTGTTCGCCACTTTCCGTCTGCGCAGCGTCCGGAAAACCTCGTCGACGATGTTCGAGCTCGTGACACGTAACAGGGACGTAGACATATTGCTTGAGTTCCTAACGACGCCCGTGAAGCGCACGCCCATCGTCGAGTGCCCCCCCCCCCAAAAAAAAGCTGGCCGCGTCTTACCCTGCGCTCCGCTTACTTGATACGAACATTGCGGCACTCAACGTGCGTGGGGTCAGGCTTCGTTTGCAGCGGGTTGCCATACTTCGGATGGTTGCAGCATACGAAGAAGCTGATGGCCTCGCCACCGCAGTGCATGCTCTGTACATCCGAGCCCATGCGTCACGCCCGCGGACGACAGAAGTGAGGCGATCCGAACATACTTCGTCACCTGCCACTCAGATGCCTGTGCTACATCCAGGAACCTACTTCGGCTCGTCAGCACAGCGGTAGAATCCCGCGCCAGTAGCGACCTACTGTGCTCAAGCTGCGCATCGGATGTGAGCGAACTGGCGCCTACCAGCAGCGGTTCGAACCCGCGACATCCAGTGCTTGCTTGGACTGCACCGAGCTCGAAACTTCCAAGCACCCGTTGATTGGGTGCGCGACTAACGCTACAGCCAGCAGCCAGCTCCTGTCGGCCTTCAGGAGTTTTGGCATTCCCGACAGCTTTGAGGCCGTGCTGCTCTTCCCCGAGGTCATGGCGGAGACTCTTGGGAAGGCTCACGCAGCCCCTGGTCTATGCTTGTGGAGATTCGCCCTGGCGGCGTGCATCAAAACGCAGGGCAGCTGACTGCACAGCATACTTTCGGTGCACATTTTGTGTATTTCTACATATGTATACACTTTTTATACGTTAGTGTATTAATCCCTTATGTAAGATATGCTTTAGTGTCACCCTCCTTTTTTTCTTTCCCTCCTCTTTCGCTTCCCTTTGACCGCAGTACACTTCAGGTCTCCACCGTCAGGTGAGACAGTTTCGAAGGCCCCGGGCTTTATTACTCCCGTTCTTTCTCTTGCCATGATAAAACAACCGCACCTTTCTGGGCCATTTTTTCGTGGATCAGGTGCGAATCATACACATGTTTGTGAAAGAATGAATCGGGCCAGGCTGCCTGCGATGTTGCGCACCAACACAAGAAAGGAGGTAGGGCTCTTGGCGAGGAGGCATTTGTGTAGGGGGTCAGTGACATCCCTTTCCAATACGTATTCAAACGCCCCGTTTGTGCTGTTAGTTAGCTGTCTTCTTAATCCTTCCACATAGCGAGTGTCACTGTTCGCGCGTGTTATGGGTGATCACGGCGTGCTCACTGTTGCTGAAAAGCTGGGCCACCTCCTTTTCGTACCCATGACAGCTACGAGGCACTGTTCCCTGAAGCGCACAATCACAGACGGCTGGCGCAACGTCCGTTTTTTTTTTTTTTTTGAGGCGCTTCTCCTGTCTCCTTTAACTTGTTATTGACTACAAGTTGTGAAGCACCGTCGACGGTGCGTTATACGCTAAGAATGTTTAAAAAATCTTTAGTGATGACTGAGAAATAAGCAAATAAAGTGCCACGAACCATAGTGGGAAGGTGAGCTACGCTGCACGAAGCATCGACCAGCGCCTTGAACCGACAAATCTCTGCTGCCTAGTCCCATATCCCAGCCGCTGACCACTTGGTTTTATGTCACGAGCCATGCTTCCTGTATTTTGTCTCTCCTATTTTCGTGGTGTACGGTGCTCTTCGAGAGGCGGTTTCTGTGCGCCTCATGGCCTTCATGGAAATCCCCTAGTTCGCGCTGCTGCTGGATACGCTGCAAGCGCCACGCGTGTGATGTCATACCGATGGTAGGCAGATCCGCTCCTGCCAGAAGATGGGTGCGCGAGCTTTTTTAGTGAATCTTCAGGTTGTTTTGGCAGCGTACACCAGTGTAATACATCGCACACACGAACATCACGGCGCGCAATGACCTACGCCCACGCTTGTATGTTTACATTGTCCATACCTTGTGAGGGGCTTTTTAAAGGCTTATTTTATACGTTTTAAGATGCGTGAAAACATTTGCTCGACGTCAGGAGGCCCTGCACCATGGGATAATTATTATTATTATTTATTTTGAACACATATACACATATACACAGTTAACAGGAAAGGGGAAGCGACGAGCAGGCTGGCAACTGCCACCGGAAGGGGCACAACACCTGCCTACTCTTCTGAAGGGAGGTGACAGCAACACAGAAATGGAAGATAGGAAGGAGGGGAGGAGAGAGGAAAGGAAGAGCAACCGGACAAATCTAAACACTAAAGTAGAACACAGTACACTACGTACGTTGTTCCGCCGAGTTTGATTCTGCAGCCGGAATTAAAGTGACGCCGCGTCGAACAGCCTCCACAGTTATAAATCACATCCATGGTGTTGGAATCGCACCGCTGGCCCGAGTTGTTGGGGTCTCGGTGCTGACGCCCGTTATTGCCAATGGGTCGCAAGCCCCAAGGGTAGCGTTGGCCTGGCGGCCTGGGGCACTGGAAGCATCCGAAGGTCCCGGCAAAGCATGAGAAGACTGGTAACAGAACAACTTGTTTATTCTAACATAGCAAAAGAGCGGCCGGTCAGGTCGACCGAAGTGGAGAGACGGGAGAGCACGTAACTCAACAGTACAAATCGGAGCCTCTCCTCTGGCGTCCGGGGGCAGCTGCTCTTATACCCTCGGCGTCGCGGTCCAAAAGGGAAGGAGGGAAGGTCACGGGATGAAGGTCACGGGACGGCGCAGCAGGGGCCCACGACGGCGCGAGCGGTTGAGCCGAGAGACCTCCAGGCCCCTCCTTCGGGGAACTCCGCTCCCCGGCTGCCGCGCTTTGACAAGCGAGGGCACACACACACACACGCACACACGAAGACACGTGGCACTGAAACACGCCTGGACACGCTTGGCGGGTAGGCGTCGCGGCGGCGTCGGACGGGCCAAAATGTCCGCCGCTTTGAACAAAGCCCCGGCGTCCGTTGCATCCGCGCCGGCATTACCGCGCGTTGTAGGCGAAACGTAACAATGGCTAGTTCGCTATGCGGCTAATTGTGCGCTCCACGATGAGACGCCAAGTACAGCTGCACGCAATCACGATTTCACCGGTAGTCGGTTCACAATATACACTACAAGGTATTTGAACCCGCCACCTCCCATCTTCGAAGGAAGAAGCGTTAGAACACAGTACAGATCACACACAGTAGGGCTGGTCACTGAAGGTCACGCTACTACAGTATGTTGAATGTTCACGCTACAAACGTGAACCTAAGTTAGTTAACTCTAGAAAGGTTAGTAGGGCGCGATGGGCCTGATCACGTTTAGATGCACAACCACTGGGATATAAACATTCCTCGAGTGTCGCACACCGCAGGCCCCGGAGATGATAGTTTCTCACAAGCGATATGAACTGCGCACTGAAAGCGGGACACTCAAATATAAGGTGCTGAAGTGTCTCGTAGATGCCACAAGACGTACACAATGGAGTTGCCACACGCCCCTGTCTGTATAAACGTTCGTGCACGTTCACGCAACCAACCCTCAGCTTGAGCAGTTGTGCTCTAGCGCGACGAGGCAAGCCTCGACCGCGAACACGGGGCGGGAACGTTCCATTTGCGACGCGCTGATCTGGATGCTGCTTGAGTAGGTGGCGACGAATCAGCAGACGAGCGTCGTCAAGCTTGCACAAAATTTCTGGGCAGTCACAGTTGTTATGAGCGCAACTTGAAGCGAGCCGATCAGCCTCTTCATTTCCGGCGATTCCTACGTGTGAAGGTATCCATTGAGCAACGCGAGATACCCCACGTAATGTAATTTTGCTCGCAGAGTCAGTAACGCTACGCACAAGTGGACAATCAAGCTCACTGCGTTGTAACCTGCTAAGGGCAGAACGGGAGTCCGTAAAGATGACAACCTTCGATGTAGTTAACTCCTCTTGCACGTATTTCAGTGCAACATAAATCGCTGCTAGTTCTGCAGTTGTTGACGAAGTTGGATGAGGTATTTGAAAAATACGCCGTACTTGAGTTGATGGGCAGAAAAAAGCTGCAGAGGCGCCTTGATCGTCGTTGTGTACAGATGCATCTGTGAAAACTCGAAGATAATCTGGAAACTTTTCCAACATGTGAGACTGAGCCAATTGGAATATTGCCGAAACAGCCATATCAGACTTTTTGTGCATGTCAGGGATTGTGAGGTAAATGGGTAATACGTGTTTCGTGATACCTTTTGGAGGCGGAGACGTATCTGAAGCAGCATGTTCAGAAATGGTGGTGATATCCATAAATAATGCCGCCATTTTTCCCATGCGAGATAACGGGCGGTGAATGAGACGATCAAGGAGCGATTGACCATTCGATGCGCGGTGCAGACGCTCAATATGATACAGAGCTCTCTGATCTGCTTGCAGTCTCAGAGGTAACTGATGCGCTTCAGTGAGTAATGCAATAGATTGCGCCTCACGAGGTAATCCAAGCATTAGTCGAAGGGCAACGCGATGATCTCGCTCCAGTTGGGCCATCAAACTAGGTGGTATGTTCAAAATTGGTAATGCGTACAGCATGCCTGAGAGTACAGATGACTGGTACACCTGAAGAGCCGTTGTTTGGTCGCAGCCAGCACCTCGAGCAGTCAAGGCGGCCACATACTTAAGGAGGGAGTGCGATTTGCGTCGTACAGATTTAACGGCAGGACGCCAAGAGATGCGGTCATCCACAATTAACCCAAATAACGGTGTTGTCGCACCCAGTTTATAGGCGTTTCGTCAAGATACAGTCAGCTTATTGTTCGACGAGCGCGTTGTTTAGGGTGACATGCTATTGCAGCCGACTTAGCAGGTGATATGAGCAGGCCAACTTCACCCAAGTACTCCGAGGTAGCGTTGAGAGCTCTTTGCAAGCTTGCACGAAGCCGCGGACCAAGGTGCGAAGGGCCGCTTATCCACAGAGCAATGTCATCTGCGTAGACAGCTATGCTCACAGGGAAGTCAGTGTCCCGAGGCAAACGACTTGGAAGCGAGGCGAGTACGGTGTTAAACAAAAGCGGCGATAATACGCAGCCCTGTGGAACATCAGACTGCACATTTCGGTATTCACTAGTTACTCCTCCGACACGCACTTTCATCCGGCGCTCCGATAGAAAATTATGCACAAATTGGAGCAGACGACCCGAAATTACCGCGGTTGCAAGAGCGAAAATAATCGCCTTATGCGGAACTTAATCGAAAGCTTGCTGTATGTCTAGGAAGAGCATGTAGGCGGAATGCTTGTTTCCTTTAGCAAATTCGAGCGCTGAGACAAGGTCTGATATGCTGTCCAGAGCTGAACGGCGGCGACGAAAGCCACTCATGACATCAGGGAAAAAATTCAGCTCCTCTAGCCTGACATCTAAGCGAAACAAGACCATTCGCTCCATTAACTTGATGACATTTGAAGTTAGGGATATTGGTCGGTAGGACTTGAGGTGCCTTGCAGGACGCCGGGCTTTAAAATTGGTATTACCACGGACGATTTCCATTCAGCAGGGATTACGCCGGTTCTCCATACTTCATTATACTCGTCCAATATACGGTCATGGAAACTCTTATCAACGTTCCGCAATGCTTGATACGTCACACCATCTTCGCCTGGAGCATTGCGGCGTTTGGAGGGGCCCAGCGCGTGTCGCAGCTCCTCAAGAGTGAAATCTGCCTCGTCCATCTGGCAGGCTGGACCGTAGGAAGCGGTTATGGTGCTGTGACTTGTCAAAGAAGGAAGGTCGCCATTTGTGGTGTCACTGGATGCAGGAGAGACGAAAATGTGCGCAAATGCCTCCGCTATATCTTTTGGTGACTGGCCAGTCGCTATGCTCAATGCAGCCGTAGGATTCTTGCAGATTTCAGGAGGGCGGAGAGCCTTCAGTATGCGCCATAAATTTTCAAAACCACTTCCAGTGTGCAACGAACTACACAAAGCTTCCCAGCTCTTGCGGCGAAGCTGTTTTGTATGCCGCCGTATGGCTGCATCAATGCGATTGTATATAGTCCAGTCCGTGCGTCGTTTAGAGCGCTGTGCCCCTCTATAGGCGCGCCGTCGTCATGCGCGGAGCCGCAAAAGCTTTAGATGTGGATTTGGTTTGCCGATACTCCGTCGTCGTTGTAAGCACTCACTCATAAGTTTAAATAGGCTGTCTTGAGATGGTGCCTCTGAGATCAGCTGTCGGAACTTATCCCAGTTAGTCACTGTATAAACGACATCCTGGCGACCCGCAGCATGTCTTGGTGTTAACCAAATGGGTAGGTGATCTGAACCCCACGGGTCGGGTTCACATGACTAGGCTAAGCACACATCTCTCGTTGATATAGCAAGGTCTATAGTGGAATGCTCCTTTCCTCTATCTATAAATGTAGGTGAACCGTCATTCAGTATTTGCAGATCGTTCTTGATAATGATCTCGCTAATCTCTGCCCCACGATTGTCTTGGGGATGGCTACACCATCGTGGATGGTGGGCATTAAAATACCCGCATAACACAAACGATGCACCACACCGAGACACTAAGCACTCAAGTAGCGAGGTATCGGAAGAACGTGTAGGCCTGTCGTATATGCTTGCCACCGTCGTATACACACCTCTGAGGCTCACAGTAACAGCTACACACTCAAACTCATCGTCACAGATGCCGTCTGTGTCAATCAACGCGAAGTCCAAGTCAGCACGAACGTACACTGATGCTTTTGAAGCATTGCATGTATGCGCCGCCTCCACAAACTGGAAAGAGCCACAAGCTGGTTCCGCGCATCGAATGTTACTGTGGACACCCACGAAGCCTTGCAGTCGATATTCGTATTTCCTTACGTTAGTTTCCTGAAGCGCTATAACGTCTGGTGGAGTCTTCATAGCAATGAGTCGAAGGACTAGATCCGCGTGCCGTGGTCGCCTCGACCTGATATTCCATTGCAGCACAAAGGGGCGAGGCTGCTGACAACTGTTAGAATCGTTCCCGGTAAAACGTCTAGCGAAGGCCGTCGAGGACAGGAACGAGCGCCTCCAAAAGTTGCTCTGCTGCTGACGCTGCTGGTGTCTGGCAACCGGCGATTAGAGATCTAATGACGTTGACAAGCATCTTCAGAAGATTGACAAGTTGCACATCGTCGTTGGCTGATACCGGTTTAGGTACTGTGTTTGCAGTGCTTTCCACTGTGGTCGAAGTCTTTGTAGATACTTGTTGCGACGTTTTCGATGGAAGCGCCGGCCACGATGTGTCTGAGAGGCGGAAGGTCCGCCCGCCTACTTTCCGATGCGTTGTGTCTTTGTCACTCTGAACGCGCTGCTTTTCCAGTCGCTGGTGCAGCACTACGGCGACGGGAGCTTTCATCTCCTGCTGCCTTCTTTTTGGCTTTCTCTTTTAGTGCCTTTAGTTCATTCTTCAATGAGGGACACCCTTTATCCGTTGCCAAATGTTCACCATTACAGTTAGGGCACCGATATGCCTGACTTTCACAGGAATCTACATGGTGATTCCCACCGCATTTGGCACAGACCAGATCATTGGTGCAAAATCCCTGAAGATGACCAATCTTAAAACATTTATGGCATTGCAAAGGCCGTGGTACGAAAGGTCGAGCAGGATAGAGCACAAGTCCAGCCTTTATATGACTAGGCAGCTTTGCAGAGGCGAAAAGTATCTTCATACACTTTGACGAGCCCAGCCTTCGAACGCTAATTATTTTGCATGGTGGCGTGCAAACGATCATGTTCTTAAAGAAACGTCGTCTTTAAGATCTAAGTCCGCATCAGATTCGACACCAGCTGCTATATTTGTACCCTGTGGTATGTAGGGGCGCGTGTGGACCCCACAAATTTCAGACAAACCAAGTAGAGTTTGCACCATCTTGTCATCAGTCGTGCCAACACCAATGACATTTTTCCAGGGGTTCACGCGAACCTCTTGGATTAGTCCAGGGGCAAGTTTGAAGAAGAAATCATTAAGTTTCTGTCGAGAGATAGCATTCAGGCTTACCATCGCGTCGACGGGAATGAAAGCTACTGTCGTAGTCTTGATGGTGCTGTATATGATAGTCACTTCACTTGAGGACGATGCCGCAGACGTCCGTCGTGGGCGGCGGTGCTTGACAGGTATGAAAGCATCCGAATCTTCCGATCTTGAGTCAGAAAGCTCGGAATCGGGAGCGTCGGATCCTACTGCCGAACTGAGCCGCTTCCGAGCCGCGGGCGATCTATGCTGAGCGCCAGACGCGTCCAAGACCATATCTTCCATGGCAAGCTCCGCGGGGAGGATCTCCCAGCAGAGTAGAAGACTTCAGGGTTCAGCACAAACGTCGTTGCCTGTTACTGATGCACAAAAATAATGCAAATAGAGAAAAACTGCAGCACCAGAAGAAAACCAGCAACCGAGCACAGTAACTTCGGCGATAATGTCCAATCACAGCGGGAAAATGCACGGTAGTTTCGAGTGTAAAACGTGTGTCCGGTATCGTATCGAATGCCTTAGGTACCACGCTAAGATAGAAAACTGCGTGCATATTGCAGTAAAATGTAGCGCATGACACGGAAGGCGAAAAAAGACGTAAGGAAGAACCAAGTTGTATCATTAATACATTTGTATATGTACCATTTCTACGCAGAGAGAAGCGAGCGGCGTGGAGCGGCGACACGTATATGAAAATATCCTGAACTAAAAATTGATTTTCTCGGAAGTTGTGGTGTATGGAATATCCCATGGCTATATAACAATAAATATTACTGCCGGACATCATTGTTGGCGTTTTGTACACAATGACAACAACGAGAATGGGCCGCGTGGACGAGCAAATTTATTGTGTTTATAGGAGCGTTGAATGCACAGACGCACGGAAAGCTTTACGGCGACGTTGTGGAAGTGCTCTTCCTTCAGCGTCATTTGCCGTACTGGCAAATATACGAGGCGCGTGGCTTTACGATGCGCCTATTCCAATAACTTTGCGGGCTCTCCTGGAAAGAGAGCTCACATAGCACGCTAACAGCACTTGTCTCTCGGCCATCGCTTGACACCCGTGCGTTGCGTGTGCTAATATTAGCTTTTGTCGGAGTGGCGGTGTACTTCACAAAATGTGCACCGATGTGCATGGTTCAGCCACAAAACTTAGCTTTTTTTTTCCTGCGTGGTGTTTCCTTAACGTTGCTTTTCGTTAGGCATTTGTACGCCGCACCGCATGTATCAAGCCGCAGTAGTTAGTATTGCACAGCTGTTAACCAGTTAAGTAGTTTGCCACTTTCTACTTTCCTAAAAAATGGAACTAAACATTTTATTAGACGGCGCATCCGAGGTTTAATTTTACATAACACTGTAATTATTGCTCCTTACTCCTATGGCTCCTATTCTTTTGTCATAGGAAATACATATTTAAGCACTATATTGTAGTTTCCTTGAAACACTTTGGCTGCTTTACAACTTCTTATGTATGTCATTTATCCCGTCGTTTGGTTTCGACATCTCGTTCACAGCTTTTACGTCTTGTGTGGTATTATTTATCATTGCGTATTTTGTCTGCTGAGTTTTCAACTGCGGTGTGTTTTAAAGCGAAGCTTTTTTTGTCAGCGCATTGTGTAGCGCATTGTGTTGTCGTCTCCCTTACGTCCTGGTTTGCTGGCGCTAAATATGCTTTCAATTTACCAACACGCCCAACAAATGGCAATGCTTTCTTTGTCCCTTCCCCGCACTGCACGGGTGATGGCTGCTGCCTGTTGTCTTGCACGATTGGCCGGTACCGAACTTGTGCGAACAAGCAGCGCGTATAGTGCAAACTGAGGCAGCCTGGGCAAACATGCGATGCACCTAAGCGCGGACGTGAGCTCCAATACGAACACGCCGTGGTCGTCATGCCGTAGTCGTCATTTGATCGCCTTCAGTTCATTGTGGTCATTCCTTCGTTGTCATGCGTCGCCGTCATCGTTCCACCGTCTTCATTATATTGTCGTCACTGAGATGACATTTCGTTTTCATCACGCCGCCGTCGTCATGTCGTCATCATCATTCTGCCATCGTCATTTGGTCATTTCATTGTTGTCATGTCATCGTCGTCCCGCCACTGTAATTACACAGTAGTCGTCATTCTGTAGTTGTCCCATTGCCCCCATTACCCAGTCACAATCGTGTTATTGACATTCCATCGTCATCATGCCCTCACCGTCATTCCGTCGTCAACATGTATCGCTGTATATCTTGCGTCGCCGTCATACAGAACTGTCATGCATTCGTGGTGATACTGTCGTCAAGACTCCGGAGTGCTCGTTCTATTCTCGTCATTCCGTTGTAGTGATGACATCGTCGTCCTACCGTCGTCATCATTGCGTAATCATGGTCTTGCCGGCGTGTTCATTCCATCATCATCATTCATCGTAGTGATTTTAGTGTCGTCATCTCATTGTCACCATACCGTCGTTGTCACGCCGTCGTCGTCCCTGCGTCATCGTCATACAGTCGTCGTCATTCCAGTTTCGTTATGCCATTGTTGTAATACCATTGTCTTCATTTCTTTGTCGGCGTGCGTGAGATCCGCATGGTGGAGTGCCAAAACTCGAGAATGTGTCCAACTTGGCCATGTGTTTCGCTATATTTAAATGGTCGTTCAACAAGAACAGCGTTTTAGAGCGCAGCTCTTACGCACCCGTTCCTGTGGCGAGCGTCAGCGTTGTCCCTCGTAAGCGAGCGAACGAACACAGCGAAGGATGAAAGCGAACGCGAAACACAGCGGGAGAGGAAAGACTGCGATAGCGAAGAGAGCACGTGGAGGAAAGCGGAAGAGGAGGGTGCAGCGGAACCATGAGGCGGAAAACGGAGGCAGGTATGGCAAAAGTGTAAGAAAAGCGTTGTGTCGCGCAAGGCACGCTTTGCGGCGACGATGGCTATGAGACGGCGCCAGAGTAGCGTGCGTCGTCTGTATCAAACCAACGCGCTGCAGGCGAAGGTCTCTTTCCGGCGGCTACTGTGAATCGCGCCTACGCGTCACCCACGCCTCGCCTCTCGCGATCTCCCGATTAGCGAGGCAGTCGCGCCCCACATCGCTCCGTTTCCAACGTGCCGCACGGAGACATATTGTCCGCACCATCCAATACATTGCGAAATGAAAACACGCATACAACTGAGCTCAGATATCGCATTATGCAGTATCGTAATTGTTGGTGAATTTTTTTCGCAAACATCTGTGATATTATTCCTACAATGCGTGGGACCCACATGTTTAAATAAAGGAAGGAAAAAAAGATGCAGGACACCATCAGTCTCAACTGCAAAGAAGCAAGCAAGCAAGCAAGCAAGCAACCAAACAAGCAGACGGACGGACGGACGGACCGACCGACCGACCGACCGACCGACCGACCGACCGACCGACCGACCGACCGACCGACCGACCGACCGACCGACCGACCGACCGACGGACGGACGGACGGACGGACGGACGGACGGACGGACGGACGGACGGACGGACGGACGGACGGAGTATATTGGCAGGCAATTTCATTGTGTTCAAGATGTCTAATGTCTGAGGCTTTGACTTCTCGTGTTGCGTTTGCATGTAAGACATATTAAAAAAATTGGATGGAATCCATCCGACTCTACAAGCGCACGCTTTCATGCCCTAGACCCTAATTTACACCTCCGTAGTCTGTCTGGCCTACCAAGACGTGCGTGCACTCTTCTAGCCCGTCTACGGCTTGGAATAGCATTTCAAATGTGATATACTTTATCTAGCGTTCGCGTTTCTACATTTTCCGCGTGGTCAACAACGTAGAAGATCCTTTCTTTTTTGCCAAGTCACGTCATTTCGCTCTTATTTCTTATTGGCTCAATCGTGCACCTGGCGTTTTGCACATGCTCCTGTTGCGTTTACATCTAAGACACAATAAGGAAACTATGATGGAATCTATTTTCAAGGACGTGGCTGCACCCTTCTAGCCTGCCTATGGCTTGGAGTAGAATATTGAAATGTGTACTCTTTCATGACCAAAATGGCCAATAGCCAAGTTTGTGATTTCTGCGGTTGTAGCGAAAGGATCGCGCACCTTCTTTGCGAGTTTCCGGGCCCGGCAGGCGGTCCAGGACAGAGGGTTCCTGGAATAAGGGACCCTCCCAACTCGAGTGACAAGTCATTGTTTCAAATAAGGGTTTATCCATCAATCCATCCCTCGTTTCAACCGGCGAAGAGCAGCTTGCTCTGAGCCCCGCTAGACGAACTGGACAAGCACGTACTCTAAAGTTCTTGTACACTGGCCTACATGAACATCAGCGTGAGCCGTTATAAAGGCGCTGCTCCGTTATTTCAGAGATACCAGACTATGTGACAAGTTTTGAATGTGCACTGCGTGATGTTTAATGTATTACTGGTACGTTGACATTGTGTATGCAGCTATGTGGCACCTTCACAGACGGTGTGAAAGCGCCCACAAAGACAGTTCTGTATTAGCTTTTCTTTTCTTCTTTTTCTTTAATCTTTCGCACCATTTTCCCCCTTCCCCGGTACAGGGTAGCCAGCCGCAGATATCCTCTGGTTAAACTCCCTGACTTTCCTTAGCCTTTGTCTCTCTCTCTCTCTGGCATCACGACGTCGAGAGGGGTAATCAAGCTAGTTTCTCTCACGTTCGATGACCTGCTGCCGAACATCGCATACTACTTCGCTTAAGACGAAGCTTTAACTCGGGATCATCTCAGCTTTCCCTATTCCAAATACATGTCAAACGAAGAAATCATCTCATTAGCCAGCCGCTTGCCCGATTCAAATGAAATTTGTTGCATTTGATAGAGAACCTCATGTTCCAGCAACTGTAGGGAGATGAATTTTTATTTAGGACCTCAAAGTCTTTATATAAATTGCCGAAAGTGTAAAATTTTCTAAGAAGCGAAAAAAGAAAGGGAGCAGAAAGTGTACAAATCCGTAACTTGGCACCAAAAACAGATGTCGCCCTTATGCCAGTCGTATATGTTACATAATTAATGCGTACTAGCCTGATCTATACGCGGTTTATCTGTGTATCATCTTGTCTTTCTTTTTGTGGTCGTTTCCTCTGCGTTATTCAACCCGGTAATCTATGAATTTGCACCTTACGGGAAATTGTTACGTTTACTCACAAGTCCTACTCACAAATTAGAGGTGCATTTCAGATCGGTGCATAATGCATTTATGTTGTCCGCTTTATAGTAGGTGCAGATTACAGAATTGCGATATCATATTTATGAATCTTACCTGCAAAGTTGTAAACTTCATGCATGGGACGAAATAAACTGCAAGAGGGCGCGGTAAGCGCAACTGATTGCAAGCAGTTTCGGTCCCACCTTCAACAATCCTCTTCTTAGTGGTACGTGATTTTAGTGTTTCTGTTGCCTTATAGTAATCTACTGAGTGCCACAAGCTGATGCACGAAGTGCTGTGAATTGTTGTTCTTAATATTGTTTGTGTATACCTGATCCTATGCAGTGCTGTGTGTTTAGTGTTGGATAGCGTGTAATACATTATTGTACTCACTCCTATCTTGGCCCTGTAAAGGGCTGATAGTATGTTCAAATAAAATGAGTAAATAAAGTAAAAGCAGACAGTCTGATGGGAGCTAAAAATTGAGTTCTACATATGACCATAATAGGTAACTGTGGTCGAATTCACAAAGCTTTTCATCAATAAGTATTGTTTGCCACTGCCCGGCCGGCTTGGCTAATCATATATACATTCGACATCAGGACTGGCTGGCATTTTCTCTTGCAGATAGTTCTAGCTTAAGAATTAGGCTTGTGCGAATAAAATTTTTCAATTCGAAGTGAAGTCGAAGCGAACACTAATTAATGTCGAATAATTTCGAAGTGAATAGTTCTAATAGTTGTCGGATTTGTATAAAACCCTTACATAAGAGCCCAGATGCTGAGAAACCTAAGAACGTTGGCTCTTGTTAAAACAGCGACAAGTTCATCTGTGGAGTTAGTGTACTTCAAAAGTACCGTTATTAATGTTGAATTCCAATGGCAGATCGTGAGCGCTCGGTCGGATCACGAACGGAGCGCGTCGCTCCGACTGAGCCTCCTGTTAGTCTACATTGCGGCTAGATTATAAAGGCGGAACGGCAACACGGTAGACATTGTCGAGAACATACAAATCCCGCATATACTACTGCACAATAATTCTAAATAGCGGTCTTCCTTCACGCACGTGGCTAACCGTCACAGGAGACTACTTTGGAAACTAACTGCAAGTACTGTATATGTCATACCCAAGGGTGTACCTGGCCTTGTGGCCAGTAAAAGTGACGTAATATTGCAAGCTCGGCGACGTCCCCAACCTTAACGAGGCGGCACACGAGGCTGCGCGCGCGCTTACAGACCGCGCGGCTTCACCCGACCACTCGGAGAATAAGGACGCGCCCACTACATACAATGAAATCACTAAACACTACTACCTACAACGCAGACAATATAGCACGCCACACCGCACGCTCACTCGAGCTCAAGCGGTTACGCTCAGAATGCTACAGACAGACACATACCCCACTCAAAACAGATTACACCATTACATGCCTGAGCTCTACGACAAGTCTTATTGCACCAATTGCAATACATCCCTTAACGTTTATCATTTACTCTGGCCGTGCTCGCAAGCTCACGTAAACTACGAACAGGACAAGCGCAAGTTTGAAGAAGCAATCCGGAGCGAAGAACTTGCTCCCCAACTCTGGGCCATCCAGCAGGTCCACGACGCCGCCAGGAAACTCAACCTCCCGGTTCCGTCGTGGGAGACGCCCACTCCATGAGAGCCCAAAGCTCTCGTGGCCTGCAGGACCTGAATAAAGTTGATTTCCTTCCTTCCTTCGGCCATAGCATGCTAACGGACGACAACACAGAGACAGTGTGCTCAATTCTTGTGTCATGACTTTTGAGTCAAGGTGCAAAACCAACATATCCATGTATATGCCTTAATACTTAATCACATCTCAATTTGCAGCTGCGGCGGTACGTAGCCCGTGAGTGCGGATAGCAAAATCACTAGCGAAATAATTGGGGGCACCTTAACGAAATCGATAGGTAAAAATCAAAAGCCGTCCACGACGGCGTCTCTCGTAGACGCTCTGCGATGTTCGGACGTTAACAATGTTTGCCGACTGAAGAAAGGCTGCCGCTGAGTGCTTCTGACGGTTAGCCTAGCTTGTTTACTCCGTAGCATCAAAAAGAAAAAAAGAAAAAAAAACGAAGTACCGTATCAAAAGCCCAGAATCAATCATCGCTCGTCGCGACTAAACGCTCTTAGTACGATAAGTGATTTCGGGGCGACGAGCGGCTACGCGTTATCAAGAACACTGATATCACCGGCGGGACAGGCATTGTGGCGAAGTTCAATGCGCAGGGATCGCTTTTAATTATTTTCTTTTTCTTTTGTTGACGTCATCACGCATCACCGTGGGAAATATGAAAAGTTTAAGGTCAGTACACCACGTGGTGGCACTGACGCGAACTAAACCCTCGTGTCCAGAAAAGTTGCATACGTGATCGTACTCACCAAATCTGCGAATGGAATGCGTGCGCTCACACGGGCGCACTTAGTACATGGAAATCAGGTGACAGGGCGCTAGGCTACAGGTGGAATAGAGAGGAATACAAGAGCTTGGTGGCGAAACCCACTACCCAGTTTGAAACCAGGCGCTTATAGCATTCATCCATCATCCGGATCATCCCACCGTTCCAAACGTCACTATAGAGCAAGAACAAATTTCAGATGTCACTATCTAGGAGCAGGAACAAAACGCAAGGCGCGACGCAGCGTCCACGTCCTCCCTGTCGTCCACAGCAGCCCGCGATCGGAAACACGCGACCGGGACAGGAAGCAGAGGCGGGTGAAAGAAATACGTCACCCGGACTTCCAGTCAAATCTGCCGATTTCGACGGAGCAAATATTATGGCTCCACAGAGCGATCCGGAATCGGCGACTGGTCCCAATCTGCCATTGGAATAGGATTGCTCCATACAGAGTAGAAGAACTTGACTAGGATCTACCATTAGAATTCAACATAAGATATTTTAATGCAAATATGTAAGTTCAACATTTATTACAACTAGCCCTGCGCAGAAAATTTGTTTACAGGGTCTTGCTCACCATTGTGCTTCAGTGCAATTAAAATTGCGGGGTGGTTGAAGTTGCGGGAGCGTTATGCTATCGCCCGTCTTGCGTGAAATGCCTCCTTCACTGTACGACGGCGGCAATTTATGATGTGTTGTGCAAATTCAGCTTGACGCTTTTCATAGACACACGAGATTAATCCGTTATCCTCTACAAGCGCACAAGCGAATGAGGCGCATTGTGGTGTCGTCTCCCTTCTGTCCTTGTTTTCTGGCGCTTAATATGCTTTCCAAGAGAATGAATTTTTTAAAATTTCACAGCAACATCGGGGTGCGGTTTATATGCAAATTCTGACTTCACGTGTGGCTTCACGGCAGGGCGAATTTCTCCCTCACGTGTGGTTTCACGTCCGGGTGGGTCACGCTAACCTGAAACCATCTTTAGGGCAATGTTCGCCGTCAGCGTTGCCGAAGAGGTGGGGAACAGAACAGCTCCCCGAAGATATGACGTGGGCGATTCGTTCACCGACGTCGGTTTTTTTGGGTGCGGGCCACAGCGGCGGACCGACGCCGTGGCTCTTCACCGTGGGATTTCGCATTGCGAGCCGCAGCAGATCCAGCGCCGGGAACGTGACATCATCACTTGGTCACGTGGGTTTTGGTACTATCGGACGTTAACGCCAGACGGACGCCGGATTTTTCGCTTCATCGGGCATATAAGGCTTTCGCCTTAATACCTATAAGCAGTATCCAAACGGCAGTCAGTGCCCAATGCATAAAAAGAAAAGGATACGAACCCATGTCGCAGCACGTGAAAAATGCAGTTTGATGTTGTACTTTACTACTTATCACCTTTTTTCCCTTGCTTCGTTCTTGTTTCAGCCGCGCTAATGTTTAGGTGTCCATAGTGAGACAATTACGATGTCCGTAGCATTTATATTTCCTACCTGAATTTTATCTTGTTCTAAAAAACAAATTACTCCTCCTCCTCTCTTTAACACGACATAGAATAACCCATAATTTTTGAACCATTGCTAGAATGAGAAATTATTAGCATATTCCTAATTGCAGCATGCCTCCCCCGCTTGTCTCAACTTACAGGGGCTGCCGGCTGTACATGATCAATGCAGGCCATTGAAGCATCATACTGCTAGTGCACCATACCATCCCGATTGGTGATGCCAGGATTGCTGAGGAAGGTGCGTTCGCACTTATGCTTAACCTCGACGCTAAAAAATCGCCCGGAGCTGATGGAATCCCGAATGCGTTTCTTTCCCGGTACGCCGAATGGGGTTCAAAGTATTTAACCTTAATATTCGAGAAATCACTGTCATGCACGAAAATCCCAACCGACTGGAAGTACGGGAAAGTCATCCCCATACCAAAAACAGCAAATCCCTCTCTCCTCACATCACACAGGCCAATATCTTACTTTGCACATGCGCAAAAGCCCTCGAACACATAATTTTCAAGCCCATTTCCGCCTTAACGACAACCCAATAACTGACGCAAGACAACATGGTTTCCGGCGAGGTTTTTCTACTCAGCTCGTAGAAACAGTTCACGACTTAGCGACAGCTTTAGATAGGCAAGACGAAATTGGCTTACTATTTCTCGATTTTGAAAAAGCATTTGATCGCGTCTCTCACTCCAAGCTACTGCTTAAGCTAAAACCTATATTAAAGAACCACCCCTTAGTTAAATGGATTAAAGCATATCTTTCATTACGGAAACAAAGTGTTCAGATCAACGATGCAGCTTCGATAGCCGCAACTGTAGACTCAGGCATTCCACAGGAATCAGGATTACGGCCGCTCTTCTTTCTTGTCTTTATCAACGACGCCATCAGTGACATACGCGTCAAAATAAAGCGTTTTGCAGATGACTGCATTTTGTCCAACGAAATAAGCAATTCAAATGATCAGGAAGCTTTAAACACCTCGCTGTCTACAATGCAAACATGGTGCTCGAAATGGCAGATGACTATTAACATCAAAAAGACTGTTGCAATGACGATTACTCGCAAAAAGAATCACCCAACCCCCACTTATAGCATTAACAACCAGTCTTGGCGCACATGCCCATCATCTCTTCTAGAATCTGCAGAACTGGAAAACCTTGCAATAAGGCGTTACCCGGATAGAATGAAATTTTTCTTCTTACCCTATAACAGTCAATTAGGACTAGATAAAACATTATATATTCTACCAGCTAGCCACCGCTGCAAGCGCTCTTATCACAACAAAAAGGTTAGAGATTTTTCCTGCAGGACCAACGCATTTAAAAATTCCTTTTTCTTGCCCACGATTTCCGAATGGAACGCATTGGCTGCCACAACTGTTGACTGTCTAACGGTTTCATCCTTTCTTTCTGCACTTTGTGAATAAACCATAGCGTTCATCCCTCGTCTCTACCCGTTATATCATGATTGGGGAAAGGTTTCTCTTATGCTGTTTGTTATGCAGATTCTTGTTCAATGTCTGCTATCTTGTTGGATCTTATTGCATACTTGTGTTTTGTTCCAAAAGCCCACTCTTGCCTAAGACCTGGTAACAAAGCTGGCAGTACTTGGATGGATGGATGCAAAACTTTAACCAAGGTCCTGAGGTAAGCGACTCAGCGCGCTGCGGGCCGCTCCCACGTTGGGACAGTCATGCCATGCCCGACCGCCGCATCGTGGGCCCTCTGGACAGCCCATAGTTGCGCCCCGGCATCGGGGCTCTTGATAGCGGAGAGCCACTTGTCCTCATTGATTTGTTCTGTGCCTCGTAACGAGGGGCAACGCCAGAGCATATGGTCGAGGCTAGCGATGTCATTGCAGTGCCTGGAAGAACTAGTGGCATAGGTGTCGGGATAAAGCTTGTGGAATAAAGCCGGGCTCGGATACGAGCCTGTTTGCAATAATCTGAGGGTCAATGCCTGCGCTCTACTTAACTTCTTGGAACTTCTTAACTTGGAAGGGGAAAGTCTCTCCTGCCGAAATAAATGTGCTGCGCAATCTTATTGTATGTGGTTGGTTGATCTCTGTTCTCCTCCACTGCGGGCCGGCATAGGAGTTCTCCATGGTCGCGCAAAGCGAGACCTCGCGCCTTGGAGCGGGCCAGCTCGTTGAGGTTTGTGGGGCCTCCCATGATAGATCCCATGTGAGCGGGGAACCACGTGAGAGTGTGGGTGGCGATGCTTTTGCCGTCGAGGATGCGACAGGCTTCCTTACACACAGCGCCAACGCTGAAGGCGCGGATGGCTGCCATGGAGTCGCTGAAGATATTGGCAAGTTTGTCGTCCAGGAGGGCCAAGGCAATGGCCACTTGCTCAGCCGCAGGCGACGACGTGCTTCGTACCGAAGCGGCGTTAACGGTCGAACCCCTATGGTTGATCGACACTACCGTGAAATTGTTGCTGTTGCCATACAGGGCCGCGTCAACGAAGCAGCTGCCGCCAGGGAGTTCTGTCGCGCGGCGTAGGAGCGCCACCGCCCTGGCCTTCCTTCTTTCTACGTTACGCTGGGGATGAATATTGCGCGGGGCGGGCGATATGATGATACTATCTTTCTGCGCTTTCGGAAGGCCCTGGTAGGCGTCTTCGACAGTGGCCGGTGGGACGCCCATCTCTGTTAGGAGTCGTCTGCCTGCCCTGGTGCCGGAGAGCTTGAGAATCTGTGTCTTTCTTGTGCTTCTGCAATTTCTTCCAGGGTATTATTAATACCCAACTGCAGGAGTCGGTCGGTGCGTATTTAGTTCGGTAGTCCGAACGCGCTCTTGATCCCCCTCCTTATCATGTCATTTAGCTTGTCTCGCTCGGCCCTCTTCCAGACGTGCATGGCCGCTACGTACGTGAAATATCTTCAAGAAACAAGAAAGAAACAAGAAAGCGTGGACTAGCCTTATCACATTCTCTTCGCTCAGGCCTCTCCTTCTGTTAGCTACCCGCCTGATTAGACCGATGACGCTATCCGTCCTCTTTGCTAGTTTGTGAATGGTGACGCTATTCGTGCCCGCTCCTTCGAGTGTCATTCCCAAGATTCGAATGGACGCGACTTTCGGAATGGTATCTCCGCACTTGGTGTAGAGATTAATGTCAATTTCAGTGAGGGGTTTCCAGTTCTGTGGCTTGCGGCCCTTTCTAGTTGGGCTGTAGAGAAGGAGCACCGATTTCTTTGGGGAGCACCGGAGTCCCGTGTCGGTTAGAAAGCGCTCTGTAGTGTCGACAGCTTCCTGGAAGCGGCTTCGACTTGTCCGTCACTGCCACCCGCGCACCAGACAGTGATGTCGTCTGTGTAGATCGTGTGACCGATGCCCTGGACCTTGCCTAGGTATCTTGAGAGGTCGAACATTGCGATGTTAAAGAGGAGCGGTGAGATGACTGACCCCTGGGGGGTGCCTCTTCTGCTCAGTTCCATTTTCTCCGATTCGAAATCTCCAGCCTTGAGGATGGCGCATCGTTTGCTCAAGAAAGATCTGACGAAGGCATGGAAGGACGAGCCTAGGTCGAGTTTGGAGATGCCGTCGAGAACGAACTCGTGACGGATGTTTTCAAAGGCCTTCTCCAGGTCCAAACCAAGGATGGCTCTTGTGTCCCGAGTGCAGCGTTCCAGGATTTGTATCTTGATAAGCATCATGGCGCCCTGGGTGGAGAGGCCTGGCCTGAAGTCTATCATGTTGTGAGGAAGAAGGTCGTTGGTCTCGATATACTCGGCAATTCTGTTATGGATGGCGTGCTCGGCCACCTTTCCTACACATGACGTCAGTGAGATGGGGCGGAGGTTGTCCAAGCTCGGCGGTTTACCGGGCTTTGGGATTAGTATGACCTTCGCCAACTTCCATTCTTCCGGTACAATTCCCTCCTCCCAAATCCGATTTATCTCATCTGTGAGAAACTCGATCGATGCGTCCTCTAGGTTTCTGAGAGCCTTGTTGTTAATGTGATCCGGGCCGGGCGCTGACCTACCATTGAGGTCGTGTAGGGCGCGACGGATTTCACTGACGTTGAAATGCCCCTCCAGCGCGGAGTTCGGCTTCCCTTTGTATACTGGGTATGACGCATCATCGGCCCCATTTTTGAGCGGCAGGTACTTCTTAGCTAGCATCTCCAGCACGTCCTTTTCCGAAGACGACTTCTTGGCTTCGTGGAGCGTTTTAGCGAGGACACTTCTCTGGTTTGACTTGGTGCCGGAGTCGTCGAGCAAGTGTTTGAGAAGATTCCACTTGCCTCCCGTGCGCATCTGCCCGTCGATTGAATTGCAAATTTCGTCCCATTGCTGCCTAGACAGGGCTTGGCAGTGCTCGTCGATCTGCTTGTTGATCTCGGCTATCTTTTTTCTGAGCTTGTGATTTAAGCGTTGGCTTTTCCACCTCTCGAGAAGTGATTGCTTTGCCTCGAGAAGATGTGCTAGCCTGCTATCCATTTTGTCTGTCTGTAGATCCGTCTCTATGGTTTTGGTGGTGGAGCAGACATCTTGCAGAATTAATGCGCACCACTGGACGAGACTCTCCGGCTTTTCTCCACGGGCAGCGCGGGCCTTGCGAACCTCACGGAATTTGTCCCAGTCAGGGACCGAGAAGGCCTTCGTTCTTTTCTGCTCCACTTGTAATCTGGTGACCGTGATGTAGTGATCGCTACCGAGGTCTATGAGCAGATTCGACCACACGGCTGAGCCAGCGTTTTTAACAAAGGCGAGATCTGGGACAGAGTCCCTGGTCGAGGAGGTGCCACGTCTGGTGGGAAAGGCTGGGTCCGTCAATAGAGAGAGTCCCGCATCTCCCGCCTCCTGCCACAGGCTTCTGCCCCTGACCGTGTCGTGCGTGTAGTTCCACGCGTGAAAGGGGCCGTTGAAATCGTCGGCCACAACCAGTGCAGTTTCCGGCGAGTTTCGTTGTCCTAGTGAGGATGGTTTTGAAACGTCTGTGATCGCTCGGGCTGCTATATACGTTAAGTATAAAAATGCTGGAGATGTTGGATTGACTTGGGATGACTTCTACTAGGGAGGTCTCCGTCTTGCTAGGCCGGACCCCTAGATCGTGTGCGACGAAAGTGAACTTGCTGCAGACTAATATGCAGATTCCTCTGCCGTCCTCACGGAGAGCAAGAGCTTTGTATCCCTGGAGTGAAACCAAGGAGGTTAAAGAAAATTTTAAAGAAGTTTTAAAGAAGGTTAAAGAAAGTTTAAAGTTTAAAGAAGGTTAAAGAAAGCTTTTATATAACCTCCTTGAGTGAAACCTGATCAGGCATCGTTTCTTGCAATAATATAACATGTGGCTTTTCCTTGTGAGTGTGAACAAACTGCTGCAGGGTGCATCTTTTATGGTGGAGTCCCCTGCAGGTCCACTGCCAAATCCTAAATTGGGTGTGTGGCCCCATCATTGCTGTATAGAGCACCTTCCGGCGTTGCTACTAGGGTCTCGACGGAGATGGTTCTATTAATCGGTCTGCGGATGTGCAGTGGTGGAGGCGTAGATACCGACGCGCCATCCGGGAAGTAAACGGGACGTACGTGGGTCGACGTCCTGATGTCCATTTCCTGCACCTTGGACTCTATCTCTGACATTCTGTTTTCTAAGGATTGAATTTTAACGTTTTGCGCGTCTAATTTCTGATCCACGACGAAGAGTCGCTGATCCACTGCAGATAGTCGTTCGTTAATCTTCTTGATCTCGAAGCAGATGGAATTCTACATTTCTCTGACTTCGGACTTGGATTTAACCTGTACATTATCAGGCATGCTGGGAACGGCCTTTTGTTTCGCTGGGTTGCCCGAGTGGCTTGCATCCACGACCATGGGAACGTCTGCTGTTTGGGGAGAGGGGGTCCCCGAGGGGGATGAGCTAGGGACTGGAAAGTGGGGAGGTTGATTAGCCTTTCTGAGCTCTGCTATTTCGGCTCGCAATAACTCGATTATGCTGCGCATCTCGGCATTTTCTTTCCTAAGCTGAGCTATTTCAGAGGAACCATGCTCTGGCGCCGCACCCCCGTTACCTTTTCGGCAGTTCTCGCTCCATTCCGCACCCTGTCTGCCCAGGTGGCGTCTTGTTTGCCAGGACAGGCTGGCTCCTCGAACCGGACCCTGTTCTGTGGGCCCCGGGACCTAGACCTAGAACGGCTCCTGGACCTGGACCGGGAACGGCTCCAGGACCTCGAGCCGCTTCTGGAGCGGGAGCGCCGGCTCGAAGATCTAGCCGGTTCGCTTCCGGCGCATGTCTGTGCTGGTGACGGGTCTCGATTCCTGGATTCCGCATTTCTTTCCCTTCTCCTCCGTCGAACGATGTACGGGAGTTGGAATCTTTGCTTACAAATCTTGTCCGCTGTGGCGTGCGGGCCCCCGCAGAGGCCGCAAGTAGGCGAGCAGGTGTGGTTGTCGTCGGGGTTGTTGGCCCCACATTTCCTGCATAGTTTGTCCTCCGGCGTTGGGCAGACGTCGGCTCTGTTGCCTAGTCTACCGCAGGCATAGCAGCAGTCGTGCTGCCTGAGGTACAAGGAGCACTTGACTAGCGCCGAGCCGTAGAAACCGAAGTTGGGGACCTTGTAGCCGTCGAAAACGATGACTACCGTTTCGCTATTCTTGATTCGCTTGGCTCCCAGGGCTAAGGGATTTCTCTCGTTGAGGATGCTTCTGTACAGGTCTGCCTGGCTCTCCGACAGATCAATTCGACGTATGACACCCTTGCACGTGGCGTGCGGTGCGGCTTCGTAAGTGCTGAGTTCGTATTGTTTGATTCCCAGGGTGATGCAATTCATTTTTAGGTAAGCATCTGCGTTATCGCGAGGCGCGGTGCTGAGGACGATAATATTTTGTGTTGCGTTGGGGCAGACGATGTCGTGGCTAGCTTGCTCGGACGTGAGTCCTGCCGCGGCGGCGACAGCCCGACCAAGCCTTGCGGAGCCCGTTTTCTGAACATCCAGACCACTCCTGGGGCGGGCGATAAT
Organism: Dermacentor andersoni; assembly: GCF_023375885.2. Lineage (NCBI taxonomy): Eukaryota > Metazoa > Arthropoda > Arachnida > Ixodida > Ixodidae > Dermacentor > Dermacentor andersoni. The sequence continues at coordinate 143,389,883 of NC_092814.1, forward strand.
ATTCCACTGTTCCTTCGGGAGCTGAGGCATTCGCGACGACTTGATGACCTTGTGCTTTAGGCTAATGGGCTTCCTGCTGCCATTGAGACGCTCGCGGTGGCCCTCGCTGCTTGCCGCTTCACGGGTGCTGTCGCGACGAGAGACACCCAGGGCGTTTTTCTGGACAGCGACGGAGCGCCAGCCATGCTCCGCACCAAATTCTTCCGGAGGAAGATCGTCACCTTCCATTACAACAACCCTTCCTTCTGTCATGACGAGGCGGGATTAACCCTGCCCGGCGAACGCTGGTTAGGCCTTGCCGTCAGACTGAGGGGACCTCGGCGTCACGGAAGAGAAGCAGCTCGAAAAACCGACGAAAAGGCCACCCACCGTGGAAAAGTCGGTATTCGTGGGTTCCTCTTTTCCTTATGCATCCACTGGTGCAGAAATCATCGAGATTGAGATGAATTGCTCACCGAAAATATCGAAGAAAGCGGGAGCCGATCTGAGCACGACCGTACTACTCGGATTCTTCCAGGCAGTACTTGTAAAATAATAATAATAATGTTTCAGTTTTCTCATGCCACCATGACTGGCACAAACGTCCGTCCATTTCATTCATTAGTATTATAAATTTGATAGTTTGATAGTTTATGGCATTTTGTAGAAGGCGCAATGATACTATTGGCAGGGAAAAGTCTCAGTGGTATCTTTTTTTTTTCAATGTGAGTGCTGCTTTTCGAGTTCGTGAGAGCCTCCGAATTAATGCTGCGTCCAGTGATCTCGAATGTCAGGGAAGCGTCAAAACGGTGAACATGCTGTCGGAGCCTGTTCGGGGAGAGCTCGACGTTTTACATTTCATAGAATATTCCTCGTAGCTGTTCCTAAAGGTCGTCCTCTGTAAATTTTTGACAACAGATCTTGCGCACAAGCAAAGTTTATTCACATTGTTGTTCGGTTGTGTATTCTGCTTCGTGCTAGGAGATTTAATAGAACACAAGAAATAAAATTATGGGGTTTTACGTGCCAAAACCACGATATGCTTATGAGGCACACCGTAGTGAAGGACTCCGGAATACTTTGGACCACCTGGATTTCTTTGATGTGCACCTAAATCTAAGTACAAACACAAGAATTCTGCGAATTACAATAACACACAGAGAGAGAGAGAGAGAGAGAGAGAGAGAGAGAGAGAGAGAGACACAGACAGACAGACAGACAGACAGACAGACAGACAGACAGACAGACAGACAGACAGACAGACAGACAGACAGACAGACAGACAGACAGACAGACAGACAGACAGACAGACAGACAGACAGACAGACAGACAGACAGACAGACAGACAGACAGACAGACAGACAGACAGACAGACAGACAGACAGACAGACAGACAGACAGACAGACAGACAGACAGACAGACAGACAGACAGACAGACAGACAGACAGACAGACAGACAGACAGACAGACAGACAGACAGACAGACAGACAGACAGACAGACAGACAGACAGACAGACAGACAGACAGACAGACAGACAGACAGACAGACAGACAGACAGACAGACAGACAGACAGACAGACAGACAGACAGACAGACAGACAGACAGACAGACAGACAGACAGACAGACAGACAGACAGACAGACAGACAGACAGACAGACAGACAGACAGACAGACAGACAGACAGACAGACAGACAGACAGACAGACAGACAGACAGACAGACAGACAGACAGACAGACAGACAGACAGACAGACAGACAGACAGACAGACAGACAGACAGACAGACAGACAGACAGACAGACAGACAGACAGACAGACAGACAGACAGACAGACAGACAGACAGACAGACAGACAGACAGACAGACAGACAGACAGACAGACAGACAGACAGACAGACAGACAGACAGACAGACAGACAGACAGACAGACAGACAGACAGACAGACAGACAGACAGACAGACAGACAGACAGACAGACAGACAGACAGACAGACAGACAGACAGACAGACAGACAGACAGACAGACAGACAGACAGACAGACAGACAGACAGACAGACAGACAGACAGACAGACAGACAGACAGACAGACATGCCCACTATATCTATGAAATTTTGTCCATGCTTCTTTGAATTGCATTGGATCAGACGGTGAACTGAATTCGGAATAATACTCAAAAGAGACGGCCACTTGTTATCGGTAAAGTATATGCACACCTTAGTAACTTGCGATTCGCTGATGATATTGCCTTGCTTAGTAACTCAGGGGACCAATTGCAATGCATGCTCCCTGACCTGGAGAGGCAAAGCACAAGAGTGGGTCTAAAAATGAATCTGCAGAAAACTAAAGTAATGTTTAGCAGTCTCGGAAGAGAACAGCAATTTACAATAGGTAGCGAGGCACTGGAAGTGGTAAGGGAATACATCTACTTAGGGCAGGTAGTGACAGCGGATCCGGATCATGAGACGGAAATAATGAGAAGAATAAGAATGGGCTGGGGTGCGTTTGGCAGGCATTCTCAGATCATGAACAGCAGGTTCCCATTATCCCTCAAGAGAAAAGTGTATAATAGCGGTGTCTTACCAGTACTCACCTACGGGGCAGAAACCTGGAGGCTTACGAAAAGTGTTCTACTTAAATTGAGAACGACGCAACGAGCTATGGAAATAATAATGATGGGTGTAACGTTAAGGGATAAGAAAAGAGCAGATTGGGTGAGGGAACAAACGCGAGTTAAGGACATCTTAGTTGAAATCAAGAAGAAGAAATGGGCATGGGCAGGACATGTAATGAGGAGGGAAGATAACCGATGGTCATTAAGGGTTACGGACTGGATTCCAAGGGAAGGGAAGCATAGCAGGGGGCGGCAGAAAGTTAGGTGGGCGGATGAGATTAAGAAGTTTGCAGGGACGACATGGCCACAATTAGTACATGACCGGGGTTGTTGGAGAAGTACGGGAGAGGCCTTTGCCCTGAAGTGGGCGTAACCAGGCTGATGATGATGATGACGATATGCACACGCCACTAAAAGAGAAATCAATGTAAGCGAAATGCAAGTTGTGCCGTTCAGTAATATTATTACCCTTACGTGACTACACCGCATAAAACGTAAGTGAGCGAAGCTATCTGAAAGCACTTTCGCGCGAATGTGATATGCTCTTGTGGGTTGTAGGGGAGTCTGTATATTGTAGAATCTGCATGGAGAGTTACTGCAAATATTGTGAGGGACTGTGCGCAATATTGGAGCAATATTTCAGTAACTTCAGCTCACGGGCAAAAAAAAAAAACACAGCTTTATTTTAATTCGGCGTTCGTCTTTCAGCCCGAAATGGAGCCTTGTTTAGCATATCACAGGCACTTTAGAGCAGTATGGTTGCTTGCTGGGTTAGTTCGTTCATTGCAAGTTATGTAACAGCGCAAAAGAAACAAACAAGGAAGGAAGGAACGACTATAGAGGGCGAACGTTTTTTTCACTCGGTCTCTATTGTCGTTCCTTCCTTGTGTTTTGCGCTGTTACATAAGTTACTTTAGAGCAGAGACTGGCAAGTAAACAAAAATGTATGGTGACATAGCGAGGATCACTCTTCAAGAGTTGCTGGGATATCGTAGCGTTAGATTTAACAATGTACGAGGATCACTCTTTAACGGTTGTTGGCATATCGTAGCATTAGATTTAACAATGTAGTAATTAAATTTGAACCGCGTCGCATTGGATTTAAGTACACTTAAAAACCCGCGGGATTACGTAATCACTATGAGGGCCATTTGCTGCCTTAGTTACACTTTTCGCGCGATGGACGTCAATCGCAGGCGCCAAAATCTCGTGAAATCTTGATGCTTTGCGTATGAGTAAACTGCACAGCCCCTATTACAGTACAGCTCTCTGTTTTACTTTTCCACAGCTGCGGTGCTTTCAGTCCGTGTCATGAGTCACCAGAAGTTTGATGTGTCGGACAGGGATTTCACTGCACATGAAGAGGTGACTTGGGTGCCTTGGTGGGCGTACGGTAGCAGTTCCTTTGAGCGCCGAAGCGGCCTGTACATATGACGCGAGATCCGAGCTTGTGGGTGGTTGCTTTGAAGACCGAAAATATGAGACGCGCAACCGCTGCTTCACTAATTGTGCGCCCCGAACGCTTGGCTCATTACTCGCCTGTGTTGTGCCGAATATTCTCGCTTTCCGGCGACACTGGCTTTATGCGTTGTTCTGAAGCACCGATAAGCCACGGTGACCTGAAGCACTGAGTGGGATGGACTCCAGCTGTTAAGGCGAGGTACGATACACGACAAGGCGGGTTATGGAGCAAAAAAAGAAAAGCAGGAGGGGCATGTTTGACAGTGTTTACCGCGGCATTTCGCGTTTCCCGCATTTCTCGCACGAGCATCCTCTGGTGTGCACGTGTCAGCTGCCAGCCGAACCGGCACTCTCGTTCCCGCGCGAGCACGGTGGCGTTCATGGACGAGGGCCGCTTCAGAGGCTTTTCTAACATCGTTAGGCGCTGCCTTATGTCCATGTAAAAATATTCCGTTTCCAGACATTGTACCGCGCGAAATATATCTCAGATAATCTAGTTGCATAAACCAGCGGCCAAACTACGTATTATATAAAGGATGAGGTGCAAGTCTTCGCGAAACAAGGTAAGACAGTTGTGTGAGATCCTAAAGAAAGATAGAAAGGACATATATGCTTGGCGTTTTGGAAAAACTGTGGCACATTGAAGGCATAGAGTTTTGAAGAGACAGAATTATTCTTAAAGATCTATTATCGCTGAAAAGGCATCAACTCTTCAGAAGGATTTCTCGCGTTTTGTCTCCCGTAGGCTCACGTAACAGCATCACGCACGTCTCGTTCCGCCCTGTAAACAATGCAGTAATCGCCTTAGGCGAATCGCTAAGACGGCGCTTTATCGCAAATAGGTATCAGAGGCGTCAGAAGGGTGCACGTGGTCCCGTTACATCTATCAGAACCTTAAGCTCATATTCAGGAGCTTTGTCCCGGTCTCATCATCTCTGATTAAATGGCAGCCTTACATGACGTTGACGCTGATTTTAGTCAACATTGGTCATGGTAGTTGGAACACTGGTGCCATTGCTTCTTTCCGTGCTACGTTTATCCCTTTAGAGAAGAAATTTGGTCTTTTTAAAAGCTCGACATTTTGAATTATGCTTGTATTACCGCAAAATTGGATAGGAAATACATTTAAAGAGCAATAAATGGTGAATTGAACCAGTTGCTATAGCAAGACGCGATGCACAAAGGTAGAAGTTCAAAATCAGAGACATGAGGGAGACAGGAAGTACGCGTATAATAAAACGAATGAACAAATGAGCAAAGCCACGATTCTTGGAAAAAAGTAATAGCCGTTATGAAATTGTCACCATAATTGTCACCACAGCAAAACTTAAGTGGTAGAATTAGCTTTCTCTTTTTCTCAGCTGTCTTATGACAGCGCATAGAATACGTTTTGTCGTCATATTCAAGTCAGATTTCTTAACAACAGATGAGCGCCCCAGCGATTGGATTTGGTTGTCCGTTCCTCTTGTCGAAATTAAATGTCTGATGGAAGTCACGCGTACAGTGTGACCGTAGCCGTATTGCATGCGTCTCCATAAACACTCAGAGCGCTGTACTAAATCTGTCTATTTACATTACATTTTATTACAACACTGCAACGCAGGAGCCAGCCCTCACCAGACGTGCCCTCACCACACGCTGCATTGTTCATATCATTGAACAATATTTATGGCCGCAACATACTGAAAACGCTGGATGTAATCTTCCCGTGCGACAACGCCCAATCAGATCACAAGGCGCTGATGTCACAAGGCGCTGATTTCTGTTTTCCTCACTTCATCCCGTCCAAGCGCTGTTTCCTCGCCACACATCACAGAGCCGATCGATGTTCCTCGTGGCGGAGGGATAATACCGCTTAGTACCATGGCTGAGGAAAAAGAAGGAACAGAAGGCGAGAGTGGACTGCGCCGCTCACGAAGGCGAACGCTCGCTCCAGTGAGCGACAGTATGCGCAGTGCCCACTCACAGACTATTCGATGCTCTGCAGTGATAATTATAAAACTCTATCACTCAAAGCTTGGCGCCCAAGGCACAATGCTCCCGCTCTACCGCCACAGAGCCCATTGTCACTTCTGAATGAGCGGGGATAACATGGAAGGTGAGCCCACGCTTCAACAGTCACTCATTGAGGAACATAAGCGGCAAAAAAAAGCGAAGAAACCGCGATTCGTTCGCCTTTTGAAATTTTGTAAGGCCCGTGAAAGGGCGAGCTAATGCGCCCGGAAAATGCCGCTGCTCGCGTTTCAGGCCGACCGAGAGAGATGCTCACGCACCCTTGAGTAATCGCGTCTGCTCAGTAGTTCGAGCGGAGTTCGGTGGCTGAGAGCATCATCCTTTCCTTGGTGCCATTTGGTTCTGATCGTTTCTTGAATTTTTGCCGGGCGCAAGCACGTTCTTAGGTCACGCTCACCGCTCGCTCATGCGCCACCGGGGCAGAGCCTGCGATGTCTGATCACAAGCCCGCAGCTTGCGTGCCTCATATTTCTTGCGCGTCGCATTCCACGAGTGCACTGAACGATTTTCGAGAACTCGGAGCACTGCGGCCCTTGCCGACCGGGACCTCGCTCGAATCCATACAGGCCTTGATGAGTTGGGCTCAAGTTCGGCTAATCTCCCACCAGCTGTCGTGTGCCATCCCGAACGGCGCGCGCATTGTCTGAGCAGTGAAACCTTTTGGGTGCGTATTACGAAATGAAGCACGCACGCAGTGGCTCATGGCATAAGTGCTGCGCTCGTTGTCGCGATTAGCATGCAGCGCTGCTAAATTACCTCTCGCGTGATACTGATGAACTTTTGTACTGCTAAGTATTTGATCTCTATGGGCCTATTCACATGCGCCATTAAGAACTATTACAATATGTTTTAGAGTTCGACTTTACTGAAGCGAACTTCAAGAGACAGAAAGACAGTTCAAGGAGGGACATCAAGCGAGAAAAATCTGAGGAACCAGGGCGCTTGATTTTTAGTACTCACGGTGCCGCAGTTTAGATGTCTTCCGATGTATTTAATCAATTTTGAGGTGTGTCAACGCCAGATAATAAATAAATAAATAAATAAATAAATAAATAAATAAATAAATAAATAAATATCGCGTTATTGATTATAATCTAACGGTAACAGACATAATGAACATAAGCTGTGATAAATATCTCGACTATGGCCACATCAACTTGATTATTTCGAGGCAGACGTACACTACTTGCCAGAAAAATTGCAGAATGATGCTAGGTTGTTACTAAAATTTAACTAGAATACTTTACAAGTATTTACTTTAGAGCGCATGTCGGAATTGCGGAATATCAATAGATAGTGACTGGCATTATGCTGGTTAGTCGAACGACGACCGATCGTGAATATGCTCATCTTACTTCGTGGACGTTTATGTGAGGTGTAATTAATTTTTTTTTTGGCATGCCTTATTCACCGCCCTGTGCAAGGTTATTTTCGTTTTGTTTTAGGTATCATGACTCTACAGCTAGTCAATGTTTGGTAACGCACGCAGGGGCTGGACGTTCGCATGACATCGATACAGCGCGCTCTATAAGCATATTATATATCAGGCGACGCCTGAGTTCAGTGTTCTATTCGTCCGCTACTTCTTCTTTCAGCCTTTCAACCTTGCAGCCTTTCCTATTTTTTTCTTTCTTTTTTCATTACACATCTCTAAGTCGGAGGAGTTGATTTTTGTTGATCGGTATAGCCGGCGCTTCGTTGGCCTATTTTGCCGAGATGCCATCTTGTAACAACAACGACGACGACGACGACAACAACAACAAGAACAAGAACAACAAGAACAAGGACAACAAGAACAACGAAGACGACGACAACAACGACGCCGCCTACAACGAGAAAAACCACAACAAAAACAACAGAAACATTTACCAGACATCCTGTGCTCAGGTAGCGCTGGTGTTTCGAGGAATACGTCTTAAAAATCTGCGACGAAATGTATTGATGTTCCAGTTACACTTATCAGCACTTTATGGAACGCAGTGAAGCCCTGCCCAGTGAGCAGAAGTCCGTAGGCAAGCACCACTTTCTAAATGTGCGACTTTAAAATGCGCTTCGAAATAAATTGGCGTTCCAGTTAACAGTTTACAAAAAGCGTACCTTTAACGGTTCGGAGCGATCTTACCTGAAAGACGCGGAGATTTTTCAGCGGATTTTAGGGACGGATATCTCGAAAGTGGCGCTACTCTTACGATTTCTTCTAAGCAGACACGACTTCACAGCTCCTTCGATTCAATTTCACAATTAACGCATGTGCCATAATGCTGATAATACAAACTTAATTAGAAAAATTATCGTGTAAACGTTTCTTGCTGCTTATATCCGTCTAGCCACGTAGCCTATGTGCAAAAATGGTAGAGGCGTAGGTATTACAGACTTTTGTGAAGGGTGTTCTGCATAAAGAGAAATACCTGGCTGGTGTTAAACACACACACACACACACACACACACACACACATATATATATATATATATATATATATATATATATAAACGAGGAGAAAGGGGGTTAACCAAGGGGCCCGATTTTTGTTAGTCATATCATGAGAAGCCAACAAACACTGACACCAAGGACAACATAGGGGAAATTACATGTTCTTAATGAATGAAATAAAGTAACGATAAATTATTGGAAATAAAAGTGGGTGGAAAAACAACTTGCCGCAGGTGGGAACCGAACCCACAACCTTCGCATTTCGCGTGCGATGCTCTACCAATTGAGCTACCGCGGCGGCGTTTGCCCATCCGCTTCAATTTCCAATAATTTATCGTTACTTTATTTCCTTTATTAAGCTCATGTAATTTCCCCTATGTTGTCCCTGGTGTCAGTGTTTGTTGGCTTCTCATAATATGACTATATATATATACATATATATATATCCCAGTACATGAAGCAGGCGGCAAAAAAACTCGTCCAACTTTTTCGGCTACTGTCGCTTATCAGCACTGTGTGCAAAATTCTTGACCACATCATACTATAGTCGGACACTACTTTAGAAAAACGGAGCGTTGACTCCTCCAAGGCGGATGCACATGAGCCTCCACCAATGGGCGAGGACTCTAGACTGACGTCCCGAACCGGATGGCTGGTGACCATCGCGATGGAGAAGATGGCCGCCCACACTTCGAACTAGGCCGATTCACGTCAGTCGTGTGCGCCTGCCCCTCGTCAGAGTGCATTCCCAAACTATTTGTGGTGGTCTACCATGCCGGAAATATTAGTGCGAGATTACGGTGCACCATTTGTGCCGCGTGCGTTTATTCTGAGCCGTGATCCGGCGACGAAAGATTGCAGCGAGCATCGCTGACGCTGCGCTGCGGGAACTGGCGAGACTGCAGGCTTGCAAAAAAAAGAAAGAAAACAAAAGAACGTGAGAAGGAACGAAGAAGAAAAGAAACATATCACATTTTTGAAAATAGGTTTGTGAAAACTCCCCAAAATATATAAATCATGTGCTATTTAAAACGATGAATGAAGTATTTTTGTACCTTTCCTTCCTCGATCGTCTCCTCGCCCCAGCTTTGTAATGGTTTCTATAAATGCATTGTTTTTTAAAGTACTTGTTCACTGGCAACTCATTAATTTTAAGCTCGGAAAACGAGCAGTAAATGTGCCGTGTACATGTAAACCAGCGCAAAAGCCATGCAGAGCTGGTCTTTCTACTTTTGTCTCTTGCAAAAAAATCAGACGACGCGCAGCACTGTACAAGACACAGGGTTAGTTATCTCTCGCGATCCGGCATGCGCTGTAGCATTCCAATCACCAGAGTTCTACCAAAGCATTCATCAAAATACAAAAGTCTTTATTTATACGGAGAATTACGCATTTTAAGAGCACATTTTTTTTTGAGCGGGTTTATATTAGTCGCGGAGGCAATCGTCTGTCGCCCTTCGGTCATCTGGGCGGGGCCTCCCCCTTTTTTAAAATTGTACCCGACTATACCACCATATAACCGCTTTCCTAGAAAGTGAGGAAATCATGCATGCCAGCACATCAACATGGCTTTCTTCACAGAGGGTTTTATCTTGTGACTCAGTTTCTGGAACTCACCCACCACTTATCATTCAGTATCCATCAATGGGGACAAACAGGCCCTATCCTGCTCGCTTTCTGGAACGCCCTTGATGGGGTGCCACATAGAAAGCTCGGTAAAAAGTTACCGCCCATGCACCCGGCACAGATGGTAAACCAGCGAAGCTGAAGCGTGCAGCCCCGGTGTTGCATTAGCGTGTGAACCACTGCTATGAAATTATTACTTTGCTACCCCATGGTAGCGTCCTGGCTCCAGTTTCATTTCTAATTTTGCAGCGGAGTGGTCTTAGGCTAGCTTCCAGCTTTTTGTGATGTGTGTAGCAAAAACGATGGCTGCGTCTATAGAGCTAAAATAGCTTAAACATAAGGCAAGATCGTACCGGCGTGTGTGAATCAGCTGTGTTTGACGCCATATGTGTGAAAACCGGTGATTGATGATAGATGATGGTATGATGCGTTGCGATCTACGCGAACAACGACAGCGCGGCCGTTGCGCCCTATGCTTTACGACGACGGGCGAGAGCCTTGCCGTGCAATGTGCCGACGTGTGCGCCGCACAGACTGGGGACGGAATCTTTGTCGCCACCGTATACGTTCACCCCAGAACGTCAAAGAGAGACCTCGAAGACTTTATGACAGACACATTTGGGTGGATCCTCCCGGTGAATCCCAATCCCATCGTCATTGTGGGTGTCTAACGTTGATGTGTCTCGTCTCGACGGAAATTGATTCTTGGTGTTTCTCTTGGAAAGGTTGGGCCTTCAATGTCACACCAAGACCAATGTCTCCACGACGCGCCATCGGTCGTGCATAGACCAAACGTTCGCTAAGAACGTCTCCAGTGTCCTCGTAGAGCCCATGACCGTGTATCATATAGCGACCATAAAGCCATAATCACTCTGGTCACGAGATAAACGTAAACACAAATGAACATAACAACGTGCATGTTTGTGTTATATTGTTTTGTTGTTTTATTTTATTTCCTTTATAGTTATATACAGCTCCGCTGGTCATCCACCTTCACGGTGTAGAATGGCTCTGATTTTTTAATTGTGGCCTACCAACAAATATCACTAGAACCATTAGACTATTTGTAGACCACTGCATTGTTTATCTAGATATTAGACAGTTTTAGTTGGGCGTCCGCAACAACTCTGCGTACACAGGAAACCGCGCAGGCGACAGTGCGCATGCGCGGTACGCAGGCGCACCCACGGTCCCTTGCGTGCGCCCGCACGTTTTCAAAAACTGCGTAGCGACCGCTGCGGGCTATGCGGCCTTTGTGTGACGTTCTTGCGTGACCACGAGAGCGCATTTTTTTATATTGCTCCGGCCGAATATGTGACTCCAGCTTGTGGCTTGACTTCGTGGCGGCTGATATTGGCTACACTGTTTCAGAAGCTCGCATACGGCGATGCTGAGCAGCACACTACCGGCTCCTGCGCGTGGAAGTCAGCGGTTCTCTTCTCAGCTTTTGTGTCTGGCGAACTATTAGACAGTCTTAGCACTGCGTCATGACGATACGTACGCAGCACGCAAGCGCCTTGCGGAACGTAGGAGTGCGTGTCACGTCATGGCTTTTAGTACTGGGAAATGCCTACGTACGTAAGCGGGCGAGCGTTGTCAAACGCCGGGCGTGTCGGACCACGTTGGCCGTGTGCGTCAGTGCGTCGAACCACCGGTCGAACTATAGACACTGTTTATGTCGCCAAGGCGATGTAACGTGCGCATTCACGCTACGTCGAACTATATATAGGTCTTTAAAAGTCTATACATTTAATACGGTTGCAATACACGAATCAGATCGAGAAAAATAAAAACCGAGTACTCACTTTCTGAGACTGGCACGGTCATTTGCGACGAACTGCGCCAACAGGAGGTCGAGACTTTCGTGCAAACAAGACACACTGATGACTTTCTCAAAAACATAGGTAATATGTTTGCTATGCATTTTCGCCGTGCAGGATCCGGGAATGGCTTCTGCGCGTTCACTTCACGCAGCAAAGGCAGATCGTAGGCCATTGAGAAGTATAGCCTTCCTTTGGTCGCCTTTGACGCGGCCATGTTGCGAAACTCTTTTGTCTCGCGCTCTCCCGAACAAGCGAGAACCACGAGAGCAGCACGCAAGGCTTCCCACGTACGCACGCAAGAATCTGATGCGTGCGTACGCAGCGGCCGCGTACGCATCATGTACCGTTCGTGTTGCGTTCTGCACATGCGCACTTTGCAGAACGTAGCTATCTTACGTACGCCGTACTAAAACTGTCTATTGTAGTTTCGTGCGTGCGCGCTTCGCTACGTACACATGACCTCGCGCGCTGCGTACGTGGGTGGTTGCGGACGCCCAAATAAAGCTATCTATTAACACACATGATGACCACAAGACGTTAAACAACGACCTGAAAGCAGCATCTAATTCGTGCGCCGTTTGGTAGATGACTGACTATGAATATTAAAAAATCTGCTATTTTATCAATCACAAGGCAAAAAACGTAGCTCGAACATTTTGTATACCGTTATTGGCGTACCACTGCTACGAGCTGAAGAACACAAGTGGAGGAGGAGGAAAATAAGGAAAGAGAAGTAGAGCCCGAGGGTCAACCAGACGCACTTCCAGTTTGCTACCCTACATGGGAGAAGGGGTTTAAAAAGGAAGTAGAGAGAGGGAAGAAGGTACTCTCAGAGTGAACACGAGCGGTTTTCTATCACTTCACGCCTACAATCGGTCACTGAGGCCAGTCTATTTCATGAACTGTAGCAGTGGCGGCGTCGCTTTGTAAGGAAGCGTATGGCCAAGGTCCGAGAATCGCAGTCTCTGAAAATGGTTTTCTGTCTAATCGATTCAACACCCTCCGAAGAACGTCGCGTTCGATGTCATAGAGATTACAAAAATACAGCACGTTCTCGATCGTCTCTTTTATCGATGAGTCACATATCGGTGTGTCGGACATTCTAATAAGGAATCTTCTAATAAGGAATTTCGTAAAAGCCACCCCTAACCAGACCCGCACAGTAAAGTTGCATCACGGCGGGAAACATTCGATGGAATCTGCAGCTTCAATGTAAGATCCAGCTGGTGGAGACAGGGTATTCACAGGCTATTCAGGGTATTAGATGCACGGTATTTCACAAAGTTTCAGTCTTGTTTTGAGCGAGATAACGAAGACCCCTTGCAGCATCTCTCTTTGATAAGGGTAGAGGAACTGTAAGGGTTTCATTATGGGCTGACCTGGCGGCATCATCAGCAAGGTCGTTACCGACGATGCCACAGTACCCCGGAAGCCATTGGAAGATGATGCCATGTCCGTTTATGAGAGCTTAATGAAGCTGTGTGGTCTCAAACACCACTTGTTTATGGGTCTTGCGTCGTAAGGCCGACTTCAGACTCTGAAGGGCTGCCTTGGAGTCAGAAAAAACGACCCACTTTCGAGATTTTGCTTGTGCGGTGTAATTAACAGCGCCGCGTAGGGCTGCAAGCTCTGTTGCCGTAAAGATCGTTATGTGGGAGCTGGTCGCTGAGACAGATCTATCGGTGTAAATATGTGTTCTTTGATCATAAGCCTCGTTCAGTCATGACAGTGTCAACTGACGTAGAGCCACTGTTGAATGACAGCTCTTGTTCGTAATTCCCGGAATCGTGAGGCCTACTTGTGGCTGTCGTAGACACCACAGGGGTAACAGTGCTCTTGCTGCTGCTGTAAAGCCCGATGGAAGGTAGTCTTGATGTGTCGCAACATGTTTGGAAAATGTGGCTTGAGGTCTTTGTGCTGGAAAATCAGCAATATAATGGCTGGGTACGCAACCCAGATGTTGAATGTGTGCTCTAAGGTAGTCAATCGGTATATATGTGTGAACCAAGTAGTCTCTAGCAATCGTGAGTGTTGCCTGAGTCGAGGCGTTTCGTGGTAGTCCAAAACATGTCTGGAGAGCCTGGCCTTGCAAACTTTCGTGTGTACGAATATTTGTTTTACATGTGCTCACCAAAACCGGCAAGCTATACCGTAAAAAGCCCTCAAATAGTGCTCTGTACAGCTTCAGCCTGGACCATACCGATAAGCCCCAGCCTTTTCCGCATAGGAACGTCATTATAAGTACAACCAAAATTAGTGTCCGCTTCAGGTAGATGTAGTGGGGGCTCCATGAAAGGTCCATGTCAATAGTGGCATCTAAGAACCGGTGATACTTCTGGTTTGTGATAGCCTGACCATTGAGAGAAACAGGGTACGGTGCCATGGGTTTGCGCGTAAACGTGATTAACGCGCATTTTTCGATGGACGCACTAAGGCCTTGTTCAAGGAGATATAAACAAGTTAGGGTGGCTCCCCGCTGAATTCTTGCGCGCACTTGAAGACGAGTTACCGCAGAAGACCAAATACAAATATCATCAGTGTACATTGCTAAGTGAATTGTCTTGGGCAATATTTCAGCAAAACCAACCATAGTAAGGTTAAAAATAGGGCCCAATACCCCGCCCTGTGGGACGCCACCGTATGTATAATATTTGGCAGCCGGGCCATCTTCGGTCTGCACAAAGACCTTCTCGTCAAATAGTCACGGATCTATTTAAACATTCGGCCACCGATTCCAACAGCCTCCAATGACTGGGGGATCGCTTTATGTGAGACATTATCGTACGCCCCTTTCGCATCACGAAAGAGCGCCACTGATAAACGCTTGAGGAATTTTTGTTGCTGGATGAACGTTGTGAGGTCAATAACATTGTCTGTTGAAGAGTTGCCTCGCCAAAAGCCTGTCATGTAGTCAGGGTCGCGTTTAAGATACAATTCTAGCCATGTAAGGATCATCTTTTCCATTACTTTCCCCACGCAGCTTGCCAGGGTAATAGGGCGCTGTGACGTCAGGTCGAAAGGCGGCTTTCCTTGTTTGAGTAGCGGTATGAGCCTACTAATCTTCCGTTGCTAAGGAACGTAAGTACCTCAGATTACCATGAGCATATTCCTTCAGATGGAATTCCCATAATAACAACGTAATATTTTCGGCAGTGAAATGCCCTTTCTTTCTTAGAAGACACTTCCGACTAGCACCACCCGACCCAGAAATTCTAGCTTGCAATATTTTTATCAGGTCAGTCTTCGAGACTACAAACGTTGTTTGGCTCCCATGCACTGAGCAACTAATTAACAAACTAAAAGGTGTGTAACATAATACATTCAGTTATACAGTGTCTTCAAAGTTAACCTAGCAGTAATTTTAATAAAAATGCTATGTTAGCTAGGCAACATCTGCTTGCACATGCGGTTTGTGCGCTTTGGCGGACATAATGTTGGAGACAAATTATTTACCCGAACACAAGATTAACAAAAAAAACATCTTAATTGTATCGCTATTGCGATTGTCGTATATGTTAATATTTGAAGGCAACTTCACTTTGTTCGAATTTTTTATAGCGTCTATGGTTCGAGAAAAGTTCAGATTTATTCAGCTAATTTCGCATTTAGGGGACCTGGAACTCGACACAACGTCAAGTCCCCATTGTGACGTTTTTTTTCTGTTTGTTTTTGAGGTTGCGAAGTTTGCAGTTTGACTTTACGCCCACACAAGAATTAAATACATAAATCTAGTATACAGACGAGGGTTCCTCAACGGGCCGTAGCTTATTGCGTGCCGCATATCGTTTGCAAGCTGGGCGAAGCTGATATCAGCTGCGTTCTTGCTATCGGCCGGCGAAAACAAGCAACGTCGTATAGCTTTTGTTCCTTTTAACAGGGTTGGTGCTTAATGGGTAAATTGAATGTTATGTCATAAATACTGTGAGTTAAATTAGTTTTGTTCATTTCTTAACTATCCTTAATTTAAATGTCTTGTGTAGTTTCAACACCCGTGTGTGTGGGCAAATAGATCTCATACATGCGAGCCAAGTAGTTGTAACTTGCTGATTTGGGCCAGTTGGTTTTTGCGCTAGATAATGCGGACGAAGAGAGTGGATACAGGACGCATGAAGCACTTCGGGTGTCCTGTACCCCCCTTCTTTGTGGGCGTCTTCTATCGGAAAAAGCATTGCGCTGTTAGTCATAGCTTCTGAAAATGGCACACCTGCTCGCAGGGCCAGTGAGTGCCACACATATCGTGGCTATGTATATGCATATACCGGTGTAGAATCAATGCTAGGTGCGTATTGCGACGTGCCGGGTATCTTGTCGTTTTTCAAATATTCTTTGTAGCGTAGTTATTTAGCATGGCTTGCAACCGCAGCGCAGCTTGTGACGCATTCATAAACTTTAAAGTACTGCGACAACCTGCGTCCATGTCTAATTTGACTCATGGCCTGGGCGCGCAAGAAGCGCCAGTTTAATAACCACAATGTCTCTATTCCTGTTTTCTTTTTTGTGCTGCAAGAAGCTGAAAATTTCGAAATGAACAACTCCTGCTCATTCATGTAAAAACTTCATTGATAAAGAGAAGTAATTTTTTTACTCCCATAAGAAAGTCAACGACATGCTTAGAAATTGCTTCTGCAAAATAACAAAAAAGAAACAGCAACGAAATATTTTAGCGAAACTACAATAAATGTGGTAAAGCGGAAAGCGAGAAAAACCGGAAAAGCATTTCGTAAAATTGTCATATTTCTGATGTATTTTTTTAAAATGAAACATTTGTAAAGTGCTGATCGCTCAAAACCGTCTTCGCAATTGCGTCGCGCGCCAGAGAAAGAAAGAGTGAAAAAAAGAATTATGCAGATTCAACGCTCACGTTGAAATCTATGTGAGGCGAGGCTTTCTGGAAGTGGTTAATTAAACACTATGCAAGCAAACGCGATGCGTGCAATTGTCTCTATTGACATTCTGTGCAACGTGTAATCTCATGCAATGTTGATGTTTAGGCATTACACAGTTCACAAGCTATGCCGAAATTCAAACGCCAAATCTGGCGCATGGACACTGTCGACACAGAGATGTCGCAAGAACTAGGTCACTCTACAATGTTTGTCGAGGGAAGAACGGTGATTAGAGGTATATGGAGGGGGGGGGGCACAGATAATTCCGACCCATTTGTAGGTATATTTGAAAATTATGTACCCCTCGTATCACTGGGGCACATACACATTCTGGGGAATAGCCAAGAATGGATAGCTTATTCGGCCAATATTGTGTAGCCCAAATAGAAGAAATTTAAGATAATAAAAAAATACGTTAAGTATAATGCGCTGCTCTGTATAAACACATGTGTGCTTTATAGGTACTTATGAGTTCACATTATATGCACAGCTTTCATGTCTTGATGAATTGTTTTATTACGCAGAAAAGCGGGGTACTCAGTAGCACTAAGTTGTCTGTATAAAATTTTGTAATGGATAGTGCCTCGTGCAGAGTTTGTTATTGCGACAAGGCCATACCACATATCCTTATGTACTGCCCCTGTTTTAAGAATGAAAGACATACCAGTACATTGCGCGCCACTATAGGTCGAGTGGATGACTGAGCGTTCAGAGAAGAAAAAAAAATGGTAGGCGACCCTAATATTTGACTTAGGTGTCTCTTAGTGGCACTCGCACCTCGGCGTTGGTGCTCTTTCGGTGAACTTCATCCGAATGCAACGCACGAACCGAACTCGTAAGCAATGGTTTTTTATTAATTAGCCGGTTAAATCTCACGCCACCGTATTATGTGTGATGTCAGTAGCGACGCCGTTACTTCGGCTTTCTACTTCCGGGTTTCCAGGAATTTCACCAAAGTCGTTCTCACGTGGCGGGTCTCTAAAGTCTACAATTCAGTGCTTTCGCGTGCGGTAATCAGTGATTTCTAATTAATTTTAATTATTCCAGACACTTCAGTAACTCTTCTTACAACTAAACTTATGCTCCGGTATCATATCTATAAGGAAACCAATCAATTTTGTACTGTACATTTTTTTTCTTTTTTTTTCTGATTTATATTGAATTTAGTCCCCAGTAGTCTAAGGAAGCGAACCGGAAGTGCTGGGCAAGCAACACGAATGTCACTCGATGCTCGTGCCGCTAATAATGCTGGGAGCGCGGCCTCGACCGTCCTCGGTGCTGCGGACCACAACTGCACTGCTACACTTTTTGAAGATGACTGAGCTCTGCGACCGCCTTTGACTGCGCAATGAACGTTATTATGTCTTTGTGCCTACATCACTTGTTCTTTCTTTCCTTCTCCATTTTCTGCGCACTTTTGCCTTCCCCCAATGTCCAGTAGCAAACGAGGTGCAACCTGGTTAAGCCTCCGGCCGTTCCTTTCCTTTTTTTCCCTCTCTTTCTGTCTATTTGCACTTTATAAGGCGGAACATCCGGTGGCGAATAACCAGTTGCATAAGAATGGGGTAGCCCAAGTATAAAATAATTAAGAAAACCAAAGAAACCGTTGAATTTCACGTGCTGCTCCATTAAGAGATCTGTGTGCTTAAACGATTCCTGTGAGCCGACATTATTTTACAGGTTTTATGTAGCGTTTACTATTTTATTACGCAGAACATATGTGCTCTTACTGGCACTATTTTGTTGTTCAATTCCGGGCTATATGTGCCGGTTTGCTGTGGCCTATCAGGCAAAATATCCACCGACCGATCGACGAGAGCATCGCTTCAAAAGAAAAAAAAAGGAAGTCAGAGCCCTTTCATTCTTTGAAGAACGATGACCAGCGAAGCTGTGTATGTGGGCCCCTTAATGGCGAACTGCACCTCCGCCGCGGGTCGGCCCGGCATTGCACTATCTTCGGGATCGGGCCACGTATGGGGGAGAGCGCTTAACGCCTTCTTCACCTCCGCCGCGGGTCGGCCCGGCATTTCACATATATCTTCGGGAGCGGCCTATGTATGGGAAGTTTTGTGTCTACACACGGACAGGATCCTGGGGGAAGCTCCAATTGGGTGTGAGCCGCCAAACGGACGCATAGCTCTATTTTTTTTTTTCCGGCAAAAAGGTGTGGTTCTAAGACGCAAACCAAGTTTCGTGAAAAGTTATGACAGGGTTACGAAAGAGCCCTGGAGCATCTTATGCTTTTTTGAACATTTGATGAAACGTGACACTCCTTTCTAAATCGTGGAAGAACTCTAAAGCTACTGCTTCTGGTTAGCCATTGCTGAACTTGCGAGGAAAGAGGCATGGTCATTAATCAGTGAATTGCTGTTGGAAACATGAGAGAGGTTTCATATGTTACTCAGGGGATCATTTATGGAGCCATAAAAGTCAAAAGGGCTGTCTTAATGTCCCGTTGTCAAATACGTTAAAAACCTCTGCCTGTAAAGCAGGTTTTTATAAAAGCTTAGGAAAGAAGTAATCTGTGGGTAGGATGATAAATAAAAGCAATTAGAAATACACCTGAAAAACGTGGGAGTTAAAATTTAGAAAACCTTAACGTGACTTTCTGACTTAGCGTATAGCGTTCCAGAAGATACCGAAGTGACAAATCACCAAACTTTTTGACAGAGCTGGAGGTTTTTGCCTATAAGCGAAATAAAATGGAATCAGGAATGCTGCCTTAAAATGAGCAATACTAGATGGGAGCCCAGTTCTTAAGTCTCGTCAGTGAATACTTCCTCTTGAAATTTGGAGTATTTTTGCTTGTTTGAATATTTTAGCTTTAATATTTCTTTAATGACTCGAAAAGTACTAGAAGTTTGCGCAGACACTGGTGCAACAACATGCTTCCCATTGATTTTATATGTAAGCGTATGCTTGATGGACGACAACCATAAGAAACATTTTTGATATTTTTCAGGACTGTAAGACTTTCGCTATAAGAATTTGATATGATAATTAATTTGCAATTTTCAAGTTATTTACTTCTTTCTGAACCTGAAACCACCATTAGAAATGCCGCAATGAAGATGCAAATAAGCTTTCCCTAGCAGCTTATTTGTCCATAGCGAATTATCTCAACTGATCTCTAGGCTTATACTACGTAACGCTTTGGCATGACACCAATACAGCATAAGCGAGTAGAGCGAATACTACATTACAGATTCTGAGAAATGATATTGCTCAATGGAGACGCAAAAAAAATTACCCCGATGTGTGGTTTCTCTGGCTCTACAGTGATGCTGTTAGCAAGACAGTATATAGATGCGCCCAGAACCGTTATGTGCTTATTTTCTTGGTCCTGGATGATCTAAACGAAGCACCGTACTGAAGCTTGGAGCGAATTAGGGACATGTAAATAGTTATGTGCGGGCAAAGTTTAATGTATGTGCATAAATTATGAGTTTTGGAGGTGGGCACCTGTCGAACACTATGTTCGGTTTCCGGCCTAACCTCTCCACCCAGGACATTCTACTTCAGCTTAAAGAAATCATCGATGGCCTCAGCACATGCCACAAGAGTGCCATCCTGGCACTCGACGTGAAGGGAGCCTTCGACAACGTCTCACACGAAGCAGTGCTAAACAGCCTACAACATACCAACTGCGGACGGCGGACATACAACTACGTCCGGGACTTCCTGACGGGTCGAACGGAGACCATAGGCCTGGGAACCTCAGGACCGAGAAGTTCCCAATACCGCAGAAAGGAACCCCCCAGGGGTCGGTGATCTCCCAGTTGCTGTTCAATATAGCGATGAGGGGATTGCCGAACCTCTTGGAGAACATCAGGGGTATCTGTCACGCAATGTATGCAGCCGACCTGACCATGTGGACGTGCACGGGATCGGTGGGCGAACAACAAGACGCCCTGCAGGAAGCCATCGACAGGACCGAGCATTATCTACACCGCTGCGGTCTATCATGCGCGCCGGAAAAGTCGGAGCTCCTGATCCTCAAAAAGAGGACAGGAGGGCGGCCTCCGCAGTAGACACCTGACCCAACGTTGACACTACATGGAGTCAACATACCCAAGGTGGACACACTCTGTATTCTGGGCCTCACTTTCCAGAAGGACGGTGCTGGTCTCGCCGCCATTAAAGAACTACAAGCGACAGTTACCCAAGTCGCGCACTTGGTGAGAAGAGTGACAAACAAAAAGCACGGCCTGAGAGAGGAGGACACAGTCAGATTAATACAAGCCCTGATAATCAGCAGAGTCACTTACGGCACCCCGCACCTAGGTCTCAAGAACAGCGAGAGAGACAAATTGAACACCCTAACACGAAAGACCTACAAGTTGACACTGGGGCTTCCACCGACGACGTCGACGGAGAAGCTACTCAGCCTGGGCATCCACAATACTTGGGAGGGACTAGTAGAGGCCCACAAGACGAGCGAGATAGAGCGACTCAAGCTCACCAGCACGGGTAGGGACACGCTAATAAGACTGGGCTACCCAGTCGAATATGAGTCCACAAAACAGCGGGTTCCTCTACCCCTGAGGGAGAAGATCACGGTGGCCAGCATCCCGAGAAAATATGCACCCTGAATACCACAGAGAAAGGAGGCGAGCGAGAGTGAAAGCTCTACGTAAGGCCTATGAAGGACTAAAACAAGGAGAAGTCCGATACACCGACGCGGCAAAGTACAAGAACAGAGCGGCCCACGCTATCAGCGTGATCAACGGCCAAGGACAAGAGGTAGCAGCGGCCTCGGTGCGCACTCCAGACATCGACTGCGTGGAAGAAACGGCGATAGCCCTGGCGGCCACTACGGTCCAGTGAGAGGAAGATCAAATCACAATCATCACCGACTCACAAACAGCATGTTGAAATTAGCAAAAGGGCCGCATTTCCAAACAAGCCCTGAGCATCCTCGAAAAACGAGACAATTTTCCAGAACTGTACATTGTCTGGGCCCCGGGACACGAGTCCCTGGTGGGTAATGTAGCGGCTAATGCCGCTGCCCGAGATCACATTCTCCGGGCTATCTCACCAGGTTCACGAGCACCGGTAGACCAACAAGATAGCGTCCCGAAAGGATACGCCGATATCCTGAGCCACTACAGAGTGGGTAGGAGGATCTATCCACCTCCGCATCCCAAGCTGACAAGAGAAGAGGCGGTGATCTTCCGAAAACTACAAACCGGCACATTCCAGCACGGCACCCTGCTACACGCCATGTATCCTGCGAGCTATACTCACAAATGCGCCTTCTGCTCTACGCCCAATACCCTCTACCACATGGTATGGGAATCCGCCTATCACCGGACCAACCGTCGAGCAGTGGGAGGCCCAGCTGACAAGCTCGAGCCCTGAAGACCAGCATCGCCAGGTGAGCAGGGCCAAGCTATCGGCTCAGGCCCACGGCATCCTGGACTAGCGACGCCGCCCACCTCGGACGATTTTACCGTCGGCTCATTTCTACTAATAAAGTCTATTCCTCCTCCTTGGAGAAAATCAATAAATGTTATCCATCTCCCGCTCTATAGGTGTTATACGACGAGTGTATAGACTGTTTGCCAGCTCTACCAGGAGAAATAAGTAGCATACAGAGTTTAACTTTGCAGGGAATAGGGGGGGGGGGGGGGGGGGCATGTTGTGTGAGCCTGGTGAGGACCGAGTCTCAGTTTACAAGGAATTGGGGGCACCTTATAGGTGAAGTGCAGATAAGGCTTAACGAGTGGGGTGTAATTGCAGGCTTTGTTAAAAATGACTAATCTTAGTGCTAGAAGCAATAGCTCCGATGTAAATTGGGTTGTTATTTTGCGAGGTGACCCACGTCTGCTGCGTTCCTTGGTCAGTCCTTAAGCTTCGTTACGTAAATTTTTTAACGATGTGGGTTCAAACTGACAGATATCCTTGTCTGTAAGCGCACTTTTTTTTTAGTTGGCCGCATCGCTAAAAATAGGCCTAACAACACCATTTGCTGGCACCTGCACTTTGCAACCACTTTATCGTAAGAATGTTTGCTTGAATACGAGCCGATTTTTCGATTTTCGATGTGAAAACTGGAAAGTCACGTAATTATAAAATGCGTATGAAATTCTCCATATGCTCATTTGTCCATTTGTACATTTTGGACAGGTCTCTTGCGGTGAGAAACGTATCTCGATCATGAAGGCAAGAGCAGTGGTACACAAATTGTGAAACGTTAATTCATGAAATGCTTTATAATTATTGCCTAACACCTCCTTCGTGTCTCCAGTTATGGCTTCTTATGTACCATGCCTTCTCGCGAGTGCTCTTCAATATTTAGGTGCCCAGTTGTGCCCCTTTGTCGAAACAGCTCAACTCAAAAAAGCCCGTCATGCATACACAAGCATGTCCAGGAATTCTGGACATTCTCCTTCGGAACTTCACAGCAACGCACAAGTGTAACTCAATGGGAAAATATTTTTTGACGATTATATTTCAGAATATCGGCTGAGGGTCAAAAAGTTTCAATCGACTACAACAAGAGGGTAGCCCCTTCTAACAACATATGTATTTTGGCACTTAGTCAGAACATTGGTGGTGCGTTAAAGCAGTTAAAACGGGTCAGACAGGGGCGGTGAAGTCCCACTACAGGAAGAAATCGTTTTGCACCCCCCCGCCAGAGGGCTTAATGACTTGAAGAAGCGCCAAATTTAAACCATAAAACGGTTTATTACAGTTGGCATTGAGAAGGTAATGGTAATTCAATTATGGGGTTTTACATTCCAAAACCACTTTCTGATTATGAGGCACGCCGTAGTGGGGGACTCCGGAGATTTGGACCACCTGGGGTTTTTTAACGTGTACCTAAATCTAAGTACACGGGTGTTTTCGCATTTCACCCCCGTCGAAATGCGGCCGCCGTGGCCAAGGTAATGGTAGAGGGAGTGCTATGCAGCCTGTTAGCGCGCACAGGTTTTTGAGAAGCAGCCGAGATGGTACAGAGTGGTTATGCGTGTGCATGTCTTGAGCGCGCCTGGGTATGGTTGTATGCGCCTGTGCGCTCTGTGTATGATTGTGCGGGCGTGTGCCTCCGTATTTGCGTTTGCATGCGCGCGAGTGCGTGTATGCGTGTGTGAGCCTTCGCGGCGTGTGTGCGTGCACCTGTACGTGCGCTTGCGGTGCATGCGTGACCGCGAGTGAACGTGTACGCGTGCCAACGTGTTTTCGAATTTCAGCATGCATGATTGCTATCAAATGTGTGCGTGTTTGTGTGCGCATGGATGCCTGTTTGTGCGTATAGTGTGTGTGTGTGTGTGTGTGTGTGTGTGTGTGTGTGCGTATCACGGATGGAGAGAGAGTACGTGCGTGTGAGGGAGAGTGAGTTTGTGTGCGGGGGAGACAGAAAGTGTGTGTGTCTGTGTGTGCGGGAGAGAAATAGCGTGTGTATGCGCGAGGGAGAGAGAGACTGTGCGTGTGTGTGCGTGCGAGGGGAGAGTGTGTGCGCGTGCTAGTGCCTCAATATTTGCATATGCTTGCACGCGAGTGCGTGTATGCGTGTGTGAGCGTTCGCGGTGTGTGTGCATGCCTGCATCTGCGTGTTAGTGCATGTGTGCGTGCGCTTGCGTGCTTGCGGCGCATGCATGACGGCGTGTGAATGTGCACGTGTGCTACCGTGCGTATTCGTCTTTCGGCATGCATTGCTGCGGACAAAAGTGTGCGTGTTTGTGTGCGCATGGATATATGTGCGTGCGATGGAGAGAGCGTGTGAGTGCTTGTGAGGAAGAGAGTGTGGGCTCGTGCGAGGGAGAGAGAGTACGTATGTGTGCGTGCGAGGGTGTTTGTGTTTTTTCGTGTGTAAGTGAACATTTTCCTGCTTACACCTACTCTTGGAAACAAACGCGGTGTGGAGAGCATTAAAACCCGTGTTTAAATCTTCGAGACAAGAACGAATGACACTGCATTTGTAGCATTATCTTTTTCTTGAAACGAACCCGATAAAAAAATGCGCCTGTGACGTCAGTATTGCCGCCTTTGGCCGGCACGGCCCCGTAAGAAGCTGCCAAGCAGTCCAACTTCGTTATCTTGCTTCCGTTGGCGGCAGCGCAATGCCTTCAGATCAATGACGCGCTAAATCTGCACTATCATTCAATCGTGCATCGTTTCTGTGACCAAGCACGTTTTCGGCACCGCACGTTCGTTGCTACATTGACATTTCAACTTTAAACGGCTTGCCTTCGGAAAAACAATGTGAATAAATATCGACAGTCGTCTGTCTGTCGGTATCTTGCTACCTTGTGCATGACAGTTCAATTCCATCCACAACTGCAACCCTCTCTTCAAAATGTCCTCTTCCTTTTTTTTCATTTCCTGCTTGCTAGGCAGGCTCACTGCAGGGACCCGGTTTGTCCGCACAGTACCAATGCAGTGTAGAGTGTTTTTCTATGTACACCTGCAAACTTGGGCAGTTGAAATATAAGAATGACAAAGCTGAGCTAGTTGGTAAGGATTCATTAAGCAAAAAAGAGGTGAGGCGTGCAGACAGGACACAAGAGTAGAGAAGTGGACAACACGAATGCCGACTATCAACTGAAGGGAGCACTGAGGCGAAAAAAGAAAGAAGACACAAAACTCGTCTGCGCAAGCTCCGGAATGGTATCACCACGTGTCAGTTGGGTACACGTGCGAGTTGAAATAGTTGTCGAAGTACACTTTGTGGTGTACGCCACTCGGAATCATTCTACTCAAGCGAAGAACAACACTTTCACTCGCTCCACAGTCAGGCTCTCCTGAAAGTCTTTGCGCCGAGTTCTCCTGTCTGGTATACACCTCCAATTTGTAGGAGAAGCCGCTTACGCCGGAGAGCACGAAAACATTGTAATCCCATTTTTGGGATTCTTGGAGCAGTACAACTTGAGGGAGCTTCTACCTTTGAAGGGTATGATCTGTCCATCAAAAGACAGATGCTCTTCAAGAGGCACAAGCGACAACTGATCATTGATGGTATCAATGAGAGGAAGCATTTTCGTATGCCGATCTCTTCCTGGCGCGTCCTTTGGGCCGAGAGTACTATTGTCAATGAAGTGGGTGTTATGCTTCAGTTTTTCAAAGCGACCCATAGGAAAGTTGTCAGCCACTTGGCTAACCCTGGTTTCTGCACTCCAGTAGCACCTCGAGTTCCTCATTTGAGAGATCAACATCCACATGCGGCACGCCCGAATAAACACTTCTATATCTTCTGCGGTGGTACAAAGGGCCTGACTCACGTCTTTCTGGAGCGCATACAAATTGCTCTGATCTGCAATTAGGCAATTCAGTGAGCCGTGGAAGAGAAACTTGAAGTATTGGAATGGTGTCTCTAGTTGTGAAATGTACTGTAAAATAGTAATTAAGTTGTGGCGACTGTAAAATAGTTAATTAGGGTCTGATTTATCTTGCATGACTAATAGACAAATCGCGCAACAGAAGGTCCCCGGACTGATGTATGACGACGACATTCTGCCACTAGCGGACAACGCATGTGATTTAGACACTTGCGAATATTTATGGCAAGGCAGCGACAAACCTAGACCTTAAGTTTAGCACAGAGAAATCGGGACTTACGATCTTTAATGAGAGGACGAATAATTAGATGGTGTCAATTCAACAGCAAGTCATACGCATAGTCAAACAATGTATATACCTATGCGTATATACAGGGTGTCCCTCGTAACTTGAGCCAAACATTAAAAATATGGAAATACAACGTAGCTGAACAGACTGAAGGTAATGTTCGCCATCGCTTGGAGATACTCAGATAAATTTTTTTTATTAGGCTTAATTAAATAACTAGCCCTAATTAATTATTCTACTTCTGAAATATTATAATTCAGTGAAAAGTGTCAATGAGAAAATAGTATAGCAACACGAAAACTCCCAATCAAACAAAAAATGCAATGCCTCATAGCCCCGTCAGACAGAGGCTTCAAGCCCTCAGCAAAGTCAAGCGAACAGTGCTTAAATTCTTTCTAATCACGCATACAACATACAAAACAGCATGTCGAAAAATGTCATCATCAATGGCTCGTACCCCAGTAAGCAAGCAAAAAATGCAATGACTCATAGTCCCGTAAGTTTCATGGCTACTCACTTTGCGTGAATTAGCTGCGATGACACTGCCTCTGTTGTCGTTGTCGGTGATTTCAATGTGTATGTGTGGGTATCGAAAAGGGAGCGGTTTACGCGTTCCATGTTGCAGACATATCCCTTGCGATGCCACAGTGATCCGGCCCAACCGTACATCCAGCGGTGTACGTGCACCGATTTGACATTCTCAAAGAATGTGATTACAGTTGCGAGTGAAATAATGACGACCCTCAAGACAATAAATGAGTTTGTACCTTTTGTTCAAAATTATGTGTCACCTCCGAGTCATGTGCTAAACAGCTTCGCTGGTCAACCACCTTCACGGAGTGGAATGGCTCATGATTTCTTTTACTTTCTCTCTGTCTTTCTTTCTTCGTTTCTTTCTTCCTTTCTTTCTTTCTTTGTTCTCTCTTTCATTCTTTTGTTTCTTCTTTCTTTCCTTCGTTCTTTCTTCCTTTGGTTTCTTCATTCATATTCAGCCATTGCATCTTTGCTTGCTTACGAGGGTATGAGCCATTCCTGATTATGTCGTTCTTTTTTCGGGAAGGAGCCATTGGTGCTGGTGTTTTTTGTACAATTCCTCTACTTTTCTTGTATCACTCTTCTGCTTTGTATCACTGGACTAGACACCGCTTATTGGGGGGGGGGGGGGGGGTTATGAGCCATTTCTACGAGCCACTTGAGCCCTTCGCCTTAATAAACCGTGTGCCAATGGAGCCGTGCGGTTTGGGGCTGCTTCCACCTCGGGCACTAGGTCGGAACTCATGTTTTCCAGGACTACATACGTAAATCAACATTAATTCTAAAAAAAAAAATCCGGTATTTTTTTTATGTGTTAACCATAGACAGTTAAAATATATTCCGCAAAGAACTCCACCCCAATACTTCAGTACTTTTTTGTTCTAACACACACGTGCGCGCTACTCTATTTGATACAATGTACTAAAAAAATTATCCTTTGCTTTCCGCCCGGCAGCTGTTTTTATGCTTAATGACGCCAGGAAACCGACCCTGATGCCACCAACGCTCATATAGTAACCGGGAGCGCGCACAATGTTCTCGCACACCTTGTGTGATATACCGTAGCGCTGAAGTGTTTCTTGTATAGCGTAAGAGAGTCCGTCGTAAAAGCAGAAGTGCACTGTTGGGCACATGTGCTTAAGTTGATGAACTTGAATTGCGCCAAGAAAACCCGTCGAAGCAATCTTACCTGCTTTTTAAGAAGCCTACTGCACCATGAATATCCAGGCATTTATTTTTTAACGGCGCCAAAGTTTAATAGAGCAATATAAATCTTGCTGACATTATTGTTATCATTCGAGTGTTGAAATTGCTAGCCTCTAGATACGGAGTAAGTTGATTAGTTGTTTGCGTAATATACGAAGGTACGATAATTAAATTGTCAATAATTGATTTTAGGCAGCTAACGGACATGAGTAGCTTGGAGCCAGTCCTCGAGATTATCTAGCTGAGCGAATAATTATTAAACATGCTTCTGTATTGCACAAATGTTTTTCATGTAACCTCTTTGAAAGCATAACTGATGCTGAAAAAGAACGTTTATAAGGGCGACCTGACCGAGCCCAATCTTTTGTGATAATGTGATCAATGGCATCGCTCCGTGAGTACTGTACATACATTCCTTGCGGCCAGTCCGCTTTCGATGGACACATTCGTTTTTTTCGAAATCAAGCAGTTTAAAGCTTTATTGTCACTACAACAGCGAACGTGTGCCGCCAAAACTTGCTTGGTCGAAGGAGGGATGCACGACGCAATGATGGTGCAGATTTAGCGCGTCATCGCCGTCGAGAGGCAAGGGGGATAACGAATGCGAACCGCTAGCAGCTCCTCGCGTGACCGTGTCGATGGTGATAGTGCCGTCGAGACAAAATACAGAGCGGCAATACTGACTGCACAGGCGCTTTCACAGCGAAGCTGTGTACCTCTGGCCCGAAATGCATTTGTCGTGTCAGGGAGCAAAAATGCCGGCCGATCCCGGAGGTTGCGGAGTATCGGGCTGTCATGCGGTGGAGGTGAAGCAGGCTTCGAGTGCTCCGCCAATAATAATAATAATAATAATAATAATAATAATAATAATAATAATAATAATAATAATAATAATAATAATGAAGATGCATTGTTTCCCGTCGATGGGTATGCTGGAATCGCACACCGCCTCACGCGCAGAAGGCATTGCCATATATGCAGAGGAGGAAATGTATGTATACTACCATACAATCTTAACTCGTAAAGGAGAGGGGCACCGACTGTGGGGTTGTGTGCTATACAAACGAAAGACGGAATTATGATATCCACTGCCTATATATATTCAGGCGCACCCAACTGTGGTATTAAGAAGTTCATGACCACGCACTTTGCATTGGTTAGCCGCGATGACACTATCCTTGTGATCACCTTTGGATGCTTCAATGTGGGCATTTCAAAACCAGAAAAGAAATGGTTCACTAAGCTTGTGCAAGAAGAATTTGGTTTGAAGTGCTAGACCAATCGAAGTAACTCAATAAGTAACAACGGTCGTGCATAGATTCTACTTTGGCCAAGATTCTGTCTAAGGTTGTAACCGGGCCAACCCGTATATGTCACAGTAATCACAAGGCTGTCGTCACTACCATTACCAAATGGGGAAAATAAATACATGACCCCTTGTGTAATCCTGTCTGATGTGCTACAGCTTAGCTGGTCATCCACCTTCACAGAGTGGAATGGCTCCTAATATATATATTTTTTTTCTTTTTGCATCGGTTTCGCGTTCAGAAAGTGATAATGGTAGCAGTGCCATTCAACCTTGTCTCTGTGGTTATAAATAAGATTCAAGTAAACTCTAGATCCGCGCCGTGCTTGCTTAGTGTCTGTGGTGTTGAGCGGCTAAGCACGAGATCGCGGGATCAGATCCCGGCCACGGCGGCAGCATTTCGATGGGGACGGAATGCGAAAACATCCGTGTACTTAGATTTAGGTGCAAGTTAAAGAGTCGAAAATATTCCGGAGTCTCCCATTACCATGAGCCTCATAATCAGATAGTGAGCTTGACACGTAACGTAAAGCCCATAATGTTAACGTCGATATTTCATTTGCATGCGACAATAGGTACAAGTAAGGAAATGCTAGCTTCTCACACACACCTATGCATAAAAACATATTTTCACCACACTCTCTCTCTCTCTCAAGCACACAGACGTAAAGATAACTGGCATCTTCACTTCCACGCACATTTAGACGCGCCCACGCATGTACACACACAGAAAAATGTGCGCACGCACGCACCGACACTGAAATGCGCGCTTACACAAATGCGCGTATGTACGCAGACGCATAAACGCGCTCGTTCGCACGCAGATTCAAATACGGTGACAAAAGCGCGGGCGAACACACAAACTCAAGCACACGCGCATGCACACTCAAGACGTGCACACGCATATACACTCCCTCTCCCTCCCTGCTGCCTCTCAATACGCTACTGCGTGCAGAGTGAATCACACTTGCACTGCAATTGCAGTTCCAACACCAGCTCTAATAAATCACCTTACAGTTTAAATTTCGTGCTTCATGAAGTCAATAGGGCTATGTTTTTTATACTGACTACAAAAGTGTAGTTAGTGTAGGAAGTCGCCATTTTTTACTTGGCTTAGAAAAGTTTAGCTCCACCTACCTACCTGTCCTGACGCTCCTGAGGAAGTTCCCAGCAGGCTCTGCTTCGCTGAGCACTATCGAGTTGTCCCACAAGCCATGACGAGAGTCCTGCTTTAAACGTCTACACCTGTGCCTTAAGGTGACTGTGTTGTGTCTCCTCTCGCGCAAGTCCTCCTTGTTCATCACGTTGCTCTTCAGCAAACCATCGTCAGTATCACCAACAACTCTACCAGCCTTCAGCTAGTCAACTTAGGCATCCGTGACCACGTCCTACCACAAGGCATAGCCTTATGTACGCTGTCTTCCTCCCATGTTTGCCTATTTTCAGCCTCAGCTGCTTATATTACGTCGTCTCCCGTTGACTCTTCTTCTTTGCCGGCTGTTCTTTCTCAGCTCACAAACGTTATTGCTCCCGAACTTCCGCCTCACCACGCCAACTAGCTGCTATCCGCGTTCAGCGACATTTCTGACCTGGGCCGCCCTTTCGGCCTGACCTCTCTCACGACACACCATACTGACATGGGTGACGCACACCCTATTCACAGGCGACCATACTGTCGGTCCTTGCATGAACGACAAGTCCTTCCAACGGAGGTCGAGAAGATTCTCTCTCGATGAATCGTTGAACCATCATCCAGTCCTTGGGCGTCCCCTGTCGTTCTAGTTAAAAAGGACGCCAGCTGGTGTTTCTGCGTGGATTATCGGCACCTCAACAAGATCACCAATACGGACGTTTATCTCCTATCACGCGTTGATCACGTCCTCGACTGCCTCCATGGCGCGAAGTACTTTTCTTCCATCGACCTTGGTTCCGCTTACTGGCAGACTGCGTCGACGACATGAACCGAGAGAAAACCGCCTTTATAACACTCGATGGCCTATACAAGTTCAAATTTATATCATTCGGCTTATGTAATGCTCCATCTACTTTTGAATGCATGATGGGCACACTCCTTCATAACCTCAAGTGGTTCATCTGTATTTGCTACTTAGATGATGCCGTTGTTTTTGTTCCTACATTTTCCACGCACCCGGATTGCCTCTCGCTCGTTCTTTCTGCTTTTCCCAATGCTGGCCTTCAACTTAATTCGTCTAAATGTCACTTCAGACGGCGCTAAATTACTATGCGCAGTCATATTTTTCATTCATCTGGTGTGCGCCCAGACCCGGGAAAGCTCGTGCCGTACAGAAGTTTCCCGTGCCAACATGTGCTAAATATGTCCGGAGCTTCGTGGGCCTGTTCTCGTACTTCCGCTGCTTCATGCACAATTTTTCGGAGGTCACTCCTCCTCTGCTCTTCTGAAGACAGATGCTTCATTTTCTTGGGGACCTGAACAAGCAACTGCCTTCTCGAAGCTTATCTCTCTCCTTACATCTCCATTTCTCCTTGCGCACTTCGATCAGACTGCTTCAAGAGAAGTCAGCACTGATGCCAGCAGTCATGGAATCGGTGCCATTTTTTGCCAACGTCAACGACGCCACGACCGCGTCATTGCCTACGCCAGCCGTCTGCTTTCTCCAGCTGAGCGGAATTATTTCACTACTGAACGTGAGTGTCTTGCACTTCTCTAGGCAGTGGCGAAATCGCGCCCTTACCTATGTGGTCGGCCCTTTACATTCACCACAGACCACCATGCGCTCTGCTGGCTTTCGTCCCTCAAAGACCCTACCGATCGCCTAGGTCACGGCGCTACGCCTACAGGAATACTCGCACACAGTTGCTTACAAGTCAGATCGTTTATACCAAGATGCCGACTGCTTGTACCGCCACCCAGACGATGTTCCTGTGACCTATGCTTCTGCTCTGTATTTTCTCTATTTGCTTAGCTGACCTTGCTACCGATCAGCGCCGAGATCCAAGCATACGTGGTATCATGGAAAAGTTCACATCTAGGTCATGTGACCTTTCACTTGGTATGTTCCTACTCAAAGACGGCATTTTATATCGGCGTAGCATGTACCCCAGTGGATTAGATGGTGCTGGTCATTACGCGGCATGTTCGCACTGCTATTCTGTCCAAGCTGCACGATCTACCAACTTTTGGTCACCTCGGGGAATCAGTACGTACGACCGTGTCCGGCGACGATTCTTCTGGCCTGGTATGCACGGATCTGGCCGCCGCTACGTCGTTTCTTGTGAGTTATGTCAGCGCCAGAAGAAACCATGTGAGCTCACTGTTGGTTTACTCCTGCCTCTTGGCGTTCCTACCGAACCCTTCTATCGCGTTGGTGTAGATCGCTTGGTACCTTTCCCCAGATCTGGCTGATGCAACAACTGTATTGCCGTCGCAGCACATTATACAACTTGGTTCGCGTTCCCCAGAGCCCTTCCAACTGACGTAATTTAATTATGGGGTTTAACATGCCAAAACCACTTTCTGATTGTGAGGCACGCCGTAGTGGAACACTCCAGAAATTCCGACCACCTGGGGCTCTTTAACGTGCACCTAAATCTAAGTACACGGGTGTTTTCGCATTTCGCCCCCATCGAAATGCGGCCGCCGTGGGCGGGATTCAATGCCGCGACCTCGTGCTCAGCAGGCCAACACCATAGCCACTGAGCAACCACGGCGGGTAAACTTCCAACTAGCGTAGCCTACTTACTGTTGTAATGCATAACGTCATTGTTCGCCCCGGCGCTCCTCGTCAACTTCTTACCGACAGGGGTCGCTCCTTTCTCTTTACCTCGGAGGACGAGGTCCTCCGAGGTATGTGGAAAGGTGTAATGGTTTCAGGACTTACTTTTGAAAAGGTGGTTGTTTACTCTAAATCAGGGGTACAATCAGGACTCGATGCTGTTATGATTGGGGGTTCAATCCTATCGCTCGTGATCCGTTGTCAAGATTGGAGTCGGGCATGAATTAGAAGGTAGCTGGCCCATGCCGTCGTCCAACTTATCCACGCTGAGGACGTTGATGAAGGGAAGGACTGCTTCTCATCGAGAACGAGGAATATGGGTTTATTTACAGTATCTATATCAGTCTAACATGACTGCTTGAGAGAGAGTGTCCTGAGCAGCCGCACAACAACGGTTTTTAAACACTCGGTCCTCCCTGATACCCAGGTGACGGAAACGGCCGTCCAAGCACCGCAGGCGAGTTGACCAGGCACCGTAGGGGAGACGAAGCACCATAGCGGAGACGACCCGGCACCGTAGGGGCATTTATTCCCCGAACTGCAGCGCGCCCGCCAGCCGCCCATTGTCTGGCGTCTTGGTCGGCGTGTGGGAAGGGGTGTCAGTAGACGTTCCCGTGGCTCAGTAACAATAGTTGGTCCGCCGAGCCGGTTTAGTTACAATGGCGACTTCGTCAAACTCGGCTCCAGCGATGCAGAGTCGAGGACGCACGTATTGTTGTTCACACATAGTCGACTTAGTCACGCCGTGGCTAGAGGTGTGCGGCGACGCTCCCGGAATGTTGCCTCCACAGTCGCAACTGGTTGGCAAAACTTGCACTGCAGCTGGCCGTTTTTAACAATGGGAACCAAAGATCAGTGGGTCGCCTCGCATTGGGCGCTCACGGAAAGACTACAAATGAAGCTGTGCAGGGTGATATGGGTTGAACTAGTTTTGAAGTGAGGGAAGCTCGCAGTAAAATTGAGTATGAAGAACGGCTGAGGAATATGGAAGAAAGTGAATGGCCTGGGAGAGTGTTGAGATATCTGCACAGGAAAAACATTGATTCGCAGTGGAGGAAAAGAACTAGGAAACTTACCAGCAAGTATGCGGCCTGTAGGGTGGGCAACACAGCAACAAAGAACGTCAAGCTGAAAGTCAGAGAGGCTGAAATAATCTCATGGGTTGCGGCAATGGAAAAGAAACCTGCCATGGGTAACTACTTAAGAGGAAAAAACGAAATCAGGAAAGAAACCATTTATGATAACTCAAACGGAAGCTCATTACTTTTCGAAGCGAGATCGGGATGCCTTACAACACGTTAGTATAAAGCCTGATATAAGAAGGAAGAAGAAGCATGTGCTAGCTGCGGTAAAACTAGAGAAACTATGGAGCATGGTTTATTAGAATGTGAAGACGTCTACCCAGCCGTTGATTTAGGCACCACCGGCCTGCTTGAAGCCCTAGGGTGAAGCGGGAGCAGTGGAAAAGTAAACATGTCCGCAATAGGCATTAGTAAGAGGCGATTGGAGGATTGGTGGAAGAAAAGTAGGGAAACGACAAGAAACGGAGACGTACAAAAGCACAGTTCGCAATGGGGGATCAGGAATTTTGGGTGTGGTAGTCCATAGTGTTTTTTTATTGTTTAACCTAGGTAGGCCATTAGGCAGTATAATAGCAAGAGCTTGGTGGCGCAACCGACCGCCCCGTTCCAAAGGGGATGCTCATAACATCCATCCATCCATCCAGCTGTGGGCGACTTCCTCCGTCCTTATTCAATCAAGCACAAATTTACTAATGCCTGTCATCCGCAGACCAATGGTCTTACGGAGCGGCTTCATCGAATATTAACAGACATGTTCTTCATATATGTTTCTGATGACCATCGTGACCGGGATACTGCTCGCCCGTTTGTCATATTAGCGTACAATTCATCACGCCACGACACTGCACGTTACTCGCCATTTTATTTGTTGTGCGGCCGAGATTCAGTATTGCTTTTTAATACAATACTGCCTACCCCTCAAGAGTCCGTGTCTCAGTATACAAGCGATGTCATTGCTCGATCTCAAGAAACACACCAAGTTGCTCACCGTCGCCTTTGTGCTTCTCAGAACAAGAGTAAAAGCATTTGTAACAGCAGTCACCGGGACGCCGATTATATTCTCGGGGATCTTGTCCCTCTTCGATCTCCCACCCGCCGTTTCGGCCTCTCGGAAAAACTGATATCCCGCTACTCCGGCGCTTACCGGGTCCTCTGTCAGGTAACCTACGTAACCTACGATATGTCTCCGGTCACACCTACTACTCGCTCCATCCAGACTTCCCATGACGTCGTTCAGGTCAGCCGCCTAAAACGCTACCAGTCCTTTTCTGCCTAAAAAGCAGCGGGACGGCGCTTCCACGCCAAGTGGAAATATGTTGCGCAGCTCTGCACAAAGCTGAGGAAGATGAGCACGAGCTTAGGTCTGAAGAAGTGAACGCTTTAATGACTAACCTGCTGTAGGCTTGGCGTTGTCAATTACTGCAAATTACTGTACATTCTGTAAATAAAAAAAAAATAGGGGGTTTTATGTGACAAGACCACGATCTGATTATGAGGCATGGCGTAGTTGGGAAATCTGGAAAATTTCGACCACCTGGGCATCTTTAACGTACACCTAAATCTAAGTACACGTGTGTCTTCGCATTTCGCCCCCATCCAACTGCGGCCGCCATAATGTATACGCGCTACTCGTCTTGCTTCTTCTCTCAGCAGAATTATTAGTCTAAACCTAACTTAACGGGAAGCTTTAGCTCCTACCTGGGAAATCATCAATCCTTTCTTCTTACAACCACTGCAGCGCAATTCATGAGTTATGTTGAACTTAAAAGAAACAGTTAAAATTAGATTTCAGACAGCCAATTTTTATTTAGCTTCCACTTTTCTAAATTCTAAAAAAAATGCGAGATCTCAAGAAACAATACTCAAAGTATACGACTGTGTACCTCACCAACTAAAACGATATCGGAATTCTCTAAGCTGCACCTAATATTTCATTTAATGCAGACAAAAATGATATGCCACCCTGAAATACACCACTAACACCTGAATATGGTATTCGCGAAATCTTAACACGCATTGTAACTTCACATAAGTTATAAATTCAAACATCGAATTTGTCCGATTGAGATGCTCCAAGGGATGCAGTTTAGAGGGATGCGATATCAGTTTTTATCCGAACTAACGGATTTGTAAACTTCATACTTCTTTTTCAAATTTGCCGATTTCCGATAATTCTTGTCACTAATGGCATGGCCTAGATCAAAATTATTATTGCAGCGATCACTGTGATCTAACGTTCTCTCTTGAATGCAACAATTGTCATTCATATCGGTTGAGCGATTTTCTCATAAAATAATTTATGCGTTTTACATGTATTTGAGCAGCCGGCATCGAAGAAGGGCCCGAGCTAAAGCTTCCTCTTATTGAATCACACTGGTTCTTAGAAAACACAAGAAAACGCTGACTATACGGAAGCCCGCGGCAGCAGTTCTGCACAAATAAACAGAAAAAACCACGAAGAAAGGGAACCCAACGCAAGCTTTGCGGGAGCTGTTATCTCGGCCAGACATCTCACCCGGAATGCTGACGAGCTGTTTGGCAAGGTGTCTAGCAAAATCGCCGATTCATTGCAAGTCGAGCAAGTGGCAGGTTGTCTTCAAGATAAGGCTGATACATAAGCGCGCTCGTTTCCAAGTGTCGAGGGGAAGCAACAGTCTCAGGGTGTGCTTCTTTTTATTGTGTTTTCTTTAGTAGTGCGTCATGGCTTACGTCACGGCGCGAATTTCAAATCTTTAAGGTTGATACGCCACGTGGTGGCGAAAAAAGAAACTAAACACCTGTCCAGAATTCCTGGGTATGATTCAGCCGACAATATGGTTTTTTTTTTTTAATTCGAAAGCATGCCCTTAGGCATAATACAAAAGATGTTAGAAATACACGAACAGATTCGACTCGTGCAAGAAATCTAGGAGTGAACGATGATGGGGTCCATGAATCCAACGTTCAAGGTCGGGTGGGTGGCCAGGCCGAAGGCCTGTTGCCCGGAGATGGCGGAGACGGCTTAGATGAAGCCCTGGGCACGTCCATAATAGGTGTGTCACTGTCACATTTTGGATTCCTGTGTTGCAAAATGGGCACGATGAGCCGTAAGGACCATGGTATTGTTGTGGCCAGAGAGCGGTCACAGACGGGGTGAGTGCGACCCCGACACGTAGCCTCCTTAACGTAACCTCCTCTCGGCGGGTTAACCCGCCAGCGAGGTCTGACCCACACGGAGGTATGAGAGCTCGTGTGGTACGTCGGAGGTTTTCCTTTTCCCGGATCAGTCGTCCACAGGCGTCTTCAGGAAAATGTGGAAGTGGGTATGTTGTAATCTGTGGGTGGGTTGCCATATCTGCTTCAAGGAGACCCGGCAGGGCTGCTCGAGGCACCCACTGGACGCGTATGAGGATATTCGCAGTGGCAGCAAGACGGTGAATGCTATCTGAGAATAGAGTGGACCGAGACACCCTACGTATGTCGTGGATGGCTTGAGTCGAGTCTGTGCGAATGATGAGTTGAGAGTAGCGAGCATCTTGAACAGTAGGTAGCAACGCGGCCAAGCCGTCTCGTATGGCAGCAAGCTCGGCAAGGTAGGCCGGTGGTGCAGGATCGGCAACATACGAGCACGTTTGGCCTGCCTCTGGTATCAATGGACACACGAGAGCTGTGTGAATCATGGTGCCATTAACACTGGCATCAGTGTATGCTACAAGAGTCGTATCGTCTTGATTGTCATCGGCACGATGAAGGCGGGAAACATGGGCATTCGCCTGACGAGGAACCGGGCTATACAGACGACCAAGAGGCTTATTGTCACTTAATTGTACCCTTTTCCACGGAGCTACATCGGGTCTCGTAGATGCTGGATTGTCTATTTCGTGTCCCATGTACCAGGCCAGTGAAGCAGCCGAGCCGAAATATGATGGCTTTAGGGCGCGCGTGCATCGACGTTGGTGTACGAGTTCGTCAATAGTGTTGAGTTGGGACTCAGCCTGTAGGGTTGGCAACGGAGTGAGACGTGGTAGTCCCGTTATGGCCCGCATAGCTTCATTATTAATGGCCTCAAGGCGAGCCCATTGTGCCTTCGTGAGATGATGAAACTGGGCTCTGTAGACGAGTCGTGGTTGCAATACAGAACGGACCAGAAGGCGAGCCATGTTGGTGCTCGCTCCGCCAGATTTCTTCGCAATCCGACGTATCAACTGTATCGTTTCTGCGGCCTGTTGCTTTGCATTCTTGACCCATGGTCCCGCAGATCCGGAGGAATCCATTTCAAGGCCGAGTACACGGACAGTTGAAGCCTCATGTAATGGTTGCTGATCCAGAGTTAACTGAAGAGGCCGGAGTGCCAGTAGACGGCGCCCATACTTGTTCGCTACTGACATGTACGTCGTCTTGTCCTTGGAAATATCAAGGCCTATCTGAGCACACCAGTTGTGCGTCATGTTTAGGGCCTCTTGGAGCGCTTGTTCTTGGTGGCAGATTTCAGGATGAACTGACCAGACAGTGATGTCGTCTGCGTACATTATGTACTGTGCGTTATGTATCGTGGCTAGCTTCCAGGCTAGTGGAAGGAGAGCAATATTGAAAAGGACTGGTGCGAGCACAGATCCTTGTGGGACACCCCGATGTGCGACGAACTGACCTACTGCTTGGCCAGCCAGGCGAATGGAGAAGGTGCGAGCGCACAGGAAGGCTTCGACGAATGTGCAGACACGGCTAGGGAATTGAAGCCAATGGAGAATTCCGACAATTGCTTCGTGACTCACATGGTCGTATGCTTTACGAATATCCATTGCCAGAATCGTGCGAATTCTTCGGGAGTGGCCTCCGATGAGAACCATAGAAGATAGGTACGCAAGGCCATCCTCTGCGCCTAGATGAGCACGGAACCCGATTTGGCCAGGATGATACCATGAGTACCGCTCGAGCCACCATGTAATACGTGTCGCGAGCATACGCTCCATCAGCTTGCCTAACGTTGAGGTTAGTGCTATTGGGCGCATATGAGCGATATTATCTTGGGGTTTTCCGGGTTTGGGAATAGGGACCATTTCTGCATGCCGCCAAGAGTCGGGAATGACTCCTGTAGCCCAAGCTTCGTTTATGGCCCCCAACAGCACTTCGAGAACCTTGCCTTCCGTGTTTTTATAAAGTTCATACGGTATGCCATCCGGTCCTGGTGCCTTGCATGGCTTCGACAGGTCGATTGCCGCTAAAAATTCCGCCATAGTGAAGGCAGCTTGTATACCCTCGATGTCAGAGAGCGTAGGCGGCGTGCCTGCGTCCGCGGGAAGGCAGTTTTGAACAACGAAGGGAGGCGGTGCTGTGTCCAAAGCCGGAAAAAAGGTGTGGGCGACAGTTTCTGCGAATACTGCTGGTGTCTGGCCCGATGCTAACAGGGCGCAGGCTGCGGGCTCTGGAGGGCGCCGACCACGTTCCATTACTCGGAAGGTGCGCCAAATGGAGGCATTGGACGACGAAGGTCCGAGAGAAGAGCACCAGTCCATCCAGCGGCCACGTTCTAAGCGGTGTTCATGGCGCCGAGCTACTGCAGTAAGGCGTTGGGCCTCTAAGCGAAGGGTATTTGATGCAGGGTCACGTTCTGATGCAAGTTCTGCTTGGCGGCGCGACGCCCAGAGACGCAGAAGTTGCAAATCAGGAGCGGTTCGCGATTCATCAACCCACGACGTACGTGTCGCCTCAACTAATGCCGCCTTAAGACAATGGGACGGGTCCACCATGAAGTTGGATACATTGCTTTCTGATACCGCCCTGTATCGATCCCAGTCCACCACTCGACATAGTCGGCGGAGGCGGCCTATTCCGCCCGAAGATAAGCCAAGGTGAATCGGATGATGGTCGCTACCCCAGCAGTCGGGTTCACATGACCACGAGACGGTCGTCCTTCCTAGCCACCAAGATAAGTCCGGTGAGTGTGGCGGCGCGCAAGGGTGGTCTCGCCGACGAGTAGGCACTGACACATTATTAAGCAGAGTGAATTGGGCGTCCATAAATGTGTCCAGCACACATGTACCACGCGCACTGGAAATAGCGTATCCCCATGTGGTGTGGGGCGCGTTAAAATCTCCTGCGACCATAATGGGGCAACCAGGATGTTTCTGTCGTAGGTGCGCAAGCCAGCCGAGACACAACCGAGCCGCACGACCGCTGTAAGGGCGGGCATAGTATGAAACGATGATAACGTCCGTGCGTTGGAGACGAACCAATACGGCCACGACTTCTTGCCATAGAGTACACCACCGTGAAAGATCAACACGAGTCTGATGAAGAGTGCATCTTACATACGCTGCAACCTTTCCTGGAGGGACATCGGGCGTAGCACTCCTACGATCCAACATTGAAGGCGATGAGTATGCCACAAATCCTGGAATGGGTGGCAGGCCGTTGGATTCTTGAAGCAGTAGAGCCCAAGCATGCAGCTTCCCATATCTGAGACGCTGACGCAGCTCTCCGACCTTCCCCGCGATGCCGCGACAGTTCCACTGTAAGATGCCTTCTGGCACACTTGAAGACGTAGCAGCCATCATAGATTAAGATTGGCCAGTAGAACCGAGGTGAGATGCTGGAGCTGTTGCGCAACGAAGCGCAGGAGTTCTTGGGGTGAAAGAGGCTTCGACACAGATGCCGGGTTAGCCATATGAGCAGGACTAGACGACGACGGTGAATGCGACGGCCGCGCTCCGTCATGACGACGCCGGAGCACTGTACGGCGTTCCTTGAGACGTTGGATCTCCCTTTCAAGGTTGGAGAGGCGAGCGTCGATCTCGAACTCTTCGTCTGCCAAAGGAAGCGGCGTGTCTTCTATCGATTGTGATGCCCGTTGCGGTCGTGAAGTGGACGACCTAACAGCCGCGCTATAGGTACGAGTGGCAGCATCACTTGTCTCTGTACTTGCTTTTGTCACCTGGCTAGCGTCCTCTTCCAGCGAGGCCAGTACTGCGTAACGGTTGTACACAGGGACTTGTTTCATTGATGAATCTCGAGGGGTCCGTGCTGGCTGTCGATAATGGCGTTGTCGAACCTTCTTAGTGGCCTTCAACTTCGTAGGACAGGTCGTGGAAGTGATGTCATGATCGTTTGTTTGGCATAGGCCGCATCTAAACGATGCTGACGGTTCAGGCTCCATGGTGTCGTCTTTAGGTGGGTAGGGGCAGGATGATTTCATGTGTCCCTGTCTAAAGCAAGAGTAGCAGTACACAACGGAAGGCTTGAACGGACGCGGGCGCAGTACGCAGCCGTAATACAGGATACGTTCAGGTGGGGAATTAGGACCTTGAAGCGTGATTAGGCACGTACGACCGCTGCCTAGGTAGCGAGCAGCCACGACCTTGTGTGTGGGACACGATAGTTCCTGCAGGAGCCTCTCGGGTTCTTCGTCAAGGTCAACGCCATTAACCACGTAGCGTCTTAAATCTGTACCACTGGCGAGGTATGCCTGGACTGGAAGGACACACTCTTCCGAGACTTGTATTTGTTGCAGTTCTTCGAGTTTATAAACTAGTGCCATAGCAGACACCCATACTGAGACCGTATTAGTTGGTTTGTGTAGAGCAAAACCTTGAAATCGGGAAGTCTCGAGGCAGGCATCCAGGGCCGCTTGAATGATACGGTTGTGCAGAGTGGACATGTCATATCTAGCACGAGGCTTGATAACCACTTTGTACCACGATGTCGTTGGCGACTCCGGAGACGTGCGTGTCGGTCGTGCAGGCAGGCCTTGTGATGAGCGAGGTCTTTTCGGGGCTGCTGGAGCTACATTTTCATCCGATGGAAGGCCAGTAGCTTCCTTCGTCCTCTTGGCTGAGGTGTGCGCCACGACAGCAGGGCTGTTCTGGTCCATGTTGGTGGTATCCATGCTCAGGGTACCGCCTTCACCCGTTGCACTTGTCCCCACGGAGGAGACGTTCCTGGCTTGGATGGCAGTTGCATCGGTAATGTTCCGCTCCCTCGACGCAGCGGACAGCAGCTTGGATGCTCCGCGCCGGCGCGGCGAGTGCCGCGGGGGCACTCGCACTCGCGAAGCCGCACAAGAACTCGAGCTCGACGGCGCAGCAGGAGGGTGTAGATGACGACGTACCTTGTAGATAGGCGCCAGTAGTAATTACGAACCGCCAAAGCGGTCCATAAACAACAGAGTCCCAGTAGCGGGGAAAAGAAACCAGCAAACGGGGCGAAAATCCGGAGCTACGGAAAAACACGTCCGAGCGGAACGAGCGCCTCGAACATGTTTTGGGACAATATGGTTCTTCATGCTAAAGAGAATGAAGCCCAAGTCGACCAGGCGCCACGTGTCTGTACGTTGTATGCGTGATTCCAATGAATGTATGCACTGTACGCTTCACTTTGCTGAGTCCTTGTAGCCTCTGCATGACGAGACGGACGAGCCACTGCATTTTTTGCTTGCGAGGAGGGTATGAGCCATTGCTGCTGATGATATTTTTTGTACCGTTGAACCGGACGACGCGTTTTTTTCAAGGCCATCGGAGGTATGAGCCACTTAAGGCTTTCGCTTTAATATAGCCCCTCTGGCAGCGGGCGTTTCTTTATTGAGTGCTTGCTAAGAAGTTTTAAAAATATAATCTTTGTTTTTTTTTACTAATTAGGAAAAACTCGAATATTACCTGAATGATAGAACCCCACGTGTGGGCACAAAAGCACCTTCGTTCCCTGGACAAGCAATGTCCTTTATAAGATTCGTCTATCTTGTGGTAAGAAGTATATCTGGCGACGGGCAGGTGCCTTAATGGCAGACTTAGATAACACAATAACAATGCCACAAATGTACGTGAGAATTGGCTCGCTATCCATTGGGACTCTTCGATTATCCGTTCCTGACAGTACCGGACTGTCCGAAAGGCTGCATTCGCAAAGCTCATTGGCTGAAAGCAGCGCTTCGAGCAGTCCGAGACTGTCAGGAACGGATAATCGAAGCGACCCATTGTAAATTCTGTGGATATAAACCATTGTTCACGCATGCACCGTAGTATGCTTCACGCATGACAAGCTCCCACGAGAAATCATTGAGACTGAACATATCTTGAAATTAGTTCCTGAGTGCACAAGCATCCCATGTTAACCTTTCCGATAGGAACCTCTTTTTCTTAGGAGGTAATTATTTGCGTATGCGTGGTCGCTTTGGGTGAGCCTATCAAATTTGCTCCAGAAGAATAAACCTTGGCCGGTAGTTTGCGCTTTGTGTGTCGTCTTGTCCTACTTTTTGTGACCCGCCGTGGTTGCTCAGTGGCTATGGTGTTGGGCTGCTGAGCTCGACGTCGCGGGATCGAATCCCGGCCATGGCGGCCGCATTTCGATGGGGACGAAATGCGAAAACACCCGTGTACTTAGATTTAGGTGCACGTTAAAGAACCCCAGGTGGTCCAAATTTCCGGAGTCCTCCACTACCGCGTGCCTCATAATCAGAAAGGGGTTTTGGCACGTAAAACCCCATAATTTTTTTTTTACTTTTTGTGGTCATTCCACATATGCTGTAGAAACCGAAGATTATGATTTCATGAAACATGGTCTACTCAGCAATATGAACCGACTAGTCGAGCAACATGTACTTCTGGATCATGAACCAACAAGCACAAATTTCCTCTATCTCTATAAGAGATGCTCACTCCTTCTCGCCTCAGCGCGCCCTGAGAGCGGCGCAGAGTCTGCACGCTGTCGCTCCACAGGACAGTTTCCAGCCAAAATGCCTCATACCAAGAAGCTTCTCACCCCCGCCAAGCAGAGGCGGTCCGAGGCCTCTTCGTCATCGTTATGTGGCTCAGACGCCTGAGACTGTACTGCAGCAAAAAGGGTTCGTCGAAAGTGAGCGTTACAAATGAATGAAATCAGTGAACCAATGGACACTGAATAATTTAATGTCAAAGTACTGTACCGATGTACCATATTTTAACATAATATAAATGTAACACTGCAATGCAACAAAACGTTCCATTTTCAACAAACACTGTGTATTACCGCAGCACATTCCACCAGTTCGTACATACGTTAGAACTGCGGTCAGCGTTTCAGTCCAGCAAATTACCACAATTCAAAAGAACCCTTTTTCTAACCAAACAACAGTGCTCCTCATCACATCGCGCTTCACTAGTGTTGTGGCTGTCGGAAATTTTTTCACGTACGAATTGAAGGCGTATGTTGTAAAGATTGTTTTCATTCTAAATATTTTTTTGCCCTCCACCATTAGCTCCCACGAAACTCCGCCACCACCACTGAACTGATCAGCTACTCGTCTCGAAGGATGAATAAAAAAATCCGAGAACACCTGAGTACTTATGAGTTGTGAATGCGAAAGCATTAAAAGAGCACTGCGGCAAAAATTTTCAATCTTGTTTTTTTTTTGCTGCCATAAGTAGCTAATGACGCAGTAGTCACTCCACGAAACATCATTGGCTTCAGAGCGTGACAGGTAATTATTTGGAGCCTTGAATGTAGCGACCAGTCCAAGTTTAGGTTTCAGAGAGCAACGAGATGAGCCAGAGAAGGAATGTAAACACAGATGGGCACGTGATCGCACAAAACTGTGACGTG
Organism: Dermacentor andersoni; assembly: GCF_023375885.2. Lineage (NCBI taxonomy): Eukaryota > Metazoa > Arthropoda > Arachnida > Ixodida > Ixodidae > Dermacentor > Dermacentor andersoni. Next base: position 143,434,722 of record NC_092814.1, read on the forward strand.
GCACGCCAGCGCGTTCGCTGGCATGCGAGCTTCTTGTTGCTTATTCGTCTGCTACACTAGCACGTGCTTTGCGATGTCCTCGCCTTCATCGTCGTCCGCGTTTTCGTCGTCCGGCGGCGACTCTTTCCTGCAGGCGGGAGTCGCCGTCGTATTAGACGTGGCCAACCACTTTTGGTTGAATCCACTACAAAGCAGCGACTCGGGAAGTGCGGCTAGCGACAGCTATCAATATGCGTACGCACCGCCACTAGTAGTACGAGCCATTCGTCGGTGGCGCTTTGACAATGAAGCATATTCCGGAGCCGGACACAAGACGGAGTAAAGGTCGGCGCAGCATCAGGCTTGGGGGTACGTAGTCTTGGTGGAAGATGATCGCACTGCTCTAAGCCCGGCGCGGCGTGTTTTGTTTATACCAGGCACGCTCAAAATGAAACGAGCTAATTTGGCTGGTCTTCAACGGGGTCCATTCTAAGCGGTCAGTGGCGCGCACGAAATGGGACCACTTATGCCGCTCATCAACACCGAGAATAGCGAACGAGCAAGCCAGACGAGCTGGCGATCGCTGCGAAACGGTATAGGCCTATCTCGGTGGCCGTTGGATCCGAGGCCGACGGCCCTTGCGATCCGTCGGCAGCTCGTAATAAAGCACGTGTATTCGTCAACACAATCCACGTCTGCACATTTATGTCGCTCATAAGTGACAATACAATTAGTTTTTCCCGAAGCCGTTGCTAGCGATGAGAAAACACGTTAGCCAAGCGAGCCGCTTCGCACAGATGATTGTTTTCGGAGGCTGCGCTCACCGCTTGCAACTCAAAATCACGTCAACAATTTACTATTTGGTGCAATGCTTTATAACATGCACACTTTTGAGGTCATTGTATGAAAGTCGGGAACCACACGACTAACGAGTCGTATGATTCCCGTCTCATAAAACTCCTTGGGTTGCTGCTTCAAAAAGTCTGTAAATGACTCTTTCACGTCATCGTCCGACACAAATCTTGTTCCCTTGAGCTGTTTTTCCAAATGCCCCAAAATGTGAAAGTCGCAAGGCGACAGGTCTGGGCTGTATAGCTGATGTTACAGTGTTTCCCACTTGAACTTTGCCAGTTTCGTATTAACCACATCAGAGACGTGGGGATGGGCATTGTAGTGGAGCAAGATGACCCCATCCCTCAATTTTCCACGTCGTTTGTTCTTGATTGCGACACGCAGCCGATTCGACGTTTCACAATATCGGAGACGATTGATAGACTCTCCAGGTTTAGCAAATTCGATCAATAATGGCCCCTGACGATAGAAAAAAAGTCAACAACACCTTTTCGGCAGAAATGATTGCCTTTGCTTTTCTTGGGGCGGTCAATTCAAATGTTTCCACTGTAAGCTTTGCGGTCGTGTTTCAGGCTCGTAGTAGCGGCACCATGGTTCGTCCCCGGTCACAATTGCAAACAAAAAGTCGTCACCCTCATTGTGATACCGGATTAGATGAGTCAAGGCAGCGCCGAACCTCTCCGTCTTCTGGCGGTGGTTCAAAATCTTGGGCATCCATTACACACACGAGCCGATAACCGAGACCTTCATGAATTATTGTGTGACCCTAACCGCCCTGCCAATTAATCGATGCTTATCCTCCCTTCTTGTCTAATTAGCCGTTGCAGTTGTGTTGGGGGTGACTGCACGGTGACTTTGGCCCGGTCTTCGATCGTCTTTGGAACTTTCACGTCCTTCTTTGAACCGTTTGCTCCAACGCCTCGCAGTGACCAATGAAATGTAATGTTCAACGTACACGGCAGCCATACGGCGACTAACTTATTTTTGGGAAACACCTTCAGCTTTCAAAAGCCTCACGACAACATGCTGTTCAACTTTTGGAGCGTCCATTATGCCATGCAACCATGTTCAACGCAATGTATGAGATAATTAAAGAACCTTTATCCTCACACCTGCGTGTCACTTTTGTGAGAGATGCCTCTGTGGTACGCGCATGCCTCACAGATAATGAGCCGAATCATTATTGCACTGGGTGGGTTGGCTCACTTTCATTTGACTCGCCCTTGTACATTAGAAATGCAAAGATACAATGGAATATATGAATGCGAAGATACAGCTTGATAAAGGAAAAATAGTGTCACTGGAAACAAAGTTCACTGCATGTATACAAAAAACCTCGCAACAATGTATTTAAATCGACATATAAGTCGCTCATAAATCTGCGTATCTGAGAAAAGGTCTCTGTATATAATGCATCAAACAAGGCAAATAAACATGTTGCACCACCACAGATTCACGGCCCCCCTCCCTCCACTCCCACTGATGTATCGCGCGCGACAGGAGGCGGCGCGCATCCACTGCACTTTTCTCCCTTGCGCACACAAGACTGAGCCAACATCGTCGGCTCCCCCCCTGCCCCCCCCCCCCCCTACATTGTCACTCGAACATACAGCCTGCGGCGCGCGGTCACGATGTTATCGCCCTTGGACTTTATACGGAACATGTGGGCGACAGCAGAAATGCGGCTTGAGTGTTATATAATTGCACTCGAAATAATATAATAAGAGTATCCGGCAACTGAAGCGTCCTGTGGCCTATTACTTTCCACAAAAGATGAAATAACAAAAACGAACTTTCACCATCCAACAATTTGCTGCGGCGCAACAATGTCGTTTCTTTTTTTCTTCTGGAGGGCGGGCATGTAAATGAAGAAACTCAAAGGAAAAGATGTTGGCCACAATCGAACGCCTACTTTGGGCACCTAATGTGGCTGCCAAAGGAATATCAAAGAAAACGTGAGACGCTTCGTCCACAGATAACCATACGCATACTGCTCGGTAGCCTACACTGGCGAGACAATATTTTCCGGAGAGGTTGCGCTCAAGCGAACGCGTTGCAATCCGTCGGGTCCCCGCAGTGATGGCGGCGAGCGACCATGTATTGTTTCTTTTTCTCGTCTGCTAGACAGAAAGCGTCCAAAACTATGTCAGGCGAAAATGCACTCGGCCACAGAAAAACGAACACGCATCGAAGTGCATCGTGCGGTGGTCGGGGCAACACGAGAAAAACTAAGAAAAACGCATGCGCTCTGGCTGGCTCCAAGAGAACAACAACAACCAGAACAACAAAATAATGAAGAGGATTAATGTGTCCTCGCTAATAAAAGTCAAAGTAGAAAAATAAATAAGAACGTAGTTACCTTTGCTGGCTTAGTGTCTTGACATGGATGCTCTGGAGCAGGAAAAAAGAAATGTTATTATTTTCTGTGACATGGCGGCGAAAATTAACCCACACGAAGCTTTGTCTCATCGGACCTCACGGCGTGCTTTGTCAACCTGCCTGAAAATGTGTTTATTTGGGTTGTCTCGTTGTATGGTCCGATGTACGACTTTAGAAAAGTCAATACACCTTTGGCGTCAAATGTTTATAACAGCATTAGCCCACAAAGTTCCGGAATTAAAAATGTAAAGCACGACTTTGGAAATATATATGTACCTTTCGGATCAAAAGATTATGAGAACTTTATAACCATAACGTTCCAGAATTAAACTCCATACACTCCGTAGATTCTGCGGCCTCCGCGCGATGCCGCAACGAGCCCGCTGGCCATCACACAACGAAATCACGAAATTCTTTTACTCCAAGCTAAGCAGGCCGCAGGCGGTCACACTAAGACTTCTGCAAACGAACTCGTACCCAAATCCGGCGTCCCTTAATAGCATATATCCAGAGATTTATCCAAATTGTTCTTGCGTGGCCTGTGGTGAGGTAGCTACGTTGCCTCATATGCTCTGGGAGTGCGGGTCGCTGGGCCCGAAGTTCACCAAGGAAGAGTGGGACGCGCTCCTGCGAAGTCCTGTCTTTAAGGATCAAATCCTGGCCGTCCAGCGCGCCCGCGATCGGGCCGGCAGACTAGATCTGTCAGTCCCGTCGTGGGATTAGCCGGGTGCGCGTTTTATCGCGCTTTGCTGGACTAAATAAAAGTTTATTCACTCACTCACTCACTAGAGATGTACCTCACCAGTGTGCTGCTGATTGCATTATCATTTGGCGCGACACTTTCCATGGTGATTGTTTCGTTGTTCCAAACCGGCGGAGGCACATTCTTCTTATTAATCGTTTTTTGCTATATTATTCATTTGGAAATATATTATGCTCTTATGACAGCATGATAATTATAATTACCGGTAATAAATATGGCTACGGCCTCGGTTGACGTTGACCCTGGTGAACACAGTTGCAAAGCATCTATAAGGCGATAGCTGCAATAGGTTCCGTTCTAAGACTTAGTGAGTGTTGGTAACATTGCATATGCAACACCATGCCGTATCGAAAGCGTTGTGATAACAAAAGCAGAAGAAAACCTAGAAAATGGCGAACGGGCGAGAAGAGTTGCAGAGCTCCTCTAATTAAGCTGAGGAAGCATTTCATTCATATCCCTTTCCTTTTTTTTCCTTCTCTCTACTAGTGAGACTAGTGATCTTATTTCATAAGAAATCACAGTTGTCTGTGCTTTTGTACACACTGACTGTACCAAAGGAAACCAGAGCTGATGGATAATAGTTATTTATTTTGAGCCCTATACGCGAGCAAACTGGAAGCAATCCGAAGTGAACTCTCAACACATGAAAGATGAGAGGGTTATGAAGTTTTGTTGTAATCCCTTTATGTCACAGGCGTGCAGCTATTTACGAATTCTATAACAACGAAGCACACGAAAAAATTCTTAAGCTGTAAAACAATGAAAACCCCGGCATTTTTTTAATAATTAAATGAAATTCATCTTTAGGACACTTGGACGGGGGCTTCAAAAAAGTGGTGTTGTGATGGAGGTGACAATGCACTCAATTTTTGTTGAAGTGTCCTAAGATAGCGCAGGCAATTATAAGGAATAAGGTAATCGAAAATCAAGCGAGGTTTCGGGTTCACCTCGCCATTCTTATTGTTACGCACAAAAAAATAAATAAAGGAACATCAGCACCGGAACGAAACAGAACGAAGATTATTTTTGTGGTGACTGTGGAGCTCAACTACAATGGTCTGAGCTGATGTGCATTGTTTGAGCGTTATTGTTGGATAAATTATAATACGGCATCCCTAAAGAACAAAGAAAGAGAAACGGTCCAGACTTTGTCACTATGCAAAGTGTGTTGTGCTCTTAGTGGCTGCTCAGGTTTCGGCACATGCGTTCTGTTTCTTGATGAAAGTAGAGCTCTGGCACTCAGCTCATCTGTTTTCACCCGAGCGCCGGCCGCGTATAGGACCGGACGGAACGCTCCACTCTGCGGCAGCAGAGCTTATCTCTGCAGCCTGCTATTTCCAGATGACATTTTCTTGCTTATGTTTCATGCAAAGCTCGGCACACCAGAACAGCGATCTCAATATATACACTGATCCTCGTACGACGCGCACTTTGCCAATGTCCTGATGGTGCTCTCGGTTTGATGGTTAGTAAATGGGCAAAGCTGGAATTACTATACAGAAAACCGCAGTGACCTCCAATAGGTTGGCGAGGAAACAATATTGCAGCACTGATAGATAGGCAGGAAGAGTCACGAAATAGAACATTGTGTCTAGGACAAGTAAATTCAAAAGTTTTGATCTCCCTCGTTTATGCAATGAAAAACGCCACGTGGCAGCGACATAGCACACGCATGTATTTGCTATAGTGACGATGACGCGTCGGTAAATGAATATTCTGGTGTTTTAGCCTTCCGCTAAAGATAAAATGGAGAAGCGAGTAACAGTATTTATATTGCGCCTCTTTGTCCAGCAACAATGTATCTGCGCGACCAATTTACGGAATTGTGTAAATTTTTTTGTACACCGGCAATTTCGACAGAGTTTAATAATGCAATTAGGTGATTCAGAAAAAGAAGAGACAAAAAAAAAAAAAAAACAGGCACCCATTCGTGACCCACCAAACTAAGAGGAAACAAACACGCTTGAATCTCGCAGAACACATTTTCAGAGCACCAACCCTATTTTTCTCTCATACATAGAGGCCACCGAGACAAAAAGGAATCAGTACATTTGAGCCTATAGCAAAGAAGTGTCACCTAGTGGCATTCATAAAAAAAAGCAGCGGTGGCTCCTGCTTGACCCCTTTCGAGCCGATCTACTCCCATAGTTAGTTTTGAAAAGTTTTGCCCATTTTCTTTTCATTGGAGCGAGAGGATTTCCATTTAGTTTTACGCCTCTACTGTTGTTCGTTGTTCAGCGTTTGTCACGCGAAATTGGGAGTTTGCGCGAAATGGAGTTTGATGATGCACACACTGCGAATCAAAATGTATCCGTAAAATGAAAAATCGAGGCTGAGGCAGAACATTAAACTTGCAAAGACTCTCAAACAAGCTGAAAGGGGAGGCAGCACGTGTTATAATGCGATAAATAACGTAGCGGTAATGACGGTTCGCTATGATGACATGGTCAGCCGGAAAGCAAGCAAAATGACTTGTGTACGGAGACGCCTGCTTTCTGCCTTCCACTCCTTTCAACCCATCAAAACAAAGGTAAACGAAGCATGAGACGCCCCCAAAATTTCATGTCTGAAACACGTCAGTGCTATTCCAAGTACATTTAGGTACTAAATGCACAGCCAGAATTGCAACTGATGAAAGTAATTTGGAATACGGGTTAATTTGGCCATACGTTTCATATTCTTATTAAAGGCTAAGTGGAATGAAAGTGGAACGAAAAGACAGCTTACCGCACAGGGGAAGTCGAACCCCCAACTTCAAATAAAGCTCTTGCTTGGGCCAGTTGGTTCATGCTTGAATGAGTAAAGAGGTCCCATAGAGCCCGCTCTATGGGACCTTGCGTCCCGTAGCTCGCAGGATCTTTCATTAAAGTTATTCAATCCAAAAAAATAGGCCAGGACAGAAGAACACAAACGGCAGGACCGACGCCACTCGAGACTGGCATGCTGAGACAGCGATCAAGTTGACGCACAAAATGGCAGGATCGCAGCGAAAGCTTCGTTAAAAGAAAGGGTCCAAAGTAGAAGAAATATGCTCAAGTCCTGCCGTTTGTGTTCTTTTTCTGTCCTGGTCTATTGCACCTTGCTCTTTACTCATTCAAGCATGAACCAACTAGCCCAAGCAACAGTTTTACTTGAGCATATTTCTTCTACATTGGGCCTTTTCTTTCAACGAAGCTTTCGCACCGATCCTGCCATTTTGTGCGTCAACTTTATCGCCGTCTCAGCTTGCCAGTCTCGAGTGGCACCCGGTCCTGTAGTTTGTGTTCTTCTTCTGTCCTGGGCTATTGGGCCTTGCTCTTTACTCATTCAACCACAACCTCCGCGCTATGTGTGCGGAGCTCTACTACACTGAGCTATGGATGCGGTTGTCCATCTGTTTTCTTGAGTATTTGCGTGTACATACGTACGTGTATACTAAACATAGCCCTGCCAGTATTAGCAAGCGACTAACGACCATGGCCGCTGGGCGTGGAACATCATTATACCGTAGGCGCCAAGGCGCCACGTGTTACGTGAGATTAGTAGACAAATGGTCAAACCCTCGTACTTCACGGCATCAAAATTGCCAGAGTCGACAATCTCGCCCTGCAAACCAGTTCTTTGTGCTTCAGCGCTAAATTATTGAACATCGTTCGTTCTGGCAATGAAATATACTTGCGGGGTGGATTTAACAAAACGCTTTGTTCGAAAGAAGTTTGCCTTTGTCGATCGCCTTCGCTAACAATATGTCAGCAATAATGAATGGCGGCGTATGTTCATGCATACGAACGGTTCTTGCGTAGGGAAGGCTGTATTAACATGCGCCCGGACCTGCGCAGGGGTGTTGGGTAATATGCACAGTGGGAGGACGACGAAATAGCTAGTCCTTTCTTTCGAATAATGAGATCCTGGGTCCCCATAATTTGTCTGCAAAGAATGGTTTCATTAGCTTGTCGAACCTTTTTTTTTTTCGTCCTTCAATAATATTTATATAGAAGCGGATCTTCACCTACCTCTTGCCGTTTAGGATACTGTTTTCTAATCTAAGTACTTTTAAATCAAAGACGGTATTGCGACTGGTAGTCAGGCTCTGTTCTCTCCTACACTGTTATCGAAAATGGATGTAGACGCAATTTTCGGTTTCTTTTTAAGTTTGTCGCAACTGATTAAGCTTCGGTTAGCCAAATGGAGACGTCGTTCACTGTGCGGACATTACGTAGTCGTATCGCGCGGCCGGAGCGTTTTGATTATCTCAATGGGAAAAGTGGTGCGCAGCGCACGGCGAAACCTCATTCTTTTCCCCGCTTGTGTTGAGCTGCATTGAATTAAATCCATCCATCCATTTATTCGATGAATTAGCACAGTAGACGGGACTTGCATTATTTTTTTTTTCAATGATGCGAATTTTTCAGGATTTTCTACGTCCTGAAGTGAGCTCCCTGCTATAGCACATATATACGCTGATAGAAATCTCGGTCTTCCAATAAAGAGCTTTTCTCTCTCTCTCTCTTTCAGAATGGTGCATACAGCACCAATTCGGCTCAATTCGGCACCCCGGTCGTTTTTGCGCTGTCTGTCCGCGCACTGAGTGCATCAGCGACCCACGCGCCGTGTGTTGTAGATAATGCGTGGAGGGTGCGAAGTTGGGCAGGCCGAGATGGCTAGTGGCTTCATGCACACCGTTTCGCTACGCGCCTAGGGTTGGAGGACACGTAATCTAGAGTTTCAGAGATGCGGTGAAGCGAGAGGCAGCCCGAAGCGTTCATTCCCTACTGCCGGCGCTCTTCATCACACCTACATGACGCCAACGGATGCTCGCGGCCATTGAGTGAGATCGGCTCATGGTAGCCTGCGCATGCGTGTTTCCATGCTGGTTAATTTATTAGTTAGCGAATGTTTACTGCCATTTATTTGACCGATAAAACTACGAAATTCGTGTAGTTGTCTAATACTTTGCTATCGATATCAAAGTTTCGCTTTTCGGGCCAAACTGCATGCGACTTCCTTACTATGATTTAAGGCAGTCCCCCTAAAAAAACAAAAAAAAACACGAGTAATGCTCTCCAGTGCGAAAACTTTATAGATGCAGCAGGTGAATGGAAGAAACCCACGCGCGTAACCAACTTTTGACATTCAACTCACCGATCAAGTCTATCGTTCACGTTCACAGCGCATACACGTGTGACATGGGGCGCTATAACGTAAAACTATTCCAAACTTTTCTATTCTACTTCTGCAATCAGCCCCCCCCCCCCCCCCCCGATTGGCCAAAAACTTTTTTCGACCACCCCCACTTCACCTGTCTGTCACGCGACGTTACGAAAACCACGATAGCTCCCCATCTGATATGATGTGTACACACTGATTATGCATGATTTTGCCGAACAAAAGAAAAATAGTTATTTCTCATTCGATGCCTTTTCGCCATTAGCCCTGGGCTACTGGTCAAAAGTTTTCGGGCTGCACCGACTTCACCTGCCTGTCACGCGACGCCACAAAACCGCAAGAACTCACCGCGTCAAAGTGACGTGTATGCGTTAAAGATGCATTAATTTGCCGAAAAAAACTCTTTTTTTTCTGCATAGCCGCAGGCTGCCCCATTCCGAAAGCAATAAAAGATGGCTGCTGCCAATCGCTCAGGCACTGGCTACTCGCACTTGCCAGAGAACATGGGTTTATTTGCGTATAAAACTTTTTGCGTGGCCGTGTAACGTTTTTGTGCACTTCCGGCACGTTTATGACCTCGTTCTGCCAACTCTTCTTTGCTGAGGATCCATTTTAGCGTCATTCTTACGCTTCCGTTGCATGCCGCCGCGATTTTCGACCAGCCACCGCAAGCTAAGTAAGGGAAAGCGGATCAATCACAAACACCGGCACCACCCTCTTCATCCGGTTATTGATTTTCAGTGCAGTGGCTGGGCCCCATCGAATCCCTCTACACTTGAACGTGCTCGTCGCCTCTTGTCAGCTAATTAGATAAGACAAGCCGCTCAGTGTAGGCAATGTCATTCGTTTTTCAAGCAAACAAAGGTGACCTCCCATGAAGGAGGAGAGCGTTTGATTGGTCTGTTCACACAACCCTGCGGGTGACTGCCCGATGCTTGCGTCGGCGGTTACGCAAGTTTCACGTCAGAAGAATGGAATAAAAATATATTGGAATAGTTTTACGTTGTAGGGCCCCGGTAATATTTATATTGGAAGAGTGTTAAAACTGTGCAAAATTGTTAACTTCGAATGTCCGAGCGTTCGACACGATCAAGCACATATTTCTAATGGAAACGATCTCGGTGATGGGACTCGGCCGGAAATTCCACCCTTACATAGGCTCCTTCCTCAGAGACAGGAATGCCACGATCAAAATAGAACAGGCCACGTCCGATTGTTACACGCTGGGCGCGAGGGGCACCCCACAAGGAGCGGTGCTCTCCCCACTATTATTCAATCTAGCAATAAAAGGGCTCTCTGACTGGCTGACGAGAGTGACCAACGTCTATCACGCCCTGTACGCAGACGAAATTACGGTGTGGTGCCCGGGAGGGTCCGACGCAGAAGTCGAGCGGGCTCTTCAAGAGGCGCTGGACACAACGCAAGAGTACCTGAAGGAAACGGGACTCCGCCTGTCACCCAGCAAATCTGAACTGTTGCTGTACAGGCCCTCGAAACAAGGCATGAGGAATTTGACGCCGATCGATCAAATACCGATCAAATTACACACGAGCGACGGCCAGTCGATCCCCAGAGTAGACACTATAAGAGTCCTGGGGCTGCTAATTGAGGCTAAAGGCGGCAACACGCAAACGGTCAAGAAACTCACGTCCAAAACGGAGAACATGCTCCGGCTGATCCTCAGGGTGACCAACCGCAGGGGAGGGCTCAGCGAGAGCAATCTCATCAGACTTTACCACGCCTTCCTCATGAGTGACGTAAATTACGTAGCCTCGGCGCTAAAGCGGACCAAGAGAGACGCGGCCAAGATAGAGACACCGATGCGCAAGAGCATCAAAAGGGTACTAAGTCTTCCGATCGCTACAAGCACGGAGAGGCTCGATTGGTTAGGGGGCCACAATTCGCTAGCAGAAATCATCGAAGCACAAACTAAGGCACAGGTCGTGCTGCTGTCGACCACAGGCCGGGCAGACGCATCCTAGAAGAAGCAGGCATAAATGCATAGGCAGAGCGCAGCGCACGCAAGGTCGCGCTCAGCGCGGCGGTCAGGGGCACTTTCAAGGTAGAACCGCTTCCGAGAAACGTCCACCCGGAATTCAACGAGGGGCGTCGAAAGGCGAGGGCCCGAGCACTGCTGAAGTCGACCGCCAACTGCCCCTGGCTGGCGGCATTTGTAGACGCGGCCCAGTACGGGCGCAGCGACCGGCACGCGGCCGTCTCGATACGCCGGGATGGGACGATCATTAACGCGGAATCGGTCGAGGGGGTAACGTCCGAAGTGGCCGAGCAGGTGGCAATAGCCATGGCAATGAGGGACCCCGAGCGTCCTTACGTCTACACAGATTCGCGATCGGCGGCCAGAGCATTCTCCTCGGGCTCGATATCGCGGGAAGCGGCGGCCGTCCTCGGCAACGAGGGAGCCACGGGTCATCACATCGTCAAATGGTTTCCGGCCCACATGGGGGCAGACGTGCACCCCGACTTTCCCAACGCCAAGGAGCTGGCGCGCGGCTGCGCGCGAGGACTCACGCACCGCAGCGATCGTTGCGAGCGAAGCGGCGGGGAGGGAGGGGAGCACCGAGACCCGCTGCTCACCTTCAACGAAATAACAACGCACTATCAGCTGTCGAGGAGGACCTTCCCGCTCCCCCACGCTAAACTTACTAGACCACAGTCATCGATATTCAGAATGCTTCAGACAGGATCGTTCCCCTCGAGAGGCAGACTGAGCTTTTATTCACCAGAGGTAGAGCCGCAATGCCCGGATTGTGGCGAATCGTACTGCTCGCTAGCGCACATGCTCTGGCAATGCTCCGCTTTAAGCGGCACCGTGTTCTGTAAAGAAGAAGACTGGGTGGACGCCCTGCGAAGCGACGACCACCAGACCCAGCTCCGGGCAGTCCAGAGGGCTCACCAAAGGGCGGAGGCTCACGGGCTTCCCGTCCCAACGTGGGTGCGGCCCGCGACCCCTGCCGACCACTAAACCAAGAGTGGGTGAGGAGGGGTCCCTCATTACTCAATAAAGTTATTTCCTCCTCCTCCTCGAATGTCTGAAGATGATAAAGTTGGACATTTCTTGAAAGGGGTAGCTGAAGGAGCTTACAATTTTTTATCGGCAAAGAAAGCTTGAATTCCGTGTCTGTCGTCATTCGTCACTTCGAAACCTTTGAGGCGCTGAAGATGAGACGGATAACGCCGAAGTTCGGTCGCTTGGCTAACGTCACAACGGTGGCGAGGGTTGATACTAGCTCGTGTTTTGACCTTCCGTGAACCATGCGGCATATTGTTGACGGTGCCTACTCACCATTCGCGATGACAAACACGACTGTTTCGAGCGCGTTGCAACAGATGGTTCACGCAGCGACTGTTGAGTATATAGGTCTATCCCACAGACAAGAGGGATCAGGAGCTATCAAGATCCTGACTGCGACCAAGGCCCTCGTCGCACACACTTCTCCCGGCGGCCGATGCTTAGCCACGATGAATGTGACCCCCGTGCTGGCTATGTGGTCGACACCAACGTGCCTGACTACACTGAGTAGCATTGAAATTTTCTGCCTCTGCTGGTGTGTTTACAATGCGGTGCCGTGGGCCATACAGCGTGGCTTTGAAATTTACGCCCAACAATGTAGAATGGTCGATCCAGGGTTCCAACAAGGACCACATATCCTATAAGGACAACTCAAGTGCCGCACACTATCTCTTGGTCAGCTGGCGCTCCTCCCGGCAATGATTACTGGCTGAGAAGCTTTTGGAGCCGCTCGCCGGCATCTGACAGGAGTTTGACGCTACCACCGTCTTCTCGTGCACCCCGTTTACCTCGATCGCCATCGCCACTGCGCCATTCCGCCTTACTTTCGCAACCGGAGAACTAGCTAGCACGGTCGATGAGGGTGAAGTCGCTCGACAAACGCTATCGACAGAAATGCCCCCTGCAGTTTTTATGATTAAAAACAAAGTGCATGTACATGTTGACAGTGTTTTTGCAATAGCTTTAGTGGATACCGGAGCAACTGTACCTGAAATGAGTCTCCCTTTCAAAGGTATCTATGGGCGCGAAGTTGTATTTCGGTGGGACCAGGCTGCAACGCTTTGTGGAGTCAGCGTCGAATCGTTGCATCCTACTTGTGTGTACACTGTGGAAGTATTCTTGGGTGGTGGAGCTTTCGCGACAGAATTTGCAGTTATTCTCCGATCGACGCACGAAGTGATTTTTTGGCATTGACTTTCTGCCACAGTGTGGGTCGACTGTCGACTGCCGCATGGGGGAAGTTTTCGTCGATGACCATGTTTCGTGCGAGCTCTTGGAGGAGATGTGCGGTCAAGGTGAACTTCGTGTTTCTAAAGATACTATTTTGCCTGCGTCCACCTCTGTGTGCGTTCTGGTTATATGTCACGGTGAAGTTCCGGACAGTTTAGATGCCACCGTAGAGCCAATGCATCTAAACTGTGTGGAGAAGAACGTTTTTGTCCTTCATTGTGTGGTCTCAATTGGCAACGGGGGTGCTGGCTTGTGGACTGCCAACTGCTCGGCAGTATCCGTCTTGCTTCCCGACGGCTTGAAACTCTCCTCATTTACAGAATATGCGTCTTCGTCCGTAGCCGTACTAACAATTCGCCGTGTGAACCTGCTGTCCTTCACCACGCAGACACCAAACTTCTGTCTACTATAAACAAGTCGCCCAACGCAAAGGAGCGCCACACCTTGTTGGATACATTTTATAAGCACCTGTCAGTGTTCGATTTTGCGTAGTCGGACAAAACATTCTCGATTCCTGAGCCTCGGACACGCCATACTATCTATACGGGAGCTGCGCGCCCGATAATCTTATCGCGACTCGCCTAACGAGTGCAAGCTAATCGGTGAACAAGTGAGTGACCTGAAAATAAAATCACAGTTTCGCCCGGCAGGCAAAACATCGATTGCCATAGCAAATTCGTAGACAGCTGGACGAAGTAAGGACATTAGTTTTGTCGGCTGTATAAAGTTGGAAACATTAACTTACTAACCGAATTCACAAGCATGGTGTCAGCGCGCACAAGCAAACGTGAACATCACACTCAATGAGCGCGGGCATTCGCTGTGAGCAAGCGCGGCAGCAGCAGCGAGCGAAGTAACCTTTGTGCGGTCTATCGCTTCAATGCAAGAGCGGCGAGAGCACAGCGCGCACAAAGGTATGAGCCGTCTGCAAATCCCCTTCAAGATACAGCGCGCGACCGCACGTGGCCGTGCAAAGTACGCACTTGTTGGAGGAGTCGAAGCCGCCCCCGGCCCTACCGTGCTTCCACTCCGCTTTCCTCCATATATGGCGCGCGAGATTGAGCCGCGGTCGTCAGTTCCCCTTGCGCCCGCTCGCGTAATGCGCAGTTGCTGCCGGAGCCAAATCCAGTCCCATCCCCCACGGCCTTTCGCGCGACGGAAGACGGAGCGTTTCCTCTCCGCTTTCTTCCTTCGCGTGCGCCAGATTGAGCCGCGATCGTCGGCTTCCCTCTCGTGCTTTCACTCGCACATACAGAATACCAATCGCAGCGACAGTATTGTCGCCCTTAGACTTTATATGGAACATCACGGCAACGGCGACGGCAAAAATGCGCCTGGAGTGCCCAAATTGCTATCGCAATAAAATGGAGTAATACAAGAGTCCTCGAGTCCTTGGGCAGATACTCGGCGGAAAGAAAGATAAGTGGATATTCTGCGTCGATTATCACCGATAAAATGCTGTGAATAAGCAGGAAGTCTATCTGCTGCCCCGGAGTGGTGATTCGATTGATTGCTTTCATTAAGCCTCTTATTTTTCTTCAGTAGACTTACGCTCAGTTATTGCAACATTCCTATGCACCCGGCCGATAAGGAAAATACAGCCTTCATAAACCCGGATGGATCATTCGATTTCAATGGTATGCCACTTGAGTTGTGCAACGCTCCAGCAACCTTTTAAAGGCTCATGGACACCATTCTGCGTGGGCTAAAGTGGAACATCTGTATGTGCTATCTTGACGATGTTGTTATATTCGGACGCGAGCACATATGCACGTGAATATTGTCCAGGACTGCCTCAAAAACGCTGGCCTGGTTCTTAACTCCAAGAAATGTCAAATTGGTGACCGTCAAAACCTTGTGCTGGGTCATCTTGTTGACAAGGACGGTATCCGGTCTGATCCCCTCAAGACGGCAGCTGTTGAAGCATTCAGTGCACTGCAGTCAGGGAAGCAACATCGTAGTTTTTTGGGTCTTTGATCTTACTTTCGCCCATTTATTCCTGGCTTTGCTAACGTTGCCTAAACAAGTCGTCTGTATAAAGACACGCGGTCTGAACGGGCACTTGAGTGCGATTCTGTATTTCGTCAGTTGAAGTTCTTGCTGGCAACTCTACCTATCCTTTGCCACTTTAATCCTACAGCGCCGACAGAAATTCACACAGATGTAGTGGCGATGGTCTGGGTGCAGTCCTGGTCCAACGCTATGACGATTGTCAGCACGTGATTGCTTATGCAGGCCGCTCATTAAGCAAACCTGAACACAATTACATGGTCGCAGGGCAAGAATGCCTCGCTGTAATCTTTGCGGTTAAGCACTTTCGCTCGTACTTGTACGGACGCCCATTCGTAGTCTTCACAGACCACCATTCCCTGCGCTGGTTGGTGAACCTCCGCGACCCTTGTCGTCGCCTTGCGCGCTGGGCTCTGAGGTTACAGGAATATAATTTCACTGTTTGCTATAACAGTGGCCGAAAAGATGCTGCCACATGTTGTCTTTATTGGATGCTGCTTACCACAACGGACTGCGACGCAGACAATTTTGATCATCTCGTTGCCTCTGTGACCCCCTATTTTCATGATATCGGTGTGTTCAAAGCCAAACACCGGTCAGACACCAAATTGGAGCCACTCTTCTCTTTAGTCTATACTAGTACAACAAGCAGCTACTGTGTACGTGACCGGCGCCTGTACAAAAGGAAATGCTCAAGCACAGGTGCACGCTTCTTTCTAGTGGTGCTGGAACTTCTCCGGCCAAAAATCCTTCGGGCTATGCACGATGGCACTACCTCCGGTCATTTAGGCACTGTGCGGGCCCTTTATCGCATTCAAAAACGCTTTTACTTGCCACGGATGCGACTTAAGGATGAATTTATGTGGTCAGCTGCACGCAGTGCTAACGTTGGAGACCTCCGACCACTGCCCCACCTAGTCTCCTTCAACTTGTTCCGCCTCCCAGCTCGCCATTTACGCAAGCTGGAATTGAACACATAGGCCCTTTTCCTCCCTCATCCAAGGGGAACTGCTGGATAATTGTCGGCGTTGGCTACTTCACACGCTAGTTCAAGAGGGCGACCATACCATCAGCAACTGTCATCGAAGTGTCGCTCTTCCTACTTCCCCTTATTCTGCGACATGGACCGCCTTGCGTTACTATAAGCGACCGGGGACGTCAATTCACAGTGGATATCGCGAAACTTCTACGTTTACGTAACTCGTACCTCAGCTAGTCGAAACCGTATCACCCTCAAAGGAATGGCCTCACTAAGCGCACTAATCGAACGATCACCAATATGCTTTCCATATATGCTATATCCAATCATAAAAACTGGGATGAAGTTCTACCATTTATTACTTACGTGCACGATACTGCCAAACATGAGACAGCCGGCTACAGCCCCTTTCTTCTATATGCTCGCCCGCTTCGGTATATGCTTGACATCGCATCTCTCTCTCCCTCTCTCACCCCTCTTTCAATTCCCTTTCCCCACTGTGCAGCGTGGTTGAGGTGTTCTCTACGAAGAGACAGTTACTGCGCTGCACTTCACCTCAATTTTTTAATCCTTTCCTAACAAGAATCTCCATCTCTCTCTCTCTCCCTTTTTACCACCACGGCAACCCTACGGTCGCCGATAGACTATACCTCGCTGAAGAGGCCTTGCGACTTGCACGTCTGCGGACTTGGCGTCGAAAGAAAAACTCCAAAGCACACTGCGACGCACGACATCAGCCTGTCACATATTACCCTGGTGATTTTTGTTTGGCCTTGGACTCTCACAAGGAAGCACGGTTTATGCCAAAAGTTGCTGGCAATCTACGATGGACCGTATGTTGTCCTTGAGAAGATCAGCGAAGTGAATTATGCTCTCGGGCGCCTCACGAACACTGGTAGTCGCTATGCTAAGACACAAGTCTCGCATACCGCTAGGTGAAAATCATACATACCAATGTAAGCCAGTTGACTCGCTCAGTAGGCTTTATGTGCGAGGAGAGATACGTTGCGTCCAAGTGCGAAAAAGAGATTTGGAGATCTGAAACAAAAGAAGAGGTGAACGACGACTGTGCAGCGGCCATTCCTGCCTTTCGTTGCCGTCTTTAAGGCCTAAATAAACCTTTTCCCCGTACTCGTAACAGCATTGGTTGACATTTTCTTTAACGAAGCTTTTAGAGTGAGAGGTTTTCGTGAATATGGCTAGCCCGTTCTTTTCGTGTGGAGGGAATCAATGTGCTTAATTTTAAAGGGCAACTCCGGCGATTTTTTGATGTCCACTGATCTTAATAAAATTTTGAATATATGTTCTTTTTCGCACTCTGAGTATCTGTTCCAAACTATATGGCTGCAAATAATTTAGTTTTCCTGACAATGAATATTAAAGATAGGTCGCGTTCCCGACTCATGACTTTCTACTGGCCACCCTGTGTTTGTGATGTCAGAGACTACGCCACCACTGCCGCTGAAATCGTCGCCTAACTCGCCACTTTCTTGTTCGAAAACTCTATTAAAGCTCCTTGTGTCCTCAGGAGACATCATCAGCGTCACTTCTTCGACGTTAGCGCCAAGTGTACTGCTTGTTTAGCACGCGTTCTGCATGTTTACATTATAGTAGTGTAGGATCTGACGTCATCGACTCATCATACTGTCACACGAATCAGCTACCCGTTTCGGTTTCGGCATCTCGTTTATTGGTTATTTAATATTATTGAGGAATTTCTAAGAAAATTGAATCACCCTACCAGTGACAGGTCTTTCAATGACATTTGAAAATGATAATATCCTAATACGGTGAAAAAAAAACGCCGGAGTTGCCTTTGAAGAACCGGACCCTTATTCACAAATTACTGTGTGGGCTATAGTCGCTTCGTAAGAGCAAGTTTCAGCCAATTGTGAAAACAAAAGTTATCGTTAGTGAAGGCTCTCTGTCAATAAGGAACAGTTTTAAGAAACGAATATCTTCCGTAGTTCGACATTCTGGGCTCAATTCACAAAACATTTCGCTCGTAAGTGCTGTTCTTAAGTGCCATTGGCAGGCCGCCTTCACTAATAATATGTTGGGAATCAATATTGACTGTCATATTTTCACATACATACAGTTTTAACGCAAGAACTTTCTTGTGAACGCGGGCTCCTCTTCTTTGTAGAAGCGCTCCCGGCAATGAGTTGTCAAGTGGAAATGCGGAGCACCCAATGAAGAAAACTAATATTTCCGGAATCTTATGTTGACACTTGGGCATACTTTTCCCCTTTGGCTTTTCTTTTTCAACGTTGTCTCCTTCAACAGCAAAGCAGAGTTAACGTCTGCTTTGTTTCGTAGTCTAATTTTGTTCTCGGCTAGGTCGTTTACAGGGTTACGGGTCATGTCTGTATTGCTTCTGCTGGCCCTCGCACCCGTACTTCCCAACTTTTTCTCATGTGCCCCAACTTTAGATTAGTGCTACCTTTCGACGTTACACAAAGGACAACGACTTTCGTGCAGAAAGTGTTCCGAGATGCTTCTCTGAAATGCACATCAAGACAGCCTCGATGACTCGCAGACAAAATTGCTCGCCTAGAGGGCTGTTGGCAGTGCGGAGAGGGCCCCATAACAGAATCAAATAAAAGTTCTAACCCTTTAACGATAGATGTCCGCCTAGTTGGACAAAACTCTGCGATTGGCGACAGAAATCAACATTTTTTGTCGGTATCTCGAGAGAGATGCTACGTTGGCCGGACATCGAACACACTTAGCACGTTACACCTGATTGGGGAGCGCGGTAAGAGAAGGGAGCAAAGTGTCCCACATGTGCCGCACGCCATGCTGCAGACAGAAGAAGCGAGAGGAGATGATGGCTGTGAGCAGGGCACAGCTGTCACTCGTGGACATCCCCTTTTCGTTATTTACTTATCGGAACGCGAAGCGATTTCGCTCCCAGTCATCCGGTGTCCACCTTCGTACCCGAATGCCACGATGGTCCCCAGTGCTGTAAAAGTTTCGCAACGTCGCACGCCTGGTCGAGTCCTTTTCCCAGGGGGCCGCCGCGAACTTGATGATTGGGTTCCGTCCGCTCACACGCGAACGCCGGCGATGCAGGCCGGGTTCACGCTCGGCCGCACTCTGTTCCGCGCAGCTTCTTGAGTCAGTGTACGCGTAATCTGCCCCTTCGATCCGCGCTGGAAGACTGATTGCTGCCGTCCCTGTGCGATTCCTTTCCATGGCCGACAATTGTGTTTGCAGCGCGTGTACGCGCCGCGCCGGCGTCCCATTCATGTCGCGCCTGCGCCGCGTACAATGAGCAATTGACCTGGTTCCGCTGCAACGTCGGCACCGATCGCTTGTCCGGTAAGGGCGCACGGAAAATGCTACCGAAGAAAGCGCCCACGACGTGTCTTTCTCCTCGTGGCGGTCATCGATTTCTCATGCCATAAACGTCCCTATCCCGTCTCATTTGCGCGTCACCACGCGAACGAGTTTGGAAACTTTTTTTTTCTGTTCTCGCTACGTTCCGGCTTTTGAGAAGACGCCTACTCTGTTTTTTTTTTTCTAAATTTCTGTGTTGGCGGTGTCAAGCATGCCGCATCTCTTCCTCAACAGAAAGCAAGCAAACAGAAACAAAGAAAGAAAAGAAACGAAGAAGAATGCAGCTCCCAGAGAGAAAGTTGCGATCGATTCGAGTTACAAGGCAGATGGAAAAATGAATGGCAAATTACACGATAAGCGTAATATTAAATTACTGGCAACTCGAAAGACAATATGCAAAGCATTCAAAACTGGACCTGACGCAAAATAGAGAAAAGTAGCTTGAAGCAAGGTGAGTATTGTGACAGGGCTGGCATGATAAGCTGAGCACATATACGAAGTTTTCAAGCGCTCCACACAAGAACCAGCTCATCATGTACCCCTGTATTTGCACCACACGAGTTTTAGCATACGTGCCCTTGTCATTTAGACAAGAACTCTGATTTTACAGTGCCAAATAGTAATGTTAAGTATTATTATTCATAGAAATATATAAACGCCACAGTGAGAGAACTAGAAGAAGGCTAGTGATTGTCTCCTGAAAAGCCTACCGCCCCCACCCAATTAAAGTAAAAGAAATAATCAAAAAAGGTGAAGGCACGTACAGCATAGCCCGTCACATCATGCAGAGGGAGTTAAACACAGCAGGGAAGAACCGAGACTAGTGGTTCACAAGAATGATAGGACAGCATTGGTGGGCCCTGTAGCGACTTCTGACCCGGCCATCTGGACAAACAACAACAACAACAACAACAACAACAACAATAAAACAGTGAACGTACTTTGTGGAAGATAAAGCAGGTAAAATTTGCTGAGCGGCACAAAGCGATGACTTGAAAGTAGAGCATTCTTACAGCATATGCTAAAGCATTCAACTATAGTGCCCGCATGCTAGGGAGAAGGCTCGGCACACATTCTTGCCGATAAAGGCAATGTGCCACATTTACACAAATGACGCGCGACTTAAGCAGAAAGTAGCTTACGTGACGGGTTAAAACACTGTCAGATATTGGTGTAGACTGTATGATCCCTTGGAAACATGTTCGTGTGGCTGGGAGCGATACAGTTAATGGCATTAAACAGTCGGTCCGTCGGTTGTCATCGAAATTGCACAAAGTACTGCAGTTAAATGAAATTGCAAGAGTGCCAGCTGCCCCGCTTCCTAAGATACCAATGTGTAATGACACTCACTTAAACATCAGTGTTCTGGCCTGAGATGCAATTTCGATAGTCATCTTGAAATTAATAAATGAAGTTATATGCTGGGGCCTTACGTGCCAAAATCACGATACGATCGTGAGGCACGCCATAGTGAGGGACTCCTGACTGATTTTGACTACCTGAGGTTCTTTAATGTGACCCGATACACGGTACACAAGCGTCTTTGCATTTCGCCTCTGTCGAAATGCAGCGGCCGCGGCCGGAAATAGAACATGCGACCTGGTGCTTAGCAGCACAACGCCATAGCCGCTAAGCCACGGCGGCGGGTGGCCACCTTGAATACTTCACGTAACAGAGCGTCACGTTATTGTTGGCATCTACACTCTAAAAAAAAAAAAGGCGACGTAGCTATTGCCTAGTGTTACACCATTTGTATAGCTGCAGTTGGTAGCGGTAGAGTTCGTAACATAACTACCAAACAAGGTAGTCACTGGTACTAATGGGTCTCAGCTACCATTACCGAACGTAGTTAGCACCACCGGATTTAAAGTTTCTTTTATATAAGACATATATCGAACCCACTGTGTAATACGCCACAGCTGGTCCGATATATGCAGTGGAGCTGATACCCTTTCTGTCAGGTGGCGCTTAACTCCGTTTGGAATTGGTAGCTGAGACCCATCAGTAACAGTGACTACCTTGTTTGGTCAGTTATGTTACAAACTATATCGCTACCAACTGCCTATATCGCTACCAACTACCAACTAAGGTCGCAGATAGTGCGACATTAGATAGTAATTACTAGGACATTTTGTTTCAGACTGTAAGCAACCACCTCAGTGCCCTGCGGGCACTGGTGAAAACAAGAGCCATTGGGTATTCAGGCTGTTGAAAATGCATAATTTAGCACATACTGTTGCTCCACAGCATCGTTGAGTTCGATGATGCCGTAATACCCTTCGATGAGAACGCTTAGTTGCAGCCTGTGGGTAATTGAGGGCTGTAAGCACAGTTGTTGTGCTGCCTTCGCTAACAGCAGCTTCCGTGTAAACCTTCATAAAATTCAAGTATGAGTCTTCTAAAGCTGTGGTGTAAGTTGCAGCACACCTGCAGGGCATACTGGTGTTTTCTTTAGAAAAGAAATATAATAGAAGACGCAATGAATAGAGCGAAATGGGCTCTTTTAATGAATTCAGGAGAGGTTTGCCTGGCGGCATACCTAGCTTCCTACTCCAGATGAATGCGATGAAAAATAAAATGATAAGCAAAGTTCACAACACTGGTACACAATATACATAAAACACACCACAGCGTAATGAAGGCAGTCGTGTTGGAGAATCTGTTATGTTACAGGAAAAACCGGAGAGTAGCTTAAAGCGTGAACAATCGCTTATGTCCTGGCTTTTCATTTAGGTTGAATTGAAAGGAAAAGAGGACATGTTGGTAGTCCTCCGTAACCAAGAAACGGCAACACACGGATGAAGGAAAGCTTGAATATGGTTATAAAGTTTTGAATCATACGCGTCGCAGCAGGCGATCCTTGTTGTAAATTTTTAAAGCTACTAGCTATTTTAGGGGGGTACCAATTCATTTTTTTCTCCCATGCAAAAACTCACTCTTTGCCTGTTGTTCCCTCGCTATACTTCTTTCATGTGCACCGTTTCCCTCTAGAAGAGGCAGGTGTTGCACAACTATGCTTGTATTTGGTTTCTATCTGGTTGCAGTTGACGACAAGCTCTTTGCATTATTAAGGTTTGATCTGTTTAGGTTGTCGCATTTGCTGAAGACTTCGCAGAGCTGCTGTGAACAATGGATGTTGATAGCGCGCTTAGGAGCAGCGTTTCTTAATGTGGGAAGTGGCTAATAAATCAATGTACCTTGTAACTTGTAACATTCTAACTTTACAAGATGAAGGAGAGAGAGATGAACACTGCTAAGCTGAAATATATATATATATATATATATTAATTGTGGCTCAGGCTATTTAAGTGTTGCTTGCTACACAGATAAAAAGGGCATGCCATATCAGCGATGATCATCATCATCATCATAATAATTGTGAGTGAGTGAGTGGAATAAATTTATTAGGTCCAGAGAAGACGCAGGTGAGACCCCGCGCCACCCGGCTTGTCTCACGTAGGGACCGCCAAGTCGAGCTTGATGGCCCGATCGCGGGCACTTTGGACGGCCAGGGTTTGGTCGTTGAAGAAGGGTTGAAATCTGGGCCAGTTGGTACATACTTGAACGAGAAAACCAGTCAAAAACACAAAGGACAAGAAGAGATGTTCACACCACAACGACTGGACTATCAACTGTCGTTGAGTTCGGGGCTGCCCAAGAGCACAGCCCACCTATCCTCGCTGAAGGAGGAGCCGATGGCTTCACACTCCCACAACACATGGTCCAATGTTGCCCTTAGTCCACAGGCAGGGCAGTCCACACTGGGATACTTTTCAGGGTATATGGCATGAAGAACCGCGAGGTCAGGGTATGCACGGGCTTGTAAAAGTCGAAGGGTAACCGCCCGCGCCCTGCATAAGGCGGGGTGCGGGAGGGGGAATACCCGTCTTGACAGATAGTAGGGTGTGGTGATTTCATTAAACGTGAGCAAGGGTTCCCCGAGGGGCCGGGGAACTGCAGAGGTGGCGCGGTCAGCGAGTCCTCGCGCGGACTCGTGCGCGCCCTCGTTAGGGTTAGAGGGAGATCCCTCTGTCGACCCCAAGTGAGCGGGAAACCAAGTGAGAGAATGCAGAGAAATACTTTTGGCGCTTTGGATAATGCGGAGGGCCTGAGGGGAGACAATCCTGGTTTGGTAGGCCTTAATGACTGCCTTGGAATCGCTATATATTGCCTCTCTGAGACCATCGAGCACAGCCAGCGCGATTGCAACCTGTTCGGCTACCACGGGCCTCGAATTTCGTACCGTAGCGCAGCAAGTGAGCCTGGAATTGGAGTCGACGATGGAGACCGCGACTGCCTCTTGCTGGAGATATGCCGCGGCATCCACGAAGCTTGCCTCAATCTGGTTGTTGCGGACATGCTCGAGTAGAGCTGTACCCGTGGCCCGACGTCTGCCGACGTTGTTTGTGGGGTGCATATTGCGAAGAAGGGGCGCGATGCGCAGTTGTGACCTGATGTCGTTGGGAATCCGCACGGCGTCGGGGCACTGGCCGACAGGGTTGAGGCCCATCTCGTTGAGTATCTTGCGGCCCGACGGGGTGCCAGATAGCCTGAGCAGCTGTGAGCACTCTTGTGCCTCGATAATTTCTTCGAGTGTGTTGTGGACTTCGAGCTTGAGCAGGTTTTCGGTGTGGGTGCTTACAGGTAAGCTGAGGGCAAGCTTAAAGACCTTTCTGATGAGGGAATTGATCTTGTTCCTCTCGGCAACATGCCAATTATGCATGGCCGCCGAGTATGAAAGGTGGCAGAGAAAAAAAGCATGTATAATGCGGATGAGATTGTCTTCCTTGATTCCCCGGTGCCTGTTGGCGATCCTTCTGTGTGGTGCCATTGGCTCCGTTAGACTCGATATATATCCCCAATATTCGGAGCGAATCCACTCTGGGCACCGGGGACCCGTCACCAGTGAAAAGCTGTATTTCACTTTCGGACGCCGGTTTCCAATAACGATGGCCGCCGCCTCTGGGTCTTTTCTTGTAGAGTAGTTCAGATTTGGATGGAGAACATCTGAGCCCAGTGAGGCGGAGGAAGCGCTCGGTCGCATCGATGGCGCTCTGCATGACGGCCTCAACTTGGCCGTCGCTCCCGCCGACGCACCAGATGGTGATGTCATCTGCGTAGATGGTATGGTTGATTCCTTGAACCTTCGCGAGCTCCTTGGAAAGCCCGATCATTTCGATGTTAAATAATCTTGGCGAGATGAGTGAGCCCTGAGGCGTGCCGCGGGAACCGAGGGTGATCTCTTGCGGGAGGTATCCTACGATCTTGAGCTTGGCAGTTCTCTGGCTAAGGAAGGAGCGGACGAAGTAGTAGGCCCTCTTCCCGAGCCCGAGGCCGGCAATAGACTGGAGAATTAATTCATGTGAGATATTGTCAAAGGCCTTCTGCAGGTCTAATCCAAGGAGAGCTCTGGTATCTCCCGTGCTCTGGTCGATGATCTGATGCTTTATAAGTTTCATGGCGTCCTGTGTCAAGAGGCCGGCTCCGAAACCAATCATATTGTGGATGTACATGTCATTGGTCTCGATGTGCACCTTGAGCCGGTTGAGCAGGGCATGCTCTGCGACCTTATCGACACAGGACGTCAGGGAAATCGGTCTTAGATTGTCGATTCCTGGTGCTTTACCGGGTTTGGGGATGATTACCGTGCAGGCCGTCTTCCATTGTGTGGGAACCTGTCGACTGCGCCAGACTTCAGTAATCCTTTCAGTGAGGAAGTCGATCGACTCATCATCGACATTCCTGAGCATCCTGTTAGTGACTCCATTCGGGCGAGGGGCACATTTGACGTTGAGGGAGAAGAGGACATCTCGGATCTCGGCCGCGGTAAGGTCCTGGTCCAACTCTGGCACCGCACACCCCGCGTAGTCAAGGAACTGTGTAGGGGCAGAGCTATCCGCGACTGGCAGGTACTTGTCTATGAGCCTGTAAACAATCTACTCGTCCGGGTAGAGTCCGTACCGAGGTGGATGGCTCACGCGAGGGATCGTCTCTGGCTGGATCTGGTGCTGTCCACATCGAGAAAGAGTTTGAGCAGACCCCAGCTCTTGCCTGATCTGAGCTGACCCTCGACGGATTTGCAGAGCTCCTACCATTGTTGTTTACACAGGTTCTTGCAGTACTCTTCAATCTCCCTGTTAAGCTTGTAAACCTTCTTGCGGAGCCTCCTGTTATGCTTCTGCCTCTTCCATCTCGCGAGGAGCGCTTGTTTGGCTTTCAGCAGGTGCGCCAACCTGCTATCCATCTTGTCAACGTCGAGGTCAATGACGACCTCCTTGGTTGCCGCCGCGGCGTCATCCCTGATCCCTTTGCACCAACCTTCAAAATCTGTCTCGGCCGCCGGTGCGAGCTCAGCTCTGATCTTGCGGAAAACGTCTCTGTCGATCAACTTGAATGTCCTCGTCCTATAGCGGGCAATCGTGAGGGAGACTTCAATGACGTAGTGGTCACTTCTGAGGTCTAGAGCCGTATTGAGCCACTTGACCTCCCCTGCGTTCTTGACAAAAGAGACGTCTGGGGTAGTGTCCCGGCATGTGGAGTTGCCTCTCCGAGTGGGGAAATCCTCATTGGTGATAAAGGTCAAGTCCACACCCACCGTAGTCTGCTACAGCTTGCGTCCCATGGCCGTGTCATGGGTGTACCCCCAACACTATGTGGGGCGTTGAAATCCCCCAAAACGACAAGGGGGTGCCCCCCGGCCAGGCTAACGGCCCTCTTGAGGAGAGAGTTCGCCCTCGCCCTGCGATAGCTGGGGCTGCAGTATACGTTGAGGATAAAGAGGCTGTTTATTCTGAGGCGCTTTCTGGGTGGGTCTATGAGGATTTCGGTCATGACGTACTCGAGGCCGAGAACCGGAGCGTCCGCGGGAACAGACCCGTCCTCTGGACCCACGGCGGGAGTCGGAACATGCCCTGGAGGCAGAGTGGCCCCTGAATACGGAACGGCCTCTCGAGCGGTCCCTGGAACGGGTGCGTCCTCTGCTCTGAGCACCCGGGGTGGACGAAGCCTGGAACTTGTTCGCAGTGTTGGAGCGCCGCTGAGGGGACGGTGATGGGGCACCGGCAATCTTGGCACGCTCACTGCGACGACGACGCACGATGCATGGGATCTTGAACCTTTGAGCACAGTTCTTACTAGCCGTGAGATGCTGGCTACCATAGAGTTTACACTTGGGGGTACACTGATGGTGCTCATCGGGACTAGGGGCGCCACATCCATGGCAAATCGCATCACCGGGAGTGGGGCGCACGTCGTCGCGATGGCCGAGGTGGCCGCACGTATAGCACACGTTGATTTGCTTGCGGTAGAGCGAGCACTGAAGGAGTAACGGTCCATACCTGACAAAGTTCGGTACACGATGCCCGCCGAACGCGATAATGACCGTGCCGGTTTGGGCTATTTTCTTCGCTGCTAAGGGGGTTATTGGTGTTGACAATCTTGGCATCGATGACATCAGGGCCGCCTTAAAGGGGGTTGCTGCGGATCACCCCCTTGCACGTGGAGTGCGGGGCCGTCTCGTAGGCACTGAGCTCATACCTTGCCCGAGATGAATATCTGCCTCATCCGGACGTAGCGGCTCGCATTCTCGCCCTTGGGAGTACTGGAGACGATAATATTTTGCTGCACATTCGGGCATAGAGTATCTTGGCATAGATCTTCCTGATTGATGCCAGCGGCGGCGAGTATTGTGCCAGCCACCGTAACAGCGCCAATCTTGGAGATAATGAGTCCACCTCGTGGCCTGATTACAATCTTGATATCATCTCGAGGAAGTGAGGGCATCCTTCCCGCTCGTCGCACCTTGGATTTTAGCGCAGCACCACCTGATTTGCCGCGGCGTGCTGCCGGCTGCGGCGATGGCGCATTAGTGTCAGCTGTGCGCGCTTTGGCGCCAACTCTTACGGCCTCAGCGGACTGCGGTGGTGGTGGTGGTGGTAAACTTTATTGAAAAGGGGAAGGGGAAAGGGGGAGGTGGCTGAGGGATTGGGCTCAAGTAAGGCCCTGGGCCAGCTTGGCCTTCTCCGCCCAGTCCATCAGTTCAAGCTGTCGGTCGATGTGCCCGGAACTGAGCCAGGCTGTCCAGTCAGTTTCGCTGCTGACAGGGCGATGAGAAAACTGGAGTGAGGTGCATTCCCACATTATGTGTGTGAGTGTCCCTGTTTGTGAACGGAGCCTACATAGGTCGCTTTCCTTGCCCCCTGTGATTTTGTTAATGTACTTTGGGTGTGGGTATGTGTTTGCGTGGAGTCGCCTAAACGCGACCGCTTGCGCTTTATCGAGTTGCTTGGCCGGTGGTGGGAGCGCGCGACGCCTCAAGGACTGCCAACTTTGATCTTGAGTAACCTCTTCCAGGTTACTCAATCCTCCTCCTCCACTTGATACTCCATCTTGAGTAATAAATTAAGCGTAACTCGCCTTCAAAGGGCCGGTACGCGGAGGGCAGGTGGTTCACGAGGCGAGAAGCTCCTTCTCAAAGCTCTGGCACGGGCCGGAGGCGCGTGGCCGAGGCGCGAGACGCGCGCCTCGGAGAGGAAAGCTTGGCAATCCGCCGTAGGCTTAGCCGGGCGGCCGCCGTCTTGCTGTTGTCAGTGTGTAAATCGGCCAAAAATGAACTCAGGGCGCTGCGGATTCAGAGAGATCTGAATGCCGCTTCTCGAGCTGTGTCAAATGGTACAGACGTTCTGGCGTTTCCAGGTGGCAGTCCGCAGGAAGTTCAGGTTGAGTCGGGAGCTCATGTGGAACAAGTCCGCTGAGGTGGCCCCTGGCGGCCAAAAATTTTTGCACTTTTTTTTTCATTTAACAGAAATTTCCGATTCAATCACGACGAAGTGATTCCACATGTGATGATGGATTTCGTATGACCCGCTGGGGGGGGGGGGGGGGGGGGGGGAGCGCTGAGACTCCCTACAACGTGACATGACAAATCTCGAAGAACATGAAATTAGCAATTAGATAATCGTCTTCTGCAAGCTCAGATTAATGCCGCTCGTAAGCCGGGGGCGCATCAAATTTTTTTTCAATTAACTCGTTCTCGAGCTTTAGCTTCAATTATGATACAAAGCATTTCATATTTCCTGGCGATGCCTCTATTCTGTCACGTTAAAACCACTTTGTTAAGCAAGATTATTTGGCAACTTTTTCCTGTGGAAGTGGGATGCGATCGTGCAGTCTTGGTTGAGCGCCAGTATCTCAGTCGTGGCGTTTTTGGTTTCCTTGTTTTATGTACGCTGTCGAGGCATTCGAGTGTGATGTTACATGATGTTACACAGATAACTGGATTGAGAGTTCGTAGCTGCTTACCGTATTAAAAGCTCTCATGTGCAGCGAACTACACTGAAATGATAGAGGAGGAGTGTTGCTTACTGCAGGGGATCTAACATTGCAAAGGTTTCCGGCAATAGATCTGCCCGAGCGCCGGCTATCAAACGCTGTGCGGTCCGAAGCCCATCGTAGCCCATCTGGTGACAACAGCATTCGGTATACCAAGGAACTTGACATCCAAACGACGTCACCCGACACGGATCACGATTCACACTCCAATGCCGTATCACGTAAGAGCTTTAGCAGGAGCCGAAGCACCTCTCTCCTAAATATCCAATATCCTAGCGGGAACAAATTTAACTTGCGCTTGAGTAAGGGGCCGTCTTCCGCTTCAGTCCATCTAATAATATTTTACGTTGTGCGCCACATTCAGGACATTCTAGTAACTAATGGTCAATGTCACCAAGATATTGACAATGCACACAAGACGATGTACATTGTCCTGTTCTGCACTGCTACGCTGGAGTTGGCGCTAATCCTGTGCGGATGCGATAAACGAGAACGGCTTCAGTTTTATTAAGCTTCTTAATCTACAATTAGGGTGGTGTAGTGGAGACCACATTAACGAACGGAACTGGCTGAAGATGACCGGCTTCGTGTCTCTTTTTGCATCCTGAGGAGCTTCTTCACTGGCCTGAACTGCAACGCGTTGCGCCAGAGACTGTGAGCGGCCTCGTTGCCTGCTAAACCAACCTGTGAAGGTACCCACTCCAAAAAATAAATTACCACCAACTTGCCCAAGTTTATCTTCTAGTACCTGCTGGAAAACGATGGTAAATCGCATGATCTGTAGTTCTTTAACAGTATGTAATGTACGCTGGATACACTTCTCCAGGAGATATCCGAGCTGTAATAGTTGCTGCGCAGTCTTGCTGTCGGAAAAAAAGAACACAGGCTGAGGCTGATAGGAATTCAGCTTCCGCAAGGCTGCTTCAATGGTGGCACTCTCATATGCAGTAGAAGACACGATGCGTACAGGCGTGGCAGCCTATGAGACATTGAGAACCGGAATCATGTAGGCCACTGCACTAACGTTCTTTTCTTTGTCCACAGAATCGTCGGTGTATAACTGGAGATGGCGGCCGTACATTCTGTCGTGGTGTTTGATCACTAAAGATCTTGCTTCCGCCACAGGTGTCAGGTGCCTAGTGCCAATATGCGGAATGTTAAATTGACATTCCAGACATACCACACCCTCGTACGTCCATGTTGGCTCCTGACGTTCTAGTTTATTTTTTTACTAAATTGCAGGCCAAGTACACAGAGTGCGTTGAGTGTAAGCAAGACGTGATAACCAAGGAAGTGATACGCACTGGCGACAGTCAAGTAGTACTAACACTTGCAAAGCTTTACCCGCAGATGAAAGTAAAAGGGCACTAAGGGATATACACACTTTAGGAAACTAGTGAAAGCGACCAAAATTGTGTGAAAATACGCACATGAGGTCAGTTCCTATCTACACAAGACACACAGCAGCATATAACAACGCAAGACGTGAGCTACACACATACAACATACTATACAGCCTCTGGTGTTCAAATACAATGCAGTAGTGGGGTCAACCACGATTCTCTGTTGCACGGTAGCAAAGTGGACGTATATTTGGCTAAAGCTCCCCCCTCTCCCTTCCCCTCCTTTCCTTCACTGTTTCTATCGCTTATGTGCATTGTTAGAAGACATGTCGAAAGAGTGCGCCACATGCACAATAACACCGTTTGAATGCATAGCGATCAAGGCAGAAAGTTGGGCTAGTTGGTGTGTCATCATTATCTCATCACTCTGTCTGTGTCCCTACTATTTTGCGCTAGTCTTTTGAATATGAATGCATAGCATTCTACATATCAACGCAAGTCTTCAGCGAGCAGGGTATGTGCTAAGTTTTCCCGGCGCACGCCGTGCCTAGAGGACACAGGAGAGACAGAGGAAAAAGCCTTAGAGGAGAGGCTCGCCGTGACTAGATGCAGACAGCGCTGACGTCATGGCCATAGCAGGAGTTAAGGGCCGAATGGGTGAACCAGGGTGGATGGAAGATGAGAGTAGCGCCTAAAAAATAGCCCCCTCCTCATTCGTGAGGTGACGCTGATTGCATATAAATGCTGGAGTTACTGTATAGCCTCTACAGTAATTCTAGGAAATACTAGCGCCCACTGACTTCTAGGAAATGCACTGCGTGGATTGAGCGAACAGAGTGCGAGCGCACTGACGACACTGGTTTTCTACCCACTGAACGGCACTATTTGCTCTAGTCCAGTAATGCGAACTAGAAATGTATGCCCAGATCGAGGGTACCTGGAGCCAGCTAAAGAATATGGCGCCTTTGTGGCCATCTGTATGCATTTTTAAAGATTCTGGCAACTGTGGACATCGCACTGAAATACGCATTGTGGCCTCTAAGAACACTTAAGGGCTTTTTGTGTTGAATGCTGACGCCAAAAGTGTTTTGTCTAGCTGAAATCAATGCAAGAACGTGGGCTGTTGAGAGGCGCTTTGAAATAGTTAATTCATTCATTAAGACGGCAATTGATCAAAATCTTTGCATCAATTTCAGACATGCGGATTTTGGATTCGAACACTTAGAAAAAACTGAATGTATGCCAGTATTCTTTGCTAACCTTGATATGAAGAGGCGTTTATAAAAGAATAGCACGTACCCTTTCATAAAACTCAAGCAACTATGGATTTGAAGCGCGTGAGCAATGAAGTGGGTATGGAACGCTGAAGCAGTTGTGATTGATTCGTAATCGCTTTTGTAGAATGAAAAGCGCTGAAATACAAAGGATTAGTGCCTGCCGTAAGTTTCGACCTCGTTTCTCGCGCTGGTACCACAATTATTAAGCGCGACATGATATTGCAGACCCGTCGACTCATGAAAAAAATAACCATCGCTATGGATTTTCCCGACAATCTAGGAATTTGGTAGATTATTCTAGGAATATCCCTGACCTGGATGTTGGCAACACTGCTCTTGTTTCCTAGATACTTAGCCCCAGGAAAACAGTTTCCGAGGAAGAAGCCGCCGCAATGACGAACCAGCACGAAGTTGTGTGCGTCGCCGGGACGCCCGAGGAAGGCGCTGGGTGTTTGGAAACGCTTAAAATGGCGAAGAGTGGGCGCCTAGAAAACGAGGTGGCTGAAAAACTGGAGCAAGGGGCTGAACTGTCTCTTAGGGGCTGAACAACATATATTACGGAGTGAGTTATAAGCAGATGGGATTGCCTGTGGGGTCAAGGTATATGGGTTTAACATAAGGTAATCAGTAGAGTAAGTGATAGCACAAAGCTAACACCATTCAGGTACCTGAGAGGCCTAACTCATGTTACTCATACTTCTCACTCAAGTCCAGCATGAGAAGCCCACGAAAATCTCTCAAAAATATGTAATTCTCACATAACTACTTTATTTTTGTAATACTCGCCGCAGTGGCTATGGCTTTTCGCTGCTAAGCATGAGGTCGTGGGTTTGATTCCCAGCCGTGGCAGCCGGCAATCAGCCGGTGGGACGCAATGCGAAAATGCTGGTAAAACGCACTTCGGCTGCACTTAGTGATCACTAGGTGGACCAAATTAATTCGCAGTCCGCCTCTACAGCATCCGGATAGCCCGCATTTTGCTTTGCGACCGCTGAACCCCAAATGTGTCTTGATGACAGTCATGCTTTATAGAGTAAACCTTATACAAACTGCATAGCGATAGTGAAAGAAAACGATTAAAGGTGGACTATTTCTCAGTTCTCAATATGGAGCAGGTTTTTGGAATGGTCTGAACGCTACAGGTTGTGAATTTTTCTTATTTCGCCCACAAATTTGCATCGAAGTAATAATATTTATGTTCGTGCAAAAGACGAAGAAAAAAACAACCCTGCTTAGTGCTAGGTGACGAACAGGTGCGAAGCCAGCACCGCCACCACTACCACCGGTAGCTTGGACACAGGTAGAAGCTTGGCAAAAGAAACACGAATACACTGGAGCATCCCACCAGTCCTCAGGAATGAGAATAACGAACCCTATCAGCTACAAGAAAAAGAGAATTCATGGCAAAGAGGTGACCAATCTTCGACCTTTGCTTTGGGCTGCACACGCAACTAAAAATGAGGGTGTGTCGTTGTCTGCATGCGTTTATCGCTGTTCATTCTTGACCTTCTGGCGGCCTCCTCGCTGTGATTCCTCACTGTTTGGCACTGCGCTTGTTTTACGCCAGCGTAAAAAAAAATGCAAAATAGAGATTGCCTTTCGCAATGACTGTAGGTCAACGAGACTTGGTTGAACACGCAAATTCGCTGCTCCTTACAGAGCAGAAAGACGTTTACAATGCAAAAGAACCATTAATCACTCACACCGACTTTGTTTCTTTATCTCGTTTATATTATGCATTAGTGCCAGCAGACACGGCGCAAGCTTTATGGGTACAGCCCTTAATTTATCTTCGCTTGTACGAGACCTTTGTTGTGTGAGCGTCACGGAACTTTATGCTGTAGTGTTGGGGTCTCTCAAGCGAACAGCCTCCTAAACGTCCTGCTCGACAGTCGCTCCTGACCTCCGGCTTAAATTATAGCTTATGTTCGCGTAGCTTTTTTTTTACGACGAAATATAACATCACCCGTCCTCGCTCGAAGTCTGAGGCCAAGCTAGATCAAACGAAGAGGAGGATGCGAAGGCTCGTTTGTCAACATTACCTGGCTCAAAATTGACTGAATATTTTGCGAGAAAGCACGTGGCATATGCATGCCATATTAGTTTTATGAAAGAAGTGGGCACTTGCTCATGCTGTATTTCAGTGAGCTGTACGCGCTAGCATGAATGGGCTTGGCGTGTTCTTTACACTTAGGGTGCAGTTCTTATGTGCTCACTGCTGCCTACGCTGTCGCTTAGCTTCCGCATCTTGACACTGAAGGAAGACACGCCCTTCGTCTGTAGCCTTCTTTCTGCGTCGAAGCTTCGGGCTCTGCAGTGCGCCGCTGTCTATGCGTCTCCTTAAAGCCTGTTTCGCATGCAAGCGAAACTGGTCGCGATTCCTGCCACCGCGATGCAGAAACCTGTTTCGAGCGGTGAGGTTCGGGCTAGTTGGAATTTAATCGCGGCGGCAGCGTGGCAGCACCGCTTCCGAACCAATGACGGCCTGCCTCGCCACCTAACCATTGGAGGACTAGCGCGGGAAAGCCTGTGCATATGACGATGTTTATTTACTTGGTACTTGGTAATATCACCTGTGGAGATTCCCACTCGGAATGCCAGGGCGACATCCTGAATATGCATCACCAATGCCATGTACCTGGAAGGAAGCGCAGAAGTAAAGCTGGCGTACTCGGATCAGCGATTTATCAATAGAAGGCGGCGAACTACTACCTCAGAGTAAATGCAAGTCTTGCGCATGACGGTATGGGTTCCCGCACAACGACGGGCTTCGTGAGCGGCCCTCCAACGAGGGCATGGAGCTCCTCAAACTTTTCTGCCAACATCTTATACTACTTTTGAAAACACTCGGTGTCGGCTTTCATGAGCAGCGGCATCTGTACAAAAATATTGCAAAGTACAATTTCTGTGCAAACACAATCCACCGCGATGTAGAACTCGGATTCCTCCTTCCGATTCTCCCAGATAGGTCTCACCCACCAGCGCCGTGGAACCCGGAGTTCGAGCAAAGCCCTCTTTTTCTGTTAAAGGCGAGCAAAACGAGATGCGTGTAAGAATCATGTGGCGCACATAAATCCACCTCTGTTGACACGATAGCGTCCGTTATGGTAGAGTACCGAGCCGCTCGCGAGTTTGTGCGCCGCATATACGCATTTTCTTTTTACAGAAGCAACACAAAAGATAAAGAGTAAGCATGATTTAGATACTTAGAACACATGATGTGTACCTATAAAATAAAAATTTGAGAAGCCGATACAAAACAATGCTTATGTTGGTAGTCACAAACTACCGGAACTTGCTGGAAGTCCCACATTTTTTGCCAGCAACATTGATATTCGCAGCGGCGGAAAACGCGCGGCGGCAATGCATGTGAAACGAAACCTCGCGAAAATCTTCGCAGCGCCGCATGTGAAACAGGCTTAAGGCCACATCTCGAAGCTGCAGCAGTGGCAGTATACGCTACTTACCGCTCAAATTTCTGCACACTCCGGCACGCCCTCTCTACTGTGGCCGTTCGCACGCCTCTCTAACGTTTCGGCTTTGATGTCAGCGTTCGCCTCGCCGAATCATGGTGCTCCTCTCCTCTAAGGATTTTTCATTGTCTCTACCTCTTGCTTCTCTCGGCGTGGCCCCCTCCAGGTAAACTCGTCAACATGCTCAGCTCGCTAGGCGCCTGTGACGACCCTCAGAGATTGCTATGACCATAGGCGCCGACTAGGGGGCGGTTCTCCGGGCCCTAGTCGGGCATAGCATTGGAGAGATCGTATCTCCTTGCCTGACGCCTTTCTTTATTGAGATTTTGTTGCTTTCTTTATGGAGAACTACGGTGGCTGTGGAGCCGCTATAGATATCTTTCAGTACTTTTACATATGGCTCATCTACACCCTGATTCCGTAATGCCTCCATGACTGCTGAGGTTTCGACTGAGTCAAACGCTTTCTCGCAATCAATGAAAACTATATATAAGGGTTGGTTATATTCCGCACATTTCTCTATCACATGATTGATAGTGTGAATATGGTCTATTGTTGAGTAGCCTTTACGGAATGCTGGCGGTCCTTTGGTTGACAGAAGTCTAAGGTGTTCGTGATTCTATTTGCGATTACCTTAGTAAATACTTTGTAGGCAACGGACAGTAAGCTGATCGGTCTATAATTTTTCAAGTCTTTGGTGTCCCCTTTCTTACGGATTAGGATCATGTTAGCGTTCTTCCAAGATCCCGGGACGCTCGAAGTCATGAGGCATTGCGTATACAGGGTGGCCAGTTTTTCTAGAACAATCTGCCCACCATCCTTCAACCATCCATCCATCATTCTTAATTCATACTTTGATTTATTTCTGCAAATCCTGACAACAGGAGAACAAGCGCACTAAAAGTACCAGCGTCGGCTGTCTCATCCGTATTTTCTCACTTCTACATTGTTTTAAAATTCCACTGTAAATATCATGCACATACACAAAATTTTTCAATATATACACAGGACGAAGTTTATAATATTTTTAAAGAGAAGGAGGTAGCCAATTAACAATTATTTCTCAAGGTATGAGTAGCTTATCTCCAGAGAATGAATATGTTGCTGTGTGTTTACCTTGCTTGAAAATGCTTTGCGCGCTTTCTTGACTCTGAAAAAAACCTGTAGACTTTAGTGACCCCTTCGGCAGTCTTTTATTAACGGCGTGTGAAATGCACGTGAATGATATGTGTCTCAGTATACGATTCTCTTTTCAGTAAGCAAATCTAATCACTCATTAAAACACTTTCAATACCAAGATTTAAAAAAAAAACAATGCATTACTCGAAGAAAACCAAGTGCGCATTGTTTCCAGCACAGTGGAGTAGCTGCCAGTAATGTTTTCGTTACTGACATTTAAAGGGACACTAAAGGTTAATATTAAGTCAACGTGGACTGTTGAAATACCATGCCAGAGACCTCGAAACGCCTGTTTCGTGCGAAGAAGAGACTTATTTTAAGAGAAAATGCGTTCTGAAGTGTCCGCGTACCCGCGTACCTCTAGCGCAGTTCAAATCGCCCGCCCTCCGATCGAGGAGTGGCTTTTCTGCGCAAAATGCAAACGCGCGGCCTGAAACAGAGCCAAGACAGCCGACAGCAGCGCGAAAGCAGAACTATGGTGGCTAGCGGAAGGGAAAGCGCACGACGATAAGCTGGTTCTTTATTTTATGACGCCAACTTCGACGCTCGTTGCAATGAACGGCCCTCACGACGACACATTGGCTCGCGATGCTGGGCACGACTTCAGAGATTTGGAGGAGGGAAAGAGATAAGTAGAAGTCAGGGAGGTTAACCAGAATAACGTCCGGTTGGCTACCCTACACCGGGGGAATGGGAAAGGGGGAAACAAAGATAACAGGGAGAGAGAGAGGAGGGAAGTAAAGAAGAAAATTGCGGTGAGTTCGCTGACGTGTGTGGTCTTACAGAAATTGCATTAATAGTCACAGATGGTCGCACAAGCCCGTCGTCCTTAAGAAGCACAAAAGCGCCTTCACCGCTTTATGGGCCGACGGGCGATGGGGGCGGTGCTCCAGCAGCACCTGCACAGAAAGCGGCCGATTGTCCAGTTTTTGGAGGGCTTTGGAAAGTGTCTCTCTGGGGTGTATCATGGACAGTGGCACAGCAGGTGGTCGATGTTTTCTTCGGTGCCACAGACCTCGCATGCTGCACTGTCAGTCATTCCAATTAATGCAGAGTATGCCTTTGTGAAGGCAACTCCTAACCAAAGGCGACAGAGAAGCGTAGCTTCACGTCGAGGAAGTCCGAGTGGAGATCGGAGTTGCAGGGAAGGGTTTAGTCGATGCAGTCGTGTAAGTCGTAAGTTTGGCGAGTTCCACTCGGTCAGTGTAAGAATGCGTGCCAGGTGTCGAAGCTGCCTTGCGGCGTCTGTCCTCGAGAGCGTAATTGGAAGGCTGTGCTCTTCTTGATGTGGTGTGCGAGCAGCGTTATCGGCGGAATCATTGCCACTGATTATACAATGGCCAGGTACCCATTGAAAAACGACCTCGTGACCTTTTTGTTGGACGTGATGGTAAAGTTTCGCGACTTCGTATGTCAATGGGTCATGGCATCCTTGTCGGAGAACTGACTGTGTGCACTGTAATGCTGGTTTTGAACCACAGAACACAGCCCATTTTGTAGGTCTTTCAGAATCAACGAATTCCAGTGCTCGACGAAAGGCCGTTAGTTCTGCCGCCGTTGAGGTCGTGACATGCGATGTCTTGAACCGCAGTGTCATTCCTCGCGTTGGTATAACGACGGCACCAGCAGAACTGCACGACGTAGTCGATCCATCGATATAGATGTGCACGTGGTTGCTGTATTTCTCAAGCAAAAGAAGTAAGCTCAGCTGTTTTAGAGCAGGGGCCGGTATATCTGTCTTCTTCTGTAGTACTGGAATCATTATATGTGCTTGTGGGCGGCTCAAACACCACGGAGAAAACGCTGGCTTGGCCGCAGGTGCGTACCCTGAAGTAAACGACGCACGATGTGCATTGACAATATCGGTAAATGCCGAGCAGGGCCTTGCAGCAGTGAGGCTCGCCAAGTGGTGGGAAGGGGTCCTAGCATAATGCCTGAGATGCATACGCATTGTCTCAACGGTAATGTGCGTCGTGATTGGGTAATCCTGCGCAAGGGCAATGGTTTCAGCCGTTGATGCACTCACTGCGTGGTAAGCCAAGACATATCTTAAGGGCTTGGGCTTGAATACTCTGAATCATACGCAGGTTAGTCTTGCAGGTGTTGGATATTGCAGGCAGGCTGTATCAACCTTACTAGGCTAGCTTCAGTTTTAAAACTTGCCCACCCACCCGCGCCTTCGTGGCGCTGCAGTCGCGCCCGGCTTCACTTCCTCACTAGCCGGCTACGCGGGCGGGCCGGAGTAAGCACGTGGTGCAGCGTTGGTGTATTCTGTGGTTCGTTGTTGACGGCGAATTTCAGCAAGCATGTCATCCGTGGAACTGTAGCCTTCGCCGAGTTTCTTAAGAATATCAGCAGACGATGCCGACGTGCTGCGTATCTGGGTGCATAGGCCGCTATCGGAACGATGTCGACAGTTCGTCGCACCACTTTTTCTGAGCTCCCAGCAATGCGACGCTTCTCTCGGCGTGCAACAGCGATTCCTCGTGCTTACCGGGAACTCTCTGCGAAATCCGCGGCACGCGCTCGTGCCACTGCTCCCGCGTTCGTCGTCGTCTTCCACAGCCGGCTGCGTGGCCGTTCATCTTTCCAGCGTAGAATTTCAATTCACTTCTGTCGTCGTAATGGGGAAGCCGCGTTTACGGGGGTATGAGCCATTGCTTAAGGGAGTATGAGCCACTCATGGTCATACGTACGGAAAGATTTAATTTCGAAGAAATTTAATTTCGAAGAATCACAAGCGGCAAATAGCAAGCGAAGGCTGCTAACCACGCCGCCGAGCAAACTCGAGATATCGAACGCAAGTGACAACTGGGGACTGCGGGCATACCGTCAGTGACGTCTTTCTCTCCGTCGCAGCCGATTGTGTGTGTAACCTCATAACTGAGAAATACTTTAATGAAGCCTCGGGATTAACCCAGTGATAAACACAGGGGCCGCATGTTTCAGCTTCGCTGATTAAGCATCACACGGAATAAAAAATCCGACTTCTTTTCTTTTCTTTTTTCTTTTTTTGTGGGTTGTGTTTACAAAGACCGACCTCATCTTTCTTTTTGTAGCGCTTCTTTGGCGTGGTGAGAAGCTTCGGTGGGGATGAAGATCATCCTACAATCACGCACTTTGGCCAGATATTCAGGCTCGTGAGCTTAAACTGCGCGAAACGTTAAGACGACAGGAAGAAACAGACGACATTTAGAAACGCATCTTCTGCGCTTCGCTCTATGCGTTTCTTCCTTTTGTGCAGTTTACCCTTCTTTCAGTATTAGCGAACTGGCGCGATAAATCTTATTGCTGTAGGTGGATACCGCTTTCTCGTGGTATCACTAATTCCGACAAGGGAGAACGCCAGCGAGCGTGAAACACGCGCAAACTGCCCGTCCATACGAGCTCAAGCATGACTCAAGGCTGTGACAGGGCGTCTGCAGTGGAGCCCGATGGAACAGCGTTGCCACCTGGCGGCTGTCATAGAAGTGGCGACAGCGGCAGTAAGCGCGCGGGCGGCGAGTTTTACAACTGAAGTTAGTCTATAACGTTAGGCTGTATCGCAGAAAACCAACGAACAACGCCATGTGCAGCTGTAACATAAGCGTGTATAAATACTCCCCAACTTTTTCCTGCAAGGAACCTGAACAGGCGACAGATAGCAGTCAGCCGCTTTTTCACGTAATTCAAGTGCGGAGTCCAAGATAGGTCCCTGTCAATTACGACCCCCAAGAACCTGTGACTTCTGCTGTAAGGTATAAGTTTCCCGTTGATAGATACGCCGTAAGTAGACATTCGCTTCCTCGTGAATGGCACCATTGCGCACTTCCCGCATTGAATTTCAAGTCCTTGTTCACGAAGGTAGCAAGATGTCATTGTGGCTGAAGCCGAGCGCGAAGCTGAAGTCGTGTCACACCTGATGCCCAAATGAAGATGTCCTCCGCATAGATGGAAAGCCGTACCGTGCTTGACAGGTTGTCAACTAATCCACAGAGAGTGAGATTGAAAAGAGTCGGGCTAAGCACTCCGCCTTGAGGGACTCCTCGGCTACCGTAATGCTCGGATGTCGGGCCATTTTCTGTGTGCACGTAGAATGGTCTCCTCTGTAAGTAGCTGCACACCCACATATATATCTTACCACCAAGTCCGACGGCTTCTAACGTGCTAAGGATGGCTTCATGGGTGACATTATCATAAGCCCCTTTAACGTCTAGAAACAGAGCAGCAGATAGTCGCTTACAGGCCTTTTGGTGTTGCACAAATGTTATCAAGTCAACAACGTTGTCTGCTGACGAACGGCCACGTCTGAATCCGGCACTGATTTAAGCACTGATGAAGGTGACCTGCTGCTGAGGGCTCGCGCTGCCGGCGTCGTTGAGTACTACTACGACGGCGACCTGCTTTGAAAGGCACTCCACACTACTTCAGTAAGTCGGCGTTGAACTTGTAATCCTTTGGACGAAAGTGCAGCGAGCACACTACGTGATTTTTCGGCTCTTTGCCAGCGCGCTGTGGCAGAGGTACGGCACTTAACCAACCCGCCGTAGTTGCTCAGTGGCTATGGTGTTGGGCTGCTGAGCACGAGGTCGCGGGATCGAATCCCGGCCACGGTGGCCGCATTTCGATGGGGGCGAAATGCGAAAGCACCCGTGTACTTAGATTTAGGTTCACGTTAAAGAACCCGAAGTGGTCGAAATTTCCGGAGTCCTCCACTACGGCGTGCCTCATAATCAGAAAGTGGTTTTGGCACGTAAAACCCCATAGTTTACTTATATTTCTTTAAAGCACTCAACAACTTCGAACGGAGAGGTTCACTTGTTGGCACACAGTGATAAGTAACGTTGGATTCGCCGCTGCAACTGCCCTTGGCCAAGTTACGCGGACTGTTCGCGCATCCGACGACATCACATGGACGTGGCATTCTGGCTGCTTGTTCCAAATGTAAGTTGCGCGAGCCAGCAGGACCACCGCAGCACGACGCGCTAACGAAACAGCTGAGACTCTGAAGGCCCAACCACACGCCGCCCGGGATACGCGTCTCGCTACGCGTACATGTAAGCGTACGCGTCTGCGTGCGCGTACGCGGGTTATGAAGGGAAGGGCATCCAGCCACACGATACGCGCACACGTGCGCGCTTCGCTGCGCGTAGCATAGGGCTGACAGACCAGCGGCCCAGCGATGGCGGAAACGGTCGTCTTTGGCTTTGAGAAAAGTTTATCTTTAATTTCATTATGGCTAGCCATTTTTATTTAATTTATCAATGTTAGAGCTAGTACATTGTTTTTAAGTTGAGAAATGTACGCTGTTCGTATCTATACATCCTTATGGCAAGAAAACCTACATCAATTATCAACATCACGCGCGATAGCGTCTGCTTGCTCACAACCATATATGTCACAACTGCAGCTGACATCTGCGCGCGACCACGCACGACGTTGCTGCCGAGCTCTTGCTTAGCCGCTTGCTTCGCCGGCATCAGCGTTCTCTCCCCGCAATGTACCACATGAGAAAGAAGCTTTTGCTGCTGCTGCTCTTGCAAAGGCGGCGGGAGCGCAGAAAGCGTCTGCGGCCTCTGCGGCGACGTTGGTGGGTCCGGCCAGTCTTTCAACTGCGTAAAGAAGAAGGACTTTACGGCTGTGAGTAACTTCTTTCCTTTCGATGATCTACAGTGGTAGAACTAGGAGCCAGTGTTTGGACATGGGGACTTATCTTCGTTAGGACAGCAATTACTTATCAGCGTTTTTAAGTGCGCGCATAAGTGAAAGGGTTAAAGTAGTAATGCGGGGATCGTACTCGCAGCGCGCGAACGCCCAATTCGCAGAACAGCATCGCGTCGTCGGTGCATGGTTCGTCCAGGTTGACAGCACCGATCGAAACGATAACGTGACGTACGCGAACAGGGGGAACGACAAGAGCAGGGTGTAGTTCGGAAAGCGCGAAAGTATAGGCGAAGATCGGGCTGATTAGCCGCCGGAAGCATACACATAGTATATTGGATACGTGGTGACGACACCTCACGACGTTTCAACCGCCGTCAGTCTAACCCGTGTATGCCGTACGACATACGGTCATTAACTGTTCAGCTTCAGAGGGGAAGAAGCGCTTGATTCTATATAACAGACAATCTGTAATACTAATTTGGAGCTCCCTTCATTATTAACAGTAGACCATACTGTTTACACAGAGCTTGTGTAGCATCCTCTTTTCTTGCACAATATTTGTAAGGATTAAGTTTTGTAATACATTTTCTGCTATTCGATATTTTATTTGATATCCAGATTATTTTTTCTTCATTTGATTCGATTCTAAACCTACTTTTCGGTATTAGCGCACCCGTACAAAAAGCTAAGGACTGCTAGTTATATTTGTGCCATTAGTATAGCACACAGAATCTAGAACACCTTTTTACACGTGTTGGTTGTCTTATATGAAGCTTGTATTTCCTATATTTTCTGTCTCTCAGAAGTGTGACTGTAGAATATGAGAGTGTAATATAATTAAATTGTAACCTGGGGGGCAGGTTAAAATTCTGTGCGACTAATTTCGGAAGTTTCTTGGCAGTGGCCGCACGATATTAATATACCGTTGACTGGCTCTCTTGTTTTGCCGAACCACTGTTTGTATTCAAGCACATAAACAAAGCAGGGGGTAAAATTAATGATGGCTAATGGCTATACGTGTGTGTCAGTGAAAAGTGTACAGCTCCTTATACCTGCGCGTGTATGTGGGCAGGGCATGGTCTTGCTGCCAGGCAATAATGCACCATTTTTTACAGATGCAACGGATACGTCAGGATGACCACGGATTTTTCAACAAGTTCTTTCGCAAGGCGCCACAGCTCTTGGACAAGCTATTGAGCTTTTTTTAGCAGAGGACCTCACACGGCAGCACCACATTCGAGAAACCCCTGGAGCCTGGAGAACGACTTGCTGTAGCATTGAGGTTGGTAAAGGACAGTTGCCCCTAGAGTAATAATGTGCGATTGGAGGAATACAGAACACCGTTTCTTGGTCATTTAATGTATCATTTATTTTATTTTATTTACATATTACTGCCCGCCGCCTTTTGGAAGCCAAATCAGGAAGGAGTCACAAAACATTGAAGCAAAACAAAAGAAAGAAGGAAACGACTGACAATGAGCGTGCATAA
Organism: Dermacentor andersoni; assembly: GCF_023375885.2. Lineage (NCBI taxonomy): Eukaryota > Metazoa > Arthropoda > Arachnida > Ixodida > Ixodidae > Dermacentor > Dermacentor andersoni. The sequence goes on from NC_092814.1 coordinate 143,478,166, forward strand.
AAAATACTAATACATAATAATAATAATATGTTAATAATCACAGAATACAGAATTATACACAACCAACTATTTATTAACTCATAAACAAATAAAAAAAATGGGACACGAAATGCTGATACAGAACGAGAAATAGTAATGATGGTACTGACAATGCGCGTGAAAAGAAATACAAGAAAAAAATGATCGCATGATCACAGAGACTGAAAGTTTCCACTTACTGCATCACCAGTGTAACAGTTACGGCTAACTCTAAAAAAAACTGCCATCGAGTGGCATCGCACAATAGCTACCTCAGTGCTTTTGACCTTGCGCAACCTGTAAAACATGCACTGAGGTATGCTTGCACATGTAGTATTAAACAAAGGTGGTAGCTAACCTACGCAAATGAATTTTGATCGTATGTCACCCGAAAAGGGCCCCCACAGCCATGTAGATCATTGTGAAGAAAAATCATGTCATCATAATTATTATTCAAACAATTGAGACATGCGTACAAATTTTTTTTCAACTTGCATTCAAGCTACTTGGCATCCTGGTAAGACATAAAAGACGTTGCCTTGACTTACTGTGTGGGGATTGAGGCGGCTAGACTCTGCAGTGGTGTGTAAGTCATATAGTGGCGATCGTGCCTGCAAAGTATTAAACAACTGCAGAACAGCACGACTGCCGCAGAAATTTTACATTTTTTTCAGCTTAAGAAATTTTTTAAAGCTCACATGCTGTTCACGGCTCCCGTCAGGTAGCCCTGCTTCCTGCCAGAGAAGCAGGGTCATACGTATAAATGTCTCATTTACACACTGCCTTCAATGTCACTGATTGCGTACAAAGACTTTGGCCAAACATCCAATGCTGAACATGCAAAACCAACTCTGGAACTGAGCCACGGAACACAAAGAAAAAAAATGCAAGGAATGTGGCTTGTGGATGATAGTTGTGGGAGAGGTAGAGGTTGTCTATGTTGGCAGTGAACCTCGCCTCCTGGCTATGTGGTGGCAAACTTTTCCCTTTCTGCTACCTCTTCTAATAATAATAAAACAATTTGAAAAATGCTTGCGCTGCTAGAACGCCCCGACAGGCTTTACAACTTGCAGCATATAACCGAAATTTTCAATGGGGTCTGGTTGAAGGTTCATTACATTTCTTTTTATTTACAGGCATGTACAGGCATCTCTAGATGCATGCACAAACTCTACATGCACAGGTGGTGAACTCAAAAAGGTTCATTGCTGCAAGACGGGCTGAATGAGTAAACACAGATGAAAGCGATAAACATCTGTCTTGCAACAACAAACCTTTAGTTGCAAGTCAGTGCTTCTTTATCGTAGGTGTGTTGCTAAAACATGTTCACACATCTCTAAAGCAGCAATGGCCAGCCACCAGGCCCACAGATATCAAATTTATGAAATTCTTGAATACCGCACAAAAATATGGATACAACACAATGTAAAATGAACAAAAAAGAAGAGCCGAGGGGCTTTGACATGACAACAACAGACAAGGAAACGTATATAAAGCATAAAGGAAAATAACTGTCATTTTATTTGTAATGTCAACATCAGAAGGAGAAGGGAAATGAAAGGACAAAATATAACTTGCCACTGGTGGGAGCTAAAACCAAAACCATTTGAGCTGGAGGCTATTCCACCATCAATTTCATAGAATGTTTGTGTACTAGATTAGGCTCTTGGAGTGTTCTTGCACGAGTAGCACTGGCTAACACTACCAGGGTGAGATATAGTACATGCACATACAGGCCCAAGAAAGTTTGCAGAGGGATAGCCATTGCTGCAGCTCTACTGGTAAAGCAATGCAAGCATAATTCAAAGGTTGTGGGTTCGTCTCCCATTAGTGGGAAGCTACCTTTTCATATACTTTCATTTTCCTCCTTATTTTTCCATTTCGATATAAAGTAATTAAATTCATCAATGATTTCCTTTTGTTTCATTGTCTCTTGGCTTTATTATACAAAAAGTATACATTAAAAAACATTAATCTTTGAATTACTCTCCTACTTGCATCAATTTAATTTTCAAGTCGAGATGCGTATCCTCACTGACCTCTCTAATGTGTTTGAGCAGAGAGACGGCAAAAGTTCGAGGTCGTCCTGTGGTTTGCATCTTTTGATTGCACTTGAAACATTACCTAATTCCTCCAATATTAACTGACTCTAATCTTTCTTTTTCCTTTTCCTCCCCTTGACTTTGCTTCAGAAGCAATGCTTCCTAACGTATCCAGCCTACGACTGCCTGCTGAAGCCAGCGATGCTTCTGACTGCGGACTGCTGTGGTGTGCCTCAGAATCCTCAGGAACCAGAACTTCTTGAAACATCGGTGATTCAAGAGATTCCAAAATGTCCTGAGACTCCACAGACTCATGCGACGCCGAAGACAGAGTCGATGCTGGCGCTTGTGACTCTTCACTTGACGGTGATGGCACTTCAAGTGTTGCCAGATCGGAAAACTGGCACATTTTTGTTAAGATGTCTGCAGCACTTCCCTCCTCACTCGATGGGGGCACTGGTGGAAGGTTGGCGGACATCCTGCATTTGAGCGTAATAAGGTTTGCACATACTGTCAATGTGTAAATAATGTGCCAGTCTGGATGCAAAAATATATGAAGGCTCAAATCCGTCCACATTTGTTTTAGTGTGTGATTTTATTAGAGTACACTGAAGCTCTGAATCAGTTTTGTAGGGACAAAAGTGGCTTGCCTACACAACCAAAATGAACAGTTTCTGCATGGGCGTAAGTGTAGCTTTTGTATCTTTTTCTGTTTTTGCTTGTGATGCATTTAAGCAGTTCTTACGAGATCTGCATGCCTAAAGCGTAGTGATTACTTCTACTCAAAACAGTTTATGATATTTGGAATGTTTCAGTTTTGAAAAAATTAGCAGGAAGCATTCCACTACATTTACTCAGTAAAACCACTTAATAAATATCATGTTGAAAGACCTATGCTTGCACTTTCTAAACATAGAGTAGTAGTACTGTTAGGTCTTGCTTTAGCATAAGGCTCTCTCCTGTTCTAGTTTTTCTACTTGAAACGTTCTTGGCTTGTAACTTTGTTTTCCTTTCACTTGTTTGTAAACTTCATCTCATTCTAAACTGTTTTTCTTAACTGAATGTACGTCTAAACACAGTGTGAAGCTGTGTACGTAGTAGTCAGTGCATTTGTTGTTTGTATTTAGGAAGTTACGTCTAATAATGTTTGTCTTCTTGCCATCTGCCTTGTAAAGGGTGTTTTGGCCCAGCAAAGCTGACCTTAGCGAGCAAACCCTTCCAGAAGGTTTCTTACAGCCAAGCTTTTTTTGCCTCTTCTCTGGACTTTCCTACCACTGCTCCTACTGTCTTGCCAAATAGCTCGCCTCATACTGATATTAATGTAGTCGTTGAACCATTGTCATCCCAGTTGACTACTGGCTACTGTGTTGCACGAGTGACCAGTACTGGACGTAATGCAAATACCAATTAAAATAATGTAACTAGATTGTGGTTTTGGCATGTAAAATTTCAATAATCATTTCTTGCACAGTGCGAATATGTTAAACTGGATCATCTAGTCCTTCCTTGGAAATTTTGCTAAGCAGGAACAGCGTTCTCCACAAACATCGTGAAAGCTTCGCTTAAACCAGTAACCACAGCACCTGGGATCTGCAGAATAACCGCAGGCTGATAATTAGGTAAGGACACTGCTGAGCAGACACAAAAAGAATTATCAATTACACAGCTGACAATGTCAGTACTATGGCGCATTTATTCCTACAGCATGATGACACTGAATGAATCCCTAAGCAAGCTACGTAATATTTGAGGGTCTGTGATGAAGCACCAATTTGCACACTGCTGGCAAGCAACAAAATGCAAAATTAAAACTGTGCATTGAAGTGCCCAAGGTACACGTGAATATAGCAACATTCAATACTCAGTTAAATACTGGCCATTGACTTGCACGCTGCCTTCTAGGATCAGTGCACAGAATAAAAAAAAAAAAACTACTTGCATGTTTTGTGTTTTGTTTTTGTGTGTGCATCATGCAAGCCCTTTTCTTTTTATTCATCCTGCTAATTTGTATGTGATATTCTCTCTACTTCTGTCTTATGCTTTATTGTTAGGTTTTGAAGTGCTATTTTACTTGTTATTTTGTACCTGTATTTTTGCTTTCTCTGCTCCCCACTGCAAGGCCAAACTGGCTTTGTGGGTACCTAAATAAATAAATATACAGAGCTATTCTTGTACTGCTTGTATGTCCCCTTACGGATCACATTTAACGAAATATGCGATAATCGGAGCGGCGATGCAGCACAAATATTTTATCGCCAATTAGACAAAGCTGAATATAATGCATACTGCGCGTCGATTTACATGTGTAAGCACAATTTTGAGTCGATTCCCATAAGTGCGGTGCATTGCCAGCTATAATACAAACATACGGCATCGCCGGTCAACGTGGTAAAGGGAAAGCACTAAAATCCCGTGTTTCATTTTTAACACGCCGGCTAAGATGGAAACTTCAAGATAACTTACGGTCTACACTCCATTGTGTAGCGCACAAACATCATCTGGTCGAAAAACAACCAGATGACGTCGTCGTGAACGCCGAATGGCACGGCGCGGCTCTTTTCTTTCTGAAACGTCTTCCCAGGCGCCGAAATTTATTCCCCAGAAACTTCCATCACTTCTGCAGCGCTGCGATAACGTCATCTGCACAGATGAAACGCGTTTTCGACATCTGCGAGTCGGCTGATGAGAGAGGCAGCTTATACCAGTGCCACACAGCTAGGCTTTCGATGGCGATCGAGCGCGATCAAATTTCTCGTTCACGATCGGTTCTACGCAGATTGTGCGGTACAGGCAATCGTGATCACAAAATCCGACCCCGATCGGGCTCGATCGCGATTGAAACTGCTCGGCTATGACGCCCGTATAAAATTCCGAGCACTCACCTGTTCGGCAGCGTTGGGCATGACGATCCACGACCACCTCGTCAAGTGCTTGTTCTAGTGGCGCTTGTGTTTCGCCTGCTACCAAAGCGCAGGTCGAGCCTCAACGCAGGCGATCAGCGCTTCGTTGTTGATCGCCTCCATAGCCTCTGTGCTCTATCAACACGAAACCAGCAGCGACTCCCGGCTTTTCCGCACGATTCTGAAACTTCAACAACCTTTCCGAACCACCGGAAGTGTACATGCGGCCCACGTGACGTCGGTGCACAAGCTGCCACTTCCGTCGCGTACGTTCAAAATGAGGCCCATTGCAAGATCAAGACCTCCTTGACGCGCGCGTTTCCTGCGCGTCTGCCCTCTCTACACGTGTAGGACAGGCGCGTACGGCCTTGCAGACGCGTGACGCGCAGCCAGGCGCGCACGATTCACCGCGTGTGGTTGGGCCTTAAAGCGCGCGCGGCGCAATGTCGAGCGCGCAGAGTCGAGCGAAAACGAAACCTTTCGATCACCCATACTACTCCAGGGTAACGTCAAAATGTTATTTTTTCTGAGAATCGAATAGAAGTATACAAGTAGCATTTTCTTCCGTCTTATAATCTAATGAAATGATCTTTTTAATACGAGTAGTTGAGTACTAGTGACATAAGGTATGATGAGGAGTGCCTTCGTCATCGGGCTAGTACCGGAATGTCGCTGGGGAGTCTCAAGTCGTGTCATGCATTTACCTCAATTTCTCGGTTACTAAAGCTCTGTTCGCGATTATATTGACGCCTTAAACGTTCTAGAGCATTGCTTTATGCATTGAACTTGACTTCATAGTAAGCTATAGTGTCCTTTTAATTAGCTAATTGTAATTCTCTAACTCGAGACGTACTATGATAACTATCAAAGTGTCGATGAGCATTTGTAGGCACAGCCAAGGGACATCTAACTGCGGTATTTTCAGCGACGGACTAATTGCGTACAAATTTTTTTCCGACTGATAAATAAACCCTATATGGGGAATACCACGTGACTACGCTCCCACCCGCATTATAAAGCAGCGCCCTCAAACAGGCTCCTTCTGAGTTAAGCAGTACGAGATGAAGGAAATAACGAAAAAAAATCGCCGCCCAAGCACTCCGTACAGATGGTTAACCAGCGAAGCTGAAACGTGCGGCCGCGGTGTTTATCACTGGGTTAATCCCGACGGTTCATTAAACGACGGCGTGGTTGGCTGCCGTATCCACGGTACGCAGTTGCTGCTTGCGCTCGATCCGCTGCACGAGCCTTTTCTTGTGCCCGGGCTGCAGCATCGGGATGCTGTAGACGAGCTCATTCCCGGTTCTGCTCGCGGTGTTGCTGATCGAAAGCTGCCTGCTCCTCAGAAGTACGTATGACGCGTGGCCTACCCATTTCGAAGCCGGAGACAAACAGCTGGGTGGCCGCTCGGCTGCGACGGAGAGCAACGACGTCACTACTGGCGCAACAAATCGCGCACCTCTCTTTCGCTTTTTTTTAGTGCATTCGCATGGGGTTGCACTGGAGGTTATTTCGGCGTAAAGGCGATATACGGACATACGGACGAATCGCCTAGCCATATACAGCTTCGCTGTAGAACATCGTGATTGAGCTAGTTCCTTATCTGCCGCACTTCGGCCGAAGTGAAACGTCGCCTTTGGTGTTAGTTGGAAACAAGCTCTGATAGCTGTTGCCTTAGCGTAGATGAAGTGCACGGATGTTTTTTTTTTCTTGCCACGAAACCAATCACCACAAAAACGAAATGGCAGCGTCATTGCAAATGTTTAAAGGTGAGTTTTGTATCGTCCCAGTCGCCATGTGTTTTTCTGATGAGCAGCAGGTAAAAATGATCCTTGCCCTGGGAGCTGCAAATGACAAGAGGAAGGCCGCAAATACATATCAGTCACGGAAGCGTGGCGTTAGTTCAAACGCTTCGACTATCATCATAAATGATGAAAAGCTGAGACAAACCGGCAGCTTCAAGAAACGGCAGCGTAGGACTCCATCTTTGAGTCGGCCTACCCACAGGTGTTCTATCATTTCTGTCCTCAAACCCTCTTGCTAGCGTGCGGGACGTGGCCGCCCAGATATCGATATCGAAGTCATCAGTTTGGAGGGTTCTAAATGACGGCCTTTCACCAATTCCAATGCAAGCCAACCAATATAATTCCAACGGATCTTCCAAGCACCAATGCTTGGAAGGGATCTGTAGAATCGTCTAGATTTCTCGAATTGGGTCGTCACAAAAACCGATGAGTCACCGAGCTTTTTGAGCAACATCATGTGCACAGATGAAGAGTATTTTAAGATAAATGCCCAGGTAAGTTTGCATAATGCACACTATTCGAGTGACTACAATGCACACTGGGTAAAGCGCGATCGGCACCAGTACCAGTGGTTGTTCGGTGTGTAGTTCGGAATTTGGCGCCAGTGATATAATTGGTCCCATCAACCTCCCTTCATTCTGCTTTTTTCTTTTCTCCATCTTCTTCGATCACATACTGACTGGACAGCGTTACATGGACAAAATCCTTGAAGGAGTGGTGGATGAATTTCCTAGTGAAGTGCCGCTGAGACGTCTTCCACTTCTGTGGTACCAGCTAGATGGGGCGCCAGCACACAGCAGCAGCCGAGCACGAAACTGGCTGAATGCGACTTTTCATGCCAAGTAGATTGGAAGGCATTGGCCTGTAAATTGGCCGGCTAGGTCACCTGACTTCTCTCCACTCAATTTCTTTCTCTGGGGATATCTGAACGATCGCGCTTACATGGTCGAGACGGATGTCAGATCAGTTCAAGATAAGGATAACGGATGTCTGCCATAGAATTCGAGCGTCGGTTATCAAGAAAGCCACTGAAGATGTGATAAAGCGGACTCAGTACTGCGTAGCTGCAGAAGGAGACCTATTCGAATGCGTCCTCTAGCCACAGTGATGTTCAACGGCGCTTACGAATTTATAGATAATAATGGCACATTGAATGTTATTTTTTTTTTTGCGCAGGAGTCCCGATTGCCAATTCGGCTCATTTGAAGTGGTTATTTACTTTATTGAACGCATCGCTTTTGCTTTTTCTCAACACATGGGTCGCTTCGTGGTCTGTTTATTTGGCTTTTATTTTATCCCATGGATGAACATGTATTCTTGCAGCACGTATACACTTTCATGAAAACTGAAACCGTCATTTTGGTTTGGATTTGTTCCGAAGCAAAGTTCTGGCGCGAAATATAGCTGCGCGCGCACTCTGTCGATGCGGTGCGAGCAATTAAGGCATGGATTTCCGAAACATGCTATGCCTATTACATTGCTTTTCGCGTTTCGTGCGTGGTCAAAACAGCGCTTCGCCCGTGTTATCAAGGGACTTTCGTTATCAATGTGATAAGTGGGCCTTGAGAGACGGATAATAAGTGTGACGTAGAGAGGAAGGAATAGCTGCAAAGCCGTGAAACCTGCTATTGGTGCTCCTTCCGTACCATTATCAAGGGGATGCGCTGTCTGTTTACGACAGGCAATGCAGTTGTTTTCAATCAGCTTATTTGAGGACGCTGCTTTATGATGCGGGTGGGAGCGCAGTCACGTGATATTTTTCATATTTCGTAAGGTTTGTTTACCCGTCGGAAGAAATTGCACGCAATTAGTACGTCGCTGAAAACACGGCAGTTAGATGTCATTTAGGCGTACCTGGGGATGCGTACAAATGCCTCCTTGACATTTTGATAATTAGGACAGTACTTCTCGAATTAGATAATTAATTACAATTGTCGAATTAAATTTCAGGAACAAAATAATTACTGGCGGCTACTCCACTGTACTGGAAACAATATGCACTAGGTTTCCTTCGAGTAACGGGACTGCTCTTTTTTTAAGTCTTGGTGCATGATAGTTGGGGCACCCTGTATAATTCATTCAGTAACCGAAATGAGGATAAGCCGGATTCACTGGAAATTACAATCAACAGCATACATGCGCAGGAGCGCTTATACTCGGACTCAGAGAAAAAAAAAAGAGAGAGAGAGGCTGCAGTTTCGCCGACACGGCGAAGCAGTATTAGTGATAGCGAAGGGCACGACAATTATACGAAGGAAGATTACAGCACCGAGAGACGCCAGAGCCTTGGTGGTGGGAGAGGACTTAGGCTGTAAAAGTGAACTGGGTCACACGAAGTTTATTCGAGTGGGACATATATATATATATATATATATATATATATATATAATATGGGGGGGGGGGTTCGGAAAAAGCTGTTCACCCTCCCACCTGGGCGAATGAAAAATTTCCGCCTATGGATATGACATTAAAATTTCCACATGAAAGGTAATTACGTAGAGTTAACTCCATATACGAACACCTTTTCTCTTTCGTAAAACAAGTGGAGCAAGAAAGAATATAACAATCCTTCGTTTCGCAGACTCTCTTATTTGTATCGTATTCTAGTCACCTGATGCAATTCTTGTCGGTGATGCAATTCAGTAATATTATTTTGGCAACTCTGTGTGATAGAACAATACAGGCGGCAACATGTTTGTTCGTTTATAGTGTCAACTTTCATTTTCCAGTGATGACGAAAAAAGTTGCCATTTTCTGCGATAATAAATAGAGCCTTAAGTGTGTCATGAACTGATTTCATTTGCCCTCAAAGGAACAAGCCAGGTGCATTATACCACGTGCTGACACGTATCGTGGGCCTTTGTCTCGAACCCGGCGTGCCCGACTTGTGTTCAACGCATGTTATTTCACCCAGTAGACCTTTCCCTGGCACGTGAGCGCCACGAACGGCCGCGCAGGCACTTATCGCAAACGTGGGTACGCCGCTCAGAAGGCCGTCGCACTTTTGCTTTCCTCCTGCACCGTACGGGCACCTGTCAGCAGTAGTAACTGAAGGAAATTTGACAAGGCGGCCCATGTTACTGCTTAATTCAAACAAGACCGTCTGGTTTATTGTTTAGCTGAGACGGCCTCTCGCCTCTTTGCGATGTCAACCATCTAGCAATCCCACGCGCACTACATTCATTTGTATTTTTTTTCAGCTGAGTTGCTAACCGCCTTCACCTATCGCACACCCCTTGACTCTGAATAATAATGAGCGATTGCCAAAATTGAAAAATAGGCATAATAAAGAATGCGCAGGTTGAATACTAAACCCAGCAGCACGCTCCACCGCTGCAAGGGCCTTGTGTAGTATTCCGTTTTTTTTTACAAGTGTACATTATTTGACTTTTAAATTCGAGCTTGAGGGAGAGGAGTTTCTTTTCAGTTTCTCGCACAATTTTTTTAAAGTTAATAATAATGATAAATTTCGTTTTGCGTTTGTTGTGAGGTGATGGAAAGCGCACCATTTTATAAATGTCTAGAGGCTCTTCTGAGAGTGAAAATGTAATTTTTTTTTAATCTGCTCCGCGATGTTGCACAAGTGTTCTGACGAAGTATATCGCTTAGCTGCGATTGGCGGTTTATTGTCTGAACCGTGGCTGCGTATGGCACGAGCCCAAAGACGTAGGCAAAAGACCCTACTAGCTTTTTATGTAGTGCAATTGATTAGAATGACCTTCAAAGAGATTGTCACCGCGCAGCAGCAATCTACTTCCCTTTGACCAATGCGCTCAAATGAAAACGGTATTGCGAACTAGTTCATAGTATCGGTGGATCGCGGCACACCAATGCAATATTAGGAGTACCCGGGTCATAAAGTCAATCATAGTACAATCTGTTCTCGCGAAAGAGACGTGAGTGTAGGCGAAGTTTATTTTTTTTCCCTCTTACTCATTTTTTTATTTCTTTAGGAATAAGGATATATGAGCACCCGACATGCAAGCAACCAACCTGCGAGAACCCTGGTCGTTTCGAAAACCGCGCCACGTACATGCGCTTCTCTTATCAGACCACTGTGGCAGCAAAAGAAGCCCAGACACCCTTTCTTTTAATAAGCCACGGTCTCTGTGTTTACGCGCCGTCCGACAACGCGCTTTGCAGAAGTGTGTAACGCTGCGCTAGTTGGTTAAGCCCGTTCTGAAAGGGTGAAAACAGTGCTAAAACGACGACACAAAGAAGAACAAATACACACCCCTGGCGCTGACTGACAACTGGTGGTTTATTGCGGTGGAGCAATTGCGGCGGGCCACATTCTTTAAGCGAATGTTTTGACGATTGAGGCGATATGCTTATGGCGGAGATTAGCTCTCCCCAAAAGGGCAGCAGCTGGATGATAAGTAAAGTGGGTTATTTCTTTCCCATTTCTTGCACAGAGATACAAATGTAAATGATTGTGGGCGTGGGGAGGGTGGGTGGAGACGGGGATGCGATTGCGGTGACGAAAAGACGCTACATCGGCAGCCCTTGTAGGGTGTATTTATGTCGGGATAAGCATAGAAGTTTCATGCAATAATTACTAGAGGGAACTCTGGCGCTATTGTCTACGGGAGCTACAATGGGAGCGGTTGAGGCAGCATGGGAATTATGCATGGAGGAAGGAAAGTGTAGGAGATGCCCCGGCCAGCAGGGACATGTTGGGGAAAGTTTGGCGAAGTCACGTGCTGTTTTTCGGAAAGGAGCACTGGGACTGGCATAGAGTTTCCTACAAAAATTACTAGAGGGAACTCTGGCGCTAGTGTCTACGGGAGCTGCAATGGGAGCGGTTGTATCAGCGTGGGAAGTACATGGATTTGTCTTAATTTCGTTCTTTTGGCTTCAAACGGTTTGTGACTTTGTAAACTTGTCGTTTTCAACAGTGTATTGCGTCATAAGTAATTAAATAAACATCATTAAAATTGTCCGATGACGCGATTCGAACAGAGGAACTCTGTTCGAATCCCGTCCGTGGCCTGATATTGAAACCATTAGGCCACGGACGCATGCATCGACACGCGAATGAAACGCCCTTATGAGTCTATCGCGGGCATGCCAGTGCCGTGAGACGCTTGGCGCGTTTCGATTTGGCCACCTGGACTAGCTCAATCGTTGCAATTAACAGCAATTGTGCGTGTTCCCGGCGTCTTCTGCGCTTCGAAGAGCATATATTGCGCTGAAATTTACGACAATAAGATTGATATAGCGTAATATACAAAGCCACAAGAACGTATGAATCCACAAGCACGAATATCAGGCAAATCCATGTACTTCACATAATTCCGATGGTGGTGCAACGACTGAAGCGCCAGAGTTCCCTCTAGTAATTTTTGTAGGAAACTCTACGGGGACGGGTACCCCAAGCGTCAACGTTGCCATAGCAACCGCGCTCCTGAAGCTCTCGCTGCTGCTCTAGGCCTCTGAAAAGTGAGATGTTTTTCCGGCCCGTGTCTTCCTCACAGCACATTCTGTTCGCTAGATAAGCTGACTTTGGAGCGTGGTGTGTAAGCTTGAAAGTTATGTTTTGGGTATGTGAGTATGAATGTCAGTCAGCAACAGACACACTCAAGTAATCATGGCGCGGATCTACGTCGTCTTCTTCAACGTGCCACGGATAAGCACTGGAGCGCGTCTGCTTCACTAAAGCTGTTGCGGAAGTTTCGTAGACTTTGTTCTGACGCGCGTCAGCAGTACGCACTTCGGGCCGCTCACACTCTAAAAAACGTTTGCACCCTTTGGGGTGTATATGTACCCCACAACAATAATCGTCATCTGCCTTGATGCGTTTCCTTTCTTGAAAACGCCGCGCCCGCTACTTTGTTATGTCATGCTGATAACGCGCATGCCGTTGGTTACTGGGAAGTACCGGGCTCGCAGCGTTAAAGAAAGGAAACGCATCAAGGCAGATGACGATTATCGTTGTGTGGTAGATATACACCCCAAAGGGTGCAAAGTTTTTTTAGAGTGCACAGTAATGCAAGTTCACAGCTTGCGCCTATCTGCTCCGGCGAGCTGATCGGAGGCGCGAAGGGAGATGGCACACCAACATGGCTACATTTCCGGCTTCAAAATTGTCATCAGGGCCCCTCCTGCTTTGTTTCTTTCCTGGATGGAATTATGGGAAGTACATGAATTTACCTAAACTTCGTCCTTCTTGCTTCAAGCGGCTCCGCGACTTTGTAAATTCATCATTGTCAACGAAGTACAGAGTAATAAATAGTTAAGTAAGCGTTATTAAAATTGTCCGATGGCAGGATTAGAAAACGGAACCTCAAGCGTAGGAGCCGATACTGAAACCATTACGCCACGGACGCATGCTTCTACAAGCGGCATAGAGCGCCCTTATGAATTTCTAAATGCTTTTTATCTTACACACTCACTTTATACCCTGATGACGTGGTGCCACCTCCTCCCCATTGGCTGTGCCGCCCCGTGCCCAACGACGCACGCACTAGGCACACCTTTGCTCAACCAGAACCGAGGAGTCGTTGTGGCGTCGGGGAAGCACGACCGAAATTTACCCCGACCGAAATTTACCAAATTTTCTTTTCAAATCCCTTAATTTACTTTGTTTGCAGGAACCTCCCTGAGCAATTTAACGACCGTCCAAGCATTTTCTGACGTATTTTTACCGTTCGTACGATCATTCGGTCACGCCGCCGACTACAACGCCGGATTTTCGCGTTATGGTGTATGCATTTGCTTTCGCATTAACAAGGCTGTCATGCTACAAGAGGGTCATACGTTTTTTAAAGCGTGTGGCTTATTGGTTGCTTGTGTAATTGATGTTGCCCGGCATTACGCGCAGCACGTGATGTGGCTGTCGCGACGCTGTTAGTGCACTTTGACATTAGAGAGATTTATAGCGTTGCCGCCTTACCGTTGACGATACTGGCTGCCACGACTGCGCATGAGGTGAGTTTACTGGGCTCCTGTAAGATTAGCGGAAAGCCTCTGCATGATTGCATAACAACATGGCAGTGCACTGGCTACCCGCATCGATCGTAATTCACGTGTGTTACTTGGCATCCACCACGATACCAAGTAATAAATCGTAATATCAGCGATTTTTTGTCGTTATTATTGAGACCAGTTATTCCTCTTGATGGTGCTAGGATTATAGAGGCGGCACCTAGGCGTGAACGTGTTGATTTTCACCATTTAGATGGCGCCACAATACGCGCTAGTTCCCAAATGCAAAATCAGAAGAGCTCAAACCTTATGAAGCATAGCAGAATGCTCCGGAGCTTGGGCGCCTCCTACGAAGCGACAGCTTGACCAACGCCCGCCTATACGACGACGGGGTCTGGCGCTAACTATTGACGAGTCAACAAAAAATTGCCCTTCCGAGGTGAGAACGACCGCCGCATGCTGAGGAAATGACCGTCAAGTCTAGGCTTCTCAACTCGCTACAAGCTGACTTATGCAAGGGGCCAACGTCGACTACTTCCATGGGAATACTGTAGGCTTCGGATTCCCAATTACCACGTGGTGACGTCGTATGTGGGAGGCGATTGCACGACATCAGAGTCGGAGGCCAGCAAGTTGGTGCGACATCATCGGCGGAGTGCTGCGTACACTTTGACCCTTCTGATTGGCCGGGACAAGGTAATCGAATTCCCTTCTCTAGTGACCTAGGGAAAACGATGGCTTGGACAGCGGATCTTTGGCGCAGTGCTTTGTGCGCTGACATGTGTGTGACAATACACGTAATGTGTTCAGGCAAGTGTGAACAGACATGTAGTGTGCTTGATATCTGGAGCCAGTTGGGAGTTGTAAATATGTAACACAAACCAATTCGGTTTCCTTCAACCTCCTGATCTCATCTCCTCACCAACAAACAACTCTCGGCGACAGAGACGGGCGTGGGCCCACTTAGTACAACGCGCCAGTATAGCGCGGTCCAGCTACCACGCTTTAGGCGCTTCAGTGGCGTAGACAAGTGACCCCTGTGGAACGCTCGGGTCGGAACCACAAACCCCAGAACCCGGTAACAAAACCGGATACCGGATGGCTAAAAAAGAAAACTTCGCTTGCTGCTAGCCTTACTTAGGAGTGGAGACGACGCTGCTTGGACATAATCTAAACTTTTCTAGCCTTTTGCTGCAGGTTGGTGTCTAGAAATATTTAAAGTTTCCAAATAGTTGCGCATGGCCGTCGCTGCGGCCACCTTTTCTCGTATTGCTTTCTGTCAAAGTGTACTCACGTCTTTTGTTTTAATCAATGCAAATGATCTAGTCAAGCTGAAGGCGGAATTGCGGGCTGAGCTCAAACAAGAGCTGAAGACGTTGAAGGACACGATTGTGCGTGATCTCCGAAACAAAATTCGGGAGTTACGAACTGAGCAATGTAAATATGACTTTGAGTATCAAATATGCACACCAAACAATACAATAAGTGAAACAGAGATTACACAAAGAAGCATCAGTAAAGGCGCAGGAAAAACATAGAAACAAACTTCTTCGTGCACAGTGTTCGGCTCTAGAAAACCGAAGTTCGGAACTCAGCGACTGTTACTCGCGCGGTATGAACCTCGAGTTCCGGGGCGTTGTGCAGAGTGAAAGTGAGAGCGTGTCTCATATCATTTCTATAACTGAGGTTTCACCTAATTAGCTCTTAGCGGAAATGGACATCGCTGTTTGTCACTCTGTACCTGCCCGCAATCCTGTCCACTGTAATATTATAGGGAAATTAAAATTAAAAGCAAAGCGCCACAGTACACTAACGAGACCCAAGTAAGGATAGGAGTAGAGAGCGCGACGCCAATCTACGTCAATGAGCTCTTTTGTCCGGCCCTGAAAAAGCCTCTTGCAATGGGGAGTCAGAAGAAAAAAAAAAAACCAATTGAAATGAAAAATTTTTCTGGACAGCCAATGAAAAAAAAAATATTTGCAAGGCAGAATGACAATTCTGATGCTATACACATACACAGGACATATGTGTACACAACCCAGAACGAGTGTTAAGGTGTCGGTGCTGCACCTTAACGCTCGTTCTTTAGCCAGCAAGCTTGATTCCATGTATTAATTTCTTAAGAAATTTGGATTCAAATTTCAAGTTGTTATGCTGACAGAGATTTGGTATCACAGTCCCAGAAATCAGCTGCGTTTCATCGGATACAAGGCCTACTTCTTGCACCGGTCAAACAGGCGTGGTGGTGGTGCTGTCATTCGATCGTGTCGATAGAAGCCGTAAATGTGACCTAGTCTCTGAATTATGTATATTCGCTAATGATAAAGAAAACTATATTACAACCATGATATATCGACTACCTGGCGGAAAGGCTGTCTGCTTTAACGACTTTTTGAGTACATTTTGCATTACGTTTCGTCTAGGGGTTTTAGACTAATCTTTCGTGGAGATCTTAACATAAATACGTTGGGAACCAGTAAAATGTTGGAAGAGCTCATAAATACGGTTTGGTGTGCTGGGTATATAAGAATACCTAAAACAGCAACGTGCATCCCGTTATCTTTTTTTTTTTCTTGTACCGACCTTTTAATCACAAATATTGAAACCATTGTATTCCATACCGGGACTAATACCTCTGATGTAACGTCTGACAATTATGTTACTTCACCCCTCATTGGCCACTTTTTATGTAGGATTATTTTAAAATTAAAACTACAACATGTTCGCAAGAGCCACTTGACATGCCGTGTTTATCGCGCGAAAGTGTGCGGGCTTGCAACAGGATATTAGTGAGCATGACTGTTTTTTTTGTCTTCTATATAACGGACGGAAACGTGACGTAGAAGAAAAGTCTATGGCAGCCCATTTAAAAATTTATGCTGCCCCCACTTCCCTTTCGAGCAGATAAGACCATCTCAAAAACCACTTCCTGTCTCTTTACGTTACGCCTAACATTTTTCGTTCCATTGCCGTTTGCGCGGTCCTTTACTCGTTCTCGAGCTTCTTTGTTAACCTCCAAGTTTCAGCGTCCCACGTTAGTACCGGTAGAATGCAGCCATGGTGTCGTTTTCTTTGCAATGACAATGGTGACATCACAGTGAAGATTTTGTAATGCCAGGCCAATGCACTATACAACCCATTTTTATTCTTTCATGAATTTCCTTCTCATAATCAAGCTCCCCTATGAGTAGTTGACCTAGATAAACGTAATCCTGTACAAACTACAGAGGCTGACTGGCGGTCCTAAATTCTTGTTCCATTGCCAGGCTATTGAACATTGTCTCTTGCATATTAATCTTCAACCCCACTCTTACACTTTGTCGGTTAAGGATGTCAAGCATTTGTTGCAATTCATCGCCAGTGTTGCTAACAGGAAGTGCAATGTCATTTGAAAAACAAAGGTTGCTGAGATATTCGCTATTGATACTCACTCCTAAGCCTTCCTAGCACGATGGCTCGAATATACTTCTAAGCATGCAATGAATAGCATTCGAGAGTCTGTCTCTTTGCCTGACCCTGTTCTGGATAGGTAATTTTCTATTTTTGTTGTGGAGAACCAAGATAGCTGTGTAAACTTTGTATATATCTTGTAAGATATTCACCTCTGCCTCCTATACTCCTTGATTACGCAATGTCTCTATGACTGTTGGTATCTCTACTGAACCGAATGCCTAATAAAGAAGGACCTAATAAAGGACCTAATGAAGAAACGACAAAGCATGAAAATGTCTAACTCAAGAGATGAAATAGAATTAGCTGAGCTTTCAAAACAGGTCACTAACTAGGAGGTAAGGAATATTCGAAATTATAACGTGGCACAGATTGAGGAAACAGTAATAAATGGCCGCAGCATTGAATCAGTGAGAAGAAAACATGCATGAAGAAACATGCAAGGTGTGCGCAGTGAAAGATAAGCAGGGCAATGTCATCAGCAATTTCGATGATGTAGTAAAAGCAGCGGAAGAATTCTATACTGACCTGTACAGTAGCCAAAGCAGCCACGCTGACTTCATTCGAAGTAGTAATGAACAGGGTGCAGAAGCTCCTTATATAGCAAGCGATGGAGTTAGAAAGGCCTTGCAAGACATGATCCACAGAAAAGTGGCAGATGAAGATGTAATAAAAGTCGATTTTTATCAAAAATGGAAGCGAATATTATGCTTGAAAAGCTTGCGGCCCTTCATACGCACTTTCTCATATATTCAGTCAAATCATCGATTCAGGAGTGCCTCCTTACTAAATAAAGAAAAATAGCGTAACTGTCGTATTTAAGCTAGGTGATACAAATAACGTACAAAATTGCTGACCTATATCCACTATTCTTATTTTCTGAAGAAGGATTGGAAAAAAAAATCTTCTCTTGTTTGTTGTTATTTTTCACTTACCAAATGCAATCACTGATTCCCAGTTAGGTTGCAGTAAAGGCAATTGACCTTAAAAGTGTTAGTGACAATAAAGAACAATACTCCAAAATGTCGATAAAAATTTCTCCGCAACAGGCCTTTTTGCAAATTTCAGCATTGCCTTTGACTGCTTAAATCATGAACTTTTATTGCGCAGCTGTACATGTACATAATTAATGGTGCACCACTGGCATTGTTGAGAAATAAATTATGCAAGCAATTACAACGCGTTTATTTAGGTAATTATACGTCGTACTTCTTGCCTGTTTTAGGTGACATCCCGGAAGGGAGAGTATTAGGCCTGTTATTACTTAACATTCCTATTAACTGCATTCGTAATATTAATAACACCGCTAACTTTGTGACATATGCGGATAACACCTGCATGCTCCTCTGAAACCCAGACGTAGGAAAATTTATTAATAGGTACAACATGTTAATGCAGAAGTTATATATTTGGCATAATGGGAATTTAATCAAAATAATCCAATGACATCAAGAGCCATACATTTTCCAGTTATAAATGAGAATTTTTACCAAACACAGACGCTTACGTATGCTGGTCAGAAAACTGATATTGCCAGTGAACACAAAATTCCTGGTGTCACCTTTTCTACTCGCCCGAGAGGGATCAGCATGTCATTATTGTGTGTAAAAAAAAAGCCTTTTCCGTAGTTGGGGTACTTGTTCGTTGTCTACGGGATCGTTCCTCCCCAATCCCGACACAGTTAAACATAAAGGTGCATTACGTATTTGGCATCTCTCAGTAAATTATTACTTGAAATGTTCTGGCTTGTTTCTTTCTTTCCCCCTCCTATCATCACAAATGCGTCTTTTTTTTTGTTTGAAGAATTGAGAACTTGATGTACTAGAACTATTTTTAATTGATTGTATCATTTCTAAACACAGGTCGCAGCTAAGTATGTAGCGGTCAGTAAATTTGTTTGTATTTCGAATTTATGCATAATCATGAATATTGCATTACGAATATGCGTATTCATAATGAATACGCATATTCATGGGTATTCATTGTGAAAATGCATAATGCATATTCCCGGTCCTATCGAGCTGTAAATAGGAGCTTTCCCCTCCAGCGAGTGTTTCTATTTTTGTTTCTTTCTGAGATATAAAGCGAATTGAATTGAATGGCGGCGTACACTGGCATCTACACCAAACGGATTTAGAGGAGTTGTTTGCGTGCCGTGCTCGCGTATTCGAGCCACGTTTTGTATCGATTTTTGGGTAAAGAGCATTCAATGGCTTCTATTCTGGCACTTTGTTCGGACGTGCGCGGAATTTCAGTTGCTTTCGAAGGACGCGCCATCCAAGCATTAACTGGTGCGGAGAAAACGTAGGCATTACAAATATCCCAATGCTACTGATTTGTTCTGATGTGTTCTGAGCCTGCAAGTAGACTATTTGTATGTCTTTATAGAAGAGGTAATCACCTCACTTTTAAGTTGCGTGTTGAAAATAAGAAGGGTACGATAGCTAAAAAAGTAAATATATTAGATCAAGCGTGCATTCAGATAGTTATGTTATATCGTAAGATTAACCTAGGCAGTGATGGCACCAAGCGGATTTAGCCGGACGTGCTTGGCTAGCAATTGTTCTGTCTGAGCATCTCTTACGCTTTTCAATGCACTGTTGTTTCACCAAATTCTCAACTCTGTGTGCAGGAGGAAGACAATTAAAGTAGACCTAAACTTCTGCCCAGACAGTCTTGTTTTAAACAGGGGACTAAAGTTGAATTAAAAGCCTTCTGTAGCACAAAATTTATTCCGTCAAATATACATGCTGTAATGTTTGGAGTCTGACATGAAATAGCTGGTAGCAGGCCCATGCCGTCATCCAACTTATCCACGCTGAGGACGTTGTTGAAGGGAAGGACTGCTTCTCATCGAGAACGAGGAATATGGGTTTATTTAGAGTATTTGCGTAAGGACGTTGCAGTTCGTCAGTCTAGCATGACTGCGAGAGAAAGCACACTCAGCAGCCGCACAACAGCTGCTTATAAACACTCCGTCCTCCCTAGATCCCTAGGTGAGGGAAAACGGCAGTTCACCTCCAATTCGTAGCGTCCAACGACATCGTGGTCGACCCGCCTTTTAGGGGGAGGGTTACACACACTTCCACACAGGCTTTACTGACCACGCCGAGGTGAGTGGGCTCTTGGAGACACGGGGCTTGGCCCGGCCAGGCGCCTCTTCATCCCAGTGTTGACCCCGCAGACAATGGCCACCGCGTCCGTCCATGACTTCGAAACCCCGTGAGACGGCCGCGCAAAATATCTTCCAGTGGCTCCCCTGCTTCAAACAGCGGACACGGCGAATCCATGAACAATGCTTGGTCCGCCGACCGCGTTTAGTCAGAGCGGCGGCGAGGGGGTGTTGACGCGGCACAACGTCGTCCCTACGAAACGAGTCACCGCGTAAGGTGGTGACTCGTTTTCTTCCTGACTATGGCTTCCATGGCCTCGTCGGGGAAGCTCGCCACTCTCGCAGCTGCAGCTGGCTGAGAAAACTTTGCATGTCGGCACCTCTGCAGGCCGTTCCTAACAATGCCCAGTTGTCACCGTGATGCTTACAACGAAGCTGCAGTCGTTTGACGGGAGAGCGCCTCGGCATAGGCGCTATGAAAGAACGTAGCATATATATATATATATATATATATATATATATATATATATATATATATATATATATATATATATATATATTATCGAAATTAAACTAATAACCGCCATACCAGCGGGCGCAACAAGCCTTTTGCTGCAGGGAAGGTTGCTCGACTCCTCGTAGCATCGATTTTTGACATTTCATTTGCCTCTTATCTCGGCTACTACAAATATTTCTTTCTTTTTTATAAATTGCTTGCACTGGCGTGTTCTCTCGATAGAACTTTACAACTACCAGTGTGTAACCAAAGTATCTGACGGCAGCTTAATTGTTAGGGACCATATAACCAAACAATCAGACAACAGATCTCAATGCGATAACTGATGACCCTCATCCGAAGAGATCCTACCCGCTTCCAGACTTGGAAAACGCTTACGCTGCTGTAAGACCGAAACTGAAACTTAGAAGCGAAACTGGAAGGCTGAAGAGAGCTGTCACTGCTCTATCAGACACTTGCTCGTTTTTTTAAGATTGCGAATCTTCTCGTAAGTTTACCCAGCATTTCAAATTCTACATTTCAAATAGCACTGACACTTCCTTCGTCTTATGTGTTCGTTGGCTTCATTGCCTCTTAGCTTGATATGGTTAGCTTACTATGGTTGATAGCGGCCGCATTTGGATGCGGGCGAAATGCGAAAACACACGTGCACTTCGATTTAGGTGCACCTTAAAAAAGCCGAGGTGGTCCAAATTTCCGGAGCCGTCTACTACGGCGTGCCTCATAATCAGACGATGGTTTTGGAACGTAAAAACCCCATAATTAATTAGTTAATATGGTTCATAAGCACGATGTTAATTTGGTTTGGTGATCTGACCGAGAACTCACCTATTCAGCATGGCATATGATATATCCTTGTGACTTAAGAAAAATGAAAATATGTCGAGTACGTTCCCAATGCAGTAATAAGTACAAGAACAAATAAACGGCTAACACCAGACAAGGCTTATAGTATCCCGAGGCATAAGGCTGAAGCGACAGATCATGCAGTATTAAGCTGAACAGACTGAAAAAATAAAAGGATCCTAATGCGAGTACCACAGAAAGCGCTGATGTTTATTGCTTTGAAACCATTAGGAAATTTTCGTGTATCGGTGGAACGCTCATGTCAGTCTTCATGTCAGCTATGTGAGTGTCATAACACGGCAGTTCCCTGACCGAGGTTCAGTGCAGCATGCTTCTCCATACATTCAGAACTTCTCGAAATTTTCACGCTTGAAACTGGATGTGCTGCCTACTCAGTCCACCCGTAATAAAAGCTTTAACAAAAGCTACCATGCATACGCTACAGTTAAACGGGCTATAGAGAAGCCATTGTGAGAATATGAGAGGCCTGCGTGCTCTTCGACAATAGACCATACATTTCATTGCAGTGCACAGAAAACGCCCAGCATGATGTTTTTTCTTTCTTTCTATTCATGCTTCCGAATGACCGCGTCAGTTAGGTGAATGACGTCAACACTGAATAAATCGAAACGGAAGCTGACCCGGCTCGTACTGGTAACTCAAAAAAGTCGCACATTTGCCCGAAAGGCGAAGCATCGATTGCGATAGCAAATTAGTAGACAATTATACAAACTAAGGATATTAGGTTTATCGGTCATACAAATTTGGAAACATTTGCTAACCAAGTAAATGAACAAGCATGTTGTTAGCGCGCGCAAGCAAACGTCAACGCATCGCACTCGACGAGCGCCGGCACTCGCTGTCAAAACGCTCGTTTGAGCAAGCGCGGCAGAAGCAGCGAGCGAAGTGACCACCGTGCGGTCTATCGCTTCAACGCAAGAGCGGCGAGAACACAGGGCGCATGAAGGTAGGAGCCGGCTACAGATCCCTTTCAAGATACGGCACGCGCGACCACGCGCGGCCGTGCTAACTACGCACTTGTTGGCGGAGTCGAAACCGCCCCCCCCCTCCCTCCCGCGCGGCATGCCCGCTCGACGATGCCGCGATCGTCAGTTCCCCTTGCAGCCAGTCGCGAAATTCGCAGTTGCTGCCGGAGCACCCTTCGTCGCCGCCCTTCCCTCTCTCGCATCCCCCCATGGCCTTTCGCGCGACGGAAAATGGCGCGCGAAATAAAAAAAAAAAAAAACGCTGCCCGATCAATTCGCTGTAAAATTTCGAGGGAAGTAGAGCAGCTGTCCGGGTTAGCAATACAGTTTTTTTTCCAGCACGTCCGGACGCAATCCGCGCATGAGGTGCCGCAACCGCTCCTCTTCCGTCATAGACGGATTAACTCTGGCGCACAGCTGCACAACATCGTAGTAATAATCTTCGGGGGACTCTGATGGTAGCTGCGTCCGGTTTTGCAGCCGCAAATATACGATCTCAACTGAGTGACGCCTTGTGAAAGACGTTTTTAAGAGCGTCGCCCACTCTTCCGATGTATTAGGGGCACCCGTTAAAATTTGCGTGGTGTGCCACATTTATTGCGAAAGCAATACTGCTCGCACTTTCGGCCCATCGGTGGTCGTGGCGCCTCCTTACACAGCTGCGCGTCACGTGACCGTGTGAGGTCACGCCAGACCGAGAGACGGGGCCACAGCTCGCGGCATCGATGGTGGAGGCGAAGCCCTGCGCGCCGCTGCTGCGGCGCTACCGAGAGAGGGCGCTCGCTGGTGTGACGTCACGCTAGGAGGATAAATGAGGCTACAGCTCGGCTCCTCGCAGTGGTCGGCGCGCTGCCTTGCGCTTTGTCGGATGATGTATAGCCATAAGTTTAACAAAGGGCAACCATGTCCACACCATCAGCCGAACCAAGGCGCAGCCAAGGGTATTGCTTTCGCAATCTTCCAGGCTTAACCAAGCTAAGCCTTCAGCCAAATTTTTTGCATTGCCATCTAATGCCAAATATAACAATTTTACTTTCGTTCCGTCATCCCAGTTCTTGAGGGAGGCTACGTGTTCGTAGCAAAGCAGCCACTCGGATATTGATTCTTCTGGCGTGCCCTTAAAGACTGGGGGTCCGAAGAAAGGTTCCGCTTGAGGGGTGGACATGGTAGCGAGAACAGTAGGGGGTTCGGTCATAGTCGAGCGGTTAGAGCTAGGTTCCTGAGGTTTGTTGTCACGGCCCATGATATTAGAGCGTGGACTTCGGTACCCAGCACACTCCACCACTTTGTAGCGAAGTGACGCAGCCGTTAGATGTCAGACGCATCAGCTCACCAGGGAGACGGCAGATGTATGGGGATGAGCTCTGGCAGGGGCAAGTCCAAATCCGCAGGTACGACGACGAGAGGTAGCATTCCAAAAACTAGGTTTATTCACGTGGTAATTTACGTTAAGTTTACACTGTACAAAAATATCTACAAACAAAACGATGTCATACCCGTCGTCGTCGGCCTGCCTGACCGGCCTGGTCTCCCGTGGTGAAGTTGCGCCGTCCGCTGCTGTCTACCTACTCACCTCGAAAACTACTCGAACTATTCCTTAAATAAGTTTACACAGCATCCAAGGGACACATTTCTCCACCAATGGGCTATTTCGTTACTTCGACCAATCAGGCAAGCCGACATCATCCAATAAGCGTCAGAGTTTAAGGGGCCAAGAAATGGTCGCGTCAACACTCCGTTCGCAAAAGCACTCTGACCATAACTAATCAGCTTTTGACAGCCGAGCGTGGGAAGAGGACGCGTAAGGTGCACGTGTGAGGTGCACGTGCGTAAGGTGCACCTCACATGCCCGCGGCGCCGTCGCGGTTATTTGTGTACAAAGGTTTCCCCCCGCGTCGAGGAGCCCACAAAATTCCCGGAAAGAAAGCCAAGGAGCCCGCGGTATACTCTTTTCGCGACAATACGAGGCGCGGCAACAGTGCTCCGCCCCTGGACTTTATACGGAACATCATGGTTACGGCAACAGCAAAAATGCGCCTGGAGTGTCCGTATAATTGCTATCGCAATAAAACTCCGCGCACTATATAGGTTATTTCATAGATGTTACAGATATCTGGCACTAGACCAGAAGGCAGTCATCACCGCTGTCGCGACTTCGATATCGACTATTGAAGGATTCTTTATTAGTGGAATGGATAAGGATGCTGATTTCAAGGTTTTCGACCCCAATTGCCATACAGAGCTGCATAGTCAAGAAGACAGTCACCATCATTAGATAATATTTGCCGAATTAAGGGGCGTAGGCAAAGAGATAAGTAGAAGGCAGGGAGGTTAACCAGAATAACGTCCGGTTGGCTACCCTACACCGGGGAAATGGGAAAAAGGAAAACAAAGATACCAGGGAGAGAGAGGAGGGAACGAAAGAAGGAAATTGCGGTGGATTCGCTGACGTGTATGGTCTTATAGAAATTGCATTAATAGTCACAGATGGTCGCACAAGCCCGTCGTCCTTAAGAAGCACAAAGGTGCCCTCACCGCTTTACGGGCCGACGCGCGATGGGGGCGGTGTTCCAGCAGCACCTGCACAGAAAGCGGCCGATTGTCCAGGTTTTGGAAAGCTTTGGCAAGTTCTTGTCTCTCAGGGGTCTATCGTGGACATTGGGACAGCAGGTCGCATGCTGCACTGTCAGTCACTCCAATTAATCTAGCGTATGCCTTTGTGAAGGCAACTCCTAACCAAAGGCGACAGAGAAGCGTAGCTTCACGTCGAGGAAGTCCGAGTGGAGGTCGGAGTTGCAGGGAGGGGTTTAGTCGATGCAGTCGTGTAAGTCGTAAGTTTGGCGAGTTCCACTCGGTCAATGTGAGACTGCGTGCCAGGTGTCGTAGCTGCCTTGCGGCGTCTGTCCTCGAAAGCGGAATTGGAACGCTGTGCTCTTCTTGATGTCCTGTGCGAGCCGCGTTATCGGCGGAATCATTGCCACTGATTGCACAATGGCCAGGTACCCATTGAAAAACGACCTCATGACCTTTTTGCTGGACGTGATGGTAAAGCTTCGCGATTTCCCCTTACAAAAAAAATTGTTGAAAGGTTATTGAAATATCATTGTTCAACGTCAACAAATGACCTTGAAAGATCATTGGGGAATTGTTGAAACATCATTGAGGAAATTGTTGACAAGTGTTGATAATTGGCCCGCGACATTTTGTCGAAACATCATTGTGGCCTCTCAATTTGAAAGATCATTGGCACATCGTTGAAACTATGGTGTATTTCACTGTTGAAAGCCCATTGAAGCATTGTTGAAGATGTGTTGTTTGTCAATGTTGAAAGCCCATTGAGGTATTGTTGAAATGAGTTGTTTGTCAATGTTGAAAGCCCATTGAAGCATTGTTGAAGCTCAAAACTGAAAGCCCATTGAGGTATTGTTGAAATGTGTTGTTTGTCAATGTTGAAAGCCCATTGAAGCATTGTTGAAGCTCAAAAATAAAAGCCCATTGAGGTATTGTTGAAATGTGTTGTTCGTCAATATTGAAAGCCCATGGAAGAATTGTTGCAGATCTGTTGAACATCAACACAAATTATGTTGAAAGCCCTTTATGCCCCACTGGGTATTTGGCTGTTTAAACCTGCACTTTCCTTAAAATACTGCTGAGCTATGTTGCATATAATTACCTTTGATGTCCGGGTGGTATGTTTGCTGTGAGAGGATAGGGATAACATTTAAATACAGGCGTTTTGTCTCGCAGGCCTCTGTCACCCTGGGCTCAAAAGCATGCTCCTAGATTGCCTGTAATAAACCACATTGTAAAACTGCTAGCAGTACTGTTATGCCACTTTTTTCAATTGTCAGAGTGAATGGTCCTCCAAAAAATTAAGTGCTGAACTGATGCAGACAAAAACCATTTTTCTAGGTGAACTGTTTATTTGTAACCAAACATCTGTGTAAATGTACAACCATTTGTAGTTTGAGAACATCAGAAACTTCTTAAAAACTATTGCACAGTACAAACTTCCTGCAGCTTGACACCATAACAAAATTGAATACTGAAGATGTAGTCTGTGTGGCCCTCAAGTAAAACACATTTCCCAAAAGAAATAAATTTAAAAAAATAAATACCTACATAAATCAATGTACAAGCAGATTGACATGACTGTAAATAAGAACACTCAAAAAAGGTACTTGCTTTCTCTATTAGGTAGCCAGTGGTACTATAACCATGGCACGATTTGCTTGAGCCCACAGCACTCAACTGAGACCTGATATGCAGGGTGGTTATCTTTTAAGTTTCATAGATTTATTAAAGACTGACTGTTGGAGCTAACATAATTCTAGATACAGAGTGCCAAACATTACTTGCATGAGAAATCAAGACACCATAGTCAGCTGATTAACAAAAACTCAGTTCCTAATAAAGTTTTTACGAATTGTAGCCGGTAATTTTACAAGGTGTATGCACTTAGAATGAATTTCCAGAATGACACCAGTAACGAGACACATGCCATCAAACTGGCTGTAGAAATGCACTGCTGTAGCACTTACTTTTTTTTAACAAAACGCACTGTTATGCATTGAAGCACAAAAGTAACCAGAATGCCCATGTATTTCTCTCACATTTATGGAAAAATCTTGAAACTGGTGTAATCCTGGAAATTAATTTCAAGTGAATATGTCTTTTAAACTCAGTGGCTACAAATTGCAAACTGAAATATGTGCCGTGATGTTATAAGTGAATTAATAAATTTATGAGAATCAGTTTAATGTTTCCATTTCTTGTGCTAGTAATGTCCACCTCTGAATAATCCAGCTCAAGAACAAGAATTATGCTACCTGGCACAGAAAACTTAAAAAAAGTCTGTAAAACTCAAAAAGGATCACTGTGCAATCATTATTTCTTGGTTGGATGGTGTGTGCCAATTTCAGTAAACCTTACATGCTTTTGAAACATGGCAATCACAATAAGTGACGCTTATGGGAGCAGTTTATTACGCTGCATTGCTGTTGTTTTCTGCCATGATAACGTTCCTGCGCAGGTCATTCCATATCAAGCGACTTATTCATATTAACTGCTTCAGATTTTTATATGAAAAAAAAAGACAGCTATTAGTGATGTGCTGGAATACAGCTAAGTTACTCCTTGTGTCAGTTCCATTTCAATTTTATTCACTGCCACAAAAAATAACGAAAGAATTCAGAAAAAAGATATGGTTTCATGCAAACATGAAAGGCACATCATTGCCATTACCAGAGATCTTTTGTTGCATTTTAAATTTAAGCCGACTTATACCTATTAATTTTTACTCATGTATTTTAGATAGCAATAAACCATTTTCACAAAGTTATGTAAAATGCAGTTTTTACTGAACTCTGACAATGGCACAGATGCACTTGCAGGTGTGCGATTCCATGCCGAATCGACCAGCGTTTTTTGACACGACACCTATAGCTGAAACATTGCCATATGTTTACTAGAGTTCAAAACTCGTTACCCACTTTTATTTATTTTTGACAGATATTCTGTGGCATTTTGGGGACAGTTTATTTTTCCTGCTCAGCTGAGCTAGAGGACATCAATCAACATTCTTTTTCAAATGCACATCCTATTGATCGAGGACTTCAAATGGTGTGCGTGGAAATACGGTGAAGTGATGCAACTGCCAAAATAGCCATTTTTTCAAATATTTGAATACTTCAATTGCTTTTGGCACCAGCAAAAATTAGTCAAATTTCAATCCGTTATTTTTTTTTTCGTAAGGAAAAATTCACAGGACAGAAATTAAATACAGAATGGTAGCCCAGGTGACATAGTATAGCAGAAAAATATATGAAGCTCTGAAGGTTCAGCTGATTGCCTGTAAAAAAAAACAAATTCTAATCTTTTGCAAGAAGCTTCATGTTCAAGGAAAAAACAGCTTTCGTAGTTGGCCAAAAAATATGTGATACATTATTGGATAGCTCTACATGTCTGCTATGCATGTGTGAAGTTAAAAAAGGCATTATTTTTAAATGCGAGAAATTCTTTTTTGAAATTTTGTCAGCACCGTCTTTTCTCGGATGTGCGCACAGCTTGCCAGCTGGGAATGCAGACGACAAAGCTGGCTTCGTCTGCAACACAGATGACAGAGAAGTGGTGTTAGGGTCTGCATTTTATTGCCAAGGGACACATGCTCTAACGCAACGAGGCTTGTGTTTGGTGTGGGCCAGGTAAACCATACAGCCATTGCACATAAAATATCAATACGAGGTCTGTTAGAAAAGTATATGACCTTTGGCAGAAGAAAAAAAAAACTGGCATAACTGGAGCGTTGGAAACCTAATCACCCTCAAAGTAGTCTCCTTGGGAATCCAGCCACTTCTCCGAGTGGTGCTGCCATCGTTAGAAGCATTCTGAGAAGGCCTCTTTCCGAATGGAGTTTAGCTCAGCTGTCGTTGCAGCCATAATATCTTCTCTTGTCTGAAACCGCGCTTCTTTCAATGACCTCTTGATTTTGGGAAACAGCCAGAAGTCGCAGGCGGCCATATCAGGAGAGTAAGGCGCCTGTCGAGCTACAGTAGTCTGGTTTTTCGCCAAAAAAGTCTGAATCAAGTGCGAGAAAAGCATTGACGTGATGGATGCACCAATTTCCTGTTGACAACTTCAGTATCTTGCGCCACACAGCATCACATAGGCCATGGAGGACATCCCTGTAGTAGTCTTCAGTGATTGTTTGACCCTGTGGTGCGTACCCGTGGTGTACCACACTGCGGGAGTCAAAGAAAGCAGTCAGCAACACTTCGACGTTGCTGTGCACTTAGCGGTCTTTGGTTGGTGACGTGGAATGCTTCCACTGTAACGACTGGGATTTTGTTTCCGGGTCGTAAACATACACCCAAGACTTGTCACCAGTGATTATTGTGTTCATGAAGTTGGGGTCACTGTTTGTGGAATCCAGCATGTCTGTGAGACTTCAACACGAAGTTGCTTTTGCTCCACCATGAGCAGCTTGGGAACGAATTTCGGCGCAACTCTTCATGGCCAAATCTTCGGTCATAATGGAATGTGGATAAAATGTGCTGATGCCCACCTCTTCCGCAATTCCTTGGATAGTCACACGACGGTCCCGCATCACCACGAGATTCACTTCAGCAATGACCTGGTCATTTCGGCATGTTGATGGCCGACTGGAGCGTGGCTCGCTCTCCATCGATGTGTGGCCGTCTTTAAACTGGTTGTACCTCTCCTTAATCTGTGTGCTGCTCATAGCATAGTCACCGAAAGCAGTCTGAATCTTCCGAATGGTTTCCACTAGGCTGTCGCCAAGTTTCTGGCAAAATTCGATGCAGTAGCACGGCTCCAGTCGCTCCACCATTTTCCTTGCAATAAAAAACCGACGAGAGCTCTGTGTACTACCTCATTCAAACGCTGCGTCCCAGCAATTCACGCTATTGGCAGGCAGGAAAAAATTTGTGCATGCGCACAAAGGTTCAAGGGCTGCTGATGAAAATGCGCTTGTTTCATATTCATGAGGTGTTCGCAAAAAAAGGTCAAATACTTTTCTAACAGACCTCGTACGTATTAAATACGTGAGGGAATCCTGCAGTGCTAAAAGATATGTTTCATGCAGTTTACAAAAAGAAATATAGGCTATTATGTAGACAGTAAATCCAGAAAGAGCACTGATATTGTTCATACAAAGCATTTTAAAGGGCATGTCGCATTGCAATGCAACATAGAGGGAGCAGGACACTTTGTGCCCTGCTCCCTGGAGCCCAATGATGCAAGAAAACACCTTCATAAATAAGACTGAAAACCTACATGAGTACGAACAAATTCTTGTGGTGTTGTTTGCTACCACTGTTTCAGAGACGGAACATGTTCATCTATAAAAGTCATATGTGCCATGTTCAGTCTGATGTGGTCAGACACCATTGGCGACCACTTTTTGCATTCATGTTAAAAAAATACAAGTTGAGACTGCAGCGCTTGACGTAACCTGCCTTCGTAATGATAAAAAAGGCAGTCAGTTTGTTGAGTAGTTCTTGTGGCTAATTATATTAACAATCTTTCCTTGCTAGATGACATGGCTTCATATATTTGTGCTATATGTGTGACCCACAAATGAACATTATAAAAAATAATTTATTGCACTTAAAGAATAATACCTTCTTGTTACTTGCCACATGCATAGCAGACATGTAGGGCTGTGTAATGATGGGTGACATACTTTTGTGCCAACCACCAAAGCTAATTTTTTACCTTCAACACGAAGCTTCTTGCAAAAAAATTTGAACTTTTCAGTTTTTTTAACTGATCAACTGAGCCTCCAAGGCTTGAAATATTTTGCAGCTATCCCAAGTCAACCAGTCTGATTTTATATTTATTTTGTGCCTTCTGTATTTCCCTACGTTAGAAGAAAATTCAAACTTTGCAAATTTTGGCAGTCGCAACACTTCAGTCTCTTGACATGAACACCATCTGAATATCTGGATCATACGATTTCCCTTTCAAAACAAACGTGTGTGAGTGCCTTCTAGCTTAGCTGGGCAAGAACAATAAATTTTTGCCAAAATTCAAAAACATTTTGCGAAGGAAAATAAATGGGGAGCAAGAGTTCGGAGCTTCAACTATATCTGTGATGGTAAAAAAAACGCTGGTCGGTTGCCCTGGAATGACTCAAGTGTATGTATGAAAGCAAATTTTCTCGAAAATTTTCTCATTGTACCTACTCAAAATCAAGCAAACTTGAAATGGTTTGCCATAATGGAACAGTTCATGACAAAATTGGGTCGTTTGGCATGAAATGACTTAAGGTACTTAAAAAATATATGAATAAGGAAACACTATCCTTACTGGAACCATATCAAAAACTAACATAAAGATGTAGTGAACTATAACAAAGCACAGCACTTGTATTCTGGATTGAGCAATCCAATTTGGGCTTCTCAGGAGACTAGCATAATTAATAAAATTAACATAAAACATAAATAAAATTAACATAAAAATGTCAAGGCATAGAAAGGCACATTTGTATGCTCATTTGAGAAATCCAAATTGGGCCCTTCAGGAGACTAACATAAAACATAAAAATGTCGAGTTACAAAAGCACAACACTTGTGTTTTGGTTTGAGCTGTCCAACTTGGGCTCTTCAGAGGCTATTGGTCCCATGCGAGAAGCAAGGCCAGAGTTCTTTACATAGGGCATGTTGGTACCACGAAATTTGCGACACGTGAAGCCTGCAAAAACAAGCCAGAACAAGTTTTAAAAAGCAACTTCCACATGCAAAGAATGGCATGTAATATGCCCTTGTTATAATGAAATTGATTTATGTATTTGTGTTGCTTTATTCTAACTTTCCATGGGTACAGCTTTACAGCATGACCATTTAAATTTATTCAGTGTGGCTCAGGACTGCAGGAAAAGGCAAAGAGGAACAAAACACTGTAGCAAAATAACTTTATGAATATCCTCAATGTCAAAGATGTGAACTTTGCTTGCTGAGAAACAAAATGGTGAAAAAAATCCATGTCGTTCATAAATAAACCTGAACTGACAACTAAAATTATTTCTTGTAACTTTCATAATTAAAATGTGCAGCACTTCACTGTGCTTTTCCATGCTCCAAATACAATACTGTCATGTCACTACAATTGAGTGTAGCTTCATTTGAAGTTAGGTTTCCTGAGTTCACATGCAATCGGAATGTACTTCTCACCTTACGACTTTCTACATTAAAGAAGACACTGCTTACAGCGAAGCATGTTTTCTGCCTCAACGACTGAATTACTGTTATAATGAGGATTCCGTGTAGTTGTGCACTAAGCTGCTTAGCATGACACATGCAGAATGTGACAGATACGAAGAAATGCTGTCTTTTAAGAGCCATATGCCATAGGACTGACTTCTTTAACCCTTTTAGGGTTCACTGCCATACATCTGTGGCTGTGACGGAACGTTCTGAAAAAATTTGCCTTTTCAGAACCAAGTGTTGCCTAGCATCCCACTCGAGGTGCTGCAACCTTCCGAGACCTCTAGAAAATATTCTTATAGTGCTGTCGCTCCTTGGGTTTCTCCAAAACTGATTTTTCACTTAGCTCCTTGGTGTCTGTCATTGCAGTAATTTGGGAGTGTTGCCACAAGTTTTTGTAAGTTTCATTACACAAAAAAATTATGCTGCTTTATCCTGCGTAAAAAATAAAACATGTAAAACTGCAAATACTGAAAGGGTATTGCCACTTTATTGTTATTTAAAAAAATTATTTACCAGTTTATTTTCTCGGAAAGTGACCCTGAAGAACTTAAATCTGCAATAAAAATATTAAGCATGCGCGAAAAGTGATTTTTGAGACTGAACCAAATAATGCCAGAAGCTAATCAAATATTGGAAAGCTTCTGAACAATGAACAGCTGATATCACAATTAATGTAAGATGAGGTTCACATCCTATATTCTTAAAGTTAGCAAGTTTCTGTCATGTTATGAAGAGCTGTTTACTAAAAGCACAAATGGAGCAGCAAAAAGTTTCTTCACATGCACAGGACTCTTCAGTAAGCATAAATGATTGCTATACAGCCTCTAAAGTACAGGTACTTAAATAACATAGCCTGGTCTGCTATTCTTACAAGTTCTTACGTTTTATGTCTATATTATGTTATTGGAGGTAAAAATTTACCGTACTTCGTCTCAAATTTCATGTTTTATTGGTGTTTCGAAATATTAGAATACTCGCATTTACAAATGGTGACCATTCAAAGACTAAATTGAATAGGACACTATTCAATTCGAAAGTTTTGAGTATTTGCACACCACAAAAGATATATAACTCCTAAATTAGAGAGGCATATTTCTCCCCAAAATATGATCCTCAACGGGCTAAACAGCGACAGAAAAGCCCATTCATCTTTGATAAATTTAAGCCCATAATCTACTTGGCAATGGTTCATAACCCTGCTAACAGGTAGGTGAAGTAAGGAAGCAGGAAACAATTATAACAATTTCAGAATGGGAGTAGTGGACATGTCCGATGGTCTGTAAGAAGCTTTATACATTAGGCCCCAAGAGCCTATTCTCAATTTATTGAAGTATATGGGGAAAAGCCACATAAATATTTTTTTCATATCTTAGAATACAAAGTGAGATGGTGCATGTTAATAAATACGAGTCATAGGTTAAGTGCTTAGAATGAGTAAGCGTCCACTGAACATAGTACAGTTGACAGTGAAGCTGGCAACTCTGTCCCTGTTGTTTCTTTGATTGAAACAACCAAAAGAAAATTGCCACACCAAACAGGTTCCCTCTGCTGAAAGGCTGCTGTCTCGCATCACATGGACCTCCTTCAAGATAGGAGCAACTTTGATTCGATGTGGTCTGTTAAAATTGGTGAAACTACTGTTTCACATCTCAGAACCTGGAGAGCTGTTTTGATGTCTGCAATTTGGTGAACGTGCTCCTGCTCGAGCTGAGCAGTAACCACACTTGAGCATAGCTTCTCCGCAATTCGTGTATTAGAATAACACTTTCAGGTTACTTAAACATGTCCTCCATGCCAATAGATTTGGAGCGTGCTTCACAGACTATTCCTTGCAATGACAGCCAAGTAGCACTGCTAATGCGCAAATGCAGCTCATTTTATGTGGTGGAGCCGCTAAAAACTTTCGGCAGTGAAGGCAGCCTTTAAATTTTAGAAGCATTTGAGTATGGCGGCATTAGGCACTTAAGATCATATGAACAGTCATTCCAAATGGTAGGCTATTGTAGCACACAACTGCACACACGGGCTACTTGAATGTAGTTTGTTAGCCAATGGCAAGTTGCTAATTTTAGAAAAAAATGTGAATGTAAAAATGCAACCGGAAAGGATATATGGTACTTGCCTATAACAGCACTGACCCTGTTGAAGTCAAGAGCCTCTTTTGCCCCTTGGTGTTATTTCCAAAGCCCAAATGGCCCATGAGCTCCTCCTCTGTGAACACATGGTGAAGCAACGCCCTTGCAAACTTTCCTGGTCCACCATGGCAGGCCATGGTAAGCTGTGCCAGGATAATCTTCTCAATGTGCACTCCTCCAACCTATGTGAACCTGCATGTTTAAGTAAATGTTAGCAAAACAGTTTTAAGCCTTTCAAGCACATTCACACAACAGCCCTACTGCAAATAAATTACAAAAGTACCTGTTGGAAATCTAGAATGCTAAACTTGACTTCTTACAAGCTTCTTATGCTGTCTGGATGTCACATGTTTCAGAAAAATAAACCAGCACAAACAAGAAAAATAATAAGTAAACCAAAGTATCCAAAAGATGTAGTATTATTTAATGTGATTACCATTCTTAGGATACTTCATATTTTTGGGTGTTTGTCTCTATTTTCCCACCCATTTGTGTCAACGGGTAGCCCATGGTCTAATGGGAAGAGATTGGGCTGCTATGTTGAGGGCAGTGGGTTCACAATCAACAGTCAGAAAGAACAGCTTGGGTGACTCGGTATGTGACCTTGGGCATATGCCACTTTCTAATGAATCTCTTTCACGCTATCTTGGGCAACTGTTGCTGCTTGTGTTGGCAAGCCGCATTAGAAGCTCGAAGAGGGATATGACTGTCGATTGTTACTAAGATTATCACTACACATCAGGTTCGCTTGCTGTGCTCCAGAAGATTTCACTCCACAGTATGAAATGTACATAA
Source organism: Dermacentor andersoni (assembly GCF_023375885.2). NCBI lineage: Eukaryota > Metazoa > Arthropoda > Arachnida > Ixodida > Ixodidae > Dermacentor > Dermacentor andersoni. The sequence goes on from NC_092814.1 coordinate 143,513,427, forward strand.
GCTGCAAAGATAGTATGTGCCAACCACCAGCTCATCAATTAAATTAATTGACTCGCAAAGCACAGGCTGCACAAGATCACGGAGTGAACTCAGAAGTTTGTGGACAGTCAGTTCATGTCCATGTCGGGGACCTCTCGGGAGACTATCATTTCCTTAGTGTCCGTCATCGTGCCCTCACACATTGTATTACAATTCTGTCTGTCTCGTTGTGCCACCGTTCTAATAGTCATCACGTATCGCCACTAATTAAAATATAAGCAGACACCTATATCTACTGTTTATTAAATCTTTATGGAGAACACTTCGAGTATGAATTTTTGCAGAGATAATGAATGCTACAGCTTAAAGGAGCATTAAAGAAAAATTAAATTAATTAATTTCTGGCATTTTACGTGCCAAAATGACAATCTGATATTGAGGTTCGCCCTAGTGGGCAACCCCGGATTAATTTTGACCGCCTCAGGCTGCATGGTACATGGGTAGTTTTGCATTTCACCTCCATCAAAATGCAGTTTTATCCTGTGACCTCGTGCTTAGCGGCGCTGTGCCGATGCCCCTAAGCAACTACTGCATGAAAGCACGAAAGAGAAAAATTATTTTAGATGTATCTGTAGATGACTTTAACTACAATTCAAGAGATTCACTCGTACCGCGGCAAGAGGCTGAGTTAAGTGTAAAAGGAGCAAGAGGAAAGATTGGTGGCAGTGCTGCCTTGAAGTCGCCACACCAGCTTGCTGTGACGTCATTTATTTTGATGTCTGTTCAGGTGCAGCAATTTTTTTTTACAAATAAAGATGTTTATTGTATTCCAAAAAGCCAAAAACCCATAATAAAAACCGTCAGGAACTTTTACTGAACCAATACAACCCACGTTTGTAAATATACTTGAAATCCACGATGTGACAATGAGATGTCGGCGCGAAGATTTTGGGGCGATACTCAGAAAATTGAACTTCGAGCTTTATTTTCTCTAATAATAACAAACTACCAAGAAGTTAACAGAATTAGATACTGAAAACGATGCTTTTTTATTCTAAATTGATTCGGGGTGTCATTAGTGCCACCTTAACACAAAACAACGAATGCACTTGGCGGCGTAATAGGATAACATGCACCACTGCTTCTCATTAAGGCAGGATTGTCAGTATAGCAGAGGGCATGCACTGGCTGCTCCAGCGGGCAGCCCTGCCACCTCCCTTCAACATTCCAATTTCCGATTGTTTTATGAGCCGTGATGCAATTTCTGTATCTTAGAGACATAATGCCAAGGAGATTCATGCCATGCTGGCTACAGTATGTGGCAACCGGCACTGCACACCGTCCAGGTCGGCATCAATCTTTTTGGAATTTGGCCCTTGAAATGAGAAAAGCCCCATCACTGCTCGTTCTTCAGCCAACTTCCTAAATGGGTGTTGCTGTTTTGGTTTGATACCGCTAACAGTGCACTGCTGTATGACATAGGTCATAATACCTCCATTCTGGTACAACTAGAAAGATGTGCACTTATGTAGACCACTAATGTGCACAGGAAGTTCCTGAAAGCCCATCTTATATCAGGCATATACCCTGAAGAAGGCACATTCTATGTTTAATATATTCACAAGTGACACTGAAATTCACCCCCAGTCCCAGTGCAGTTGCAAAGTCTTTCAGCTGAGTGCTTAAAGGCACCATGTCTGCTAATGAAGGTACTCTGCACCATTTGATCACTGGAGGAAATGCCTTGCAGTTGCATCAGCAATGTTGTTTTTTTCCTGCTTCCTGCAATACATTTTCACGGAATCACTGTATTTGATCATGGTGCCGCTACAGAATGGATAGCCAAAGAATTCACCTTAGCATTCCAGCTTGGGTGTCTCCCAGCTCATTCTGAATCTGAAAAAAGATGTCAGTATTAAAACGTGAAGCCACGATGCAGCAAAAGCGACAATGGACCATTAGGCTGACATAAATGGACGGATACAAATGACTAGTCATTGAATACACTAAAGTGTGGCCGCTCTTGCCAATGGCAGTGTGAGCTTGTCAAATAATTTATTTCACATTCCTCTACTTATCTTAAAAATTATTTCCACGCATCTACTGAACTGTTATGGCCACATATTAAAGGCAGCTCCTTCATATAAAACCACAGTGTTATATTCTTTTACTCCCCGTCTACCTGATGCTACTGAAGTTTTGCTTACTCTCAAAGAAAGAATTTCACACAACTGCTCTTTCGGCAAAGCATTATTCCAAGCTTGTGGCAAAGCGTCGTCATTTAGTTCACAACGATGCGCTCCCCTTTCAATCTGTTCACTCTATAGTGCTCGGATTCAACGGAAAAATAGCTTTTCAACATAACTAGCTACTTCTATGGTCACAAGAAACAATGCTAATTATTGATGTTAATGTTGCCGATAACGTATACATGCCGCCTCGAAACACAGTGGGTCAACAAGGCAGATCTGCCAGGCATCTCGTTCCTTTACTGATTTTAAAACTTCGTTAAATCAATCAGTTACTGAAGTGCGAAAAGCTGCAATTTCACGAAATTACATTATTTTGAATGTTGTAGGAGCTGGGGTGCCATGAAATCCGCCTTTCCGTGAATGCAAAGAGCGCCTACGTGAAGCCGTTTGGGTGAAGCACTCGATGGCGTCGAACGGAGAAAATGAAAAAAGAAAGTTGAATGCGCGCGAACTGTTGGAAAACAAAATACACGCGGTTGGCAAGGCGTATAACTCGATGATTTCGCAGCACTCTGTGGCATCACCCCTATTGTATCCACGTATCGCATAGAATCGCATGTACACCCTTGAAATTCTTTATTATTATTGCGCGACAGCCTCCTCTGTGTTTTCCGATCGCGCGAACATCGGCCGCACGGCGTGTCAGATAGTGGCCTTGAAGCACCGCGGGGTCACTCGATCCTGAAGGGAACAGCGTAACATAATACACTTTCGCCGATCCCACCGCCCTAAGTTGCTACAAGCTCGCTCCCACGCCTTGTACTAGCGTGGCGCAAACGAAATATCTTCGATTACAGTACAGATCGGATGGTTTCACGTCGCATTGTTTTGCGCTCATTAATAAGGCTAACTCAATCGGTGCTCGAACACCGTATCAGAAATCATGGCGTAACATAAAACATGCCCTGTTTTAACTGGCACCACATAGCTGCCTTACGTCACCACAAGCGGAGTATAAAGTTAAACTAGGACAAAGCTCCATGTTATATACCACAAATCTAGTGCTGTACAACCAATTCTCACAACGGAAGGATAGTACTAGGAATGAAAACTAGAAGAGAGGCGCGCGGAAGACACACACAAGCGCTGAAATCATTTCAGCGCTTCCGTTCACCGCGTCACAATGGACGAACAAGGGGAATTCGAAACACTCACTCACCCTTGATGTCGCTGAGTCGGAGGCGATCATGGCGATCTTCGAGGCAACAAGCCCATAAAAAGCGAGCAACACGCAGGAATATTCCAAAGATGTCACAGCGAAGCACACAAAGAACGCAGAAAACGCAGGAAGCTCTCAAGCAAACAGCGTGCACGAACTCGCCGGAATGTGCCAAACTCCAACAGCGCAAACGCGCAATCATACATGTACACTCATACAAATACACGCTTATATTATCGTAAATTGTACGATTTGATAACAAATTTGTAATTTCATGTTATTACTGAACAATTGTTGCGATTTACAAGTGTATGAAAGTTATTTGCTTCGCTTCTTTGATGAACTACTTTCTTTAGCGCAGTAACGCAGTGCACCGGCCGGAGCTAATGGGATGCGCGGGAAAAGGCGCCAAATTCAAACGTCGCAAACACCGTGCTAATTTGTGCGCGCACAGTTTTCGTCGTTTGGATTAAAAAAGAAAGTAATGCGTGCCGCAACCATGCGACCTGAACTATTGACCAGAAAAGTACAGAAACGTCGCTGTTTGTGCTTCTTATTTCGACGTCATGGCAAACTGCAGGCGGTCTGTCGTCCCATTCTTTAAACATTTGTGCGTGCGCTTCTGCGATGTGCGATTTGTCACCGAGAACGTATAGCAGGGCAGATTGTGCTTGGTGGCCGAGTAGATTCCCAACACATTCGCCAGCATCCCGTCTAGGTCACAGAAAATAATTTGGCCTCCATGTGAAATATGAGCACCATGTTGTAAATATCGGCCAAGCTTTTCGTTTCGTTCTGTAGCGCGCTACGGGTAACATCTAAGCGAAACGCACTCTGTAAAAACGGTGTTCACTCCTTTCTCTGCCGCACCCGCCGTGGTGGCATAGTGGCTGAGGTGTTGCGCTACTAACCGGAGTGCTTGGGATCTAATGCCGGCCGCGGCGGCTGCATTTCGATGGGGCTGAAATGCAAAAACGCCCGTGTACTGTGCGTTTGGTGCAGGTTAAAGGACCCCAGATGTTGAAAATAATTATGGAGTTTCTTACTACGGTGCGGCTCATAATCAAAGCGTGGTTTTGGCACGTCAAACCCCAGACTTGAATTTTGTTAACGTTCTCCCCCACCTTGACCATATTTAACATGGAGGCATGCAATGCCGTTTCCTAACACGCAGCCAGGGCACTGGCGCCTTATAATGGACGCTGATGGAAATGCAGGATGCGTCCAATCATCGGTTCTTTGTCACTGCTTGTAGGGACGTTTGTCTTCTCAAACTGCATATATGTATATATATATATATATATATATATATATATATATATATATATATGGGGTGTTTCTGCTAACTTTAGGCCGAGTGTAAACTCTATGCCTTCTATGAAGACGCGACTAAATGCATGTTGCTCCCTTTGGTACGTAGCGTGTCGCGCTATTTCTGTATTTTGCTTAATTAGCTAATTAGTCAAGGATAATTAACCAACTTCTGAAGCAAGGAAGTTAGGAAAGAAATTCCAATTAGAAAGTTGCAGAGCAGTTGGCAACACGTCCGCATAAACAGTTTCTGTCTTTCTATCTGTTAAGTATTAGTGTTTTTCAGCTTACTGCGGATGCTCGCGAAATACAAAAAGCACCACGTGACATGCCCGCCTGCGAGTCGTGATTGCACTGCTGCTAAGCCTTCTGCGCACAAACGAAAACATACCATTTAACCAGTGTGAATTAACACCCGTCTGCTTATCGCCATCATGAACCGCAGCGAGGGAAGCATGTCGCTGGCGTCAATACCACAGCCAACGCCTTCGTCACTGCCCTGTCGCCTTTTAAGCGGCAACACACCCTGCTCGATGGAATGCTCGGTTGGGAGCGCTGCAAGCACGGCGCGCAAGCGGGTATGTAAAGTGATATATTTTTTTTATTTCGCGGGCATCCGCAGTAAGCTGAAAAACACTAACACTTAATAGATAGAAAGTTAGAAATTGCCTAATCTAACGTTTTACAAAGTGCTCTAGAACTTTGCAATTGCAATTTTTCGCCTAACTTTGTTCCTTCAGAATGACTAATTTTCTTGACTAATTAACTACTTAGGAAAATACAAGAATAGCGTGACGCATACAAGAGTGAGCAACATGCATTTGGTCGCATCGTCTTTTGGTGCATCGGCATATTTTTAAACTCTGAGTAAAGTTAGCTGACACGTGTATATACGTCTATGGTTCAAGTAACGTGGAACAACACCCTGTATAAATGCAATGGTGATCAAGTGATCAGTAAAGCAACATATATGTGCAAAAGACGCACACATACATATGTGCGTGTTTTTCACATATACTTCGAAACTCAAAATTGCTCGTGACTCAATTTTATTCAACAATAAGTTAACAGCATTTAGTCAACGACTTTATTGTTGGAAACTACTCAACAATGGTTCAATACTCATTATTCAACAATATGTCAAGAGAATTTAGTCAATGACTTTATTGTTGGAAACTACTCAATATTGGCTCAATAATACTCAATACTATTCAACAATATATCCACAGAATTTAGTCAACAGCTTTATTATTGAAAACTACTCAACAATGGCTCAACAATACTCAATACTATTCAACAATATATCAAGAAAATTTAGTCAACGACTTTATTGTTGAAAACTACTCAACAATGGCTCAATATTACTCAATAGTATTCAACAATATACCAACAGAATTTAGTCAACGACTTTCTTGTTGTGAACTGCCCAACAACTTTACTGTTGAATATTACTCTGTGGCTTCAATAAGTGTTGCGGTATTGTTGAAAGGCTATTGAGTCAACAATTCGTCAACAATATGCCAACAACATTTCAACAGTCATTTTCATAAGGGTCGTATGTCAGTTGGTCATGGCATTCGTGTCGGAGAACTGAATGCGTGCACTGTAATGCCGGTTTTGAATCACAGAACACAGCCCATTTTCTAGGCCTTTCAGAATCAATGAATTCCAGTGCTCGACGAAAGGCCGTTAGTTCTGCCGCTGTTGAGGTCGTGACATGCGATGTCTTGAACCGCAGTGTCATTCCTCGCATTGGTATAACCACGCCACCACCAGAACTGCACGACGTAGTCGATCCATCGGTATAGATATGTACGTGGTTGCTGTGCTTTTCATGCAAAAGAAGTAAGCTCAGCTGTTTTAGAGCAGGGGCCGGTAGATCTGTCTTATTCGGTAGTCCTGGAATCATTATATGTACTTGTGGACGGCTCAAACACCATGGAGGAAACGCTGGCTTGGCCGCAATTGCGTACCCTGAAGTAAACGACGCACGATGTGCACTGACAATACTGCTAAATGTCGAGCAGAATCTTGCAGCAGTGAGGCTCGTTAAGTGGTGGGAATGGGTCCTAGCATAATGCCTGAGATGCGTACGCATTGTCTCAACGGTAATGCGCGTCGTGATTGGGTAATCCTGCGCAAGGGCAATGGTTTCAGCCGTTGATGCACTGCGTGGTAAGCCAAGACATATCTTAAGGGCTTGGGCTTGAATACACTGAATCGTACGCAGGTTAGTCTTGCAGGCGTTGGATATTGTAGGCAGGCTGTACCGCAGGAATCCAACGAACAACGCCATGTACAGCTGTAACATAGCGTGTATAGATACTCCTCAACTTTTTCCTGCAAGGAACCTGAACAGGTGGCAGATAGCAGTCAGTCGCTTTTTCACGTAATTCACGTGCGGTGTCCAAGATCTCTCTCAATTACGACTCCCAAGAACCTGTGACTTCTGCTGTATCGTATAAGTTGCCTGTTAATAGATACGCCGTAAACAGACATTCGCTTCCTCATGAATGCTACCATTGCGCACTTCCCGAATGAAATTTCAAGTCCTTGTTCACGAAGGTAGCAAGATGTCATTGTGGCTGCCTTCTGAAGCCGAGCGCGAAGCTGAAGTCGTGTCACACCTGATGCCCAAATGCAGATGTCGTACGCTAGATGAAAAGTCGTGCAGTGCTTGGCAGGTTGCCAAGTAATCCACAGAGGGTGAGATTGAAAAGAGTCGGGCTAAGCACTCCGCCTTGAGGGACTCCTCGGCTACCGTAATGCTCGGATGTCGGGCGATTTTCTGTGTCCACGTAGAATGGTCTCCTCTGTAAGTATCTGCACACCCACATATACATCTTACCACCAAGTCCGACGGCTTCTAACGTGCTAAGGATGGCTTCACGGGTGACATTATCATAAGCCCCTTTAACGTCTAGAAACAGAGTAGCAGATAGTCGCTTACAGGCTTTTTGGTGTTGCACAAATGTTATGAAGTCAACAACGTTGTCTGTTGACGAACGGCCACGTCTGAGTCCGGCCATAGCATCTGGGTAGATTTCATAGTACTCTAAGTACCATTCCAGATGTGTTAAAATAATTCTTTCCAATGTTCTTCCGACACAGCTGGTAAGTGCGATCGGACGGTATGAGGAAATGTCCAAAGGCGACTTGCCAGCTATGAGAAGTGGAATGAGGCGAGTTGACTTCCATTCTTGCGGAACCGTACCCGTCTGCCAGGAGTCGTTGTACAGGAGCAAGAGTGCCTTCCGAGCTTGGTCTCCTAGGTTACACAGGGCACCGTATGTAGTGCCGTCAGGTCCAGGCGCTGAAGAACGCCTTCACAAAGCCAGCGCAGCTTCTATTTCTTCCATAGAAAAAGGGCATTCCATGCGGGGATCACGTGAGAATAGTGGGTGGTCGAGCGTTCCCGTACCCATTCCATCGGAATTTGCTTCGCCAGCAATCTTTCTGCAGAAAGGTTCAACGACGTCAATATCTCTACGTTGTAGATGTAGTGCCAGAGATTTAAACGGGTGGCGCTGACCAAAGGTTGTGCGAAGGCCACGAACAGTCCTGCATATAAGTGACAAAGGTTTACGCGGATGCAGGGACTCGCAAAAGGATACCCTTTGTCGCGAAACCAGCTTGTTCATGTGATGCTGTATTTTCTTTTGTGTTCGTCTAGCCAATCTCAAATCATAATTGCACTTCGTGCGTCTATATCTTCGCTCCGCACGACGGCGAATTGCTCGAAGTTTCGCTAGTTCCATGTCGAAATCGGTGCGGGAAGAACTCTTCGAAAGCAAATGCGTGGTTGTTTGTATGGCATCCTTTATCGCGCCCTGTAGGTTATAGGAGGTGCCGTCACGACAACAGTCTTCCACTATTATTTTGTATTTAGGCCAATCGGTGCACTGAACGGTTCTGAAGGAGTTGGAGCTAGTCAAACCTTCGATCTTCAGATAGGTTGGGATGTGGTCGCTACCCCGCGTTTCTAAATCCGAAAACCAGTGCACTCTTCTCGAAAGCGAACGTGAAACGAAGGTAACGTCCAAGCAGCTACTGTACGCTGATCCACGCAGATAAGTAAGGCTTCCATCATTTGGCAGCCAAAATTCGAGTTCATAGGCAAAGGACACCAACGTTCTGCCTCTAGAGTTCACTTTCGAGCTTCCCCATAGGTAACGGTGGGCGTTAAAGTCACCAGTGAGCACCCGCGGCTGTGGAGTCGATGTCAAAATTCCCCGTAAGCGCTCACAATATAGACGGCTTGTTGTAGATAAATAGGCTCCAAGAATTGTGAACGTGAGCTTTTTCTTCTTCACTGTTAAGCAAATGTATTGATTTCCTTCGTCAGGAGGCACTGGGTGATGTACATAAGTCAAGTCACGGCGTATAAACACTACGACCTTGCTTTAAAGAGCTCTGTATATTAGAATCGTGTTCGGGTACATTGTCTCTCCCCATTTTTCTTTCTGCAGCTATCGTCTTTCAAATAGTTCAGTGTACATAGCGATTCAACTGAAGCAAACGAAAAATTAGTTTGATGGGCACGCAGCATGTTCATTGTCATAATCTTTGTAAAAAAATTGGAGGACGCCTGAGCTTCGCCGTCAAGAGTGAAACGCGACAGCGTTCCCGTCGACCCGCCAAGGGGTGTAAGACAATGCGCTACGGCGCAGCGATCACTTACGAGGCGCCCCGCATCGGACTTTGCACCCACCAATCACGCGGTGAGCGTCGAGCAACGCAGCGTTCGGCGCGGCAACGAAACATGCGCCTGAGCAAGCGGAACGAACCAAAGAACTCGGTGTCTCGGAGGGGGAAACGATCTACGCCAGCCAAACGTCGTGATCGGCACGGGCAGAGCGATATATAGATAGTGATCTAAAGAAAGGAAGGACGCTTGATTCTGCAACCCGTGAGAGAGCACGGCGAAGCGTCGTCAGGGGAGAGGGAGTCGATGCCGCGACGCGCCTCGCACCGGTCCCCGCACAGCCCCAATGCGCGCGTGGCGCGCCACCTGTCGGGGCAGCGCCGTACATTGAAAGAAGGGGGTCTTCTGTGTTTGCCGCAAGATGGCTCTGCGTGTGCGGAAAGCGCAGAAGAAATGTAGCGGAAACGTACTTCGCTACTTGCGTAACTACAACTTCTGTAACTTACATGCTCATAATTACCGATATACACCGCAGTATAACTTTCTACGGCACGTTTTTAAGACAACACCGCATTCACTAGAGGCGCTCTTTTACCGCTTTGAAGCATCGAACTCGTGGCTGAGTAGTAGCGTCTCCGCCTCACACTCCGGAGACCTGCCTGCCGGGATTTTTTGCTCACGGTCAACGCCACGGACGCCGACACCGACGACACCGGCTTTTCTGCGACACGAGCTCCTTAACGCTGTCGCGTTAATAACAAATGTGGTCGTTGTTAGTTGTATGGAAAGCCTGACGTTGTGGAGCCAATTTCCACAAAATAAGTGATTCAATGGTATGCAATGGTATAGTGACTTCGACAAGCCCCTGAGGTTTCCCGCGTACCAAAAAAGAAGGAATGTAGCACTCGTCACCAAGAATTATAGTAGTTATCTCGTACACGGAACTTGCTGTTTGTAGCATAAGTTGCATAAAAATTTCTGGGACGTCTTTGCAAGTGAAATACTCACTCTGTGCCAACAAGTGTGACAGGAACAAGTGCGAATATGATCCCAGATTTGGACTTTAGTCACGTCTAAAAGAGAAAGAGAGAGAGAAAAGAGAAACTTTTATTATATGAAAGGATTTTTGTGGAATGGTCGGAGCCCCTTAAGATTATTTTTGCCTCGGAGATTAGGTCGAAGCAGAGCCTTCTTGAGCAGTCTCAATCAACTGGGGAAGGAAATATATTCTCTGCAAGAACAAGTCGCAAATTTCGGCTGTCTGTTAACAAAGAAAAAAAAAACTTTCAGGCTCGGTGGACTCGACTTTCAGTAGCTTCATCTGAAGTCTCCTGATCTGTTTGTATATTCTTCACTAGCTTTCTGCCTCGTAGGTCACTTGAAAAAGATCCTCTTTCAGAAAAATGAAAGTGCGAATGGCATAGAGCACTACTACTCATATCTTAATAAAGGTACTTTGATCTTTGCAAAGAATAAAAAGAGTCATTATTGTTTAAATTGGCCTCAAACGTGTATTATTGATCGAGCGTTTCAGTTTCTAGTAATTTTCTTTCAACCTTCTTTTTACAGGCTTGTTGTTCATGACAAAAAAGGGACTAGGCTCAATCACTTTGTAGGCACTGTCCGTCTTCAAGGTAAAGAGCGGCGTATAAATGGAAGAGACATGACAGGACAGCTAAACAGTCATACAAAGAAGATGTCTTTTGTTCACATTTTTCTACCGCAATGCCGAGTCTGTCTGAAAGAGACGAACCTAATAAATATAATTTTTGTCACAGAGTCTGGTTCAGGAAATGAACTTAAAGACAGTTCATTAGCGTTGGAAGCTCTGCTTCACATAAATGAATGCGGTCGAAAGCATTCACCAGTAGGAGCACTGATCTGCCATTAAAGACTTATGAAGAAGAAAAGATTATGCGGATCGCACGCACTGTGCCAATCATTGTAAGCGAAGCTTTTTGTGCTATTTGTTTTGAATGACGATAATTAGCGGTGATGTTGATGGCGAATGTTTAATTTATTCAGCGTTTAGTGCAAGATCCTAGTGGTGAGTTGATGCTAAACGTTACCTTGCATGCACCACTGCTGTTTGCGCAGCACGCAGGACACACAGCGAGGCGTGTTTGAGGCGTCGTTGTTGGCCATTATTCATAACCTCCGAGAAGGTTAGCACTGTCATTGTCTCACACAGCACATCGCATGGTGGCAGAAGGTTTAAAGTTTAATTGAATTATGGGGCTGTAGGTGCCAAATCCGCAACCGGATTATTAGGTCCGCCAAATGGTGGACTGCATATTAATTTTAACCCGCTGGAGTTCTTTAACGTGTACCTACAATATTTCGCCCCCGTCGAGACGCGGCTACCGTGGTTGGTATCGAACCCGCGGCATCGAGCAGCGCCAGGGCCGCAAAGCTAATCAACTGGGCACAGAAGTGTTTATCTGACGTGCGGCCGGCTTCCGCAGCGGCCGACTTCCGCCTACACATTACGGTGTTTAAATGCGTCTCTGCGTCTGCACGCCCTGCATTAGTTGACCACTTGACAATTAGCACGGTGTTTATTTTTGGAAAATACCAAGGATGTGCCATACCGTACCTTGAATTTAAATTTATCCAGCTTGTCCGCAACCGCTGTCGGGTCTAGTATGCTCGCGGACAACTTTCTCTGGCTATGAAGGGAAAGCTACGAAGGCAAAGCGCGCACAAGTGAGAGCGCTTCTGAAAACAGTAGCGCCTTTTAATCCACGTCACTTTAAGCTGGGGAGGACAAAACAGAAACACCTTATTAGCAACAGTTAAATCAGACAGAAGACACCACTGAGTGTAAAGGTTTACTAATTTTGCGGCTTTTGCCTTCCGCGTTCGGGGAAACGCGAAACCCATCACACGCGGAAGCTACGTCGATTGAGCGCCTGTTCTGAGCAGCCAAAAGCAATGTCGAACGCTACAGGACCACTTGGCGCGGTAACACATGTGGAGCAGTCACGCGCCTGTAGCTTTCCCTTCATAGCCACAGAAAGTTGTCCGCGGGTATGAACCATTTTATTGAGGGCACCGCCACTTTTCGATCACAGCGCCGTCTATCGTCCGGCGCCATGCTGGTATGTGGGATCGCGCTGGAGAGTGCACGGCGAATGTGCTGTAGACGAGTGGCAAGTTTTCGCGCTTTCCCGAGAGGTTTCAACAAGTTGATTGGATTGGGAAACTTATTAGCATGTTGTCACTAAGCTTTTAGCTTCGGGCATTAACGCACTCCCGCAGCTATGCCCACGATTGAAATAGGAGGATAGTCAAGTCTGAACATTGCCCATACGTAACGTATACATGTAGCGTGTTATTATTGTATGTCTAGCCTTGAACTCTATTAAGGTATCACTCAGGAGACAACAATAAAAGGTGTCTCCATGTGTCATGCGGTGTGCCGCACCAGCGTACATCCTTATACAGGTAACTGCGAAGCTCCGTGGAAATGCATTTTGCTAGCTTTCGTGCTCCTAAAATTTTCGCGGTACGATTTTCTAAACATAGTTTATCTGGCACCCTGGCATCAAGCATTACAAAATAAAGAACTGTACAATAATTCGATCGAAAGGGCTGTTAACATGAATAAAATGAGCTGATGATAGTGGCCGCAAAATATGCTACGGTCAACCAGACGCACGTGATGCGTCGAAAGATTATACGCACTCTTAGGTCTCGAATGGTGCCTGTGCGTGCAAGGGCACGTCGCCTACTCGAGAGAGCCGAAAAACGAACAACTACTCTTTTCAACAGCAACTTTATTTTCTGCAGTAATACAGAGCTCGATGAGTGCGTCGACAGCTTGCCGGCGAGATTTGGAAGCACGGTAGAGCCCATGTGAACTAGGGCTGGCCGGCACACGGTAGGCATGGCTTTAATTACAAAATGGAAAGAATACACATTAATTTCTTTTAGTCGGTAAATAGTGTTTTCATAATACGTCCTCGGTCAACTTCCACCAGAACGTTGGTTGCCAAACAGGATAACTGTAGAACACGTTTGAACAGAATAAGTTTAATAAGCACGAAGAAAAAAGTTAACGTCATCCATTCGCAATAGTAGACTGACTAGGATACGCACCTTTCTTTCATATCCCAGTTTGATCATGGATGCCGAGTTCCGAGTTCGTCGCCGAGCGCTCACAGGGAACAAAACCTTCCGAATATACACGCGATGGCATCAAGTCCTTTCTGTCTATGCCGACAATACAAAGCAGATGCTTCATGCTTGCTTCCGAAAGTTAATTTTGTAACTGAATAAAGCAGAGTGGTAGCCCGTTGACTTTGAATCATTTGACATCACAGAAATCCCAGACAGAACCTGTTAGAATAGCATGAATTTGCTATTAAACTGTTACCTTTCCAAGCAGCTGCTGGGAGAAAACGGTATCCGCACATACCCCTGCGAGGAGAGCGGCGCGGCGCGCTGGCTCGAGACTACGTTCCTCCTCGCTGATAAAACGGTTTATACGCCATATGCAGCGCCTATTAAAGCCCCTTGATAATTTGAAAGTAGCGACACTCTCCTCTTCACGGCGCTTTCCTCCTCAATTCTCCTCGCCCGCCGGCTGCGCACGGCGCGCTTTTCCTCTTGGGCTCTCACGGACGGGCCGCAGGATTCTATGGAGGCGTGTTCTTTTGGGCCAGTTGCGCGCCCCAGTGGGGTTGAAAATTTTGAGAAATGCTAATAACAGCATCGATAATGCTGGTGGCAACGTTTATGAGGAGGTTTGTTTTTTCTTAAAGCCGTATGAACGGGGTATACCGATGTAAAGGGAACTTTGAGGCGAGTTCTATACTCCAGACAATTTTTCTGCCTCATGATCAGATGCTTTACTTCGTGCGTATGATCTAGTATTGCTTGTGACACATCCCTTTGTGTGTGGCTTATTAAGCGAAAGCCTTAGACCTCTGTTTCAAGGTCCCGTTGTCAGCTACAAAAAATATCACGTGACCGAAGGCGGGAAGCGAACCAAAGCATGTGCAGCCGCGTATAAGAGATGCTTAATGATTAGCAAAGTAATGATTGGTTAGTGATTGGATTAAGATGAATTCGGGTGTATTAAGGAGGATTAAGGTGGATTAAAGTCGATGAAGGTGCATTAGGGTGAATGAAGGTGCATTGAGGTGCATTAAGGACGATTATAGAGGATTAGGGTGGATTAAAGTGCATGAAGATGGATAAGGGTGAACTAAGGTAGATGAATGTCAATTCGGGTGGATTAACGTGAATTAAGGACGATTATAGTGGATTAGGGCGGATTAAAGTGAACGAGGAAGCATTAGTGTTGATTAAGGAGGGTTAGAGTAGATTAAGGTCGATGAAGGTGGATTAGGGTGCATTAGGAGGACTGTCGTGGATTATGGTGGATTAAAGTGAATGAAGGTAGATTAAGATCGATGAATGTGGATTCGGTGGAATAATGTGCATTAGGAGGTTTATGGTAGACTAACCGGTCTTAATACTCAATGAAGCCTAATTCACCTTAGTCCGCCCTAATCCACCTTAATCCAGCTTAATACTCCCAATCCACCTTAATACAACCTAATCAACCTACGTCGCCCCTAATGCACCTTAGCCTACCCTATACGGTCTTAATCCCCCTTTATCAGCCCTAACCCATCATAATCCGCCTTAATCCCCTTTCATCCACCTTAATCCTTATTCATGACCATTAATCCAACGTAATCCGGCTTAATAGTCCCAATCTACCTTAATACACCCTAATCCACCTCTGTCAGACTTAATCCAGCTCCATGGTCCCTGATCCACCTTAATCTACCCTAATCCATTCTAATCGGTCCTAATCCTCCTTTATCAACCCTAATTCACCTTAATCCTCCTTAATCCCAGTTCATGCACCCTAATCCACCCTAATCGGTCTTAATACCCTTTCATCAACCTTTCACCATAATCCACCATAATCCGCCTTAATCCTCCTCCACCCACCTTAATGTTTATTCATGTATCTTAATCCTTCTTAATGCACTCTAATCCACCTTAATCTTCTTTAATAACCTCTAATTAACCTTAATCCTCCCTGATCTACCTTATGTCAATCACTAATGATTCATTAATTAACTTGGGTAATCATTCCCTTATACAGGGGTGGACATGCTTTGGATCAGCTCTGGCCTTCCTTGGGCCACGTGATACTTCCAGTTTACAACGACACCTTGAAACATAGAGATCTAAAGGCTTTCGCCTTAAAACTTAAAAAACTCAATGTTGACTAGCTAACGCTCATCACCTGCAATACCACGGGTATACTTGCCGCTAATTTTTTTCAGGGCGCGAAGCAGAATCTATAATGCTGCACTTCCGACTGAATAACAACAGTTAGCGACGTGCGAGGTGATCGAGCCGCCCCAGAATATTAAGCATACTGAGGACAACCGCAACAAAAACGCTGGTGAGCAGGCCGGAAGAATGAAAAAAATGCATTACCGGATGCTTTGCTACGAGCTATAAGACGCCTCAGCTCGGAAACAACGCTGTTATTTGTCGGAACAAAGTTCTTTCGGCCAATGTCATGCAGCCACTGCTTCCTGCGCAAGCCGTCATGTTTTCCTTGTGGTATCATAAAAATGGCATAACCATCTACAGGCTTCTTGCGGCAGTTATATGCGCAACAGCCCGGCATAGCGCTAGCACATAGAGCAGGCAACACAGCGTACAACGTTCGCTACGCCGAGCTAAAGCGCCGAGCCAGCCGTGCTCAGGAGGAAAATGGCGCGAACGAAAAAGAAAAACGGAGGCAAAACTGGTTGCCGCGGGGGAACGCGCGAGGGGCGAGGAGGAGGCGAGGAGGTCGCGCGGCGGCGGCAGAGTTCAAAGAGTGTCGCTACTTTCAAATTATCAAGGGTCTTTAGCGCTTATACGCCTCGTGCATCCCACCTAGCGGGCGCTTCCAACAGTACACGCGGGAGCAGTAGCAGACGACGACCCTTTGCAGCAAGAATGACTGAAGTTCGCGCCTGCAATTTCTGCTTTGTTCAGGTGCGAGGCTTCTTCTTCTGCGGTGACAGCTGTAGGGAAGACACTGACCTCTGTGGGAGCGGGTATGAACACGATGTTACCGATGTTTGGGACAAGTTGGTCCACATTCGTGTCAGGTGTGTCCCGCAGACAAACGCCATGAACCCCATTTACATGAAGTGGAGCTCATGTTCACTAGCCGATAAATTTTGTTGAATAATGCGATGTCTCTATCGTTTTTTTTTATTCTACCTTTGCCGTAATGCTGCTTCTATACCTCAATAATGAGTACCCGTCGTTAGTGCAGACTTATATCAAACAAATCCGCGCGGTGCTATGTCTGCATATGCCGTTGCGATTTTTCTGCCGATGAATACGTGTGACATCACCGAATAAGTGCAGTCGAAGTTGCCTGAAGAAGAGTAATTGCGAATTTATTGATGGAAACGCGTACACTAGCCAACGAAGTCACCAAACGCACGGTTTAATAAAAGCGCGTGTTAGTGCTGCACCGCCGATGCAATTCTGCTGCATACGCCGATGAACTGCCCTTTCTACTGCAGTTATTACAGTTTTAAATTCCCCAAGGGAGCTGCTTGGAAACGTACAAAGCTAAAGACTGACTAACTTATCAGTACTTTTTTATATTACTATAGACAGAAGTGCCTCATGATATATTTAAATGCAGAGCAGCGCCAGTCAAAGTAGATGAGCACCGGCGGCAAGGCCGGGTTTAGTCCTCTGCAGCGTAGCTATAATAAGAAAGAATTTAGTTGAGTACAAAATTCACACGCAAGAAGGGTCTACGTTGTGAAACAAACAAATCACTCGGCGTGTTAAGTCTGCTCAGGCAGCATCGAGGTGTGATGACTTCCCAAATGTGACGCGAACTTTTCAGCGAGAAATGGAACAAAAATATCATACGCAGCAACTGTTAGCAATTCTCGCCCTGAACTACCTATTTTCTAAACACATTTACCACAAAAAAAAAAAAAAAACACACGATATCTAAGATGCCCTCGGGCGAAAAGAATAAAGCTGTTAAAGAAACACTTCCATGGTATCATTCCGATAAGACACAGCGTGATTTATACCCTTTACAAGCGAGGCAAGGTGAAAACTTCGCAGCTCAAAAGAATCAACAAGAGTTATGCATGGAGCAACTAGCAACAGTTAAACATGCGCGAAGCCATGCATAAAATAGATGTAAAAACATGAAGTGCGCGACAGCTGGTGCGAGTATTTACCGGGCGTCAACGATTTCAGTTCTTGCAAACTTCAGTAGCTTTAACATACAACGCAATGCGCTCGTGCAGTCATGCTGCCTAGCTAGCGCAACGCGCTAAAGAAGCGGAAAACAATATAAGCGGCAAACGGCATTCCTAACTTTAGCGAAATGCCTTTAAACCGCATGCTGCACTGCAGACGAACTTCGTCGCTTACGCGTTTAACTATGATCGAGTGGAAAAAAACACCGACGAGACAAAGCAAAGGATGAGAACAAGAAATTTCCCGCCGAAGCGACGATCCATTTTTGCTACCGTTGCTCCCGCTGATGATGCTTTGCGGGGAATGATTAGAACCGCATTGCCGGCATGTTTCCGCCGGTATTTGAGCACCCCACGCTGCAAAAATTCTTCTTCGACATTCCTTGAAGCTTTGGCCACCCCACACATGCGAAGGGTGTTGCCTATTTTGCTCTGAAAATTTTGCTCTGAAAGGAGCTAAAATCCCTTGATAATTTGAAAGTACCGCCACTATTTGAACTCTGACGCCGCCGCGCGACCTCCTCCCGCCCTCCCCTCCCGCGGCAATCAGTTTTGCCCCGTTTTTCTGCACGACGATTGGTCTCCCTGCCGTTGCCCTTGGAAACGCGCTGATCTTGCGTTTTGCTTGTGTTTTTCTCTTTCGTCCGCGCCATTTTTCTTCTCAGGTCGGTTGGATAGGCGCTTTAGGACCGCGTAGCGAACGCTGTGTTTCCTGCTCTATGTGCTAGCGCTATGTCATGCTGTTGCGCATATAACTGCAGCAAGAAGCCTGAAGATTTTATGATACCACAAGGAAAGCGTGACGCCTGCGCAGGAAGCAGTGGCTGCATAACATTGGCCGAAAGAACTTTGTTGCGACAAAGAACAGCGTTGTTTGCGAGCTGAGGCATCTTTCTTATTGCTCGTAGCAGAGCAACCCGTAATGCTGCATTTTTTTTCATTCTTACGGCCTGCTCATCAGCGTTTTTGTTGCGGCAATTTGTACGTTGCATAAGAATGTGGTTTTCCTCGTATGCTTAATATTCCGCGGCGGCTCCATCACCTCGCTCGTCGTCAACTGTTGTTATTCAGTCGGAAACGCAGTACTATAGATTCTGCTTTCCGCTGTGAACAATTATGCGCGAAGATAGAGCCTCTCAACCGCACTTTTCGCGATTGTTACGATCGGCTGCCTGTTTTCCTAAAAATTCAAATAGCGGCTTGTAGTGGAGCTATTATTTGTAGCTCGGCTATGCCAGGATAAACGTAGCGAAAGCTAAGGCATAGCATGGTTAGCCTTGGTTAATCTTGATTGCAAGTTCGGGTTAGTCTGGTTGTCTAGCTATGTTGCGGCGTTTAATTAGCCAGTCGTTCGGCGCGCTGTTTGTCTGTTTCATGGGCAATTCGTTTCCTCTTCATCTCGTTCCGATGTCGATTCCAGGCCACCACCTGCTTATCAGAATTGTCGTCGTCCGTACTGCCGCCTCAACCGTGGTTGCGGCGCACGCGAGCTCTCCTTTTCAATCCTCCGACATGTTATCAGGCATGCGACGCAGCTGGCGAAGCGAACGGAGGCGAGCGCAACGACAAGGAAGGCGGTGCGACGTCATAGCAAACTGCCGCGGTGGAAAGGCGCGGCGCTGTGCAGCGGCGGAACACCTGTGGCTCGGTGCTACTAGTGGCGCATGCGCAGTAGTGACTAGGGAGCGAGAGCGAGAGAGAAATATACGCGGTGAGGTGGGCGTTGTGACGTCATGTGCCTCCTCGGAGCACCGCCACGGCGAAATCGCAAGTTTGCGGCCAGTAAAGCTTTCGCTTTAAAAATAGTGGCAAGTATACCCGTGGTATTGCAGGTGATGAGCGCTAGCTAGTCCACATTGCGTTCTTGTAAGTTTTAAGACGAAAGCCTTTAGATCTCTATGTTTCAAGGTGCCTTTGTGAACAGAAAATATCACATGACCTAAGGAAGTCCAGAATCTCCACTGTATACGAGAATGATTAGCAAAATTAACAAATGATTCATTAGTGATTGAATTAAGGTGGATTAGAGTGTATTCAGAAAGATTAAACTGCATGAATAAGGATTAAAGTGTATGAACAAGGATTAGGGAGGAGTAAGGTGGGTGCAGGAGGATTAAAGTCGATTAGGGTGGAATAACGTGGATTAGGGTCGAGGTGGATTAGGGTGTATTAAGGTGTATTAAACAGTATTGAGGTGAATTAAAGTGTATGAATAACAATTAGGGCGGATGAAAAAGGATTAAGGTAGATGAAGGAGCATTAAGGTGGATTATGGTGAATTAGGCTTGATGAAGGAGTATTAAGACTGATTATCGTGGATTACGGTTACGGTGAATTAGGCTTGATGATGGAGTATTAAGACCGATTAGGGCGGATTAGGGTGCATTAAGGAGGATTAAGGTGCATGAACAAGGGTTAAGGAGGATTAGGGTGGATTAAGGTTGATGAAGGGGAATTAAGATTATAAGGCCTACTGTATTAAACCTTAATCCAGCTAATCCCTCACCCACCTGAATTGGCATTAAACCTCCTTAATGTACCTTAATCCATCCTAATCCACCATAATCCACCTTCATCCTCTTTCATCTTCTTACATTTCACCTTCATCATCTTAATTTTCCTTAATCCTACTTCATTCACTTTAATCCACGGTAATCCTCCTTAATGCACCCTAATGCACCTTCATCGACTTTAATCCACCCTGATCCTACTTAATGAACTTGAATCCTCCTTAGTCCCCCATAATCCTCCTTCATTCACCGTAATTCACAATAATTCTACTTAATGCACCCTAATCCACCTTGATCGACTTTATTCCGTCCTAATCCTCCTTAATTCTCCCTTTATCCAACCGAATTCTTCTCCATTCACTGAAATCCCCCCTAATCCACCATATTTCTCTCTAATGCACCTTTATACCCCTTCATTCACTCTAAACCACCTCTACCGACTTTAATCCAACTTAATTATCCTTAATCATCCTTAATAATGTTAATTCATCTTAATCCAATCAATAATCAATAATTACTTTGTTAATCAGTAATCATTTCTTATGCACGGCTGCACATGCTCTGGTTCGCTTGCGGCCTTCTTTCGGTCAGGTGATATTTTTTGTAGCTCATAACGCGACCTTGAAACAATGATCTAAGGCTTTCGCTTATTAAGCCACACACAAAGGGATGTGCCGCAAGCAATACTAGATGAGACGCACAAACTAAAGCATCTCATCATGTGCCAGAAAAATTGTCTGGAGTATAGAACTCGCCAACAAAGCTCCTTTTACGTCTGCATAGCCCGTTCTTATTGCTTCGAGAACATACCAACCTCCTCATAAACGTGGCCTTCAGCATTATCGGTGCTGTTATCAGCATTTCTCAAAATTTTCAACATCACTGGGGCGAGCAACTGGCCCAAAATAACACACCTCCATAGAATGCTGCGGTTCGTCCGCGGGAGCCCAGGAGAAAAAGCGTGCCGTGCGCAGCCAGCGGGCGAGGAGAATCGAGGAGGAAAGCGCCACGAGGAGGAGAGTCACTGCTTTCAAATTATCAAGGGGCTTTAAGAGGAGCTAAAGAGGGGCGCCATTGAAAGCCGCGTAGCGGCGGCCGTTGGAACCGCAGGCAGGCCTCGTGCCGGAGACGCCTGCTTCCCCTGCAGGCATGATTGAAGTGTGTGCGTGCGATGTGCCGCTTGTTCAATTCTGCGGTGTCAGTGTGCGCAATGAAATGGCACTGTACAATAGTGAACATGTGCCCGACTTCACGGCTGTCTTGGAAGACATTGACATCTTAAGTGCCAAATGTTTGCCGCAGATGAGCATCAACAAGCTTGCCTACGAAATGGCTCATCGACAATATGCCACTTTCATTATAATGCCCCGGCCACTAATGTTTTCATTTGTTGGCCCGTGAACCAACATTCTGTATGCTCACGCTTGCTTAGTTTACATGCCGTGTATTTTTATAGTGGGTTGAGGGAGTGCCGTCGCGCCTGCGAATGGTTCGTGCAGGCGCCGCCACGTGAGAAGCCAGTGACAGTAGAACTTCCAAACCAGCACGATGAGCTTGAGAAAAATAGCACATATAGGACTCTGGCAATAATTAAGGGTTGATTGTTTTCCTGCTTACGTCTTACCACTGTCTGCACATTATGGATTTCACACGTGCCATTGTTAAACAAGCAGAGCGTTTCGATGATTTCCCAGGAGCACGCTAGTGAGATATCGAAAGACGCCATAGCTGAAAATTTGCCTTCCTGGTCAGTCAAGAGCGTATTGCTTTTATATCATGTTATTTTTTGTGCCACCACCATTTTCACTAGTATCACCCTCACACCCAAATGCGGAATGCTGACCGCATGTTGTATCGTCTGTTGGAGTGGCCCGAGTCTGAATAGCCAATGCAGCGCTCTTTGTTTAGTTAGAAGAGTACGTTGACGCAATAGTAACAGTTTGAAAGCAAAGACAAAGCACGGCAATAAATAATTATTGTAAATCACGTGCTACATTGAAATCATTTTCAAAGCAGAGACAACTACAGTGAAGCAACATGAACATATATTGACCCATTTCATGCAAATGAAGAAAAAGAGAACAGGCACTCGCTACCACCACTAGCAAGAAAAAAAAATAACATGAAGGTTACAGAAGTGACCACGACGCATAATATAGCTGGGGTAAAGTGAATATGCAGTAGTTGCAGACATCAGGGCTTCGAAGTTCAGGCGTTTCCCATTGCCGCGAAGTGATATTAGGAGGCATCCAAAACAAGGTTGAATCCGGCTGTCAAACGCTTTTAATGCTCTTGACGTCAGGTTGTACAGTAACCATGCAGGCGGCTGAGGCGAGCGTACACCGAACGTTATACGCCGCAAGGCGCATTGCAGTGCCATCCATAGCTAGAGCAGCAGCTGATTCCGTGAAACGTATGGGTGATTGCGTGACATGTTTTGGAAGACGCCGTCACCTGCTTTTTAACTCAGAGCCTTTTGTTCAAAGCGTCTAAACACAATGAGCGCTTCACAGCTTTGCTCCGCATTCTCTGGCTTAGCTTGTCGCATCTTTTTTTTTTTTTTCATACGGGGGCATCACGTCTCACCAGTAACACTCTAATGTTTATCGTATCTTCTGGACTGTAGATTAGGCGAACGAGTTTAAACGACCCGCCGCGGTTGCTTAGTATCTATGGTGTTGGCCTGCTAAACACGAGGTCGCGGGATCAATTCCCGGCCACGGCGGCCGCATTTCGATGGGGGTGAAGTGCGAAAACACTCATGCACTTACATTTAAGTGTACGTTAAAGAATCCTAGGTGGCCCAAATTTCCGGAGTCCCCCACTACGGCGTGCCTCACAATCAGGTCGTAGTTTTGACACGTAAAACACCATACAATGCACCATAATCTAACAATTTCTAACTTGGAAGCGCTTTCTGAAGTGCAGCGACATCAAGCAAAAAATAAAAACACAGTGATCGCTCTAAAACTACAGTAAACGAAGCGCGATTGCTTATCTTCCCCGTCGAACAGCCAAGGTAAATATACCTGGTAGCGAAGCTTCCATAGGAGCCCATACGTTCAAAACATGGTGGTCCATCGGCGGCTCATGGGGCTTAGCGCCATCTGTATGTGGTGGGAACACTTCCGGCGGAAGAAAAAAATAATGTGACGCCATATCCGTTAAAAGCAGAAGTGACGTCATGTTGTTTTCGAAGGCGAGAAATTCTTGTTGTCCTGCCTTTGGAGCTATATATTCAAATGTCCCGCCATTCGACTTGATGGGCGTTTCGAGCTTTCAGCGTGGAAAGCGATGCAGGAAAAGGCCAGCCGTACGGTTGTCGAAATCGCACCCCTGGACAGAACATACTTTCTTTGGAGGCCGACGAACGCTTTAGGTGTAGAGTGCTGATCCCATTGTAGGATGCCAAGCCCGTCGGCCAGCGCACTCGCGCGAAAACAACTACACAATTATCTGGCGGTCGTAACTCACTATTTTTGACTGAACAGATTAAGAAGCGATGAAGCCACCCGCGTCACCAAATTCAGACAAACTTCGACAAATGCGAAAACACCCGTGTACTTAGATTTAGGTGGACTTTAAAGAACCCCAGGCGGTCGAAATTTACGGAGTCCTCCACTACGGCGTGCCTCATAATCAGAAGGTCGTTTTGGCACGTAAAACCCCATAATTAAATTAAAAAAAAACTTCGACAAGCAAGAAACCACAAACTGTGAGGGGGGCGTATTTCAGCAGGTGAACTTTACGAGTGCGCCTTTCTGCCCATTTCAAGACGTGCATTGCATTGCGAGTGATAGTGGCGTCAACGCCCCCTGTAGCGATGGGCGCTGAAAAGAAATGCATTTATTAATAATAATAAAATTAAATAAACTTGTATTTTCTTAACTCTTCACGAATATATAAAATTGAGTAGGAATTTTATTTTCGTTGAATGAATCTAACTGGGTCTCACTTGAATTAAAAAACGCGTTTTTCTTTCCCAATGTTTGTTCCCTCCAAACATAGTCGCGCTTCAATCGCGGCTCCCATAACCCCTCATGCTGATGTCGGTGACAATCTGTACTGAACCGCTTTTCGCCCGAAACTTCGCGACCTATTTCAATCGACCTTGGAACTGCCGCGATCCACCGTCGCCGTCGCTATTACTCGCGAAGTAGCACCGGGAACTAATGGTATCTTCGACTGGTCGCCTGTATGCCCCGAAGCAGAGTCGGGTAGATCGGTCGTTTCCCGAGCTCAAAGGTAGGGGACAAGCGCGCAAGCCGAATGTGCGACTCGCTCTCGGAGGAGGAAATTGCTGATGCGAAACCACGTGACTACTGCCAACGTCCGATGTTTCGCCTATCCAAAGCTCCCGGCGCTGCCCAAAAAACCGGCGGACGTGCCGGCGGGACGAACGTTCGTCGAGACGCCAGCATGCAGTGGCCTAGGTTGCCAAGGTTACGGTGGGCCGTCGCCAACAGCAGCGACGCGGCGCTGCGATAACGTTTCAATCTCGATGACTGCTCCGACGACAGGGCTCGGAGCGCCTCAGAGCGCTCCAAGATAGAGGAGAGCAAATCGAGAAGAACCAGCCGAACGCAGGGCGCGCACCCTCTTTCAACCAGTCGAAGACAACGCCGCTCGCGAGAGCGCTCCAGAGTGCTCAGAAACGACCAGCCGAAGATAGCATAAGTGTGTGCCTGACGATATTTTGCACGTGTTAAAGCGCCCATATACGCAACAGTTGCTTCAAGACATCGCTGAAGGCTGACAGAAGCCTTAAGGTACGTCCCCACTTGCGGAAAGGACCGCGCGCAAGGCGGCGCGCTTTAAGAATTCTCTAGAATAGCAGCTTGGGCTTGTTGGTTTTCTATCGTGGTGTCAACAGCGCAAAACGTAGATGGGACACGAGACGAGAAGACGACACCATAAGCGCGGCCGAAATAAGCGCGCCGCCTTGCGCGCGCTTATTTCCGCAAGTGAGGACGTACCTTTAAATTACGTTCAAGAACGCAAACATAACGGCACGAGCGTAGGCGCTAACCGGAACAGTGCTCGCCCGAGCCCGCCTACGCTTCGCATCCTTGGCGACAGGCGGTGTTGTAGGCGCTTTGCGCATGGCACATAGTAGAGTTTCCTTGCCTTTTTATGCCACCTGTTCCCTCTCCAGCGCTTTTCCCATGTGTGAGAGCTGCGAGCAAAGACTAGTAAGGCTGTTATTTGCTCGTTTCGTGACTGCATTGGTTCTAACCCCATTCTATGCGTTCCCTCCCTACCTCCTCTCTACCATTCTATTTACCTCCCCTTTGGACTGTTTCAGGTTAGTATAAAGGTGACCGTTGCAGTTTCTGCAATGCATTTACAGGTGGTCGCGGATAATTACAGCTGTTAAGAAGGTATTGTACTGACGCGACGGAAAGGTCAAAACGAGTTTCGCGTCTCAGGTTTCTTCTCTGTGACGCTCCTGCCACGTATATGCACGCTCCGACACACCTCCCGACGCGGCGTGCAAGACAGCTACAGCAGCAGTAGCAATATTAGTGGAAAAGTTGAAGAAAGAGGTAAAGAAAGCTTCGATTTAAAAGTCACAGTTTCGGCCGACAGGCGAGGCATCGATTGTGGTAGCAAATTATTAGACAGCTATACGAAGTAAGGTTAGTCGTTTTATTAGCTGCATAAACTGCTGCAAATATTCGTTCACCAATGAAATTAATAAGCACGCTGTCGCACGCGCACAGGCAAACACGAACACATCTCACTCGACGATCGTGGACACTGGCTGTCAGAAAGCTGGCGTGAAGCACGG